>NW_019154145.1:5920038-6520038 GCF_002288905.1 Enhydra lutris kenyoni | reverse complement strand
GGTAGTATTTGTAGCAGGTGAGGAGAATGCGGTGGTATACACAGCAGGTGTGTTGGGGGGCGGTATATAGAGCAGGTGAGCGGGGGTGGGCTGTGTACTGAGGGTCAAGCCGGCTACTCCCGTATCCTGCCGCAGGAATTTAAGCCAGTCCCGTAGAAAGCATTTCACACCTTGCAGGGGAGAAAGATTTGGGGGTCCGGTGGCAGGTGTCCCAAGCCCTGAAGGTGGCTGCACAAGGCAGAGCTGAAGGGCGGGCTGCGGAGGAGAGCCCTTGGCGAGTAGGGGCAGCCTCTCTCTGGGGCAGTAGGGACCCGACTGGGACCGGAATGGAACCTGGGTCGACGCGGGGCGGGCCGGGGGCGGGGCGCGCAGGGGGCGGGGCCCGGAGGGCGGCGGGGCGGAGCATGTCTGCAGCCGCGGGGCCGCGGAGCTGTCCCCCGCGCGCGTCCCGCCTGGTCCCAGTGCACCGCGGCGCTCTCGCCCCCGCCATGCTCCTGCTCCTGGGGCTGTGCCTGGGGCTGCCGCTCTGCGCGGGGTCTCTGGAAGACGCGCGGACCCGGGATGACACTTTGGACCGAGTAAGTAGAAGTGGGAGGACCTAGAGATGGCCCCGGGCGCGGGCTGCCACCCTTCCCGCCGCCTTCTTCGGGCGCGTGGCTGTTGCCCTTGAATGGCTCCTGGACGCAGGGAAGGGAGAGATCACCCCCACCTCCCGTCATATCGTCACCCCTTCTCTCCGTTCCCCAACCTTCTGCTCGCAAGCGTCCCCATCTGTTGGTCACTCTTGGCAGAGTTTGGATGGTGAACTTTCCGCAGAATTGTGTCTGGGATTTGAAAGCCCCGCAGAACCAAATCTTGGTTCCTGTTGTTGATGGTGTTCAGTTTTGAGAGCGAGCCCAAGCTAGTTACAAAGTTTCTCCTTTAAGATGCACACATGGGGTGGTGTGGTGTTGCTGTTGTTCCTAGCAGTTCAGAGAAAAACACCATCCAAAAGTTGCAGACTCTCCTCCACTTTCCCCATCTGAAAACCAGGGGGACTTGACTTACCCATCAGGCTCTTAACAGTGGGTTAGCAGTTCAAAGGTGGCCTGATGGTCCAGGAGGACCAAAAACCCAGTGCCCACTTACCGGAGTTAGCAGCCTGTGCATCTGCCGGAGTTTGTGTTTTGAAGGGTTCAGCTCACAGGTGGATAAACCCACAAGTGTGATATCTCACTGCCGTGCCCGAGGAGCAGAAAAGCTTTTTGAAAAATATAAAAATATATTTTTTAATATATTTTATATATTTTTAAAATATATATTTTAAAAAAATATAAAACTGACCAAAATATCAATGGGGGGGGCGGCTGTGTCCCAGTTAAAGTAGGCATCTCCTGGTACTGTTTCCACGCATCATAGAATCGTTTAGCTTAGAGCATGTTTCAGATGATGGGAACAAGAGATAAGTAGGCGTACTTTTCCTCCCCTTTCTCCAGCAGCTCGCTTTGAAGAGCACATCTGGAAGATGGTTACTCTCTCGTTGACTCTGCACAGGGATGTGCTTTCTGCACAATGAAAGAAAGGGTCCTTTTCACATAGGGTCGTCAGGAGGAATAACCAGGACAGATTCGAGGAGGGTGAAAGGTAGAGGGGGGGAAAGGGCCCGCGTTGGGTCCAGAAACTGTGGGAAATAATAGGGTTTTAAGGATTGAAGAGTTAACAGTCCTAAAGCGCTTGGTACAGTGGCAACACTTACGTTCGCTCTTGCCATGAGGCTTGGGCTGCTGAAGCACAGAGGGAAGGAATTTGGGGTAAAGAGCTTGAAAGTTTTGGGGGGGGTGGAGGGAGGAAAGTGTGGGAGGAACCGAAACAAGGATTCTGTTTATGAGCTAGGAAGAGGGATGAAAGCTCCAACATCTGCCAGTGCGAGTATGCTTCACACTAAACTTTTCCTGCATGGAATAACATGGCTTTAGCCCATTTTAGCGATTTCATGCTGCCTTCAAACCATAGCGCTATTTATGCGTCCCGAAAATGACTCAGACAAAAATTCCCAAGATATGAAGTTCTATGAAAGTTAGCAAATTTTACCTTTTTATCTCTATTAAAAGAAGAAACAAAAAGCAACAACGTGTGTGTGTGTGTGTGTGTGTGTGTGTGTGTGTAAGAGAGAGAGAGAGAGAGAGAGAGAATGAATAATGTAGGATTTACGAACACAGGCTCCAGAACAAGACCTCCTGGGTCCAAACCGTGGCCCTACACTCCCCGGAGAGTTACTTACTGTCTGCGAGTTTCTGTTCGCTCATCTGTAGAATGGGGATGGTGAAATTACTCAATTAAAAGAATCTTGAAGATTGAAACTTTGAACAGTATGTGGCGATGGCCTTAGTGCTGACTCTCCATAATTACGGTCTTCAGAATTATATGTAAACTTAATTTATAAATGTAAATGAGTATGTCAATTTCATATAAATTTTAATGCCCATGAACATGCCTATTAGCTTGCATTGTCACTTACTTGTTGCTTACCTTCAATTGGCAGTATTACTAATAACACCTTAAATTCAAGTTCCTTTCTCCCCTCTGGCCCTTCACCCCATTTGTAGACATTATTACCCATAGCAAGGGACTGCTCTCAGTAGTGGTCTTTGAACTTTGGTATGCAAAATGATACTCAGGGAGCTCATCAAATACCCTGGGTGGCTCAGTAAGTTAAGCATCTGCCTTAGGCTCAGGTCATGATCCCAGGGTCCTGGGATTGAGCCCCATATCGAGCGCTGCTCAGTGGGGAGCTTTCTTCTCCCTCTCCCTCTCCTTGCCACTCCCCCCTCCCCCACCTTGCTTGTGTTCTCTTTCCCTCTCTCTGTCAAGTGAATAAAATCTTTAAAAAAATACACAGACTCCCATCAGTTTAGATCCATTAGGTTTGGGGGGGGGCTGGGTGATTCTGAAATAGATGACCCAGTGACCACATAGAATAATACTGCTTTAAAAGAATCTTTCAGGAAACTAATATTAAAAAGGAAGTCTCTTGTATAAAATCAGCCTGTCACAGATTTATCTCTTTCCTAATTTCAGATTGATATTGTTTCCTTAAATTGGGATAGGGCTGTATTCCTATTACTACAAAAACAGTTTTTAATTTACAGAATAGCGATAACCACTAATAGACTGAGTGTTCCTAATGTCCCGGAGAGTTCGCTAGCGGCTCTGTGTAAAAATAGTGAGAAGCAATGGAGAATATGGTGGGAGCCAGGGGGAGCCAGACTGCCCGGGTTCAAATCTGCATTCCAGCACTGACTGTGTGTACCTGGGCAAGTAACTTAACCTCTCTGGGTCTCCGTTTCATTGTCTACAAGACAGAATTATTACTCTGATTGGCAGGGGTGGATCTAGGTTTTTAGAGGCAAGTAAAGTTTACATCGTTGGTAGGGCCTATTTGAAGAAAAAGAATATCCGATTAGGACTACAAAATTTAGGTGCTAAAGTGAACATGTATTTAAGACGATAAAGAGATCACAACACAGGCCACCTGTTTACAGGCTGACAGACACCACAGACATCAGCCGTTGTTGAGGGACTGTGCAAGGGAGGAATCCTGACGCTTACATTTTATTAGCTTCTAAATAATAATAAAATAATAAATCCACTATTGCTCTTACAGTTGCTATGAAGATTTAGTAGGGTAATTCTCATGAAATACATGCATTCAGTAAGCACTAAAGTGATATTAGCTATTTTCATTGTTTAAGGACCGCTTGCTTAAATCTCTGATGACCACCGCAAGGAGAGTCTCAGTGTGCTTCCTTCCCCGGAGAAGCAGGGAAGTTCTCCTAGGGGGAGTGACACCAGAGTGACACGTGCAGAGCCTGGATTAGAACCCAGGTGTGCTGAATGCCAAGGCTGGGCTTTACAGACTCCTCCAAAGACCAAGCCACTTTTGTATTTATAACATAATAGAATTTGTTGCAATGTGCTTTTCATTTGCGGCTCCTGGCATATGGGTAGTGTTCAATATATGCCTGGGATACTGCATTGATTGTGGGGATACGTTTCTGATAACCTGAATTGAGAATTTCTGGAATTTTAGTTTTTTTATAATCCGCCACTCAGAACCAGACCTCTGCATTTGGAAACACAAATCAAGAATCAAGACAACAATTTTTTTGTTTTTGTTTTTGTTCTTAACTCTTTAAAAAGTAAAGTCACTAAAAGATTTTGTGAGCTCCAGACCACTCAGGACTGTCTCCTTTGATGGGCCTGGGTGTGATTGTTAAAAAGGAGCCATCCGATGAATGGGAAGGAGGATATTGTGGGAGACAGTCCAGAGATCTACTCACTCCCCAACCAGCCATCTTCTATTTCATTGAGTACAAGGAGGAGGAAGGAGAGGGCGTATTGAGAACTGGGTCTGTGATCTGTATGTGACTTCATTTTCCTACCCAGCAATTTCCCCCACACCTCGGATGCTCTGTTGAAAGCATTCTTGCCTTTTTGCTGTGAGGTTCCTGTCAGAGACCCCAGCTGGCTCTCTGTAGCTAATGACTGGTTGGCTGGTTCCATTTAGGAAGATGGCATCATGAGAGGGAGACCTAAGCTTTTTTGGGGGGCAGGGTTCCTAAATCTCCTCCTTATTTTCCTAGAGGTAAAGTCCAATTCCCTTGTTTTTCTCAGGTAAAGAAAGTGACTTCCCTAAGTCCAGTTGCCTTTTTTTTTTTTTTTTTTTTTTTTCTTATAAACCTGCCTGGAAATTGTTGGGAATTGTAGCCCAAAAGTGAAGTTTCTTCTTCCATGGCTGAAGTTATGGGCACCCCGTATTGCAAATGGTCATTAGCTAAACATCCTGCGTCAGCATTACTCCGAAGGAATAAAACTTTTGTGCGAGGTATGTCGAGTTACCAAACAGGAATCTTCCCAGATGAATTGTTCTCAGCCCAGGTGACAGGCAGTGACTGCAGTGATGTTCCAACCCATGGCCCTAGATTTTGTGTTAGGCCCTCTAGCAGATCTCGGAGACCCTGGCTCCTGAGTTCCTGGCTCTTGGTTTCGAGATCAGAACACCCCCAGGGGAATGGGGGCCAACTGGTGGGTAGGTTCCCAGTACAGAGCCCTTTAGGAACTCCTCACTTCTGTCCCTAGATGGGGGTGTGGCTAAGGCTGGCCCAAACGCAGCATCCCTTGGATCTGTTACGAGACCCAGACATCCCTGTTCAATCAGCCTGGGTCATTACCGCATCCATGCCAGGAGGGAATGTCTGTGTTCTGCATATTCTGAGTTTCTTCCACCTGGGTTAGAATTAGGTTTCACTCTTTTCCTCTCTTCCCATGCTCTTTCCCATTTATGGACTTTTTGGAATGTTCTAAGAGTGTTTCTCTTCTCCTCTAATCGTGATCCGACACTGTGATAAATCTGGGGGGAAAATACAGTCCCTGTTATTCAAATTATGAATATTTAAGCAATGCCTACACCATCTTTCGCCCAGAGCTGGGCTAACTGATAATGTAGATGGGAGATTCTAGACTCCACATCCCCGACAGTGGTATTGCTACATTTTCTGTGCAAATAAAATCTTCACCAACCCTCTCCCTTCTGGTAGTGAATGCTGCTTAGTCCATACAAGTTGGAGAGGCGGTGGTAGACCTCTGAAGCTATTTCTCAGCGTAGTTCCTGTATTGAACCTGATGCTTTGTCAGTTTCTCCTGCCCCCCCACTTTTTTAAAAGATTTATTTTATTTATTTGACAGAGAGATTACAAGTAGGCGGAGAGGCAGGTAGAGAGAGGGGGGAAGCAGGCTCCTTGCCTCGCAGAGAGCCCAACTTGGGGCTCAATCCCAGGACCCCAGGACCACGACGTGAACCAAAGGCAGAGGCTTTAACCCACTGAGCCACACAGGCACCCCTCTCCTACCCTTTCATCCCACTCCAGCAATGCCTGCGCCACTGGTTTAACCGTACCTCCAATGTAGAGCCTCTCACAGTTACTCAGGGGCATAGAGAACTCTCCTTTTTTCCATTTCCTTTGTAACTTATGAAAACTATCCTTTCTATTAAGTTTTCATGAGTACGTTTCTTTCTTTCAAGTCATATAGTATGGTTCTCGACAGCAAGGGTCATGGCTTACATTTCTCAGTTAAAATTGTGGCCTGGACATCTTCTGTTCCAATGCTGAAGAAATAAGCTCGGCTCAGTAGTAGAAAAGAACTTTATTTGGGCCCTCTCTGAAGTCCGTGATTTGGAGCCTCGAGCTCCTGACATTACTACTCACGGCACCCTTGACAATGGACGGGAGTCAGTTCCATATATGTCCTGAAACCCTACTCCCAAATTCTTGTGAGGCTTTGGGAAACATTCGAACAATAAAAAGGATCAGGAATTCCTAACTAAAACCAAAGATGACAACATCGGTGTCATTTCCAGTTCCAGTCCTAGCTGGCACCAGGAGTCTCTCTGTACTGGGAAGCTTTGATTCTGGTTCAGGCTCTTTTAAACTTGGACTGAAGCATTGCCATAGTGGTCCCCTGAGACATCAGATAGTCATCTCAAAAATGAAAAACGAACTTCTCTTGTTCTCCTTAAAGCTTGTTTATTTTCTTGGAAAAGCTATTTTACAGAGGAGGAAACTTCAAAGAAAATACTTGAGATCAATCGCAGATCTTAATACCTGAGAGAGGTTGGGCTTTCTTTCTGACCTTAGCTGTTAAGCGGTCCCCAGCCTATTCCACAATTTGAGGAAGGGAAAGGCCCGATGTGAACCGGCAGAGCTGGCAAAGACCTTGCCCAGAATGCCTATTCTGGCTTTACGTGGACAGAATCTCAGGCAGAACACCTCGTCTGAGAGAGAGAAACCAGTATCATTCTACTAGTTGGTTCTCATTCGGACTCAAGGTGGCGGGTTTTAAATCTTGTACTATCTCTCCTGTTCCATGTTCTATAAAATAGGAGGCTCTGTAATGGCTTATAACAATAGTTTACAATAGTATATATACCATAGTGTGTGTGTGTGTGTGTGTGTGTGTGTGTGTGTGTGTGTGTATGTATTCCACCCCCCTGCCCAGGAGAGATCAAGGGAGGATAGAGATTAAAACAGTTACTGTTATGACTTTAGTTTACCAAATGGAGATAGCTTTATTGTTTCCTTTTCTGTTGTGGAAGTAAAATGTGTTCATTAGTGAAAAACTCAGATAATACGGGAAAGTTTAAAGAAGAATAATTAAGCCACCCGGAGGTGGCAGCCATTAGCACTGTGGTGTACATTCTACACATACAAACACTTACGCTTACAAAAATTAGATCATATTAACTGTAAGGTTTTGTTACCAGATATAGTCACTTGAAATGTGTCATGGATATATTAATCAGGATAGGCTAGGTGACTCTGTGGTGACAAGGTCTTAAAAACCTCAGTTTCTCAAATACCACACATTGACTTCTTGCTTATACAACCGTCCGTCTTGGGTTGATGGCTGTCACTTCGGAAGTCGGGCTTCATGCGCAGCTGCCGTGTCACACGTTGCTGATTACTGTACCAGAGAGCGAAAACAGTTCTGTAGGATCATACATCCGTAATGACATCACTTGATCCAGGAGTGACGAATGCCACTTACATTCCTAACTTACTGGCGGAGCTAGTTGCGTGGCTGTCTGCCTTCCCACAACGGGCCCAGATAATGCAATATTTCTGGCACACAGCCAGAGAAATATTTGGTGGACAGCACTGAAGTCCAGTAAAGTGAATGTTTGCTGATGCCAGTAAATACAGAGAACACCATTCTTTTCTTTTCTTTTTAAAGATTTATTTATTTATTTGAGGGAGAGAGAGAGAGCACGAGCAGGAGGAGCAGAGGGAGAGGGAGAGAGAATCCCAAGCAGACTCCAGACTGAGTGGGGAGCCTGATGCAGGGCTCGATCCTACAACCATGAGATAATGACCTGAGCCAAAATCAAGAGCCTTATGCTTAACTAACTGTGCCACCCAGGTGCCCCATACATCATTATTTTCTATAGCCATGTAATTAATCCGTGTATCATAATATACTGATTATGCTGAATAATATACTGAACCAAACCTCTTTTTAAAGATATTTTAGGCTATTTCTAATTATTAACAATTGTTTTAAAAGTTCCAAAGAATTTTCTTACTTTTTCCCTCTTACAGTAGTCTTCTGTAAGTAGAATTTCTAAATTAAAAGGCAAGCATACCGATGGGAGTGGAAAAATGTTGCAGCCACTTTGGAAATCAGTTTGGCAATTTCTTAGAAAGTGAAACTTAAATTTACCATATGACCCAGATAATCTGCTCCTGGATATCTATGTCCAACACAGAGACTTGCATGTGAATGTTTATATAAGTTTCATGTTATTCATAATAGCCAAAAACTGGAAAAAACCTGAACATCACCTGGCGAATGGATAAACACAATGTGTTATATCTGTACAATGAAGTATTATTTAGACATGAAAAGGAACAAAATACTGATAAATGCTACAACAGGGACAAACTTGAAAAGGTTATGTTAAGTGAAAAAAGCCAGTCATAAAAGACTATATATCATGTGATTCCATTCTTGAAATGTCCAGAATGGGCATATCCACAGGGACAAAGTAGATTAGTGGTTGACAGGTGACAGGTAAAGGGTGTGGGGTTTCATTTTGATCTAGTAAAAATGTTCTAAATTGATGGTGGTGATGGGTACACAACTCTGACTATACTACAAAACATTATTCTGCACTTTAAGTGAATGATTATATTGTCTGTAAGTTACACAACCTTGAGCTGTTAAAAAAGAAAAGATCCGCATAAAGACCATATTTTTCAAGTTTTTGATCAACATTATCAAATTGGCCTCCAGAAAGGATGGTTTATTACTCAGCAATATTTGAACAGTGATTTTCTATGAATAATGTTCAACCACCAGCTAGGACTTTTACTTTAGTCCAGAGTGGCTGATCCATTAATACAAGTTTTTTAAAATAAGGATTTTTATCACCTTCCCATAGCCCTCCTCCCCATGTGGGAAAGTACAGTTTAAATAACCAGAAAAAACACAGTGAGAAAATTCAAGGTAAGTTCAGTTTTGCTTGCAGAGTTTCCAAAAGTTTTGAGTTGAATAACCAAGCCCCTCAGAGTAGAACTGAATACATCTCCTCACTGTAAGAGACACAATAGCAAAGAGCTTCAAGGCAGAAATAGAATAAAATGAAGTACAGATATTATGATGAATTCTTTGCTCTCGTCATTTCGTGCTCCTCTGACAGGTGGAAGAACACGCAGGTGACGAGGTAGCGCAATCACGGTCGAAGCAGTTAACCAGGGTGGAGGGGGGTGGGTTCCACCGCTGGGCCCACTGCTCCTTCGTCAAAGGTCCAATCTACTTTTCAGGGTGGACTGTCTCTTCTGTGAATTTGAATTGATTTTAACCCCCTCGTGTAACGCATTTCACAATGACCTCCCAATCCTATTTCATGACTCTTCTCTCCTTGTAGGTTGGACTCAGGGTGCCAAGGCAAGCCCGGCTGTTGCAAAGGCTGGTATGTATATTCCCGGGACAGCTTCCGCGTCTGCGCCCTCACTACTCTGTATATTTTGAACCAGGCCCTACCTTCGCTTGCGGCTCCTCCAAAGCTTGCAAAGCTGCTCGCAGAAGAATGCTGACATTAAACAGCATAGCTTTTATAAGGCTTGCTTGAACTGGATTTTCTTTCCGGAAAGAGACCTGATTATTTCAGTAGGGCTCTAAGGACAAAGGATGGAGTTTCAGAGCCTTTCCAAAAAATGAAAAAGCTTAAATAACCTGTACTTTTTATGGCATTCTTACACGAGAAATAAAGGCTTTGTAGTGAAGTAAACAACTGAAGTAAGCAAAGAATTCGCGTTGGTCGTCTCCAGCTCCAAGGAATGGAGTTGGGCAAGGCTCTCGGTGTGTGTTGGAGGCTATCAGATTGGAATTTGGGCGAGCGTTCAGGAAGTTGAAGAGCTTATTTGACCCAGTCTCCGTTCTTCCTTAGCCCTGTGTATGCAGAGACCGATCAGAATGTGGGAACGCGCCTTCGGGCCTGGGATGTGGATTTGGCAGCAGTTCTCAGGGGCTGGGCACCCCTCCAGGGCCTCTCTACACCTGGGCAGTGTCTGAGTCGGTTCTAGCTTTACCGTGACCCATGTCACGATCATTACCGTCTTTGTCTGGCTGCAAAGTTGTATTCTTGTTATTCTCTGCTTGGTTCTCCCTTCTCCTTTCTTCTCCCGATCCTCCCAGGTTTGTTAATCTCATAATCATTCTTTGGTGTTTGTCTCCACGTTCACATAATCACAGACAGCCATACACAAACATAAACATGTCAAGAATTGCGAAGAATCTGGACTTCCCCCAACTTGCAAGCCAAGGACAGGGTTTGTTGCCATTGCCTGGATGCCAGCAGAGCACAGGAGACTCCTGGGTCAGAGCAGAGGGTGATCACTGCTCGCAGAATAGCCGCGCGGGAGAGCCAGTGTTTGTATCATTCCTGGGACCTGATGGGCACGTTCTCATCATCATTCTAGATATTAAACCAGCTTCCCCTTTGCTCTGGAGGGAGATCCCACCTCTTCCAGAGCTGTTCACTATTCAAACATCCTTGAAAAGACAATTCAGAGCAAAGGTAGTTAGAGCCTCTGCTCAGAAAAGTGTGCAGAAATACCAGGGACTCCTGGAGAGTAGTCTCCCGGAAAGACCTGTACACGTTTTCTTTTGTTCATGCATGCCTTCATCCCGACTGATATTTTTTGAATGCTTATGATCTCCCCTGCACCACGGTAGGCACTGGGAAGACAGTAATGATCAAGACAGACCAAAGACCCTGTCTTTCATAGACCTTGAATTCTGAAGTGGGGCAGAAATAGACGAAAAAGACAACGTGAATAAATAAATCGTAAGTGTCTTAGTAACAGAGAAGATGACGGTGCCACTGAGAAAAAGAACATGCCAGAAGATGGCGGGAACAGAGACATTCGCATATATGAGATTTCTGATCATCGCTGCCAGTGGGATCATACAATGATAGCTGAGGCTGGCCGAGGGTTTGCTGGGTGCCTGGCGTTGTTCTAAGTGCGCCCATGTCATACTCAGTCACTTCTGTACCATTCTTGGAGGTGTTAGAAATGAGAAGGCAGAGGCTCAGAGCATTGACTAACTCACCCAAGACTACACGTTTGGGAAGAGGTGGCAGAACCAAGATTTGAATCCGGCTTCTGTGTGTGCTCGTAACACACACACTGCCTTGTCAAGGACAGATCTTCTGGTCCATTTCTTATTATTTTCAATCAATCATATGTCACTTGGCCTAACTGTATCCATTCTTTTAGGCGGTGAAAAACATTCTCCGTAGTCGACGCACCATAATTTGTTAAGCATTCGGCTGTGGACAAGCTTTCGATTTGTCTTCCATTTTCTGACCCCTGTAAAAAATGCTGCAGGAGGGTTTTTTGTTTATTCTGTTATGTGGGTGCTTTTTAGTCTATGACCTAGATTTTCAGTAGAAAGATTGCTGGATCAGAGGTGCATGGCATTTTACATTTCGATAGCTGTCAGATTGCTTTCGAGTACCACTGCTCTTAATACTGTCTTTATTAATTTCATTTCTATGAGCAATGATAAATATGCACATTTCTGCCACCAAACATATAATCACTCCTTTTGGCTTGTCAGTCTCTTAGATAGAAAGTGTTGTCTCATTGTTCCTTTAACTGACATTTGCCTGACTACTTAGGAATTTAGACTTTTTCTTCTTATACATTTATTGGCTATTTACAGTGGTTCTTCTGTGAATTATGTGTGTGTGTGTGTGTGTGTGTGTGTTTGTGTGTCCTGTACCCATCTTTCTATTGTGTCTTTAATCCCCCAGTGGTCAGTATGTTAGAGATCTTTGTATGGAGAGCTACTGTCTTCTGAATTGGAAGAGTCCCCCCAACCCTGATGTCTCATTTATTGATTAACTTTGTTTATGGTATGTTTTCATGTAGAAGTTTTAAGTTCCTTAGTAATAAATGAGTTCATCTTCTCTTTCTAGCCTTTGAGTTTTTGTTTTTGGTTTCAAAGTTTTTTTTTTTTTTAAGATTTTATTTATTTATTTGACAGAGAGAGATCACAAGTAGACAGAGAGGCAGGCAGAGAGAGAGAGAGAGAGAGAGAGGGAAGCAGGCTCCCTGCCGAGCAGAGAGCCCGACGCGGGACTCGATCCCAGGACCCTGAGATCATGACCTGAGCCGAAGGCAGCGGCTTAACCCACTGAGCCACCCAGGCGCCCAAAGATTTTCTTGACCCTTAGAATATTTATATAATTTTTATAATTTATATATTTTATTATAATTTCTATATAATTTAATATATATTATATATAACATATAGTATAATTTATATGTAATTTATATATAATTATATATTTATGTAAGTATAAAATTACATGATTTATATAATCACTTAGATTTTCTCAGACATCTCTAAGATTTTTAAAAGTCTTACTTTCACATGCATTATGCTTTTTTAACCATGAACCTTGTTTATACATCCAGCTGGTACAAGAATGATCTTCCCGGCAGTAGACCCGATGATTCCTTCCCTTTTGCACATGTCTTTGGTGCCTCCACGTTACATATAGGATAGACTCCAAGGACATGTAAGGCCTTGTGTGATCTGACAGTGGTCAGCCTCTGTAGCTTCAGTTTATCCTGGGAGTCTCCTTATGTTTTATGCTCTAGCTGTCCACACTACTTGAAGGTCTCCAGATGTTCTCTAACTAATGAATAGAATGTGGACGGCAACAGCTGTTCCTCTCCTATCACTGCCAACTCATGAACCACAGGGATTGCTTGGTTTTCTTTTGAATTAACTGGATACCCTTTTTATGACACTCTTTGGCAACACAGACACAAAGAAAATTTGTATTTTAAGAAGAAGGGGGTATCTTTGTATCTGAGTATCGTGGTCCTTAACAGAGAGTGACCCGGTTTTCACTGTCATCACTTAACCTCTCAGGGGCAGGAGCAGGTCTTGGCATCTTCTTCATAGGAGGTGTTCTAAAATCTGTACTTGGAGTATGTTTTAAGTAGTTTTGATAAGACATGGAGACCTGGAACTGATCATCACAAAGGAGGAACTTTATACTCATAGGTCCCTAGGAATAGTCAGCACCATGCTGGTTTCTGGTTGTCTGGGATCTAGCTCTGGGGTGACTTGGGGAAAGGGGATCCTTGGCTTGGTGTGTGGGAGGTTGACCAAGGAGGCAGCTGGGAGTGTGGGCTCTGGACAGGTGGGCTGTGTGTCGACGGTGGGCTCACACAGGAGGAGTTTGCTGTCTTTAAGGATTAGCTTGCCCTGGGAAGAACAGTCTCTTGAAGAGCAAGGCCCCAAACGCCAGAGCGACAAGAAGATAGAAAATACAGTCAGCCCGCACAGTGCTGGGTGTTGTTACCTGACTGGGGGCTACGTATGTGTCTGTCGCCTTTGTTGCGACTCCAGCCATCATGGTTTCTCTCTTGTTACGAGGTGTATAGAGTAGGGTTTCTTTCTCTATGTAAAGGTGATAATTTTATTTTGTTTCCTTTCCTCTGATCATAATGAAAGGTTGCTCAGTAGAATGTATTAGCACAAATGGCAATTCAGACCTAATGCCACCCTCTGTCTACGAGGAAGTGAAATTGTGTCACCCAGGTGGCAAACACAGTCCCTAGGGAGGTGCCTTGTCTGAAAGTCTTCTGCATCGTGTAGCATCAACATGGGCTGGGTTGCTTTTCTCAAAAACGAGAGACATGCAGGTGCAGTGAAGGTCTCTGGACCCAGGGTCCACCAACAGCCCAGTGCCAGCCTTCTCCGTTATAAAGTGAGGGGATGCTGAGTTATGAGGTTTCTAAGGGTCTCTGCCATCTCCAAAGTGATTTCTTCTAATGGTCACTAGAGAATCGTTAGACCAGAATAAGACAACAAAAGGTTAATCTTCTGGGAAGAGTCCTGGTTCTGACCAAACATTGCTCAGTTAATTTCCAGATGGCATCTTGGGTAATTCAGGACATCCTCTGGGTGGCTTGATTTTAAGTGACTCGCATGAGTCACACAGAAGGCTTTGGTCCCTTGAGCAGCTAATTAAAACACTCCCTGCCTCAAACTGCTTTTCCATCTGTTGAGCCTTTGTAGGAAAAATAATGAAGAAACTGTTTTGTCACAGGAAGACTTGATTTTGCCTCCGATTTTCCAGTTGACATCCCCAAATGAAATAATGAGTTAACTATAAATATGGAAAGCATGTTGGATTTTTAAGAACTGTGCATTGGGAAAAACTGAAGCAACTATTTTATATCCTTGTTTTTATGACATTTTCACGAACCTCTGCCATTCTGGGTTCTTGCCCTGGCTTGGGCATGTCGCTTTCCTGACGGTCTTGTGTACCTGTCCAGTGTTCTCACAATGCACCCGTCTTTCTAATTAAACTGTTCGATTCTTTGTTCCAGGAATGTGCTAAGTAAGGCTCATTCCTGCTTCTATGCCTTTTGTGTTTTTAGAATGTTCTTTTTGTACTCCTTCACCACAAACAAATTCTACGTCTATTTTAAAACCTTTTCTTAGGGGGCGCCTGGGTGGCTCAGTGGGTTGAGCCTCTGCCTTCGGCTCGGGTCATGATCTCAGGGTCCTGGGATCGAGCCCCCATCGGGCTCTCTGCTCAGCGGGGAGCCTGCTTCCCTCTCTCTCTCTCTCTACCTGCTTCTCTGCCTGCTTGTGATCTCTGTCAAATAAATAAATAAAATCTTTAAAAAAAAGAAACTTTTCTTACTTTTACAGACCTCACTGATTTCTCTTTCTTCTGAATTCTGGAAGGTCTTCCAGGCAGTGAGTGAATATGTACATCTCTCTATATCTTCCCATGTTGCTTTCTACTTTTTGCCCTTTCTTCCCATGGTGATCATAAGTGCCTTGAGAGAAGGATCCACATGTAGTATTCCCAGTCCTCCATGGGATTTAATCTAGAGTAGTGGCTAATAAATTCGAGTTAATTACCATTTCTGTTGGGGGAATGTGTATTTTTCTTTCATTGTTCAAGATTCTAAAATTCAATTCCATAAATGGTTTCGAGTTTTACTCTATGCTGACAGCCATGGGCAAAAAATAAATAAATAAAAGGTATAATTCATGGCCCCTGCTCTTGTGTACGGTCTCAGAGGGGCAGGGGAAGGGATGAGCATCTTGGGTGTGGGGTAGCTGTGCACATAAGTGGCTTTAGTAGATTGTAGGCTGAGAGCGCTATCCAGTAGGGCAAGGGCTACAAGGCTTAAGGAACAGTGGGGGCTCCTGTGGGAAAACAGTAACTGGGCAGAAGCAATAAAACCCAAATAGTTTCTTGAAACTTTTCTCAGTCTGTCTCTTGGGCCCATAAACTATGTGTCCTATTTTTGATGTAATACTGTGGAACATTTCAACCATATCCATAATCTTAATTTGAGGCCAAAAAAAAAATTACCATAGTGGTTCATCTTAGTGCTTTTGTCAGGTGTCTTCTCATTTCGCATTTTAATTTTTTTTTCAATTTCTTTTTTAAAAATTTCTTTTCAGCTTAACAGTGTTTTAATTTTAAGTTTAATGAAATGATAATTGACAATTATGTCATGAGTAAGGACAAGTCAGCATGATGTCACAAAGTGATGATTCTTCACCACTCTTGATTCTTCACCAAGTGAAGAAAATTTTAAATTGCTGTCAGAACAGGGCTGGGCAAGGATCATCTACTGAGTGAGCTAGATTTCATTTGGAGTGGCAGGCAGGTGGAGTTGTGCCCTCTGCTTCTCTGAGCTGAGGACTTGCTAAGTTCTTTTCCCAAAAAGAACTTATGTAAAGAAGAAAGCAGTAGGTCACTGTGGCCCAGAGTCAAAGATTAATGAATTCAACTCCACCTCTCAGCGACAAGAAAAGCAAAGAATTTGTGGTCACCAAGAAAATTTTGTTCGATTTTTTCGTGATTGTATTAAAATACACACAACATAAAAATTACCTTTTAAACCACTGTAAAGTGTCCTGTGTAGCGGTATTAAGTACGTTCACACCGGATACAAACATCACCACCATCCATCTCCAGAACTGTCTTCATTTTGCAAAACTGAAACTCTGTACCCATTAAACACTAAACGCCCATTCCTCCTACTCCCAGCCCCTGTCAACCACCATTCCCCTTTCCATCTCAATGAATTTGATTACCCAATAGCTATTTCATAAAAACGGAGCCATATAGTATTTGTCCTTTGGTGACTGATTTATTTCACTTAGCTTAATGTCTTCAAAATTCATCCATGTTGGGGCACCTCAGTGGCTCAGTCAGTTAAGCATCTGACTCGGTCTCAGCTCAGGTCATGATCTACTGGTTGTGGGATCAAGCCCTGCGCTGGGCTCTGCAGTCAGTGCAGAATCTGCTTGAGATTCTCTCTCTCTCCCTCTCTCTCTGTCCTCCCCCTACTTGTGCCAGCTCTCTCTAAAATAAATAAATCTTTAAAAAATTCATCCATGTTGTAGCATGTGTCAGAATTTCCTTCCTGTTTTTGAGCAATATTCCATTATACGTATAAGCCACATTTTGTTTATCCCTCCATCTGTCAATGGATACAGGTTGCTTCTATATTTTGGCTACTGTGAATAATGCTGCTCTGAACATAGGTGTATAGATTGAGACCACTTCTAATCTAGTAGAACAGAAGACATCGATGAGCAGAATAGGATTGGAATAAGGAAAAAAATCTAGTAAAAACAGTGAAAATGGCTGCTCACTCTCAGCCCTCATGTCGATGAGGTAGTTGGGATTGGCAGGTGTGAGGGGCTGGGAGCATAGGACATGGGTCTGATCTAGAGTGGCAGCCATCATTAATTAGTGCCAGCAGCTCATGGTCATGTGGGAATGGGCATCCGGGGTTGCCCCCACTATCCGTTCCAAGATGAATGGTCATTATGGACTTTCATTTGAATTTTTCAACTTTTAAATGTTGTCCCCTAGATGAAAAATTTTAAAAGATTGTGCAAGTCAAATAAAAATGTCTGCGGTCTCTATAATTTGAGATTTCCTCCTAAAATACACCAATCAGTAAAGCTATGTAAATGATACCAGGGCTTTATCTGCTTAAATTGTGCAGGGATTAGCAAACTTTTACTTAAAGGGGTAGATAGTAAGTACTTCAAGCTTTGCAAGGCTGTATAGGCTGTCACAATTACAAAACTACTCAACTGCTCTATTTTGTAGCATGGAAGTCGCCACAGACAATATGCAGATGAATGGGTATAAATGAATTTATGTTCTAGTAAAACTTTATTTACAAAATCCTGTGGATAGTTTGTCAACCCCTGTTGTAGCTGAATCAGAGGACAGGGGCAAAATAATTATAAATAATTAATAATAATAATAATAATAATAATTACAAAGGTTTTATGGATGATAGGGGACTGGTTAATTAAAATATAGAGCATCTATAAAAAGAAAGTACTGTGCATCTATTAAAAGACGAATGAGAGGGATTTGTTTGTACGGTGGCAGATTGCATTTTTCAAAGATAGTGGCATTTTGATATTCCACTCCTCCCATTGAGATAGGGTCTGGACCCTCTGCCTTTGAAATTGAATGTACTTTTGTGACTCTCCTGCCCAGGAGAGTATGGTGGCAATGATGCTATGTGACTTTCAAGGTTAGGGCATGAAAGGGGATAGAGCTTCCGCCTCGATGTTGGGAAATGTGCACACATGAAGCCTCTAGCCTCCAGTCATCAGTTGGACTAATGTGTGAGGTAGTCCATGCTGTGAGTTAGTCTGAACGTGACCATGTGGAAGGACCATGTAGAGGGGTCCTGGGACAACAAGAGATAGAGAAATGTCAGCCAGCGTTGAGATGCCTCAGCAGCTCACTCTTCCAGCTCAGCCACCTCCTGACTGCACACCCCCTCCCAAGCCAAGTCTTTCTAGAATTCCTGACCACAGAAGCCACAAGAGAAAACGCCATGATTGCTGTTGTTAGAGCACTAAGTTTTAGAGTGGTTATGCAGCATGAGGTGATTGGAATGTGCACAGATACAAAACGATGACACACTGTATCATTAGATGAAATTAGAGCAAATCAACACAGCACGTATTTATGGGAGGGTAATACCAAAACCTGTTAGTTTAAGTATTGCCTCTGGGGAACAGAACTGTAGATCTAGGGCAGGAGGGAGAGCATTGTGTTTCCTTTTGTTTTCGTGTAATTTGAAGTTTTTACCATGTGCATATTTTACTTGATGTTTTTTAAAAATTGGTTTACGTTTTAAATAAAGTGGTAGATGGTAATTAAAATTTTCTCAGTTCAAGGGATTTTTTTTCTTTTCTTTTCTTTTTTTTTTAGCATTAGCTCCTTTTTACCCAGTGCATCTATAGAAATTAGAGTTGTGTGCTGTGGTATTGAAACCCTTCACAAATTCACGTATTTAAGAATATAAGGATATTGGAGATAAAAGAATATGTTGAAACATAGATAATTTAGGAAGAAAACCTGCTTCCAGGGAAACCTGAATAAAAGTAAAACACTGCATCTCAATTTATGCTTTAATTTATCTAAGGTTCCATTTTGGAAAGATGAGGAGACACAAATTTTAATTAAAAAAAACCCCAGTGGGTTATTGTGCTCTTAAGGTCGTTATCATTACCACCTTCCCCAGCCTTATCTTCATTGTCTTTACTGGAATGTGGTGTGTGTGTGTGTGTGTGTGTACAAATATATCTATCTATCTATATATATATAAAATCTATATATATTAAAGGTTTATTTATTTATATTAGAGAAAGCTTGAGCATGTGCCCAAGTAGGGGGTGAGGCAGAGGGAGAGAGAGAGAATCTTAAATAGGCTCCAGGCTCAACGCAGAGCCTGATGAGGGGCTTGATCCCACAGATTGGACTTAGGTCATGACCCGAGCTGAAATCAAGAGTCAGACGCTTAACCAGCTGAGCCACCCAGGCACCCTGAAATGTGGTATATATATTTTTAATGAGATCATTTAACAGAAGCCTTTGGTTAAACCACATCTAGAATCTCTTTTTAATCTGAGTCACTTCTGGAGAGACAGATATTGTCCCAAGGAGACTAGATTTCTGTGGAGACTATTTACTATCAATTTCTAAATTCCAGAATAGTTTCCTAAAAGCCCATTTCATTCCTTACTTTAGGCTTTACCTTAGATTCTTGGGTCTAAAGGCGGACATAATTTTATTGATTTATTCAAGCCCTCTTAACTTAGAGATGAAGAAATATGAAGAGGGCCACCTCCTTATGTTACTTTAAAACAGTGGTTCTCAGACTTGAGCATCAGGATCCCTTATTAAAATACAGATTTCTGGCCCCACCCCCTGAGTTTCTAATTCTGCAAGTCTGGGATGGAGTTTGAAATTCTGCATTTTTAACAGATTTCCAGGTGATGCTCATGTTGCCAGTCTTGGGACCATCCTTGAGAACCGCTGCTTTGATGTAATTCCTTCTCAGTCCAAATTGGAGAACCTCTTTTCCTCTTGCAGGTGAAGAAATCTTTCAAATATGTTTAGATTTTTTTTGTCCTACTTGATCACCACTTTACGGAACCTTTGTGCTTATCTTTTTCCAACTTTCCAAGAAAGATACACATTCTCTTAACATTTTTCTTGAGCCTGTTACCATTTGTTTTTATCCTTTCGAGTCACCAAGACCAAAAGTTCAGCCACAAAGATAAATAATCCCATGACTTCTGTGTCCAGCGCTCGCCCATTCTGGCCTTGCTCTGTGCAGTTTCCCATCTTGAGTCTGTTCACGTGTGTTCTCAGATGTGCTTTGTACTGAAGGGGACTCAACCCTACCTCTCTAACATGTTGTATAAAGTATCTGTCCAGCTTTCAGTGGTTTGCTGTGAAAGGTATGGTTTGACTCCAACATTTCAATACGTTTAAATAGAACGACACACTGTGAAACTCTTAAAATGGGGTGTTAGATTCCCTCTGTGTGTCACAGAAGCAATATGCCCTGATACCAGCAGGGCATCATCTTATATTTATTTTGAAAACTAGCTTAGGGCTGGAAAGAAATTCAGAGAGCAGACGCAAGTCAAGAGAAACGTTGACTAGGCAGGTCACTTCCCATAAGGAAAGTAGAATCCTATCGGAGTAACGTGGCTCTCTCCAGCATTTATTGAGAGCCTGTGGTGTGCTGAAGACCGTGCGGGGGTTGGAGGACCCAGAGATAGAAAGACGTATCCGCTGAGGCAGCTAGCCTCATGGTGGTGAGTGTGGACTCTGGAACAGGTGGGATCGAGTTCAAGTCTCTTCTCCATTACTGTTAATGGGCCAATATGTAAACTTGCAAGCTTGACTTCTTCTCATGTTTGAAATGGGAATAAAGAACACGTACCCTGAATGTGTGTCCAAGTCCATAAAGAGATAATGCCTCGTCTTAATCTGCTTGGGCTGCCATAACAAAATACCATAGACATAAACAGCAGAAATTTAATTTCTCACTGTTCTGGAAACTGCAGAGTCCAAGGTCAGTATCTGGCAGTGTTCATTTTCTGATGCAGACTCTTCCTAGCTTATAGAAGCCCACATTCTCACTTGTGTGGCCTTTTCTCCGTGTCCTCATGGAGAACAAGAGCAAGCTCTTTCGTGTCTCCTCTTGTGGGACACTCACCCCATCAGGAAGACCCTCGTGACCTCATCAAACCCTACTCAACCGCCAAAGGCCCATCCCCAAGTACCATCACATGGTGGGGGGCGGTTAGGGCTTTACCACATGAATTTGTTGGTGGTGTTGGGGGGGAGGACGAGGGACACAAATGTTCAGTCTGTGCCTGTAACTTGTTCAGCCAGTTCTTGGAGTTGGAGAACTGCTTTGGTTGCTTTACTCATTAATGCTTCCTTCCTTCTTCAGCGTCTGCTTTCAGATGCCCTCGGATGGAGCGCTGTTGTGAAGGCTAGAAATACACTGAAAAGTTTTAACCTGCTTTTAAATCTGCTCCATGTAGCAACTGCTCTTATCAGAGGCTTCGGGATAAATTTAATTAGCATACACTTTCCCTTTTCTGGCTTCTAATACCTCAAATACTGTCTTGAGCTCAGTATCGATTCCCACTTTCCAGTAATGTGATTGTGGTCTCCATGGGAAAGCTCTGGAATCTAGTTTCTCTAAGTGGGTATTGAATTTGATTTGGAAATAGGTGTGCCCTGATGTGTTCATCAATTTCATGATCCTGTAAATGTGATCTAAAATTTTATAACAGAAAAGCATTACATACTTCACATACTTCTAAAATTCCAATACTTCATTAAACTACTTCAACAGTGTGTATTCTCTGTTAAATAGGAAATCTTCACTGTGTCCCTTTGTTTAAGTTAACTTAAAAGATACGCTTCTCTCTCATGAGCTGGTTGTCTAACCACAGTTGTTGTATGAGTGGAGAGAGTGGTGAGGGGAAAAGTGAGGGCAAGACAAAGAAGAAAGGAATCATTTGCCACAGGTTGCCAAGTTGAAGATGATTTCTCTGATGAAAACAGAGCTTCACACCTACCCCAGAGCGGTTGATTTGCACTTTCACAAGTCACTGAAAGTACCGCGTGTTTTCATTCCAACAGAAAACCAAACCCTTGATGACGGAATTCTCAGTGAAATCTACCATTATTTCTCGTTACGCCTTCACTACTGTGTCCTGTAGAATGCTGAATAGAGCTTCCGAGGACCAGGAAATTGAGTTTCAGTTGCAGATCCCAGCCGCAGCTTTCATCACCAACTTCACTACGTAAGCGACACTCTGGTCAGAGACCCTGCAATGGAGATGTCGGTGTGGGGTAGCCAGGGTGAGCCTGAGAGGACGTGAGCTCCACAGCCTTGGGGCGTGAGAATTCCTCCCAGCAGATGGCATGGGGCTCAGAAGGTCGACTCCCTCCTTCCCTCTCTCCTTCCTTCTCTACCTACCTTCTTCCCTTTCTCTCTCCCTTTCATCCCTTCTTCCTCCTTCCTTCCTTTCCACAGTCTCTTCTTTGGTTCTGCTCCTGTCTTCTTCCCATCTTCCATTCCTCTTCTTTTCCTCTGTCTTTCTCTTCTTCCATCCAACAAATGAGTGCCCACTCTGAGCCAGGAGCTCTTCAAAATGATCGGTATATTTCTATGAAAAAGACAGTGTTGCTCGGCTACAGAAATTGCAGTGGGGAAAAATAATAAGTAAGTAAACAAATCAATAGATGAGATAATTTCAGACTGTAGCAAGTGCTTAAAGATGGCAAGTATCACCGAGAGGAGCTTGTCTAGACAGGGAGAAATCAGGGAGGTAGCTCAGAAGGGGCAGTGTTTAAGTTGAGGTCTGAATGATGAGATAGCATGATCCATATGAGATACAAAATAAACTATTTCTCCTTTTCTTCTGAACTAGGAGGTAAAGACATGCAAAGTAGGGTGGATTTGGGGGTTTCATTTTGGGTCTGGGCAAGATTCAAGCTGGTGAATCTTCATGGAAATTCGAACAGATCTGATGTCCTCCTGGAGAATCCCAGAGGCACCACGGGTCAAGCCTGACTATTTGGACCTGTTTTAAAATTGTCCTAGAATGAAATGAATGATTCAAGGGTAGTGCCGTGGTCTGGAATGCATTCTTTCTGGACATCCAAGGGTCACATAAAAATATTTTCTAGGGTTGTCATGGTTATGAGATCCACGTTTGAATTGGTCTTGGAACTGCAAGTTGGTAACATAGCTGTCTCTTGTGTTTCAGGCTCATAGGAGACAAGGTGTATCAGGGAGAAATTACAGGGAGAGAAAAGAAAAATGGTGATAAGGTGAAAGAGAAAAGGAATAAAACATCAGAAGATAATGGGTAAGTACCATTGAGTTAAGGAATTAAAATCCACTTGAGCAAAGGGCCTTATTTCTTAATCCTTTGCCAACTTTTTTTTTCTTTTCTTCCCTTCCTTCAAGGATTTATCTGCTTTTTATTATTACCTTAGAGTCGGTAATTAAATATATACAGTTAACAATATAGCAGGAAAAGGTTTATAGTGAAAAGGAACATTTTATCACTCTGAATCCCCAGATCTCACTTCCTAGAAACATCCACTTCTAATATTTCTGTAATTTCTTTTTGTAGCGACTTCCCTAACTCTAAAGCTTATGGTAGTCTCATTTAAAAAAAAAAAAAATTCTTGATAAACATCAGACATTATCTGTTGATTTTCTGCCAGGAAGGAAGAGGATTTAGCATATGTAGGACACTCCCACCTTCTGTCTGCGTTCCACATTTTCACATTCTTTTCTCTTCTTTCGTCAGTGTAAGCCGTGTTACACCATCTTAGACTAGACCTATCTTAAATTTCCACTCCTTCACTGAAACCCTACGTTTCCTTTTCCATTTCCAGTACCCATCTTTTTCTACATGATCATTTACTTTTGCACTATCAGAATTACCAACATTTAAATTTTGATCTCTAATGGTGTATATTTTCTTTGTTTTGTCTGTAACTTGAATCTAAACATTGGAAACCAGTGACTAGTATTTGAGTTTTAATGATTACATGAAAGTCGTTAACTGTAGAGCCACTTGGTATACTAAGATTCTATTTCCCTCTCTGTCAGCCCATTTGAAGTAAAGTGATCTGTTTCCTTTGAAGAAAAATGATCCTGTTATCCAGATAAGTTGGTGTGAACATGTGAACCTGTTTTTGTTCGTTAATAAAAGGATGTAGTTTTGAGAAAGTTTGTTCTTTAAAAACATAGACTATCAGAAACTTTGCTGTTGGAAATCTTATTAGCAAGAATGGAATATCTCACTCTTGCCTGGAAGATGTGAGTCATGGGTTTACTTTGATACAAAAAGCAGCCAAGGTCCACAGCTTCAGATAAGGCATCGTTGGCCACAAAAGTCCACATTTATCTTAACTTTGTAGTTCCTAAGGACAGAACCTTGACTTTGCTTCTCAGTCCAGGGTGATACTAACCACTTTACACACAGCCCTGCTTTGTTTCAAGCCGCCAATCATTGCTTCATTTAACTTTATCTGCACTCCATTTTTCTCCCAATCCTATATACCTTTGTTTGGCCAGATTCTCTCTCCATGATGCCTTTGGTGTGTAATTTCCCTTACTGCAGCAGTTTATTGAAACCTAGCTTTGTTGGATGGCAGGTGGGTCCCAATTGGTCTTTATCAGATGAGTCTTATGAGGATTATGTTTCATTACAATTCATAAGTCATTCATAATTATGCCACAGTTTAGTTCAGTTGGATCACAACATATGCATTTGTTTTTCCTGGACTTTTTAGTTATCTTTCTTTTTTTTAATGAGGTAAAACTTAATTTGTCGGGGCGCCTGGGTGGCTCAGTGGGTTAAGTCTCTGCCTTCAGCTCAGGTCATGATCCCAGGGTCCTGGGATCGAGCCCCGCATCAGGCTCTCTGCTCAGTGGGGAGCCTGCTTCCTCCTCTCTCTCTGCCTGCCTCTCTGCCTACTTGTGATCTCTGTCTGTCAAATAAATAAAATCTTAAAAAAAACTTAATTTGTCACTATTAACATCTAACAAGACACATAACTCTCTTGAAATGGTGACTAAATGAATTACTATGACAGTTCTATAAGCAGTGACATCCATGTTATTGCCAACAGCAGTTGGAAGGCATCATGGATCGGGAGGCACATCCTGATTTCGGAGCTGTCAGTTATGGAAGAATGATGTCTCCAAGTCCATGGAATACTGTCGTTACTTTGCACCCTTGTCATCAATGTTTACCCTGGGATTTCTTTTCATTTTCTTCTGGGTTGCTTTTATTATTCCTTATATTCCATATCTTCCTCTTTCTTTTTTCACTTTAACTTTGCTGGAGTATATTCTGAAGTAACTTCCCCAGAATGGATGTATGAGAGGCAAACTTTCTGAGACCTTGACTAATATTTTGACAGCATATGGAGTTTAAGATTGAGAATAATTTTTCATCTCAACTTTGAAGACATTGCCCCTAGTGTCATAACATCCAGTGTTGCTAATGGTACATCTAATGTTGTCTAATACCATTCTTTTTCTATGTGTCCTCTACCTGATGTTTTGAGAGTTTACAATAATGGGTTCAAGTGTCAGTCTTTCTTCAGTCATTCTCCTCAGCTCTCAGTGAAGCTTTTCCATCTTAATAGTTGTGTCTCTTTTTAGCACTGGGAAGGAGTAGTGTAGGAAGCCTGTCATTTTAGTCACTCATTCATATATGGACTTGGATGTCTCCTTCCTGTGTTGGTGCCCTTCCCACTCACATCTTATGCTGAGCCCGAGCTTTCCATCTCTCTGATGTTCTGTAGATGGTTTGTATCTTGATCCATAGTCTGAGCTGTAGAGTTCTTGCTCTATTCCCCATCTTCCAAAAATGTTTTGAAGTGCTGTACGCACTGATGGTTGCCCCTACCACTCATTGTCTGGGTTTAATCCTTTACTATCCCTTTCCTTTTATGGTCAGTCTGCCATCTTGAATCAGAGAACCTTCGTTCCAAGCACTGAAAACGTTTGGAATGGCTTATATTTGTATATGCTTTGCAATCCTTTATTCTTTATTCTTATCCCTAGCCACATCCACCAAACTTTACTACCTATAAAAACTTACGATTTTAGCTATTTTAAAATGACATCAGATGTCAGGCTCACTTGGCCATTCCTGTAAAAAGAATAATGCAATTCATATCTTGACCCCAAAACTCTCTTTTCCAGCAGTTCACCTATTTCAATATTCCCTTTCCCCCTTGGCTCCCTCAAGCCTGACTATAGGAGAGGTAGGAAAGAACAGTTGAATTCTGTACTCTTCAGTATTCCTTGAAACTTTGTAACCTTCCTTTAGTTCAGGCCTTTGGTTCTCTTCCCAACATTAGTTTTTCCTCTAAGGACCCTCTTGAGAGAGTGGCCAGGACCCTGAGGGGATTTGAGGGAACCTGGCTTTCTGTGACCGACCCAGTGTTCCTTTTTATTTTCCTTATAGGGAGAAGGGGACTGATATGTTCAGAGCCTCTGTTGTGATTCCCAGCAAAGACAAAGCGGCCTTCCTCCTCAGTTACGAAGAGCTCTTGCAGCGGCGGCTGGGGAAGTACGAGCACGTCATCAGCGTGCGTCCCCAGCAGCTGGTGGGGAGGCTGATGGTGGAAGTGAACATTCTGGAGAAGTCCGGCTTCGAGTCACTGGAGGTGCTTCCCTTACAGCACAGCAGGCAGAAGGGCAGCGGGAGAGGGGAAGGTGAGTGCGATTGCCAGATCTCCTGTGCTGACTCAGAGCAGGGCGTTGGCTTTAGAGGCATCTATAAAACACATGGCACCCCTGCAACAAAGCCTCTGAGAATTTGCGAGACTCTGAAAGATAGCAACACAACAAAGGCAATTCCTTTATAAGCTGGTTCCATCGGAGATTTAAAGGTGTTTAAGTCATCTGACAGAGTAATCTCTTTTCCGAGCATCTAAACCAGGTGAGGCATCTAAAATAGTGGGAATGTTATACGCGCAGCCCGGTTTGGTAACATTTGCACTAGCAGAAGTTCTCAGTCATCCTAAATATGCGGGACAAGCACGGTTGGTAAAGTAGGTTATGGAGACAGTGCGACATGCGATGGGGGGAAAGAGACACACTTGTACACACTCTGTAATGTTAAATATGTTAAGTTTATTAAATGTGAAGTTGACAAATGTCTAGAAAGTTCTATAAAATAATCCTTTTATACTAGGGAGTGAGGGATTACAGGGTTATTTTTCTAAGAATCCATTTTTAAAACACTAACATACACATTTCAATGATGTATGAGACTCATTCTAAAATTAAATAGTGAAAACTGTGTACTCTACATTTGATTGAGTGCAGGAACGTTTTGGTTCATTACCAGGACCACCATTTAGGTTCTTCTCAAATTTTGATTTTTAAAATTGTACTCCATTTGTTGAAATGATAATGACGAATTCCGTACAATGTAATCTTAATTACTATATTAATTTCAACTGATGGTTTATATGAAATGTTCGTGGGTGTTGGGCCTTATCCTCAGTAAACCAGTCAGGCTTCATGTCAAATCCAATAACGAGACCGATGTGTTGGAAAGTTGCACCAGGATTAGAATCTCTCAATTACGGGTATCTGTGACATTGAGGTCTGGGAATGGCTGAGCAGTAAGTGAATAGGCAGAATCTGAACTCAGCCCCTGTGGCCACAAGGAGAAAGAAAGCTGCTTGGTCAAGAATATTTAGGAATGAGATTGAGAGGAGAGTAGGAACATGACTTGAAGGGGGAGGGGGAGAATGTTGTTATTTAACATAATGTGAAAATAGTCAAGACCCAGGGCTGGTGTGCGGAAGAATGAACTGTGCAGAAGATGCGCTTTACTCTTGCCTGCACGAAGTTCCCTTCATGACTGTCCACGGGACAACGAGTTTTGTCTCAGAGACTGGAGAATGTCCTGGTTCTGTGGGGGACTCGGGTCTTTTGTTATGTGTCCATTCCCAAGACTGAGTGGGATACTCTTAATCTAGATTACCTTAAAAAATTAAAAATATTGTCGATATCTGACTTTGAGAAACGGTGTGAAATATAATACACCATTCTTATGTCCTCGAGGCCACCATGTGTGTGGTTAATGGACTTTAGTTCAGCTGTTAACTAGAACCCTGACAAAAATTATCTAGGTCTTGGAAGACTCTGTTTGCCCTGTAAAGCAGGGACAGTAACTCTTTCACAAGGTTATTAGGAAGTGTGTGTGCATGTAAAGTGCCCGGCCCAGAGTAAGGACTTAATAACGAAGTATTATTATTATTATTACCATTATCACCTTATATTGACTTTTTCTGTGCAAATTTTATCTCCCCTATTAGAGCATAATGGTTGGGAAAACACTTCTGTGTCCGGTTACTTTGTTTCCTTACAGTATTTAGCTCAATGCCTTTCACCCAAACAGTAGATAGCTAATTACATGCTTGCAAATTAGGAAAGAAAAAGAAATAAACACCCAAACTAATAATGAAGGATGTTTTAAAATTCCATTTCTTCCTAATCATAATCTATAGGGAAATTCTCCTATGTTCAGCCATGTGAAAGAGGGATGTTTTTAGGAGGAAGAAGATTCTCCATGAGTTCCTGGGATCTCTGAGAGGGCAGGGTTGCTGTGGCCGACGTGTCTGGGACAGGGCCCAGGGCTCAGCCACGTGTGGAGGACTCAGTGGTGGGAGACTACTCAGGTGGTCCTGCTGTAGTAATGAAATGTGTGTGCTTTGCCTCATTTTCAGAACCACTGCAACTCTTCAGGGATGTGTATGAGTTGTGGTGTATGTGCATGTGTTATATTTGGAGGCCCTGTGAATTAGCGATTGTTAGCTGTAAAGTTGCTTACTGTTTATATCCTGCGCCTGTGAGAATCTCAGAGAATTTTTCCAGACCATTGATCTCTTGGGAATCTGTTTATTTTTAAGAAAGTTGTTTTCCTAGCTTTTTGTACCAAAGCGGATATACTGCCTTCCAAAGCATGGAGATCTCACAAGTATGTATCCAAGCCAGGTGCAGTGGACCGGTTCCCTGTTGGCTGCTCCTTCCTGTCCTTCAGCACTCAGCTGTTAACTGTCCCTGCAAAATGGCAGCCCCAGCACAGAGAGGCACAGGTTGTTGTGATTTCTGTCTGGACAGTATTGCGTGCTACCAAAAGAAATCCAGGGTAGAGATCAAACTAGAATTGGGCTTGCACCAGAACATGAGCTGTAATTGTGTGAATGTGGACCCATGCCAGTACATTCCTCTCCTAGATCTGGCTACTACTGAGCGATCAGACTTCTGGAATTTCTCAAAGCAAATCTCTGACCACTGGACCCATTGCATCCTTAGGGATGCACATCTGGATTAGAATTACTGTGTGCTTGGTACTGGACTCAGTACTTGCTGTATTATATCTCATTCATTCTTTATAACAGCCCTCTTGGGTTGTACTTTTTATCCCCATTTTATTTGTGAACAAGCTAAGGTTTACAGAGTTTAAGTACAAGAACAAGGACTCATATTTAATTATTGTTAGAAACAGAATCTGAGCATAAAGCTGTCTGACTCCAAATTCATGCCCTCACCCACTGAACTGAGTACATAGAAGATTATAAAATCCTGAGGGTGTGAGATCTCATTCTGCATCTCTCCCTAGTTGTGTAAGAATGAAAAGAAATGCTCAAAGCAATAGAATGTGCCTTTAACAGTTTAGTTATCTGCTATATCAGGATCAGGGCCAGAGCCATCGCGCTGTAAATTCATGAGCTCCTATTCAGTGTACAAGCTACTTCTGTGAGATGTAATTTGGAAGCCAAAGCTTTATACTTACTGGATTATTAAAACATGGTTCAAAATCTAAAAAACTATAAATTGGTGTCTAGTGAAACACAAGACTTCCTCTCTCTTATGCCTGCCCACTCTCAGTTCCTCTCCTTCCTAAAATGTTTTGGTGATTTGTGAGCTCAGTGGGACAGAGTCTCTGAAACCAAGACTTTCCTGGAACATCATGGGATGTGTGGGCTTCTGAAGGTGTGTGCCAAGATAGCTATTCCATGCATGCGGCTGGTTCAAGGCTGGTTGTTTCACATTCTGTGTCAAAATCTTGAACTTCTTGTTGTTCCAGGGCACCTAAATCACTACGCTCTCCATGATTCCAAATTGTTTTTGGCAGAAAATTTTTATTTATGATAAGATACCTGACAGCTGAGAGTAAAATCGAGTGAGATAAAGAAATAAGGTGCCTTGCCTGTTTTTTTCCCTTTTGCTTTACATCAATGACACTCAAACCTGGTTATACCCTTTAGTCATCTGGAGTGGTTTAAAAAAAGATACAGATGCCTGAGTCCCACCTCAAACACATGAATGGGAATTTCTCAAGGTGAGGCCTAGGGAGCTATATTTTGGGGTGTGATACTCTTACGAATTTATACGAGAAACCAAAAAATACATGAGTGCTTCTGACATGTTCATGTAGTTGTAAAACTAAAGAATAAAGCTGCATATTTTTCTACCACTAAATAGGTATGGTTCTGTGGCTTTCATAGTTTCCCCTTTATATTCCTCAGTTTTCAAAACAGTTTTATTGAGGTTTAGTTTACACAGGATAAAATTTGTTCGTTTTAAGTGTATAATTCGTTGATTTTTAGTCAATTTGCAGAGTTGTGCAACCATCACCACAATCCAGTTTTAGAACATTTCTATCACCCCAAAAGATCCTTGTATCTCTGCAGCCACTCCCTGTTCCCACCCCAGCCCTAGGCAGTGACTAATCCCTGTGCTGTGTCTCTTCAGAGAGCTGTATTTTTTTAAAGCACCCCAGGTGATTCTGATGCCCTACAAAGGTTGGGAACCCTTACTTTGAACTTACTAGCAGACTTTAGGGGCATTAATAACTATGTCAAGATCTGAACCTACAGAATACTTTCGATCCTTGTTAAATGTGTATCGTTCTTCTTTTCCACCTACATGTTTTTACAATTGGATACAGGCCAACATAGAATTACTCACACAGTTGGTGGAAAATAACCTCTTCCCATATGCAGCTTCTTCTGTTCATCAACAGAGATGGAATGTGAAATGGAAAAGTGCCAAGAGGCCATCCCAGTGGGGTTGGTGCAGTCTTCCTAGTATAGTCTTGAGCTCCTTAAATAAGGTATCCCATCTTCTCTTGGAAAAGATAAATACAATCATTCAGGACATTTTTGGGGTCAGAAGAGCTTCTCTCTTTACCTTGATTCCCACCATGGCTTTCTGGACCTCTCCTGCTCTTCCCCACTTTTCCCCAGACCACAGTGAGAGCTGAGGCTCCTACCTTTCGGAGCCTGGCTTACTGTCCACCTTCATGTGTGGACATGCCAGCTGCACACAGCTCCTTTGGCTCAGAGGGTGCTGATCATCAGTGCATGTTACGATCAGCCAGGAGCTTTTGGAGATCTATTAGCTATGCCAGTTAAATTAGAGTCCACAGGGATGGAAACCAGAGGATTGTCTTCTTGTTTTCAAGTGTTACTTGACTCCATTCCTACCTCTTCGTTCCCTAAAACTCTAGTCCTGGGCTGCTCACTGTTTCCAAGTTTCCCAGCTGGAGTTCCTAAATGATCTCAACTCCTCATCTTTGTCAAAACCAATGGACTCATGTGAAATCACCCTAATCTGACATTAAAAGGAAATTTTAGTTTCAGGGGCTAGGAGACTATCATAACTGTCTTCATTTTCTCCCAGTATCTGGTTCATCTTTGAGGGGGTCCCATACTAAAGAACACAGAAGACAGCTAAAGAGAATCACTTTGTGCTCTTAAAATACATTCTAAAAAGACAACCTTCAGAATGGGGAAAATATTTGCAAACCCTATGTCAAAGCATCGGGTGTTCAGAATATATAAACAATTCTTACAACTCAACCAAGAAAAGATAAACAGTCCAAGTAATACATGGGCAAAAGACTTGAAAAAAATAAAAGAATGCAACTAGGTTTTCAACACTTCCCTGGTTTAAGTTGGTTAATTTTGCCAGATCTTGGGTACAGCTCTTATTTTGTTGTGAAGGGGGGATTAAGAGGCAGAATTTGTTTCCAGAAGACAGGTTACAAATACATAGATCTCCTTTTCCTGAGTTACCAGATAAAATATAGGATGCTCAGTTAAGCTTGAATTTCAGATAGACAGTTATATCCTGTACAATCTCTGGGACGTATTTACACTAAAAAAATCTTTTGTTGTTTATCTGAAATTCAGATTTAACTGGGCATCCTGTGTTTTTATTTGCTGAATCTGGCAGCTCTGCTCTGTTGAAGGACTGCATTGTGACTGATGGTTCACCCCTGGTCCCAGCTCCCTGCTGCTCTGTATTCTTCCCCCTGATCCAGTCTCCACTCTGTAGTTGGAAGGGAATGGCCCCGTTTGGCCTCTGTGCATTTGCCAGGAAATAATAATCTGGTTGTTATGTGAGGGTTTCCAGCATTGTTCAGTGCAGAAATTATTCAGGTATGAATCATTTGGCTCCATAGTTGGTTTTGTTTTGTTTTGTTTTTAATGCTGATATGAGAACCCTGTTGTTCGTTCTGACGTGGGTTGTAGTTCAGTCAGGGCCAGCTGTGAGCAGGATGGCTCCGAGAGACCCAGGAGGGTGGCCTTCTCTCTGGAACTTGACGTTGGTGAGCAACCTAGTCTTCTTGGGGAGACTGCACTCTATCTCTTCCCTTTCCCTGTTGCCTGTTTGGTGTATGAGGTGGATTTTTGTCGGGCATGTGGCACTGTCCACCATAGCTGTGGCTGAAGCCAGAGATGTGCCCATGGCATGTGACGTGGGTTACTGAGAGCACCTGCCATGGCCACCAACACTTTCAAGATGGATTCTCTTGAAAGACTCCCCCCTTCATCTGCCCAACTATGGGCCAATGTGTTGAGTCATCTCCATGCTAACCATTCAACAAGCTTGTCTTGAGTTCTCTCCACATTCCTGGCAGCTGTGCTAGATGCCTGGAACCTAGAGGTGTCCAAGACATTGTCACTGCCATTGGAGAACTTCTAGTCAGCAATTCTTAAGAATTAAAAAAGTCTTTAATTGTGGTAAAAAACACATAACATTAACTTAACCATCTTAATTAACCAGTTCTTTTTTTTTTTTTAATTTTATTTATTTATTTGACAGAGAGAAAGATCACAAGTAGGCAGAGAGGCAGGCAGAGAGAGCGGGAAGCAGGATCCCTGCTGAGCAGAGAACCCAATGCGGGGCTCGATCCCAGGACCCTGAGATCATGACCCGAGCCGAAGGCAGAGGCTTAACCCACTGAGCCACCCAGGCGCCCCTAATTAACCCGTTCTAAGTACAGCTGAATAGTGCTGAGTTTATTTACACTGTCGGGCAACCAATCTCCAGAACTTTTTCAACTTTCTAAACTGAGATTCTGTATTCGTTCAACAACAGCTCCTTGTTACCGTTCACCGCCACCCCACCCCACCCCTCAGCCCCTCACAACTACCAATTCCCTTTCTGTCTCGGTGAGTTTGACTACTCTAGGTTCCTCATGTTCCACAGTATTTGTCTTTGTGTGACTGGCTTATTTCACTTAGTGTAATGCCCCACAGGGTCAGCCATATTGTGGCTGAATTTCCTTCTTTTCCATGGCTGAAAAATAGTCCGTTGTATGCATAGACCACGTTCGTTGAAGGACACTTGGGTGTCTTCCGCTCTTTGCTACTGTGAATAGTGCTGCTTATAATAAACATGGTGTACATGATCTTCAAGATCCTGCTTTCAATTTTATTGGGCGTATACCCCAAAGTGGAATTACTGGATCATCTGGTAGTTCTGTTTTTAATCTGTGGAGGAACCTCCATACTGTCTTCCATAGTGCTGTGCCATTTTACAATCCCACTTACAGGGCTCAAGAGCTCCGGTTTTCCCACATCCTCTCCAACACTAGTTATTTTCTATCTTATTGATCGTAGTCATCCTGGTGGGTATGTAGAGTTGGCAGTTTTGAATGATAAAAGAAAACCCTTTGTCTGGTTGAATCTGTGAAATGCTGTGAAGATTTTCCCAGTGACTGAGCAATGTTCCAACTTCATGCAGGTGGGCAGTGTAGAGGCATATAACAAAAATCTCTCGATCTTAGACTCCTCTGCTGCTCTGGCACCATTTTTGGCAGGTTTCCCTTTGGTTCAGTCTCAGATACTTAAAGAGCTAGTATTTTAAGGTTTTCTGTGGACTCAAAACAATACGAGGAAGGGATATAGCACATGCTTTTAGGGCGTAACTGTGTGTAGAATGTGTGAGAGTTGACTTGGTTCATGTGTAGTTTCTCTGGAACGTCAGTCACACGGAAAACAGAGGCTCAGGAAGGTAGTATTTTAGGAAGAAAGAGCAGTGAGTAACTAGTGAAGAAGGCAAACTTTCTAAGAAATTTGGACAAGTACTACTTTATAAAGTGACAGAGTTGAATCAGAACCCTTTCAGCTGTCAATCTGCATTAGTATTCTCTGCTAAGTTGTTGCCATCCTATCTATATGATGCTCTTTTCCAAAAAGATTCCAAACACCTATTATCAATCTAGGGGACAAAACACCTTTCCCATAAGAAAAGGATACTCGGGGGCTTATGAAGGTATTTAACCGAATTCCTTCTCATCTTTATTGCCCAACTTTACCACGTTTTCCCCTGAGACCTCTCCAGTTATACATTTTTTATTGACGTGTGATTCATGCACAGCATTATCTTAGTTTCAGTTGTACAGAGTGATGATTCTATATTTATATATGCTGCACAACGATCACCATACTAAATCTAGTTAACATTCATCACCACACAGTTATGGAGATTTTTTTTTTTGTTGTGATGAGAACTTTTAAGATTTATTCTCTCTCTCTCTCTCTTTAAAGATTTTATTTATTTATTTGAGAGAGAGAGAGTGAGCACACAAGCAGGGGGAGCAGCAGAATTTTGTCTGTATTGCTCCTGTCAAAGGGTAGTTGCCCCATTATTCACAATACTTTTGATTGTCCCATATTGAAGAAATCTCCCCACTGGGGTCCAGGCGAGCAGGTTATGTAAACAAACGTGGACAGTTTAGACCCTTTTCCAAGGGAAATGACATGGCAGAGTTTGTTTGGAAACCCTTTTGTAAAAGCACCAGGTGTTGGCCTCCTTCCTCTGACAGTCGGCAAACCCAGGGTCCACAGGAAGGAGACAGGAAGGAGTCAGTTGACCCCAAAGGGCATAGCTTCCAGATGATGCCCTTGACTGTGGTTCTTTGCTTCTAAATATTTTCACCTTTAGACACGTTACATAGCAATTGACTTCCTTTTTTCCCCATGTAGTTGTCTAGGAGAAGAATGTTTATTTGTGAATAACATCCATGTTCTGGGACAAAACTAAGGACCTACGTGTTCTCTAAAATATATGAAGGGCTTTGTCATTATGAGAAGAATCAGTGGGAGGAATATTTAATAGCATTTGTGTGCATGCTTCGTAACCTTATGTAGGCTCCTTGGAGAGTCTAGGGAAAGCTATGGGCCTTCTGTCCAGGAAAAATACACCATGTATACTTTTATGCAAAATTCTGTATATAATTTCAGGGGCCTCTTGGAAAGCTACCAACTCCATGATACTTTTTAAAGATTGTTCTTGCTATAAATATTCTTGAACTCCCTGTTATGAATGTTTATTATGATTTATCTTTTTTCCTCCAAATAATGATTATTTTGTTTTCACTAAGCTCTCAGTTGTATGGAGGAAACTGTTACGGCAAAAATGTAAACTGTATGTTATCAGAGAGTATTTTTTTCCCTCATGAGTTGCGCTTCACCCAAGACAAAGAGAATAAGAAGCTCCTTCAGAAGGAACAGAGGCGGGGGCTCATAAGTCTTGAGCACTTTCCACGTGCCCGCACCATGTTCAATGCCTTATGTACGTGATCTCACTACGCTCAGACAGTGATTCTCTGTCTGACGTGGATTTACTCCAGTCGAATAGATATGGAACTGAGGCTTAGAGATATTAAGTTGGTCATTTTGAGTCTGCCAAATCTTAGAGCCCACTTTCTTTGGTATTATGCACCTTCTAAAATAACTCATATCTTCTTGTTCAAAAATACTGGACTCTAGACAGAGAGAGCATATCCGGAGGATGCTGGTGACCTGAGGAGCAGGGAAGAGTGGGTGGAGAAGGAGAGGTTAGCGAACCTTCCGAGGGACGCACTTGAGGCCCTGATGGACCACAGAAGGTTATCTTGAACATGAGCGTGGATGTTTGCATCAAAACGGGGAGATAACATGAGATTTGCACCTCCAATTCAGAGCAATCACGGCACTGCACTCCTTTCCCTAACCAAGCGGGCATGGACAAGAGCAAGCCAAGAGCAGGAAGAGACATGTGTGCTCTCATTAGAAAAGTAGGTCAGAGTCTCACTCTTTCGGTCTGCTCCCAGCCTCTTCGCTTGCCCTCTTCATTATGTTTAGAACACATGCTGTGACAGTGGAGGGCCTGCGAATCGAGTTCATTGTGCTCATGGGCTGTTTTGTGGCTGTCAGCTGTATGAGCCACGATTCATATAAGGAAAAACTAAACAGTATTATTCTGGTTTGGGATGTTGGTCAGCAACTCTGGGGCAGCCTAGATTAACCTCGTAGACGAAAAGATTTTTTTCCTTCTCTAGTAAAAAGAGGATTTTATTTTCTAGAGTTATTGCTCTGGAATTTTTCCCAGCAAACTTTTTTTTTTTTTTTTTTTTTTTTTTTTTGTGATAGTCAGTGGAAAATTCATTGGGTCACATTGACAGTGTGATACTTAATGGGTGGAAGTCAGCCCAGGAGTTAGGCTTCTTGCTGTTTAACCAAAGTGGGAATCAACCCACTCTTTGGGCTTAGAAAATAAGCCCATTTAGAGGAATCTCATGAATTTTCATCATGAACTAGCAAACATCAGAGGTCAACAGGAAACCAAAATAATAATACACTATCTTTCTCATGGCTTATATCAAAGAGCCCAGTCAAATGAATTATGAAGAGAGAAATTATACTTTTTAATTCTCAGTGCTTTCACTCAACCATGAATGGTATTAATTCAGGGGAGTCGTAAAGAGCATTTCAATGAGAGAGATCTGGAACAAGGAAGAGTAGGTACATGCTGATAGTATGAAGAGGGTCAATCTAATGTAGACTTTGAAAGTTGGAGATAACCTAGTGATATGGAAGGCTTATTAAAATATAGCTTTCTGGATCCCCCCTTCCAGAGTTTGTGAGTGGGCCCAAGAATTTGTGTTTCTAGCAAGTTCACAGATGCTGCTGCTCCATGTGCCCACAGGACATCTGGGACACAGGTCCCAGACCATGGCACGAGGGGTGCTCTGCTCCACCCCCACAGGTGATCGAAGCATCCAGGGTTTGCTTGAACACTTCCAGTGAAATGGGTTGTGACTGCCACCTGTGCCCACAGCACATCTTTCCTAGAGCTTACTGAGGCTGAACAAAGAGTGCTTCCCAGTAACCTTACCCTGGTCCTAATTCTGCCAGCTGGAATTACTCTGAATACACCTAATCCCCATATAAATGCCCACACTAAGAGACATATCCTAAGGAAAAGAAAAGATAGACTCTCTCTGGCAAGTAATGTCCGTTACATGCTAGGGGATGCCTGCTCGTTTTGTTCTCCATCCAGATCCCAGCAAGTTTAGATTTTTTTAAAAATTGGGGTACATGTGAATAAAGTGTATAAATCTCATTTTTACAGCTTGATGAATTTTCACCTGTGTGTTAACCCAGACAACTACTTCCAGGCCAAGATAAAGAGTATTTTCACAAACCCAAAGGACTCCCATACTCTTTCCCAGTAGGTACTCACCCCCCTAGTGGTGGCTACCATTCTTCACCATTATTCTGCGTGGACCAGTCGTGCTTGCTGGTGAGCTGTATGTAAATGGAAGCATAGAGAGTATTCTCTTCTGTATCTGTGTGCCCGCTCAAAATGACTGTGAGACGCTGTCTAAATAGCAGGAATTCTTTCCTTTTCACTGTACGTAGTATCCCAATTTGGATCTGTTGTATTGTCTTATATTTAATTCCCTGGCCCTTTTACTATTTTGTATATTTTTAAGGTTTATAGTAACATCCGCTGGCATGAATCAGAATGGCTTAAGTACAGTCGTTCCCCCTTACCTATATATGGTCTCATGTCCCTCAGTCACCGTTATCCCCAGTCACCCACTGTCCTGGAAGCAGATGTTGCCCGCTCTGGAGGCAGTTGTAGCTTCACGCTATGTCACAGCACCTACCTCCCTTAACTTGCTTCATCCAGCATGTAACCATTTTATCCTCTCACGTCATCCCAAGAAGGGTGAGGATGGCGTAGGAAGATGGTTTGAGAGAGAGACCACATTCATATGACTCCTATTGTAGTATGTTCTGATCATTGTATTTTATTATTAGTATTGTTAATCACTTACTGTGTCTAACTTATATTTAAGCTTTGAATACACGTGTATGTATTAAAAAATGCATAGTGTATCTAGGGATAAGGGTGGGGATAAAGGTGTGGGGATAAGGAGGGACTTTGGTCCATGACATCACTTGATCTTTTCAATAGCACGAGTTTGGTAGACCATTAGCCCATTTTGCAGATGAGATAACCAAAGCTTGATAACTTGCCCAAAGTCTCACAGGTAAAGAGTGGTTGAGACAGTATTGAACTTAGGTCCTTCTGTTCATTCATGATTCCAAGTTCTCAGCCATGTTTACCAGTAATCACCAAGGAGAGGTTGACCCTGAAGAGCACACATGGTCCTTCTATTTCAAAGACTTCCATTTTCAGCCTTTCACCCTTCCTCTCTGTAGTGGTTCTTCGGCGCAGTCGACCATGCTGGTGAGCTGGAGGGCGGCATTTGTCACCGTGCCATTGAGATTTTCCAGCTCCTTCTTCAGATGGGCAGATCTGTTGGAAACATGTTATCTTTCATACAACTGTCTTCAGTAAAAATAAGATTTCCTAATTGCTGGCTTTCTCTTCGCTCCTGAAACCTCTGCCCTCCATGGGTGAAAATAATAGAATCAGCTCTGCCCTGTGGTTCCTGTTAAGGTTACACCTAAATTGTCTTTGAAAAATAATTGTCTGTTCTGTTGAAGGAAATGTTTAAACTTCCTTTGATTTTAATGTCTAATAAACCCTTAGCGAGATAAAGTTTATTCTTACGTACAAATTACCACAGGCAAATTATGCCTTGTTTCCTATTTTATTTTGCTAATTAGGTATGGAAGATTGTTGGTCAGCTCACTCTTTGTATGGTGTCAACTTGAAGAGATTTAAAAAAATGGTCAGATGCTTTGCAGCAGTTTTAAGCCTGGCTTTGATTCAGTATCTGGATAAAGTTTCCACATATACTGATATTTATGTATACTCCATTCCATTTTTATATTCTTCTTGGTGCATGCAGAGCTAAAAAATTTGAATTTCTGTTGTTGAGTATGTAGACATGGTGGTGTTTGGATTTGTAAAGGTGGGTAGTCTGTGAGGTAATTGTGTATCCTAACAGGAAATGAAGGTCAGGAGTAAAACATGGGCTATGCTGCACTGAATCTTTCATCCCACTAGTTTTTCTTAAATCATATAAAATCCATTTATGGATTTATCTTTCTGTAATTCTAATTTGCATTTGAGGATTTATGCTGGGAGAAACTTTGGGAGCAGTTTATTTGTTTGTTTGTTTGTTTATTTATTTAAAGAGCCATAACCTTTCTGGACAAACAGGATGCTAGGGCAACCAAATGCTTGGTGGTGGGAGGTGTTTCTTCTGGAAGATTTCCACAGGAAAGGGTGACAAGAATTAGACACTGCACTTTCGCAACTCTAATGAATTAGTAGATCCAGACAAACATCATCGGTGTCTGGTAAAACAATGAAGTGAAAGATCGATGAGGAGCTTTATAATGGGTGATTGGATTGACAACATGGGAGCCCGCTATCTTTTTTTTACTACAGCTGAAACAGACAAGTAGACACTGTGTGCTTCTGACGTGGAAAAGTGGTAAGCAGTCAGCATCATTCATCACCTGTGAAGTGTTCTTGTCAGTGGTATGGACCTGTGTCTAAGCAAGCATCTAACTTTCCCCCCAGAACACAGGGAAGTAGAGAAGATGGAGATGTGTTTCCCAACATCGACTGCACATTAGATTCACATGGGGGATTTTTAAAGCTTTGATGCCCAGGCTCTCCCCCAGACCAATTAAATGAGCTCTTGCCTGGATATCGCTATTTTTTTTCTAGTTCCCCCAGATGTTACAGTTTGAGCCAAGGTTGGAAACCAGGGGAATTGAGGAGCAAGTTAAAAGATAAGACAAAACAGTCACAAAATGCAACATGTAAGAAATTCCATAGGACAAATAGCCAGAGTTTTACAACATGTTTATGTAACATTAGAAGAAACACCTGTAGATTAAAAGAGATTTAAGAAACATAAACCTGATGTGCTGTGTGGTCTTTTTTGATCTGGATTTGAAGGAATCAGTCATATTGAGACACATTCTAAAGAATCGGGGGAATTTCAATGCAGACTGAGTATATTTGGGGATAAGATGGCACCGAGCCTTGGTTTTGTAACTTGTGATGATGGTTTTGTGCTTATGTGGAAAAAAGTTCTTACAGTTGGAGATACCTACTGAAGTATCTATGGATGAAATACGAGATCTGGGATTTGCTCTCAAACACTCTAGCAGGATACCGTGAGGGGATTCATAAAAACAGATACAGAAGGTTGTAAGAGATTGATAATCGTTCAGTTGAGTGAGATGTACATGGAGGTTCATTTTACTATTCTCTCTACTTTTGTGTGTTTAAAAAAGTTACATGAGAGGTGAAAAAGAAGGTATAAAGGTGAAATCTGTAACATCTCTTGTGCTGGGATGTACTATCAGTGTGAAGTCTGTGAAGTTCATCTGCGTATAAACCTGCAATAAAGTCAAATCTAGCCCTGTGTCCATGCAAAACATCCCTGCTTCTTTCCCAGAAAATGTCAATATGAATTCTGTTTATATCTTGCTTGCAGATGATTCTGGGCCACCTCCTTCTACTGTTATCAACCAAAATGACACTTTTGCCAAAGTGACTTTTAAGCCTAGTGTGGTCCAGCAAGCCCGGATTGCTCAAAATGGCGTTTTGGGAGATTTCATCATTAGATACGATGTCAACAGAGAGCAGAGCATTGGGGACATTCAGGTAATAGGCTTGTTGTTGCCACTTTGGGTCAGTTGCTTGATACTTTTAGTTAGACTCAGAATGAGGGAGTCTAGTTCTTATCTGAGGGAGGGAGAACATTCTGGTTCCTAGAAATTTATTTTAACTTAAAATATGTCTCCAAGGGGACTAGGGTGTTCCCTTCCTATTTCCTGCTTCAGTAATCTGGAGAGCAAATGAAATCTGTAATGTAATTTTCCCTGTGGTGTTTTAGATGAAGTTAGAGTTTTAGTTCATCTTCAATTTTAATTAAGAGAGCCTGGTCCATGGCTCATTTCCCTTTAGGTTTTATTGCTCCAGAGACAGGGTGGGAATATTAAAATGCATTAGCATGCACCCAGAATGTAGACGGCTTTGACATCTCAACTTGTTAAAACCACATATTGAAGGAAGAAGGAATTCCAAGTGACAAGGGCCATAGCGGGTGGATAATTAAAATCGAATTAGTCAGCATAGGCGATAAATTTTAAAGGGATGATTTTATCTTTATGAAGTCTGTTTCATGTGCTTCGAGCTCTGAATTGTGGAAGTTGTACAGACTGTCCATCTTGGGTAGTTTTTCTGCCTATTCCAGGCACTACCGTTTTTACTTTCTCTTCCCTCCACCAGGTTCTAAATGGCTACTTTGTGCACTACTTTGCCCCCAAAGACCTACCCCCTTTGCCCAAGAATGTGGTATTTGTGCTCGACAGCAGTGCCTCTATGGTAGGAACCAAGCTCCGGCAGGTGAGTGAAGGCCAACTGCCAATTTTGTTCTTTCTCACTTTTGTCTGGAGCCATGATGCACCGTGGGAATAAAATTCAGTTGATGCCAAATGTCTGCTTTACCACCCAGCTGTTCTGCTTACACAGAACCTTCCAGAGTGGATAATCCAGTTCAGCCATTGACATAAGCTATCATTTCAGGATGGTGGTTTTACAAGAGCAGAGGCTAATGCTGTAGGAGCACTTGGAAATAAAGGGGGCTGGCAGAGTAGATAATGTGAGGCAGGAATACACTGAGAGGAACAGTCAGCAGCACTACTGTTGATGGAATAATTCTGTTCTGTAATGATGACCTTTCAGAGCAATGCAACAGAGTCATTGGCAGCCCTGTTGGTCTACCCTTAGGACAGAGAACTTCTATCTCAATAATTCAGGATATTCTTGCTGCATTTAGGATAAATGTTAAAATTTTAGGGTTAGGAGGAACATTAGGGGACATATAGTCTATGCTGAAATATTGAACTATACAGAAAATACAAGTATTAAAAATTTTTAAAAGATTTTATTTATATATTAGAGAGAGAGTGAGAGAGCAAGTGAGAGAGAGAGAGCGAGAGCACAGAGGTAAGAGGTAAGAGGTAAGAGGAAGAGGGAGAAGCAAAATCGCCGCTGAACAGAGAGTCCAACGTGGGACACAATCCCGGGACCCCAAGATCATGACCTGAGCCAAAGGCAGATGCTTAACTGACTGAGCCACCCAGGTGCCCCTATTAAAAATTTTTTAGCAAGCCACTGGAATGAGCTATTCCTTATCTTACTCTGGTATCATAAATATCACAACTTTGCTTTTTTTTTTTTTTAAGATTTTATTATTTATTTGACAGAGAGAGAGATCACAAGTAGGCAGAGAGGCAGGCAGAGAGAGAGAGGGGGAAGCAGACTCCCCACCAAGCGGAGAGCCAGATGTGGGGCTCGATCCCAGGACCCTGGGATCATGACCTGAGCCGAAGGCAGAGGATTCAACACACTGAGCCACCCAGGCGCCCCACAACTTTGCTTTTTTAATATAGTTTCACCTCACATAACAGAAAAAGCTACTGACTGCCAGACCAAATTATAACTCTGTATTCATCAAACACTTAGTTCTCTTGCTTTTCTTTCTTAATTATCTATTTTTATCAATTAATAATAAGTATGTGGTTTAATAATACCCCATACCTCAAAAGAACCCTCTACCCTATCTCTTTCTACCCCTAGATCACATTCCACATGTAGTTAAACCTGATCATAGCTGATGAACTATTGTAAATATTTTCTCAGCTACTACTTTTTAAGTAGCTTTGGCCATTTGTATTTAAAAAATCATGTAGAATCTGTTGATTTTTTTCTTCATGGCATCTTATTTTCCTCTACCCCCAAATAGTAAAAAATATATTCTGGGCAAAAATAGGATTTAACTATTTTCTTTCAGAAGATTGCCAGATATATTTTCTGACTTGTATTGGGGCAAGATATCTTCGCCCTGTCAGTCAATTCCATGTAGCTCTTCCACAGCACGTCCTTGTACAGAATTCTTCCTGCTGACTTCTCCACTTTGATTCCTTTCCTTTCCTCTTGCATCTCGGACCTTCCATCTGGGATTACTTTTCTTTTGCCTAAAGAATACTCATCGGTATCTTCTTAGATGTGGATCTGCTAGTAAAGAATTCTCTTAGTTTCTGTTTGTCTAAAGATGCTTTATTTCTTTCTCATTCTTGCAGGATATTTTTACTGGGAATAGAAATTTGCATTGATAGTGTTTTTTCTTTCCTTTGAAGATAGATCCCATTGTCTCTGGGCTTCCATTGTTGCCGTTGATAAGTCAGTAATTATATTAACTGTTGTTCCTCTAAAGGTAATCTTTTATTGTTGACTGCTTTTAAGATTTTCTTCTTAAGTTTTCTGTAGTTTTAATATGATGGTCTCAGATGTGGATGTCTTTTTTTTTTTTTTTTTTTTCTGCCTGAGATTCCTAGGACTTCATGAATTTATGAATTCATGGGAAAATCCTTAGCCATTATTTCTGAAATCACTTTGGCTCACTTTTCCTTCTGAGATTCCAGTGTTAGAAAACTTCCTCTGTATCCTGTTTCCCTTGCTCTCTTCTATTAATTCCAAATTTTGCCTTTCCATACTTCATTCCAAACCTATCTGACAGTTCACAAGTTATCTTTTCAGATATGTTCAGTCTGCTCTCAAACTCATCCATTGCGTTCTTTCAGTTATTGCATTTTTAAGTTCTAAAATTTCCATTTTGTTCTTTTCAAATCTGCTCTGTCACTTTTTAGAAGCTTCAGTTACAACACAGTTTGTAATACACTTTTTATTTTCTCAAGCATCATAAACATAGTTATTTTAAAGTGGGTATTAAAGAGGGCATGTATTGCACAGAGCACTGGATGTGGTGCATAAACAATGAATCTTGGAACACTGAAAAAATAAAATTAAAAAATAAAAGGATTATTTTAAAATTTAAATAAATAAAATATGTATCTGATCTTTCCAAACTTGAGCTTTTGGATCTGTTTTTATTGTTTTTTTCTTCTCTCCTTGTGTGACTGGTCATTTTTGATTGCATGATGAACGTTATATTCAAACATTTGTTTGTAGAAATAATTGACGACCTATGGTGATGATCTTTTCCGCTAAAGAAAGTTTGGGGTGTTTCTGTCAGGTACCTGGGAGATTACAATCTGGGATCATTTTTTAAAAGATTTATTTACTTATTTTAAGAGAGAGAGCGTGTGCAAGTGGGGAGGGGGACAGAGGGAAAGAGAATCCTGATGTAGACTCATCGCTAAGTGCAGAGCCTGATGCAAGGCTTGATCCAATGACCCTGAGATTACTGCCTGAGCTGAAATCAAGAATCAGCCATTTAACCAAGTGAGCCACCCAGATGCCTAATCAGGGATTATTTTAGTCCATTTTCAGGGCTTGAGATTTTTCTGGGAAGCCCAGATGGCTCAAAGCTGGATTGCAGTCCTTTCAAGACTGGTTTATTTCTGTAGAGCACAAGATGTAGAGGTTCACCTACACCACCCTCCCTGGTGGGCTCCAGACTTCAACTTTTGACCCCCTCAGCTACTCAAGTGATGTGCAGCTTCTCAGATGCTTCCTTGGCCTTGATAAACATCTTTGATAAACGTGATCCCAACGTTGAGCCTGCCTCTTTAAGTTTTCATCTTTTCCTGGATATTTTTTCGCACTATTTTGATACTCTCAAGATTTAAGAAAAATATACATTTTGTATATTGCTTTTTAAGTTATTCACAGTGGGGGAGCACCTGGGTGGCCCAGTGGGTTAAAGCCTCTGCCTTCGGCTCAGGTCATGATCCCAGGGTCCTGGGATTGAGCCCCACATCGGGCTTTCTGCTCAGCAGGGAGTGTCTCTCTCTGCCTGCCTCTCTGACTACTTGTGATCTCTGTCTGTCAAATAAATAAATAAAATCTTTAAAAAAAAAAAACTTTAGGTTATTAACAGTGGGAAGGTTGGGTACAAATTACCTGGAGGTTTTCTTTATAGACAATGTTTCCCAAAGTGATTAATCACACACACGTGAAACATTCTTTTGTAGTGGTTGATTTTCTGCTGATGTTTGAGAGGCATCACAGCCTTGTCCTATTTGCTGAATATTCTGAAAATTCTTTGCTTTAGGCACTGCAAGTAGTTTTTGTGACTCTGTTGGCTGGATAACAAGCTGACAGGAGAATCATGGCTTCTTTGGAGACATGTTGGCCACAGACATAGTGTTAATTAGGTCTTGCATCTGAGCCAGCATGGTCATTCCCATTTGGATTTTGAATCAATTAGCAGTTACTGAGTAGGTGCTGCATGCTAGGTTCTCCGTGTGTGTCATGAAATGTCTACGCACCTATAAATCCTCATATTTTCTTTCTTTTTTCGTTTTATTTTTGCTTTTCTTTAAGGCAATGACCTTCGTGAGGCCAGGGTTTGGATTTACAGTGAGGAGAGGAAACATAACTTGATGAAAATATCGATAATTAAAATTCCTGCAACCAATATGAATTTGTGTCACCACCAAATGTCTTGTATTTTGATATTTTTACTTACCCTTATATTATGAGTATATATAATATTATTAAATATTCTTTAAAAACTGAGCTTAATGGCCATAAGCCAGTACTGTTCCATAGAAATTCCTATGAGAATAGGGATGTTCTCTACCTATGGTATCCCGTGTGGCAACCACTAGCCACAGGTGGCTATTAGCATTCCAAATGAGACTAATGCCGCTGAGGACCTGACATTTTAAAAATCCTATTTAATTTTAATACATTTAAATTTAAGTAGCCCTGTGTGACTAGTGGTTCCTGTATTGGATAGTGCAGCTGAAAAACTGACTCACTCTGCCACCAGTGAGAGAGTTGAAGTTATCTCCTTTTTCACTAATTATAAACAGCATTGGGATAACTGTCTTCATGTATAAATCTTTGACCACATGTCAATCATTTTCTTAAGTTAGATTCTTAGAAGCAGGATTACTGGGGCAAGGACTGCTAACTAATTTGTGCCTTTTACAGATATTAAAACCACGTTTTCTAGAAGGCTATACCAATTTATTAACATGTAAAACTGTTACCGGAGTATGAATTCCACATGGATTAAGCAGTGAAATGTAATCAATGAACCACACCCCAAAATAAGTATGAAAATATGTCTATTTAATTAATTTTGAAGTAGGGAAAGACTTTTTAAGCCTAAAAGCTGTGAAAAGGAATTTTAAAGGGGAAAAAAAATCAGTAACTGTAGCTATACAAAAACATTAAAACTTTTAAGTAAAAACAGAGTAGAAGTGAACAGAAGACTGGAAAATTTATGCAGCCAAGGATTTATCTTTAATAGATAAAGAGCTATTCCAGATCAATTAATAGTAATCTTATATAAGAAATGGGCAAACAATATGAAATAATTTACAAAAGGAAATAAGATTCAATAAGATTATGAAAGAGTCAAATGTACTAGTGACTAAAAAATGCAAATTAAAAAATACTATTTAAGCCTCTGCCTTCGGCTCAGGTCATGATCCCAGCCAGGGTCCTGGGATCAAGCCCCACATTAGGCTCTCTGCTCAGCAGGGAGCCTGCTTCCCCCTCTCTCTCTGCCTGCCTCTCTGCCTTCTTGTGATCTCTCTCTGTCAAATAAATAAATAAAATCTTTAAAAAAATGCTATTTATATCTTCATATTGTCAAACCTCAAATAATGTAAATTACTTATAATGACAGCTTCTGTAGTATGCATTTGTAGAATTCAACAAAATTATAATATTTAAATTATTTCCCAGTAAATATTAAGAAACACCCAAAAGTGTAAAATGCATGGTCCGTTCTGCACCTTCACACAAAGGTCATTAAATAACCCAAAGGCTGCAGCAGCTCGAGTGACTCATATCTTCACCCGCCTGAGTCACATCAGGCCTTAACTTCAAACCCAATCCGCTCTAGGGCCCAGGATCTTCTACTTCCGGGGGGAGAAGCATCAGGAATCTTCTTACTAAACCCCTGCATTTCGGGAGGGATTTCCACGCATGGTGCAAGAGCAGTGTAGCGAAAGACGTCACCCTGGTTGCTCTTCTCCCCTCCTCCCTCCTTCCTGGTATGAAAATGCCATTACTGGGCATTGGAAGTCGGGCTTGCACTCTGCCGGCTTCTGAGCGACAGCCTGGCCTCTTTCCCGGAGAACCACCCTGGAGCGGGCAAAGACCTGTCAGAAGCCTCTAGGCCATTTCTAAAGCCTGTCGCTGCCTTGGAGTGTTTGGAAAACCACTGCCTGTTTTAGCAGCTCTCAGCTGCCGCAGGGCCAGGGCACCAAGTGAAAAGCTTGGTTGGCACCGGAGCCTTGTACACAGTGTCGTGCCCGCTGGTGAAGAGGAAGATGGCTCTGGAGCATGGAGCTTTCACGATGTGTCCACAGGCTTGGCAACATAGGACATTTGTCACAGGTCCCCTGGGGTCCTATGAAGAATCATTCACTGTCTCCCTGGGGATTCTTGGCTCCCCTCTTCATTGATGGGCCCAAAGTACTTCACTCTGCTCATCACAGTGAGGGGCACAAAGTTGGTGTTGACTAATCTGAACAACTGATGTGTAAAGAATTGTGAGATCCTTAGAATGTGTTCTCCCGAAAGGGTATGTCAGTGCCTGGGCACTTTCTGGTTCCGGTCCTAGTCCCAGCAGGACTGAGAGCCTGGAACCCAGGGCTCTACCGGCTTAGGAACAGCTACAGAGCCTCCCGCCGGTTCCTGGCACATGACTTGGCTCTGTTTTCTATCCCACGTGCCTTTGTTGGTGACTCCGTTGAGCTAGAGGCCTCATGCTCGATCAGGCAAGATTTCTGCCTCCTGATTCCAGTTTGGAAAACCTCTCAGTGGGAGGAGGAGCTGAGAAGAGCCACAGAAAATGTGATCAGCATAGCCCTTTGATTTTTGATTAGTTTCATGCTTAAAGCCCTGGAACTGGCAAATACGTATCCTCGGGAACAGTAAGGAGAAAATACATTTATGTATTTTCAAAATACATAATACATTACAAAATACAATAGATTTATGTTTGTAAAATACATTTTTTTCTTGCCCAAGGTTTACATGTTCTTCTCTTCCCTTTCCCTAATCTATGTAAGTAGATCTACTTCTGCCTTCATATTAAGGAACTTGGCTGACGGACTCTTTCTGGCAACCAAGCAGAGGCTAATGAATCATTTACCAGATGTCTTTAATGGTAGAACTTTCTACAGATTCATTCCCATCATCTGTGCCATTCTGGGCCAATCCTAGATTCCCATGGAACTTTTGGAAGTCTGTCTTCTTTTCTCCATTGAATTTAGTCATGCGTTTTGGAGAGTAGAGAACAAACAGGCTGTTTCTTATCTGTCATTGCCAGATTAAAACAAGGGGAATCATGAACATTGCTTGTGTGTCATTCATTGGCTTACTTCATGCTCTAGGTCATCAGTTTCATCTTCACATCCAAAATTCAGCTTCCTCCAGCCGTTTGGGCATTTTACGTGCAACCCTGTAGGCAAATAGCCTATTTGTAAGCTCCACAGATTTGGGGAGCAGCTGGTTTTGATCATTAGGGCACATTCCCAGTGCCCAGCATAGTGCCCAACACAGAGTAGGTAATGATTCTTGCTGAAATACACGCCAGCACCTAAACATTAAATGCGGCACACACTTTGGAGTCACAGTAAGTACCATGGAGTGGCCAGTACATACCAAGCACTGTAAGCATTTTACATACTTTTTCATTGACTCTTTCGGCAATCCAGTGAAATAGACAATGCTACCCCTTTTTATAAATGAGAAGGTGAGGGGCAGGGAAGTGACATCACTCTGCTGAAATGCTCTAAGTATTTACTTGTGCTGTAAGTAGAAAAACTCAGCATCAAGCCCAGTGTCCCCCAGCTCTTCTCTATACCATTCTTTGTCGGACCGATAGATGTAGATCCTACAATCAGACCACTCTCAAGGACAGGCTCTACCTTCAAGTGACATGATGGGGTGAGTGCACACCGATGTCAGCTGCCCTGAGAGGGTAAGAGGCTTCAGCCACCAGCGGGTGTCCTTCCTGAAGGGAGCTATTCTGCTCTGACGCATGGAATTAACCATCAGAAATTTCTTATTTAACTGTGAACACACAGTGGGCATGGACGGGGAGGCAGACTTCTTTCCTTTTATGAGTCGGGTTGGACAGCCTGAGTGCTGGCATGGAGACAACAGAGGTGGGGTGAGAAGGACAAGGTTGGTGACTGTGAGGTCCAGTGATGTCGTGACCTTCATTCCAGCTGTCCTCTTCAAGAACTTGTGGATCTGCCACATTTTGAAAGGGAAGCTGTTGGAAAAACATTGGGTTGTTTTATGTGGTGGGGATCAAAGGAAGGGCAGCCTGAGGGTCACTGAATGGCCAGGAAGACTGCCAGATAAGGCCAGGAGAACCCCGAGGGGGTCAGGGGAGTAGTGACCTGGTTAGAGGAGAAAGCTCCCTGAACAAGTGAAGGAACTCAGGAAAGAAAGATGGAGGAAGGCCAAATGAGGTCACGTCTTGGAAATTTGGAAGATGTCAGAGATAGGCACTATATGGCTCTCAAATGAATAAAGATGGATGATGGAAGGTTGAGATACTCCTGCTTACCTTTTCAGGCTACAGGCCTTGTTGTAAACATCTGAAAGCATGGCTTCAGTTAATAAAAAAAAAAAAAATGTCTAGCTCCCCCTTTTCTGGTTTTCTAGAACAAAGGTCAAGAAACTTTATCGATGGGGACAGACAAGATGGTCTCTGTCCTACTCGTCAAGTGTGCCACGTGGCGCAGAGGCAGCCACAGGCCATCTGCACAGAAGCTGTGTTTATGGAACAACAGCCAGCAGGCTGGATTTGTTCCCCAGGCCATCTTCCGCTGACCCTGGTCGGCGGGGGTGACTAATGGGCAGACTAGCGATCGTTTCAGTTGGTAGTATTCATTCTCGCTGACTGGGCTGCTCTTGTCCAGACATGGCCACCAGTAGTTGCATGGGTTAGAAATACATTGCAAAACAAAGATCTGGGGCTTCGGGCAGGGGACAGAAGGCAATGGGGAAAATGTGTTTTTGACTCTGACTCAGAATATGAGGAAACAAATGATGGACAGAGGGCACAGTATTCTTTCCCCCCGGGTCACTGCTGAAAACTTGGATTTTTTGTTTCAAAAAGATTCTCCCCTCCACAATGATGGTATAATTATAAGTCGGAGGATCCCATTTAAGAAACGTTTTGTTGGGCAGTGAAGATTTACCCAGATGAGGCCACATTTAAGAAGTTCTGTGGCTCCCTAAATGAAGGCACCACGTGGCTCTCCTACAAGGAAAAAGTGAACACACTAGAGGTCTGAGTTCTCCCGCATGATCTGCTCAGGTGGTCAGCCTCCTAGTCAGCATCTGACAGCACGGTCCTGGTGTCCTAGAAGCCTGGCTTCTCCTTTCTGGTGTCCTAACTTTGTACTCAAGACTTGCCAGTCAGGTCATCAGACTTTCTCCATAAAGGGCTGGGGAGGGCCCAAGAGGAAACTTGCTGCAAGTAACAAGGAGATCAATTCTGTCAATTCAAGCGGACTGAATGAGATAAGAAATATGGGGGTCTTATCAGGGACTGCCTGCCCCCTGCTGGCTGGGGAACGGGCTCCTGGGTGGAATTCTTCAGCGCTGCCCTGCCCCATAGTACAGCTGCTCCCTCCCTCCTTTGGGACTCCCAACTCTGCCTCCTGATCCCACCTTGGCTTTGGCTCCAGACTCCAGATTCTCAAGGAATGAGACAAATACTGATCATATGCAGTGGGAGAGGCACTAGATATAGGGGATACAAAGATAAATACGACAGAACCTTTTCTCTTGAGGGGTCCAGAGGAGAAGCAAAGTCATGTGACAGTTGTTTGCAGAGCGCTCTTGTGGTCAAGGTGTGTGTATGGTCTGGTCATGGCACAGAGCGGGAGCCAATCAGTTCTTTGTAGGAGTGGAGAAGGGGATCATGGACTTCTCAGAGCCAGGGTGTAATTGAGTCTTCAAGGTCTTTAGAAGTTAGTCAAGTTGGTGGGGTGGGAAAGGATAGAGGAGCCAAACAGAGGGAGACGGATAGCATGAGCAAAGCATGGAAGCAAGAGAAAACGTGTGTACCAGCGAAGTCTATTTAAGTCACTCTAATTAAGGGCCTTAGAAAAAATAAGAAGAAAACAGGGACGCAAATCATTAAGAGACTCCTAGCTATAGGAAACAAACTGAGGGTTGCTGGAGGGGAAGTAAGTGGGGTGCTGGACATTATGGAGGGCACGAGATGGAATGAGCATTGGGTGTTCTGTGCAAGTGATGAGTCACTCTGAAACTAATGATACACCATATGTTAATTAAATTGAATTTAAATTAAAAAAAATTTTTAAAGATTTTATTTATTTATTTGACAGAGAGAGATCACAAGTAGACGGAGAGGCAGTCAGAGAGAGAGGGAAGCAGTCTCCCTGCTGAGCAGAGAGCCCGAAGCGGGATTCCATCCCAGGACCCTGAGATCATGACCTGAGCTGAGGGCAGCGGCTTAACCCACTGAGCCACCCAGGCTCCCTAAAAAAAAATTTTTAAAAAGGACATTAGAATTTTGCTGGAGAAGAGAAATATGGAACAATCACATGTTCATCAAACCAACATAGACAGTAGAAAGAATTTTAGGAACGATAAAGAGCTTGAGGTACTCAACAAAAGATTAATGACAGAGATGACGTAGGAACTAGTCCTTGAAGATGGGACCCAGTTTTCTTTTTCTTTTTTTAATTTTTTTTTTTTTATTTGAAAGAGAGAGAGAGAGAGCATGAGTGGGGGTGAGGGGGAGGGAAAGAGGGAGAAGCAGACTTCCTGCTGAGCAGGGAGCCCCATGCAGGGCTTGATCCCAGGACCCCAGGATCATGACCTGAACCAAAGGCAGGTGCTTAACCAACTGGGCAACCAGGCACCCCTAGGACAATTTTCTTGACAGGAAAGGTAGGAGTGAATTCTTGGTTGAGGAAAAACCTGAAAAAAGTCATGAAGCAGGAGTGAAGATGCCATTGCTGGAAAGTGGGCCCTTGAGCCTGAGAATCTTGCATAAAGCTGCTTCCTTTGAAGGACAGCACCGCCGGCGGAACATTGGGCAGAGAAAAACTCCTGCCTTCTCTGTTCCTGACCTAGCTCTCCAGAATCAGTCCCCTAATACAAATAGGGTTGAGTGTTACCAAAATTCAGAAGAAAAAGTAACCAATCCTCAAGAATGAAGTTCACCTAATTTTAGAATCTCTTCCCTCCTGCTACCAGAATTTCACTTTCCAGTCTCACAGCGTCTTTAAGAGTATGGGACGATGAAGGAGACACAGGGATGTCTTTGCTCTCCCTGCGTGGTGAGGGATGACTCTGCTTCCTCTACATAGTTTCTTGTGGATACTGTCCACATGTGCGGATATGCCGTGTTTATTTATTAGCTGTTCCACTGTTTCGTACTGGGCGTTGCTTTTTCTCAGCCTCCCCAATCTTTCTCTCATGTTCTTAATGTTTGTCAAGGCACATCCCCGGAGATTTATAGTGAGTGGCATAGGGTGGACCCACGCCAGGGAAACAGGAATCATGAGAACTCGCACGTAGGGGAAAGTTGAATGAGTCAAAGGGCAAAGAATCAGTCAGACACACACACACACACACACACACACACACACACACACACACACACATCTGTAGAATGAAAGAGGCAGGGCTTCAGAATCCAACACGCTGTTGGGCAATATAAAGTTAATTTAGACCAGGCGCAGGGGACTGAGGACCTGGTCAGGTCGGTCAGTAGGTGTGTCAGAACACGGATGAAGGACACCAGTTACAAAGGAGCTGTGTGAACATGGGTGAAATGTCTTGGTCAGCATCCTCTTATTCACTTCCTGTTAGAACCGGAAGCCGCCCCTGCGGATGGCCGCCGGCAGCCTGCACATAGAAGAGGTAGGGCCGCGTCTTTGGCCAGGGTGAGAAGTGTGGGATCAACACTGAGAGAAAATCCCGAGGAGTATCAACCTTCCTTAAGAAGAGAAGTGAAAAAATAACGTTTTGAGCCTTGAGTTGTTTACACATAAAGCATGAAAGATGGGTGTGCTTAATCTCTAAAGAATCAAAGATGTTAATGTTATTGGTAGAGAGCCTTTTAGAAAAATGCACAAATGACATTATTAGGCAAATGTTTCATACATTTGTCAAAAAAAAGTCAAAACATTAGGTAATGAATCTTAACATTAGCCAGAGCATTAACATGAATTTGCTTCTCAAGTGAGATTAATGTTATTTTCAAACTGAAGACTTGTGAATGTGGTTATGTTTATATTGCAAAGGACGTTCTAATATCTGAACCTAGTCAGACCTTTTTGCTGTTTTTGTTGTTCTTAAAGCTGAATTTAGCCAGAATTTAGTATTCAACAGTTAGTTTCTTTCAGATCCAGTCCTGAGGTAACACCTATATTTAGGCTAAGAAGTTGCTTTTCTCTATGAAATAACCACCACTTTATATTTTTACATGGATTGTGTAAGCACATAAGTAATTAGGTATCAGAACAGATTCATAGGATAGCCTAGCACAGTACTGTGCTGAAAAAGCTTTTGAAATTAGAATTCAAACAGTCAAGGAAATTACAGCATGAAATCATAACAGTTTTAAATACAGGAACCTTACAGTTTTGCTTAATTTCAATATTCCCTTCATAATAGTATGAGCATTAAGATGTAGAGACCAAAGAAGTAGTGTTTTCTATGTTTACTTGGTGAAATTTCAAGTTACTATTTAGCAACTACTAAACTTGGAAAGCGTTAGAAGATGTGATGACTTCTAGTCCGAATTTTCCATTTTTATGGAAACCTCCTAGTCTCTACTCTTTTTGTAGAGAACACATTGGCCGGTAGAAAAAGGGTTTTGGTTTCTTTCAACAAAATGCCTCAAATCTGACCGAGACACTTTTTTTTATATTTTCTTTCTTATATTGTAGTTTGGAATTTTTATTTTTAATGTAAATTACATAATGGGGTTGGTTTTAGGGAATATGTGTGGCAGAGGCAACAAGAGGCACTGTGTGATCACTGATTTCCTTTGTGACTTCACAGAACCTCCTCAGGTGTCCTTATACTGTAATCAGTGGAGTAATATAATTTTTTAATGTTTCAGTTTGCTCTCTGAAACCAGTCTGTAGCTAGGTTGTTTGTTTGGTTTTTTAAGTGTAACAATGATATAGACATGAATATGTTACAGAGAAATAGTCCTTCTCACTCAATTTATGCCTTGCTCCTAAAGTTAGGATTTAAAAAAAAAATCTGATGATTTAGGGTCAGTCACAGGAAGATTTCAGAAACCGTTCCTTCGAATCAGGGAAAGACTTGTAGTATATAGATATGAGGTTCTCTTGCCTCTTAGGGATTTTCTGTGATCTTGAAATCCCATGGCCTTAAAATACCCACCCCCGAAGCATAACCAGTACCCGGGGACGCAGCTTCTACTGGCAACTGTGGCAGCTGTGGTCTTGACCATAACCCTGACTCCAGGGAGACTTGGGACAGCGCCACACGTGGAAGCCTGTGGGGTGTGCAGACAGATGCTGGGATGGCCGGCGCATCAGGGCTCCTGCTGCGGGCTTAGGCCCCTTAAGGTTGCAGGGATCTGATGCTGCCCACTTTCATGGAGTCCCAGACTCTCTCTCTCTCTCTCTCTCTTTTTTTTTTTAAGAAAGAGAGAGAGAGAGAGAGAGAGAGAAAAGAGTAGGAGGCAGAGGGAGAGGTATAGACTCCCAGACAGAATCCCTGCTGAGCGTGGAGCCTGACACGGGGCTCGATCCCACGACCCCAAGATTATGACCTTAGCTGAAAGCAAGAGTCAGATGCTTAACCCACTGAGCCACACAGGTGCCCCTGAGTCACAGACTTTTATTTGTGTGTGTCCCTTTGTATAGAATGACTATACTCCCTAGACAGCAAGGGCTTCTCCCTTCAGGCTAACAGGAGGACAGTATAAATATGCTTCCCCCTTCCCCCATTACCTGTACCCACCTAGGGAAGGGCAAAGGCTGGCCCGTAGGCAGAGTTTATAGTGGACATGGTCCATTTCTGGGTGTGCTTCTCAGAAATTTAGGGCTGTTTTCATGATGTGTATCTGTTGATCACAATTCTTGTTTGTGGCCCAGCTCAGACGTGAGAAGGGCTTAAGTTTCTTTGTGGGATTTTTTAAAAAGCTGTTTATCATGGGTTCTTTTTCTCTTGGGTTCATTCAAAAGGACCATGTGGGAAAATGAAAGGGAAAATGTGCACTTGGAAAACATTTTAGACTGTGGCAAGTGATAGCGCTGCTTAGGAGAACAGCACGGCTATTCTGCTGAGAACACAGAATGGCTAATATCTACTACCCTTGAACTTGGATTTCATCTATGATGTCATGGCTCCCCTTGTATGATGCCCAAGAATCCAGACTTTGTGGTACAAAAGGCCTTTTGTGTCAGAGATATTTCCCGTGAGTGTGGTTTCGTTCAGACACAGAAATGTTTGGGAAAAGCTGCGTCATCGGGAACCCTGATGAAGGTGGTCCCCAGGACGGCCAGGCAGCTGGGTCTGTCATGGGTTCCACTGACATTTCACTCTGAGGGTCTTTTTACGCAATGCTTCCCTGCTTGTGAAGTGTTGAATGGTCATTCACGACCTGGGTTAGCAAAGCGGAATGCTCACCCCCTTGAGGGCTGTGCCAAGAGCCTGTAGCTGAGAGGGTTCCGTTTTGTAGGGAAGGCGGAGAGGAAGTTTCCATCCCTTACCCTAGTTTAATGCAGGGACCCAAAGTGCACGGCCAGAACTGCCTCCTGGACACTCCCTTCCCTGGTTGTGGCACTGCCAAGGGGGAGTCATGCATTAGCTGCAGGGACCCTGTTCTGCCCTTTCAACGGACACATCAGAGGACACCATCAGAGGACACCATATACGTCTCTGTCATGAAGATCCACTACAACACGGGGACTGTAGCCAACCACACTGAATGAATGTATAATCTGAAACAGAGTTTATTTGTAGTTACTTATATCTACCTTGTTCCTGAAGGTACTTCAATTTAAGGACAGAGATGAAAAGACTTACTTAGTAATAACCCCACGGCAGAGCTGGAATGAACTTCTAAGGCATTGTTTTCAAAGGACATGCTTCCTCCTTCTAACCTAAGGAGAGTACACATGAGAGTACACATGAGAAGAGGAATTCGTCACCATAAAATAGTTTCAAGAGGGAACAGGATCCTTTCTTGGCTGTTCTAGATAGGTAGGGCTAAAAGGCATCTTTAATGACCGGGCAGGCCAAGGGCTTCCTCACGACCTGAACTGTAAGGAATATGTCCTTATGTGTTATCAGTTATATCTGTGTACCTTTCATCTTCCGTCCACACACCATCTGGAAGGTTCCTGTCCCTATGCAGGCTGGTATCTGCAGATTATGCTCTCTGATCACCAGGAAGCTTATGGGTGCCCGTGTCTGTGGACCGGCGCCTCCAGCAACTGCTCCCCATCCGCAGAGGAGATGCGTAGCTCTGGGGCTGGCCAGTCTCTAAGAACGCTCCTCCTCCGCCACGGCCCCCTGTGCTCCTTACTTACTTCTCTACCTCTGCACAGGGCATGGTTTTCCTGCCTCTTCCCAATCGCCCTTTTCCCCCAAGACTCCCTGATTCCTCCCCAGCAGGCGGACCACCTGATAGTGGATACCATACCCCGAAGAAAACCCCAAGAAAGCCCTCAATAAAGCCCCGTCCTTGTCCCCAAGAATAAACATGAACAGTGGTGACACGCTGGAGGTGTTCCGGTGACCTGGAGGCTGAGGGTGGTTTGGCGATGCTGGACAACCAGCCACGCTCACTAGTCACCCCCTGACCCCAGTGGTATTCATCTGCGCAGAAACTCTATGCCAAGTATACAATCGTATGTTGTAGATGCCTATTTTAAAAGGTCTCCAGGGAGGACATTTGCACGTGTCCAGTGGTCGCCTGGTAACAAGTTAATTTCAGGGCAGCCTCACCCCAGGGGGCGTGTCTTGGAGTTACTTGTCTCAAGCGGGCAGGTCCTTCCTAGTGTGCAAGGGCAGTTAGTGGAGCTTTGGGGGTGATAAAGAAAGCTAAGGAACATTGCTTGCTGGGACATCCAGGGTCTTTCCCTTTAGGTGACGTTCATTGGAGAGGGCCTGGGGGAGAACTGGTAACCATCCTCATCTGTCCGTGCGCTTGCACTGGAAGCTTCCATGGGTTTTCTCCGTTGTCATCCTTCAGGCCCTTAAGGGTTTGGACCGACCCCTCTCCTGTGCCGCCTCTTTGCCTCCAGGGTCGTTCAGGCCTTCAGACAGGCTTGGACTGCACATTCTCTTCCTCTCTGAGCTTCCTCTGATCTTTCTGGAATGCGCTTACCCTGTTTTCTGGATTGGACTCTTGGAAAGTCTGGCAGGGTCGGTATTCATCTTCAGTGTGTAAACATAGCGTGCAGAAACACCAGCTGAAGTCCCCTGGCATTCACTCTCCTGTCTGGACGCTCACTTTCTGCTTGCCTTTTACGCCTTCCAAGAATGCGGAGCACCCAGGGCTGCCAGCCCATCTAAGGAGAGAGTAAGAGCCCGCAGGCCGTTCATGGAGGGCACTGGCGGCAGGCCACTGCAGCAGCTTCTCCCCAGGCCCCCGGGGATGAGGGCTGGGAGGCTGTCCGAAAGGTCCCGATGCAACTGGAAACGGAGCCGCGCAAGCCCGCTGGCCTGCCGTCCCTCGGTGCATATGAGGATACGTGGCAGCTGTGGCCTTACAAGGTCACAAGGAACCTGGTGTTGCTGAGCTGAGGGGAGGAGGGTGGAGAAGCGGGAAAGGACTCTTCCTAAAGCAGGATATCCATCACAATGGGAGGGAAATAGCCGCAGAGGAGTAGGCGGCCCTTCTCCAGGTCCTTAGCACACTATTTAAGGATCCTGAAGGATGCCAGCAGCTGAACAAACCCCAGGCTTCCCCTGCCTGAGCCCTCGAGCCCTCCGCCGGTGGTGGCTGCCAGCTCGGTGCTCCGAGCCACGCGAGCCTTTCCAGGCGCCTGCCTCAGACCTGGGCTCCCAGCGGTGCTGTCTCGGGGACGGCCGCTGCTCCCTGTTGTCCTGTCCCCTCGGCCCTGCAGCCCTTCAGGCCTCCCAGAGGTCTAGGCTGTGGGGCTGGGAGTGGGGCCTGGCTTGTATCGCCTGTGGGTGGAAGGAAGGGTGCGGAGTGGAAGTCCCGCCAGCGTCCTGGCTGACAGCGTGTCAGCACTCAGCGCGCTCTGCCCACGCCTGTTTGGTGCAGTTATCTGATGCGCTTTCACACGGACGTGGTCTGGCGGTCACTTCTGTGCTCCCTACGCAGCCTTCTCAGTATTGTCTTCCCATGGTTCTCAAGGATGGGGGCAGGTGTCTCTCTGACTTCCTCTGTGTTCAGGAAGTATTTGGCATTCCACACACCTCTCACCATCCCTCTGCTTCCCTCCATCTCTCTCTCTCTCTCTGTCTCTCTCTCTCATTTACTCATTCAACACACTTGTCCTGGCTGCTTTCCAGAACGCCCTTCCTAGTCTTTCAAGCGATCCAGTTCCTTTTACCCCCTATTCCTGCTTCCCTGTGAGGTCTTTCCCTGCGGCTGCAGCAGCCCCCACCCGTGTTTTCATTCTCTTTTAAATTCTTAGCCTGTTTATTATTTCTGCCTTTAGTCTTACAATTCGTAAAGCAGGTACCCGGATCGTTCACTGAGTTTCCATCTACGTGCCCCCCACCCCGCGTGTCAGGAGCTCTCGCGCGCACGGGCCCACAGGAGGACGCGTGGGAGCTGCCGACCTAGAGCGCACAGCACGGCCAGGGACAAAGATAAAAAGCAAATAATCACGACTGGGTCGTGATGCACTTTATAACACGAGTATTTTGAGGGCCGTGCTAGCCTAGAAGGGAGAGGATCAGCTCTCTTTGGAGGAGTTAGGAAATGTTTCACGTGGAGGGTAGGGCACATCAGCTGGGTTTTGAAGAGTGACTGGGAGCTTATCAGGTGACACACGGGTGTCAGGCAGAGTTGAAGAACCTTCCGTTGACGCTGTGATGGTAGAGGCCTGAGACAGCACGACTTGCAGTGGCCTGTGACAGCTCAGATGTTAAATGTCCATTCGTGGGGCACCTGGGGGGCTCAGTCGGTGAGCGTGATTATGATCCCAGGACCGTGGGATCGAGCGCCGCATCAGGCTCCCTGCTCCGCGGGGAGTCTGTTTCTCCCTCTCCCACTCCCCCTGCTTGTGTTCCCTCTCTAGCTGTCTCTTTCTCTGTCAAATAAATAAAACCTTTAAAAATAATTAAAATCCCGTTCGTGGTTATAACATGTTCATGCCAGTGTTCTTCCAGCAAGGTGACAGAGCTCCTTGGACGTTTATCCAAGTCCCTGTACATCTCAGGCACTGGATTTTAACCCCGGCCTTGTTCCCGGCGCGCAGTTTCCAGGCCAGGGGACGCGAAGATGGAGGTGATCAGCTGTGACCCCTTTTACTCCTGTGTTGCTTTAGACCAAGGATGCCCTGTTCACGATTCTCCACGACCTGCGACCCCAGGATCACTTCAGTATCATCGGATTTTCCAACCGCATCAAAGTGTGGAAGGACCATTTGGTGTCGGTGACTCCCGACAACGTGAGAGACGGCAAAATCTACATTCACCATATGTCGCCCACCGGAGGTAAATACGAGACCTTGTTTTCTTGTTGCCTTTGACGTGATAGTAAGCGAGTAGCCAATTTTCTGCCAGGAGACGAGGATTTGAAAGCTGAAGCCGATCACAGGAAAGCAGATAAGGGTGAGAGCTTTCCCAGAAGCTTATGTTTCTCTGAACACCGAGTCTGGAAATTCTCATCTTCCAGGCCCTGAACTGATGATGGTCAGGTTAAGTTAGGGGGAAAACACCTGATAGGTTTTGGAGACTTTCCTGGTTTATCTCATGGATCCAAACAATGAAGCAGTTTTTGGAAGCTGCTCTTCAGTGAGGAATCAAAGCCAAAGAGATGTTTCGATGTTTCAGGAGCTTGGGCGCTGGCACCTTGGGAGGCAGCGGGTGGGACAGAGCTGCTGAGCTGTTCGCCTCTCAGCAGGGCTGTGCCAGCGAGCAGAGCACGCATCCCAGGTGGCCAGGGAGATGCAGCGCACAGGGAGAGTTCTGGGCTCTGAGTCTTGGCACACTTGGGTTGGGTATGTTGCCCGGGGAAGAGTGTGGAGGATGGAACAGGTCCTCCAGGATGCGGGGAGAGGAGAGAACCGGAACAGGGTGTTACCCAGCCGTGCTTCCGCGCCGGACGTGGGGGTCCCTCTCGCTGCTCTCTCCGTCTCCAGTACAGTGGCCCCGTGTTCAGCACTGGAGCGTGTATGGAAGCTCGTCCAGGCTCCCTCCGCCCTTTCTGCAAGGGCCTTTACAGAGACGCCGTCTCCTGGGGCTGCTGTCTCGGTCAATTCTAATTTGGTTATTGGGGAACATAGAAAAATCCAGTTCGGTTTTCTTCCTGCATTTTTCATCTTTCGTCTGTGTATTCTTTTCTCCCCACGATGAAGCTCTGATTTCCCAAATGAACTTCATTTAGAACTTGATCGTGCTTGGATGGAACTCTGACTGCCATGGCATTTCCTACCGGTCTTCACAACGGTGTGGTCTAGGAACCGATTTACTGGGTGATTAGAGAGATAGAAGATTGGATGTAATAATACGGGAGGAAGTAGGAATAAGACAGGTCCTTGAGGGAGGAAACTCTTCATGTTTGTATGGCCCATGGTTCCCAGCACAGGTCCTGACATGTATAGCTCGTGCTCAACGAGTATTTGTTGAACTGAATGCATTTCAACAGCACTCCTCACTATTAGTAACAGGGTGTGTGCGTGTGTGTGTGCGTGCGTGTGTGTGTGTGTGCGCGCGTGTGTGTGTTGGCAGAGGGCGTGGGGATAAAGCTTTAGGAAACAGCTGAGGTGTATTATGTCATTTTGGAATCCACACCTTAGAAACCTTATTAGTTTCCTTTATTTTCATCTCCGCATTTCAGCACCCCAAGCTCTCCAGGTGAACAGAAAGTCAGTCTGTTCATTCCTCTCAGAGAAGTGGAACGGTAGGGTTGGCACATAGGTTCTGAAGCCAGACTGTCTGGATCTGAAGCCAGCCCCACCATCTATGAGCCATTGGCTGTGTCTGTACCCAAGTTTACACATCTCAGTTGTAGACAATAATGGGGCTGTGATGAGGATAAAATCAGTTAAAATACCTGAAGTGCTTAAAACAGTGGCCGGCACATGGGCAGTTCTCTTTCAGAGTGAGACGTGACCCTCTTCACCCAAGCAGTCCCTCTTGCTGGTGCATTTGGGTCCTATGTTGACTAGGGGTAGGGGGGGACTCTCTGCAGGGTGGCCTGGCGGCTCTGTGGGGCGTCTCCCTGTGGAGGGCACTTTCCTGTTCTTAAGAGCTTGGGACACGTCCTGGCTTTGCATAGGTGTGATCCACACCCGGCTGTGCCTCGGTGTCTGGAACTAGGAAAGCTAAGTCGGTCCCTTCCCCTGGGCTTTCCCTGGCCTTAAAGTAAAATAAAAGATTTGGCACCACTGCCAAGTTCTCATTTAAAGGGAAAATAAAGGCCTGCCTTTTTGTCCAGGCTCACACATCCAGAGGTCGTGTGCTTCTAGGCTGGACATTCAGAAAGGCAAGTTAATGAGCCCAAAGAAACGTTAAATACTGTTTCAGCTGTAACTTTTCCTGACGTTCAAACTCAGTGCATCTCAGAATTATCAGTGTGTTCGCACAGACCTAGCCATGTATTTTTAGTTTTTTAGCCAGAAATTCTGGAGAATGTGAAACAATGGGGAGAAATTACCTGGTTCACTCAGACACGGTACATTTCGCGGCTAGTTAAAAATCACTCCGGACAGGGTGATGGATGGTGGTGATGGGTATACAGCTTTATAAACTTACTAAAAGTAAGCGTGTACCTAAAGTGAGTGCCTTTTCTTTCCCTCTGGGACTTGCACTCCCTCCAGATTCCTGTACCTGTACCTTCCTGCCCTTTGCAAAGCTATTCCCAGAAAAGGCGTAGGAACCACTGTTGCAAAAGGTATCGAAGACGTCTAAGTGAAGGGGTTTGTTCAGGAGAAGGGGCGTATCTTGGGATAATTCCGGGCCATTCCCATTCATTTAGCAAACCCTTGGAAGTGTCTGCTAGGCTGGTGTCACCCCGTAGGTGCAGGCGGCTTCCTTCCCCACTCACGTCCTCCTGCTCGAATGGTGGCGGGTGACACACGGCCAAGCGCATGCGCCCAGGTGAAGAATATGGGCACACGGGCTTGAGCGGGCACCTTGTGGTGTCCCCCAGGCACAGACATCAATGGGGCCCTGCAGAGGGGCATCAAGCTGCTCAACGACTATGTGGCCCACAATGACATCGAAGACCGCAGCGTGTCCCTCATTGTCTTCCTGACCGATGGGAAACCCACCGTCGGGGAGACCCACACCCTCAAGATTCTCAACAACACCAAGGAGGCGGCCCGAGGCCAAGTCTGCATCTTCACCATCGGCATCGGGAATGACGTGGACTTCATGCTGCTGGAGAAACTGTCGCTGGAGAACTGTGGCCTCACACGGCGTGTCCTTGAGGAGGACGACGCGGGCTCACAGCTCATCGGGTCCGTACGTCCGTCTTCTCCATGCAGGGGGACTCGGGCTCTCAGGAGGGGGAGGACGGTTGTGGGGTCATAACTCACTACACTGGGAGATGTCCTAAGGGATGCTTAACCTAGGTTCATTGGGCTCAGATTCTGGGCCCTGCTCTGTGACTTTAGGCAAGGTGGAAGCCAGTCTTGCTTGGTATCGTCTTCTGTAAAGCGAGGATTGTGGTTGGTCCACAGAACTGAATGAGAAAACTGGTGTGAAGTATTGGCAGGACGGCTGCTGCATGGTAGGGTCCACTAGCTCCTATGGTCGTAACTGTCTTCTCGACACATCTAGTGTATTTACTGGCATGTTGTCTAGTGTTTGCTCTAATTCCCCCTGAGGCGTACGTAGGAGAAGAGGCGCTGTCTCCATTTTGTGTCTGGGTAACACTGGCCGCTGATTCTCTTACTGTTTTGAGGTGGAGAAGAAACTAGTTCTTAGGTTTTCTGTCTCCATTTGGAGCCTTCCCGCAGCTGTCATTTGCCAAAAACAAGTATGACCTCGCTGCTGATTCGAGCACGTGCTGACTGTCTGTTCCACGTGATGAGCTTGGGTCTTCTTTACAGCAGATACGGTAGATATTTAAAAGGAAAAGTGAGGTTTGGGTAGATTCGCAGCTGTCCGGTAGCCATATTCAAGGAATATTCATTAACGATAAACCTAATTAGAGGCCTCCGAAGTGGGCAGTAAAGGTGGGTCCTTGGTATGAGGCTCGTCACCATTCTCCCCCCTCCCGCAGCATTTTGGTCAAAGATTTCTTTTTTTTTTTTTAAGGTTTTATTTATTTATTTGAAAGAGAGAGAGAGACAGCATGAACAGGGGGAAAGGGAGAGGGAAAAGCAGACTCCCCACTGAGCAGGGAGCCCGATGTGGGACTCCATCCCAGGACCCTGGGATCATGACCTGAGCTAAAGGCAGATGCTAGCTGACTGAGCCACCCAGGCGCCCCACGGTCAGAGATCTAAATAAAAAGATTTGCTTCCCACATTTTCAAAATTACTCAAAACTATATATAAAGAGGGAGAACATAGTGCATTGTATATTAAGATTTAATAATGCTCTCAAAAACAGAAGCAATGACCGTGAAACATACCAGCTGCCCCGTCATATTTCCAAAACCATCATCGACACCCAACAGCCAGCGAGAACTCACGATGCATCAGGCTTTCCTACATCTGTTATCTCAGGCAAGCCTCACAGCCTAGCGTCCAAGCAAAGTTGCCACCAGATGACCCTCTCCCGTATTATCTGGACACACTGGATTCTGCTCCAGGAAGTCGCTCAGAGAGTCCTGTTCCTTCCCTTTGATGGCTCTGTGCCCCTCAGGTGTCATCTTTAGCTGCAGGGTTGAAATTAGGTCCCTATCATTTGTAAATTCTAGCCCCAAAGAGGGGGAAAGAAGAAACAGATTAAGAAGCCATTTTTTTTTTCAAGCAAGCATTGCAGAAGTTGTCCATCGCACTTCTACTCATACTCCGTTGGTGAGAATGTGGCCATATTTGGCCAGAGTAGAGGCTAAGAGATGTAGTTGACAGCTGAGTGGGTAGAACTCAGGAAAGAAGGGAAGAATGAGTAGTTGCTTCAACATTCCAACTTTAGAGAGGAGGAACCCGAAGTTCAGAGAGGCTACGTTACACGGCCCAAGACACAGCCAGGAAGGGGCTAAGCTGTTTTCCACAGCCTGTGCTGTCTACATCTTTGGAAGGGGGATTTTGATGGTCCCCTTACTCAGCAAAAAGCAACCTTGGAACAACCAGGAGAAAAGCTAAAGTGAGCAAATGAGGCATTACACACAAGCCTAACCTCAGCGTCAAGATGAGATTCCTCGGGGCGCCTGGGTGGCTCAGTGGGTTAAGATGAGATTCCTCAAGGGTAATGGGCTTAAGCGTACCTGGAACTTGTGTTTGGTTCGAAGGAACGTGTTTTATGAGGCCCTTTGAGAAACGTGGTTATGTACATAGGAAAGTGACCTAGAGACCGCTCAGCTGGGGATGCTTGAGTCCGTGTCATATGAAGAATAGTTCAGGAAGCGGAGTGGGCGGGGTCAGCCGGGCAGCACACAGATTTCAGGAGCACACAGCAGTGTCCGAGACATTTAAATGCCGGTGTTTTTCAAGCATCTGAACATTGAGGGTAGATTAGACTCCTCACGCAGCGTTGCTCCAGAAGCAGAAGAGTTCAGTGCATGGAAACTGGAGGAAGGAAGGTGTGATCTACTCCCGGGGGCTCCCCCTTCTCGTGGGAGCTGCTGAAAGGAGGAGGGAAGCCTGTGTGGTAGTGAGTTCTCTGTCACCAGTGGTGTTCAAGCCTCTGCTGTGCCGTCTCACGGCAGAAGTGTTCTGCTGGGCAGTGTTGACATGAGGGGCCTCTAAGAACTTGGTCCCTGGCAGATGGGACCCGTCCTGCCGCAGCCACCACGGGCCCTGACTCTGTCCCTCTGTCCTTCCGCCACAGGTTCTACGATGAGATCAGGACGCCTCTCCTCTCTGACATCCGCGTGGATTATCCGCCGGCCATGGTGGAGCGGGCCACCAGGACCCTGTTCCCCAACTACTTCAACGGCTCGGAGATCGTCATCGCGGGGAAGCTGGCCGACAGCAAGGCGGGTCAGCTGCACGTGGAGGTCACGGCCAGCAACAGCAAGAAGTTCGTCATCCTGAAGTCGGACGTGCCCGTGGAGCCTCGGAGGGTGGAGGGCGGCGCGGGGGACCCCAACCACGTGGAGCGGCTCTGGAGCTACCTGACGGTGAAGGAGCTGCTGAGCTCCTGGCGCCACAGCCGCGACGCGAGGGAGAAGGAGCGCCTGAGGCAGCAGGTGCAGGCCCTGGCCCTGGCCTACCGCTTCCTCACCCCGCTCACCACCTTGAACTTGCGGAGGTCGGCGCTGCCCGCCGAGGCGCCGGAGGCCGCCGTGGGCCCCGAGACCGTGATGCAGAGCCTGCGGGGCGCCCCCCCGGAGCCAGGTGAGCAGGGGTGGGGGCCCCCCCGCCAGCCCCAGCCGCTGTCCCCTGAGGGAGGGCGACACTGCTGTGTTTGTGGGGCTGCAAGGGTCAGAGCTCTGAAGAAAGTCGGAAACAGGACATTCCTCCTAGAAATGTCCTCGGGGAGGTCAGTTTATGGGTAAATCGCCAGGGTCGGGGGCCTACCCCATGGGAGGCAGTACTGGAGGCTCCGGGCAAGAACAAAGCCCAGCGTTTCAGTGTCCTCCGGCCTCGGTGAGTCCCTCAGAGCTCTGCCTTGTACCAGCTGGGCGCAGGCTCCCACAGCTGGGGCGGTGGGGGGCGGGGTGTGGGGGGCATCTAGAGATGAGCCGCGCCCCTGGCAAACACACAGCCCCCAAGGGGGTCCTGCCTTCTTCCCATGCACCCCTGCCTCCTGGAAGAGGAGAAGGTCTTCCTCTCCGATGCTGACCTGTATATGAACACGTATATGAACATTGAAGTGGCAGATTCTCGACAGACTTCATCCTTTTCATGCTTATTACGCAGAATCTAGGCAGAAACCGTCCTTTCCAGTCTCGTGCTGTTTTGTCGGGGGGAATCAGTAGCCACAAGCAGAGGAAAAGGAGAGCACAAGGCGTCCGCCCAAGCAGAGCCTTATAACCTCAGTAATAACTGCTTGTGGGAAACAGCGTGTTTTTTACATTTTGACATTTTTATTAAATTCCTGCCAAGGTCATATCTTCTAAAGAAAGGGAAAGGACATGAACCCAGAGCCTACAAACGCTGTCTCTTTTATCCCTCCCACTCTAAACTCTGAGCAGTCCCTGGGGGTGGTAGAGCGAGCATAAGGGTAGGATGTAGGCATAGCTGTTTCCGCTGTTTCCGCTGTGTGGCTCGGGGCAGGTATCGGAATGTCTCTGGGCTTCTGTTTCCTGGTGTATAAAACGTGGATACTAACGATTTCTCTGAAGGGCCATTACAAGGGTTCAGTATGTTAAAGTCTTTGGTACAAAACTAGAGGTTTGGAAATGTTAGATCCCTCTGCCGCGAGGGATGTAGAACTAGACATTTAGGTTCAGATTATAACTATATCTGGATTATAGCTGTCTTTTAAAAAATATTTTTATATTTTTTAAACTGTGAAAAATAACATAAAATTTACGATCTTAACCATTTTTGAGTGTACAGTTCAGTATTATGAAGTATATTCACAGATCTTTCAGAACTTTTTTCATCTTGCAAACATGAGACTCCGTACCCATTAAACAACTCTGCCCTGACCCTAGATTCCATAACTGTTCGTTATGTATGACAGGCGCCTTCCCTTCCTGTACAAGCAGAAACCCTAGACCAGAAGAATACAATCTGATTTATAGAAGAGTAAAATAACCAAGTCTTCACATGGTACCCCTTCGCTTGTGTATTGTGAGGCCAAGCTCCTTCTTTAAACAGGAGATGTTTTTAAATGAGCACAACTGCATTTGAAAGTTGTATTTTACTGACCCCCAAACCTCTTGCCTGTGCCTCTCATCTCATCCTCCTTAATGATAACAGTGGGGGTTCTTCTCTTTCTAGGACCTGCTCTCCAAAAACCATACAGCCCAAGAATTAAAGTCTCCAAAACCTCAGGTAAAGAAAAGAATGTGGTTGTGTGTCACTTGAGGGCTGAGGTGTTTTCCAGATGGAGGGCCCAGAGTTCCCTGGCATTAAAATGCCCAGCCTTGCCTCTTACTGTACAGACAAATATTTAACTGGCATTAAAATACAGGACCCACGGTCGTTCAGCAAAAGGCAGTGGCGAGAGGCTGTTCTGAGAACCAGGGCGGTCAGGAAACCGTAAACACCGTGGCTGCCTCCCCAAGGAGCCTGGCAGGGCTGACAGCAGGACAGACGGGCAGCAGAGGCCCATTTGCATCTTGACTGAGTTTAGAAGTTACTTTTTTCAGAGACGTGACGTATACGTGCTTCAGCTCACAGTGGAACGAGTTTCTGTGATGTGAGGTTGTTATTATTATTATTATTATGTTGAGCATTGGCTTTAGAAGGGAAAGACAAATAGAAACACCATAAAATTTCCTTTGGCCAGCTTCCTGGGATTATAATAAGCATCCAGATGGAACAGCAACACAAAGGTGGGGTTTTAGTCTTGAAATGCATACATCTTCCTCTGTAAGTCTCTCACTGCCTAGCTGCTGATGTGCTCGACGTGCCAGGAGCGTTCTGGAGACAGCCAGGCGGGGAGGACACACGCGGTCTCTGACGGGGCAAGCACAGCTCTTTTGAACACGCACATGCTTTGTGGAATTCGAGGAAACTTTCCTTTTGGATGCCGCGTGGAGTAAGGAGCTCCAGACATCTCCTCCCCTGTTTGAAGCAAGCAGCACCCTTCCTGGTGGAAGGGTTTGGATGATTTGAGTAGAAATGATGTGGTGTGACCACAAGAAACTCTGAGAGAACTGTCACGTGGTTACAGTCATACCTACAGGGTACCAAAATCATGGACCAGGACTTTGGTCTCCTATGGGTGTCTTTTTTTGCTTTTCCCTCATCTACAAAAGACTGGTATCTTGTATTTGTCTATCATGGGGTGCTGGAGGCGCGTCCCAGAGAGATCAGCCGGCTTCTTTCCTGGGCCTTTCTGAGTCATGCTAGGAACAGGAAGGGGTTTTGTTTTTTTAGCAGTTGCACTGAGGACATTAATTTGCTTGTGACTTGAAAAGACTGACCCTATCCAGGCTTGGGTACGTGCGTGTGCGCGGAACACAGAAAGGAATTCAGAAACATGCCGTGTTTGGCATAAAAATTAGAAAGAAGCTAACTCTCCAGTCTTGGGAGGGGAGAGAGTTGATGTAGACGGTCGGGAACTATTTTGTCCGTGCAGTAAGAGGCAAGGCTGTTCGTGCTGACTAGAGGTGAAAATGAAGGGAACACACAAGCACCAGAGACAGGCCACGGGCTGTGGTCTCCTCTGTGGACAAAACTCTGAGAGCGTTGAGGTCCAAGTGCCCCAGAGGCGAGACATTCACGGCCATCGCCGACCATCCTCCCTAACTCCCAGTGTCTCTGAACCCCTCGTGGTCACCGCCCTTGGTCGGGTTTGCTGGTGGCCGCTGTCACACAGGGACTGTGGATGTCTGACCCCATGGCGCTCCGGTGACAGGAGAGGGAGGGTTCGCATCCACGTCTCCCGCCTGGGGTGGCCGGAGGAGACAGGAAATGATTTTTGGTGGCTGAAGTGTGGTGACAGGATCATCACGTCTGGGTGTAGGGGACCTGAGTTCATGGACGCACCTCGCACACCATGTAACGCTGGTGTGTCGCTTCACCCCCGGGCACCTTCCTCACTTGGACGTCGAGGATCAGTGACGGGTGAAATAAACAGTGTATGAGCCAGGAGAAGGGAGTGTGTACACACAGAAGGCACCACATAAATGTCTTGTCTCTCTCGCTCTCTCCTGGTTTTGCCTGGTGGTCTGGCAGTGGATGGAGATCCCCATTTTGTCGTGGATTTCCCCCTGAGCAAGCTCACTGTCTGCTTCAACATCGATGGGCAGCCGGGGGACATCCTGAGGCTCGTCTCTGATCACGCAGACTCTGGTACGTTCTGTGACCTCTGGGCAAGGGTAATGTAGGTAGGACTGCCCCCCTCTGTTCTTGAGACGGACGGCCACGGAGATAAGGGGGTACATCACAGACACTCACTGAGGACTGTGAGTGCTTCATTAAAGGAAGTCGACTGTGGGGCTTGGAGTCAGGAAGACAAACATGGGAAGCCCTGCTCTGACTTGAGCTTTGTAACCCAGAGGCCGTGGTATTTGCTCTGCCAGTCTCACCAGGCTATTGCCAAGGCTAAATTCCGTAACAGATGCGAAGTCATTTTGTAAATGCACAGGGGCTGTAGAGATTCAGGATCTGTTATTGTTACCACATCTCTCCATTCCAAAACCGTCACAGTGGGACGGCTGGAGCCCTAAAACCAGCCCTCGTGCTTCCTCTGTAGTGCAGACGTGAAGCCCCCAGCTCTGTGTGCACGGAACTCGGAGGTGAACAGGGCTCTGATCCCCTGCATTCTGGGGAGGGGCTGGCTGAAAGGGGTCAGTATGCGCACAGCCCTCAAGCCACACGCAGGTAGCAGTGCCTGAGGGAAGGCCGTGTGGCTGTTCTCGGTTCCAGGAGGAGGCCTTTCTTGAAGGCCAGGTGACATGTGACGCAGTTATAGAAGGTGTGGTCCTGGGGCTCCTGTCCTACCTTGTTCTCTTGCAAGGCTTCCTCCTAGCTTTCGACCTAAATCTCAACTTGTCCTAACTCAGGCTCAGCAGGGAGATGGGGGCCTGACTGTACCCCTCCCCCCACCGCCGGAGCCACCCACCTTCCTAGGGGCTGTTCCTGGCGTCTCTGTGATCAGGATGGAAACAGCCAGAGAATCCTGGAGTCCTGAGGCTGCTGTACCTGGCTTCTGCTCAGGCTAGGATTTCTCCTCCCTGCCCCGTTCCCCTTGCCCCAGGGAGGACAAGCCTACACCTTGCTTCCCCGGGTACAACGTATTGATAACAAGGGGACGGCGTCTCTCACACCTTCACGCGTGCGTGCCTTCACTCATCCAGCAGGACCAAGTGGCCCCTTCCCACGGGTCAGACGGTGCCCTAACCACTGCCGTGTCCCCTCTGCCTTCCAGGTGTGACAGTGAACGGAGAGCTGATTGGGGCCCCGGCGCCCCCAAGCGGCCACAAGAAGCAGCGCACCTACTTCCGCACCATCACCATCCTGGTCAACAAGCCGGAGAGGTCTTACCTGGAGATCACACCCAGCAGGGTCATCTTGGACAGCGGGGAGAGGCTGCTCCTCCCCTGCAACCAGAGCGCGGTGGCGGGGAGCCGGGGGCTGGAGGTGTCTGTGTCCGCTAACGCCAACGTCACCGTCACCATCCAGAGCACCATTGCCTTCGTCATCCTCATTCACCTGTACAAAAAGCCGGCTCCCTACCAGCGAAACCACCTGGGTTTCTACATCGCCAACAGCAAAGGCCTCTCTGGCAACTGCCACGGACTGTTAGGTAGGCGGCTGCTCTCACGCTGGCTCAGAGCCCAGAAGTCAGCTTCCCAGCGTGAGGCTGCTGCTGCCAGCACGGTTAGCTTGCCTGAGTAGTGCGGTCATGAAATTCCAGACCTCGCTCCCTGGTGACTTTCTAGAATGGGAAGGGGCTGCATCCGCTGATTCTCACTGGCCTTCTGGAAACGTGAGCAAAGACTTCGGGGGTCATCCTCTTGAGGTCTGGCTCCTGACTCTGGGAAGGAGATGCCATCAAGGGCAGTCCCCAGCCCGGCCCCGGGCGCGAGTCCCCCACCCCGCCCTGAGCAGCGGGCAGTCCTCTCTGGCTGTTTTTGACGTGCGGGCCCATGTGGGCCCTTGCCCAAAAGTAAAGGGTGAGCTGCCGCCAGGGCCCAGTTTAGAAAGCAGGATTTCCTGGCACTAGAGCGGGACGTGTTTCTGTCCCACTGGACTGCCAAGCAGGAGCCGCCTCGCCCAGACGTGGGCCGGGATTCCTGCAGCCTTAGCCGTGCCCTCACTTGACGCACAGAATTCTGGGGGTGCGGATCAGGAACGGCCTAACTGACGCTTTCCACACCCACCGGAGACACAGTCTGGGAGCGGGGCTGTGGCCTGGAGGAGAGGGAAGACCCCAGCCTCCTTCCCTGTCCGGCCCGTGCTCGTTCCCAGCTCACGCGGAGACAGTGGTTATCTGTCCGGATGAGTCATTAGGCAGCTTTCCAGCGTCAGCAGCCGGCTTCCAGAAGGGGAGGCCACGGTGAACCCAACCTAGGACTCCCCCGTCCGCACCCCGCAAACAGGCGGACAGGTGTGAGTCTGCTGGGAGAGCGCAGCCTGTTAGGGGCAGTCAGGTACACCCGCCTCTGAGCGCATCCGTCCCCCGCCCGCAGGTCGCCCCGTGCACTGGCTGGTCACCAGGGCCCGAAACTGACGTGAGCTCTTTCGCCGCAGGGCTGCCCGCGCTTGACTTAGACCCGATGGTCTTTTGTGTCCTCCCAGGTCAGTTCCTGAACCAGGACGCCAGACTCACGGAGGAGCCCTCCCACCCTCCGTTCCCGAAGGCAGGCGAGCCGGCGGAGACCATCCTGAAGGTGAAAGGACACCAAGTCCCGGTGGTCTGGAAACAGCGGAAAATCTACAACGGGGAGGAGCAGGTGGACTGCTGGTTTGCCAGGAGTAACGCGGCCAAACTGATCGACGGGGAGTACCGAGACTACCTGGCAAGCCATCCTTTTGACGCACAGACGTCCTTTGGCCCGAGACCCTCCAGCGGACTCTGACGCCAGCGGCCAGGATGCATGAGTGCGTGACAGGGAAGTGGTCTTCGGGGACCCGCGGCGCGCTTCCTGTCGCTTGCGCATCCTCGTGTCTTGGCAGTTAGCTGCCACCCGTGACCTTCCGCGAGTGGCTTGAGGCCTGCGGTCTGCTTGAGAGAAGGGTAGAGTCAGGCCTTGGAAGCGGAACCGTCATTTCCTCCTACTTCCTCCTCCTGCCTCCACCTTCCCTCCATCCCACAGAGAAAGATGGTGGCCCCAAGGGGAAAAGGTCACACTGCGTCTCATACCAGCCGGCTTGTCTGTCTCGTCGCCTCTCGTAACTGATGACGGCACATCTGCCACAAAGCTCCCTTTCCCCGTGGAGCTGGCCAGGGCTGGGCACTCTGCTTCTCGCTGTGTGCCGGTGCTTAGGAATCCCTCCTCTTAGAATCACTGTCTTCTCCAGATGTGTAGCCTCAGGGGGACCGCTCATGGGGCCCCGGCCATGGGCAGGCAAATAGCTCATAGATTTGATCACTGTAAACAATTAAGCCTTTTCTTTGGAGAGGATTTTCTCCTGCTGTGATATCTTGCCCTTGAAAGTGAGTTTTCATTTAAAAAGAAAAATTGGTTGGAGATAGAAGATCTGCATCCGAGATACCGATGTCTGACGGGCTTTGTAAACCACCGGGCGGTGCGGATGGGCATGCTTCTATTTATTCCAGTAAAGCTAATAAACAGGACTACCCGCGTGGCTGTTTTTCACTGGCCTGTCTGGGTTGGAGAGCTAGCCCGCGTCCGACTTGGCGCCCTCCCCTCGTTGTCATAGTTCTGGTCTTGCTTGCTAGCGGTCCTCGGGGAGGTGACAGATGGGCTCTCACAGGCTGGGAATGGGAGGTGGAGGCAGTACGGAGTGTGGCGTCAGCCTCCTCCCAGGAACGGGCTTCCAGAAGGCGGGGTGGACTCATGGCCCAGAGGAAAGCCCGTGGACCATGCGAGAGGGGGCACTTTGGTTCCAGAACTCGGATGGGCCATCTGCTGCCACCAGGCAAAGGTTAAAATCCGTGGCCAGGACTGCAGAGGTCAGGGAGCAACACCCTTCTTCCAGCGGGGCCCTATGCCCAGCCTGTCACCCTACCCAGGGGAAGCGGGGCTGAGGGTGGCGTTGGGGGCCCCCACTGCCCTGTCCTCCTCGCCAGTTCTTGCTCTTGCTGTTGGGTTGTTTCGGGCCCCCAAGGTTCAGCAGAGCCTGGTCCTTGCTGGGTGAGGCGCACAGTCGGGACGCACACTGCGAGAAAGATTGGGGTCAGAGAAACGACTATGGGAACGCGAGGCTGGTTTGAATCAAAGCTGTCGTGCCGGCTTCGCAGGGGTTTCTTCCCGTCGCGGGCGACTCCAGAGCGCGCTTCTCACGCGATGTGGCCGCCTCCTTAGCCCTGGGAGAGAACTCGGAGCTAGGAAAGTGGTTTATCATGTTCGCCCTCCCAAGGGGAGCATTTGAGCAGCAAAATGACATCCACATGTTCCTGGCGGACCAGGCGGCTTCGGGAGGTCGTGGGGGCGGGGGCAGCTTTTCGGTTCTGTCTCAGAGACCTGCTCTCGCCCCGCTTCGGGCCCCCAACGGGTCCGACCCAGCCCGCTCTGGGTCCTGGGGCTCCCGTCTCCCCAGACTCAGCGGCCTGTCCTCGTGCCAGCGCGGCGAAGGCACCAGCCCAGATGGCCCAGCCCGTCCGGTGGCCTCAGGGGGGACCCACAGTCCAGCCTGGGCCCCAGGGCTGCCAGGAGAGAGCCTGCCGCACTTGATCTCAAGGTTGTGAGTTCAAGCCCCATGCTGGGCATGGAGTTTCCTCGAAAAAGAAGAAAGAAGAAAAGACTGTAGGGAGGACGCTTACTACACAGCACCAGTTACCGCTGCTTCCTGAGAGCAGAGGATATTCCTGTGAGGTACCCCTCCCCCTCCTCCTCTAGGGGAAGAAATGGTTTTTGAGTATCACGGTTGAGCTTTTGTTCTAATGTTTTTACTTCAGACAAATCCCACTTTTCTTTTTCCTCCTCTTCGTCGTCTCTTTTTACTGCAAAACTTATTTACCATCAAATGATCTGTTTCGGCCTGAGATGGCGATATCTCCAAAAAACTCCGCAGCCGTGTTACACTTAGGACCTTGTAATTTGAGTGGAAAACAGAGTATTTTCCGCTGGTCATGTGTGTTGTGGGTAGCAAGCTTTTTAAAAAGTAAACGCAGGGGCTCCTGAGTGACTCAGTCAGTTGAGCATACGACTTCTGATTTCAGCTCGGGTCGTGGTCTCAGGGTCATAGGATCGAGCCCCATGTCGGGCTCCCCACTCGGGATGGAGTCTGCTTGAGATTCTCTCCCTCTCCTTCTGCCCTTCCCCCAACTTGGGCACACATTCTCTCTCATCCTCTGCTTAAAAAAAAAAAAATTAAGGAATAAATTAAAAACTTAAAATCAAACGCAGAGGAAAGGAAGAATTCCTTTTTCCGGTGGGGAAACTGAGGCAGAGTCCAGTTGAGTGCCTTTTCCCACGTTACGTGACAGTAGAACAGGGCCACGATGAACGCCCAGAATTCGTTTTGTTAGCTTTGCTTCTATTTCACCTTGTGGTCCGTCATTTCTCTCCCTTGAGCACCTGTAAACGGGGGCAGGGTGCTAAGTGAGAGATTGAAGGGTAAATCTCGTGTTCTCACCACAGCCGGTGTTAGCACGTCCAAAAAGTTAACTGAGTGGGGTCTTAGCAGGTGTCTTCCTGGGTCCCTATCCCCCCCCTCATCTGAAGAAGAGAAACATCTGAGTGGGGTCCCTCTAAGGGTTTTCAAATTTAAAGCGTCACATTCCCAAATAAAATGGATGGGATGTTCCCATGCTGGGTGTTTCTCTTCTTCATTCCGACTTTTCCAGGATTTGCCACTTCCAGCCAGAGGGAGTGGGACCTGGAGGATAAGCCACAGGGTGAGGCTTGGGTGCTGGGAGCCAGCAAGATCTCCTCCTTGACTTTGTCGGGCATGACACAAAGTCTTCCACTGAATCGTGTACCCTCATAAATAGATGAGGGACGGGATTCACGTCTTTACATGTACCTCTTGGCTACAGCGAATGGAATGAATGTCTGTGTCCTCCCAGAATTCACGGGCTGCAGCCTAAACCCCAAGTGTCATGGTGTTTGGAGGCAGGTCCTCTGGAAGGAGACGCAGTCCAGAGGGTGGGGCCCCTGGTGGGATTAGTGCCCTCCTGGGAGGAGACACTGGAGAGTGGATCTTTCTGCTCTCCGTCGTGCGAGGACAGCAAGAAGTCAGCTGTCTGTGAGCGAGGAAGAAGGCTCTCACCAGACACCCCATCTTCGGGCTCCCCGATCCCGGACCTCCAGCCTCCAGAGCTGTGAGCAAGAAAGGTGCACCAAGTCACCCGATCTGTGGTATTCTTGGAACAGCAGCCTGAGCTGACTAAGCTGCTGAGGCCAAAATATGAATTCTGTCCCCTGGGTTAACTCCCCAGAATGTACACAGTACTGCTCCTCTGTCGGAGGGGCTCCTGGACCCCGAGAACACGGTCCAGCTAAAATAAACAGCAAATAAAGCAACCTAGCTAAGCCAAGACTTAGAAATGTAACATTAAATATTTATTTTAGGCCGTTTAATAAGGAGGGTAGGAGATACTTCACATTTAAGAGCCTTATTTCTTTTTTTTTAAACAAAGAAATTGTCTAAAGACAGACAGCATATCGGTCCGTTTCTGTTTGAGTTAGGGCTGCAGAAGTAGAGCCCGGTGATTCCAACTGTGCTGTTTGCTTATAGACATTTCTGAACAACATGTAAATATATGTAAATGGAGGAGTGAGTGACATGGGAAGAAGGACGTTAAAACAGCACAAGGTGCAGAAAAGGAGATGCACGGCGGCCATTCCGGACCGGCCTTACATGCCTGTCAAACGCAGAGAGGCGCGCCTGAAACCTCTCTGTCCCTTATCTCCTGAGATTCCGACTTCCCAGAACTTCTGTCACCTCTTTTTCTGGTCCCTCATTCCCACACCCTGACCCCCACTGTTTGCTGCTGCTGCTTCCATTTGCCCCCAGGGCGCCTTCCCTCCTCCAGGAGCCTTTCTAGCCCGTGGTCGAGACCTTGCCCCTCTGGGGCTGAGGGGCCCTGCCGATCCCTACTGAGCTCCGTTAAATTCCGAATGGAGCACCCCCGGGTCAGAGCCAGCACAGCCACAGAACGTGAATGACGGCACTGGAAAGCCACGTGAAAGAGAATACCAGCAGACACCCGAGAGCCGGGGCGTCAAGTCAGCCCCTCCGGACTTTGGCTTCTTCATCTGTAACACGAAGGGGCTGCACTAAGACCCCAGGATCTTTATCTGCTGCTGGCCGATGAAGATACTTCCCGGACTTCCAAGTACTCAGTGCAACCTGATTCACTGGGTGGCCCAGTGGGTTTGGCGATCCAGTGTTCCAGACCCAGGGATCCAGAGGAAAACAGAGCCCCTGCCTCCAGGGAGGTGGCAGTTTGGAGTGGGAGGTAGAACGAATGCAAGGATGGGAACAGCGCCGGAAATGCCGTCCGCGAACGTGGCCGTGGGCTGCGCCCCGTGTGCAGAGGAAGCACGCTGTGAGGGCAGGAAGGCAGTGGGGACAGACGGACAGAGAGACGGACAGAGCTGCCCACGAGCAGGCAGAGCGTGTGCAGAGGCAGCCACAGAACGTCCTCCTCTAAGTCAGGAGGCCGGGAGCATCTTCCGAGAGGCAGCAGCCTTCTTACTCTACCCGCCTTCCGCCGGACTCAGGGGCCGGTTCCGTCCCCAGCCCTGCGCTCTGGGCTGCCGAGGACACCCAGGGAAAGCCACCGCTCCCCGTGCCCCATCCCGTCCCCGGGGCTTCTGCTGGCATTGTGTTTTCCACAACACGCCATGTTCCGCTCCACCTTCTGGGCCCCCTGACCCCCCAGCTGCCCCCTCACTGGCCCCCCGTTGCGGGAGAATACTGTAGGAGGGGCTCCCCCCTCGGCTTGGGCTCGTAGCAAAGCGGCTCGCTCGTCTTCACGCCCCCCTGCCAGCCGTCACTGCCCACCTCCACTCTCACGTCCCCTGGGTGGGGGCTTTGGGGATTTTCTTTCTTTCTCGAATCTCCAGATTCTTGGTTCCCACCAGATTCTGTCCTCTAGGTTCCAAATGTCACTCTGGAAGTGTCCTCTGGTCTGAAACTTGTCCCTGATCTGCTTGCCTTGAGCTGCTAGCTTTCTTTCGTGTCTGCCTCAGGCGTGCTACAGAGAGAGGTGTTCAAACGTCTTTTTTTTTTCTTTTTACCTCGTAAGTGCTTGACTCGTTCAGCTTCTGCCCCCACTACGTTGACCGGAGCCTATGTCAGACGTCATGCTCCCTTTCCTGATGTCAGCCCACTCCCAGCCGTTAGGGTCTTCAAACCTCTACCGCGTGACTATGTCAGCCTCGTCCTCTCTCTGGAATTCTGGATCACTTTGCTTCTTTTGTGTGATTAAAACAATTTTTTTTTTAGTCTCTTTTGCTGGATTTCTCTCCTCCTACCAACCCATGGACTTGCCCTCAGGCTCCCCGTCGGTCCTCTCCAGGCTCATCCCTAGGGATCTAGTTCATTCCTTGCTTCAGCCTCTGGCTCTGCATAGAGGGTGCCCGAAAAGAGATTTACAGCCTTGACTGCTCGTCTGGGGACACTTCCCTTCTGTTATTTTGGCATCGGCTCAAACTCAGGAATAGAAGTGGACTTTCTACCTTCAAAGTGTCTGTTTTTGTTATAAGTATTTGGGACCTGGGAAGAAGAGAAGTTCTAGCAACAGTCCTTTCTATTTGAATCGTTGCTAATAAAGGTTAAAGTGTGTGTGTGTGTGTGTGTGTGTGTGTGTGCGTGTGTGTGTGTTGGATACATTTCATAGGAGTCCAATTTAAAATCAATTTTTATTGACACAGCATTCTTTCTAAAAATTCTCTGTTAATGATATTATTTTCTCAAAACAACAGCTGTGTTTGTGTAAGAGAAAGCCCAATGTCCTGATTGCTCATGGGGAATTTCTGGTTATATAAGATGAAACACGTGCAAAGCTTATTGATATGTCGCTTCAATAATTTCATTGCGCAATCAGTACCAAATTATTTATAAATACATTTTCGTATGCTCTTTAAAAATAAATACTATTTGGAACGTATGAGGGCAATGTAGAAAAGACAGTAGTCCCAGTATTTGAGTGGAACGAATGTTTGTGTAGTACACATGCATATCCTGTTAAATTTCCAACTAGAAGTCCGCCTGACATTGCTGGAATTTTCCAGCTCTGTAAATGCCATAGGATGCTGAAAGCCAGCTTCTAGCCCACGCGTTCACATGGATGCTATGGAAAAAACAGACCTTTCCACGGGGAAGGCGGAACCAGTTCAAAGTCTGATGGCTCAGCTCAGAAGCCAAGTGTATTTGCTTTTGAAGAAGGCTGGAGCCCAGGAATATTCTAGAAACTGAAAGTTCTCCTTGGCAATCCGGGGGCAACTCTTTATTTTTTTCAACCTCTTCAGCCTTTTGAGCCTGCCTGGAAGACTAAAACTGAGCCTTCTGAGAACTTGTGATGAAAACATAATATAAAATTTTGTGTACTACTGATGGGCCATAACATTTTTTAACTGTTCATGCAACCTTCCCAGAAGCCAAAATGTTTCAAGACTAACACGTTCACCTCTTCTTTCATTTACCCAATATTTAGTGGGCACTAACTATGTGGAGGGCATCCCTGGAGATAACATTTCATGCAATTAGTTGTAAAAGACAGCTGTGTGCCCACACAAAGGTCCAGATAAAATGTATGCAGGTTTGAAGAGGAAGGGCCTGTTTTCTGTCTGCTGGGGGAAGGGGCACAGGCACAGGGTCTAGCCTTACGGAACTGGGGAAGCTTGGAGGGGAAAAGTAGGAGTATTTTATGTGAGAACTTAGGTATCTTTCTGAAAAAGATTTACCCATCTATTTTAGAAAATGAGAGCGTGAATAGGGGGAGGAGCGGAGGGAGAGGGAGGAGCCGACTCCCTGCTGAGCAGCGAGCCCAGTGATGCAACTTGGGGCTCTATCCCAGGACCCCGGATCACGACCTGAGCTGAAACCCAGTGTTGGATGCTTAACAGACTGTACCACCCAGGTGCCCCCCCAGAACTCGCTATTCTTTTTTTTAATAGATTGTTTATTTGTTGGAGAGAGAGAGCGCGCGCACGCATGAGCTGGGGAGAGACTGAGGGAGAGGGAGAGACTCTCAAGCAGACTCCACGCTGCGCACAGAGCCTGACGCAATGCGGGGCTAGATTTCACGGCTCTGAGATCATGACCTGCTGAAACCAAGGATCGGACGCTCAACCGACAGTGCCCCCTGGGCTCCCCCGCCACCCCACTCCGGGAACTTATTTATTCTTCATAAAAACACTAAAAGGAAGGAAAATAAGTTGTGCCAAAAAACTAAAATTCCAGGGACATCGAATGCCTCGCCCTCGTGACATAGCTGCTGTTGGAGCACAGGCCAGTCTGGCCACAGTGCCTTTGCTTGTCTGGTGACCCGGGACACTCTGGATTGCACGAAGGCGGCGTCTGCTGCGACTCTGGGTGGATCTCTGGAGCCCGCGTCCAGGACCTGCCTTAGCGGGTCAGCTGTGTGTCACAGGGCAAGGACAGAAGAAGGGAGGCCGCAGGGCAGCCTGAGCGGTGACCCCAGCAACAGCCTCTGAGAGCAGGGGTCCGCGGCAGGAAGGCTGGGCTGCTTTCTAACTCTGTGCAGGCGCCAAGGGCTAGGGGCTGTGCTGGGCTGGAGGCCACAGGATCGCACCAGGCACGTCTCTCTCCACTTTCCCGCTCTCTGAGGCACAGCGCTGTGGGCCGGAGGGACACAGAAGCAGGCCTGGGAGCTCCGGTACGGCAAGCGGCTGGGGCAGGGGGTCCCAGCCCACAACCGTCACACGGCAGAGGCGGAGAGCCACGGGACTCCCGTGCACACTCAGTGGCTTTTAAATGTCACTCGCCCTCCTTGGGGAGACGCAGACCAAGCGGCTGTGGATGTGATTAATGAGTCGTGGGCCCCGTGGGCAGGGGCTCCAGCTGAGGGGCTGGTGCTCAGGCTGTTTCCCCTTCCTGCTGTCACATGGCCGCTGCAGTGTGCAGGTGATGTGTCCTAGTCTCTGCGGAGGGGACAGGCGAGCCCCCACAGAGCTCTACGCAGGTAGGGAGCAAGGAAGGAGCCCGCATGGACTTGGCTCTGGGGCCACGGGTAAGGATGGCAGGAGGGCAGGAAGGTGCCCGGAGGTACAGCACCTGGAGGTCTCCTGTGTCCCCAAACCTTGCTGGCACACCCTCCATCGTCGCATGGCGATGGGGGAAGCAAACGGGGGGACAACCTGTGGGGTCTGGAACCGACGACGGATTCCTGTGGTTATGCCGGGTTCTGCTGTGATGGCCCTTGCTGCCTTGGCCCATGCGGGACGGCCCCCTGTGTGTCCCCTGCTCCCGCATCCTCTGCCTCCCTCCATCTGGGGCACCTCACCCCCACCTGAGACCCGCAAGGCACTGTGGGCCCCGTCCCTGCTGTGGGGCCCTCCCCCAGCTGCTTGCAGCAAAGAGGGGGGGACAGGGAGAGATGAGCATCTTTGCCCACATCAGGGACCCAAGGGCCTTGACCCATCACACAGCCTCATTTTTTTCAGTTGACTTTTATGCATTTACTTCAGAAGCTCATGTAAAGTTGCAAAGTTACGGGCCAAGGATATTCCTGGCTGATTTTTAACCATATTAAAAACAAGTGCACAGAGACTGAGAAATGGTGTAGTTGGCCCCCAGAAGGTGGCAGCGTCCGGTCACCGGGGGAACACCAGTCCGGGGCTGGTGGAGCTGCTCCTGTTGCTGTAGAAAGTGGACACCCGTGAAGCACAGATCACGGCGTCTGCATGTAGGACAAACCTACCAGATCCTGACGTCCTGGGGCTCGACATCACTTCGGTCACAGACACTTGTGAGCACAGGCCAAAACACAAAAGCTAAAATATGAAATCTCTCTCTCTCTCTCTCTCTCAAAAAAACCCCAAAATGAAAGCTAAGCACAACTGACTCCTACTAAAAGCCATCCAAGCGCATCTCCCTGCCATATTCAGGCGGCCATCGCCCACGGTCCCAGCTAAGGGCCTGGGCGACGATCTGAGCCGAATTCATCTGGTCCGGGTCCTCGAATGACCCTCACCAGCCCCGAGTCACCCAGGGGCCCATCTCTTGGAGGGAACGGAGCCTAATTCTCCAGATGATACCTGACCCTGTTTCTGGTCTGTCTCGCTCCCTAAAATCCCTCTCCTGTCCCCACAGGGAGACCAAAGCAGCTCCCAGACCTCCCTGCAAGGTCAGGGAGGGCCAAGCCTATTCTTGCTGGTTCCCAGGGTCACGGTGGAAGCTGAGTGCCAGCGACCCCCGGATAAGCGCACATCCACCATGGCTCGGCCCTGGCGCCCCTCTCCCCCGGCCTGCTAGGGTTACAGCCGAATGTGTTGGCCGAAAGGGGAGACTCTCCGGCAGGCTCAGGGAAGCCTGTGTCCCCACGCGGGAGGTCCCGGGCTGCCCCTGCTGCTGGCCAACTGCTGCTGGAAAAGAATGGAGCTTATTATGTGGGGTTGGGGGTGGGGAGGGGACAGCGAGGTGTTAAGCAGTGAAAATGGTTGAAATTCTAGTCGCAGGGATGCTGGCAGCACGGCGCCTGCTGTTAGACAGTCCGATGAACTCTGATAAACCCGAGGCACTTTCCCCACACCCGCCTGGAAACTCTAGCCGCCCACAGAGGGGAGCAGGGGTGGCTGGGAGGGGTGTGGGGAGATGGGCTGGGAAGGCCAGGGAGGGGGCTTTCTGCATTTCCAGAGGGGCAGGCAGGGATTTGTTCAGGTCGGGCCATTCAGCTACTGGTCTGGTGACATATTGGGTCTGCAGCGGGAGCAGGGGCACAGCTGGGAGGGGGCCCTGCCTGGGGCCTGGGCAGGGGTGCGAGGAGGAGGAGGGAGGGAGTGGGCAGCAAGAAGGACCCCACGCTTGGATCAGACTCTGGTGGTGAGCCAAGCCGGGGATGGGGGCTCCTCCTGGCAAAGGGTCCCTTGCCACAGCCTCTAGACAAGCTGGTGAGAAGGCTTCCCCTTCGGGAGAGCAACACCCCACATTTCCCTTTCCAGCCTGGAGATTGGGGTGACTTCTCTTGGGGGATCTGAATTTGTATGCCTACTCTCAAAATCAGCCTCATAAAAGGGTCAAAGATAGATCTGCCATGGGATCCCGGGACCTTGCCGTGGCAATGCTCCTGCAGGAGATGAAATGGTCTCTGAGATACCCGTGTCCGCTAGCTTGTGTTATTCACAATAGCCAAGGTACAGACAGAAGAAGCAAGGCATCTTTCAATGGACAAATGGATAAAGAAAATGGAATATTGGGAGCCTGGGTGGCTCCGTTGGTTGGGCGACTGCCTTGGGCTCAGGTCATGATCCTGGAATCCTGGGATTGAGTCCCACCTTGGGCTCCCTGCTCGGCGGGGAGTCTGCTTCTCCCTCTGACCCTCCCAAATCTTGTGCTCTGCCTCTCTCTCTCAAATAAATGAATAAAAATCTTAAATAAAAAAAGAAAATGGAATATTACTCAGCCTTGAAAAACAATTTGCAGGGCACTTGGGTGGCTCAGTTGGTTAAGCAACTGCCTTCATCTCGGGTCATGATCCCGGAGTCCCGGGATCGAGACCCACTTCGGGCTCCCAGTTCCATGGGGAGTCTGCTTCTCCCTCTGACCTTCTCCCCTTTCATGCTCTCTCTCAAATAAATAAATAAAATCTTAAAAAAAAGAAAAGAAAAGAAAAGAAAAACAATTTGCAACAACATGGCTGAATCTGGAATCTGGAGGGAATTCTCCTAAGTGAAATAAGCCGGACAGAAAAAGACAAACACTTCATGGCATCACTTGTCTGTGGAATCGTAAAAAAAGAAAAAAAAAAAACAACCAGAAAACAAACAACAACACAACAGTTGAGCTCATGGGAACAGGGAGCAGAGCAGTGGTTTCTAGGGGCTGGGGGGGCGGCCGTGTTAGTCAAAGGGCACAAACTTCCGGTTCTAGGATGAAGAAGATCCAAGGGTCTCACGTATAACGCGGCAACTACAGAGGGTAATACTGGATCATAGACTAGAAATGTGCGCAGAGAGTGAAACTTCAGTCTTACAAAAAATGGCCCAAACAGGGTTTTGAAGATCTATTGGCACACTGGTGTTGATAGCAGCTAAATTATTTACAAAATCCAAGATCCAGAAGCAACCCAAGGGTCCATCGACGGGTAAATGGGTGAGCAAAATGCCGTGTCTCCACACAGTGGAATCAAACGCAGCATCAAAGAGGAAGAAATCCTGTCCCACGCGGCAACATGGGTGTGCCTTGAGGCCGTCGTGCTAAGGGAAACAAACCAGCCACAAAAACAAAACAATCTCCGTAGATTCCACTTCTATGAGATACTGAAAATAGTGTCATGGAGAAAATACAATGGTGGTTCCAGGCGGCTGGAGGACAGGGGATGAGGGGAGTGGCTGGATGTATTCAGAGCTCCAGATCTGCAAGGTGAAAAAAGTTCAGGAGATCTGATTTACAACTTAAGGCTGCAGAATTGTATGCTTAATAGTGGTTCCAATGGTATGTTTTATGTTATTTTCAAAAATTAGACTTTAGGGGCGCCTGGGTGGCTCAGTAGTTGGGCATCTGCCTTGGGCTCAGGTCATGATCCCAGGGTGCTGTGATCAAGCAGGAAGCCTGCTTCTCCCTCTCCCACTCCCGGTGCTTGTGTTCCCTCCCCCACCCCTCTCTCTCTATCTCTCTGTCAAGTAAATAAATAAAATCTTTTTTTTTAAATTTTATTTTATTTTTTATAAACATATAACATATTTTTATCCCCAGGGGTACAGGTCTGTGAATCGCCAGGTTTACACACTTCACAGCACTCACCATAGCACATACCCTCCCCAATGTCCATAACCCCACCCCCATTCTCCCAACCCCCCTCCCCCCAGCAACCCTAAGTTTCTTTTGTGAGATTAAGAGTCACTTATGGTTTGTCTCCCTCCCAATCCCATCTTGCTTCATTAAATCTTTTTTTTTTTTTTAAAGACAAGTTTCCTTGAGAGGGAGGAAGCAGAAAAAAGCACAAGTAGATGATAGATCAAGAAATAGTTTTTAAATTCTTAAAGGAAAAAAATAAAATAAGATGAAAGTTGAAATCAGAGAGGGAGACAAACCATAAGAAACTCTTAATCCTAGGAAAAAAAAACTGAGGGTTGCTGGAGGGGTGGTGGACAGAGGGATGTGGTAACTGGGTGATGGGCATGAAGGAGGGTGCGTGATGGAATGAGCATGGGGTGTTCTCTGCAACTGATGCATCACTGAATTCTACCCCTGAAACTAATAATACACTATATGTTAATTAATTGGATTTAAATTTAAAATTTTTTTAAAAATCTAAAAGGAAAATATCTAGCTTCTCTGTAGGATGAGATGGAGTAACTCCTCCTTTTCCTCCCCCCTCCTCCCTGGGCTTCCCTCCCCCCTTCTCCACCTCTCTTCCCCTCCCCCTCCTTTCCTTCCTTCTTTCTTTCCTCTTCCTCTCGTCCTCATCCTTCTTCCTCTTCCTCCTCCTCTCCCTCTTCCTCCTCTCCATTCTCCATATCACATCCTTACATCTGCTCTTACATTTCTTAATAAGTCACCCTTACACATAACCCACTTTTCTGATGTGACCTGAAGCCATGTGCTTAGATCACAACGCGCTGATGTTGAATGTCCCCACTTGGCCATGCTGAGCTGAGCAAACATGGAGTCCCTGACACCCCCTTTTCCCATCTGCACACCCAGAACACCGTGACCAACCTCTCATGGCAAGAAGCTAAACCTTGAAGAAAAAAACCTTTTAAATGAGTAGCAGTGTCATAATTCAAAATTAATTCCAAATGGACCATCATTCAATCAGAGCACAGTTTCAGCAATTTTACATCTTTTTTTTTAAAGAAAGAGGGAGATACTACATTGACGAGGGTCTGTGAGATGAGTAGTAGATGCCCCTACTTCCAAAATTTCTTCTGAAATGATTGCAAAATATATTCAGTTTTCTAGTCTCGTATATAAAGTATCAACTGTTGAAAAAAAGAATTTGCTTCACTCATGAGTGTCTGACAAGGGATACTGTGTGTGTAAGTGGTTTGTTCCAGGATTGGAAGATGTCGCGTTAGCCTCCCTCACTAGGAGAGCAGTGGAAAGAACATTCCATGAAGCCAAAACCCCACATCAGTGTGGGGGTGAAGGGGGGACATACGTTGCAAAATGGTGCTCTGTGCTCCCACTTCCCGCTGGGCCGATGGCCTTCCATTGGGCTGATGGCCTTCCATTTGCATTCGTGGACAAAGGACAATTGTTATCTGGTTCCAAACAATGCATAAGCACCATCTAAATAATAAAACCTTGCAAAGTACAGGAGATCCCAATGAACCAATTCCATTTTAACTTGATTGTTGTATCTTCTTTGGTCCTGTTTGGGGGAAAGACTGTTTTCAAGAGAGACCTACTTCCAGGAGATGATCTGGGAGGACTAAAACCCCTATTCCGACAGTCTGAGTATGCCAGGTCAGGGAACAGCAAGAAATGTGTTTTCAGAAGAGAGATTCAGAGTATTTAGCTAACACTGAGAAATAGATCGGGTCCTGGTAGTTTTGTATAATTAGATTTCCTGTCCCTTGCCAGTGAATGTCTGCCTGACCCTCGAGAAAGTCACTGGGCCCGCGGAGAAGGGCACCTCGTGAACGGGAAAGGGTCCCAGTGCCCCCCTGGGCAGCAAGTGAGCACATGGTGACCCGACTCTTTCCCCACCTGCAATCTGGAAATTTCGGTGATGCCCTCCCGGTTGTTGACAGGGGCTGGTGAGCTAATGTCCAGAGCCTGGTGCCGTGCAGGGCATGCACTCAGTATCCAAAAAGAAGGGGGTAGCTGACGAGCCTGTAACTAGCCCAGACTTTGGATTTCTCTACAAGACAACATGCCTTGAGTCACCATGAGTATCTCCAGGCAGGAAGCCTTGCTGAATAAGACAACAGACGTGTGTGTCTCCAAGGAGTGGTCTTTTTTTTTGGACTTGGCTTGTGATGTCCTGAGCCTGCGGGGTGCTATCAGATTCTCGGGATTGGGGAGCGGGCGCCAGGCTGGGTGGGGGATAGCCTCATCGTGTTTCTGTCTTCCGGCTTTGCTGCAAGTGAGAAGTGGTGTGACTCCCCGGACCACAGGCCAGAGACAGCGTCTGTGCTGGGGATGGAGCCTGAGGTCTACGGGAGACACTTGATCCCCTACCCTGTGGTGTTCCAGAAGTGTGGGCAGGCCAGCAGGAGCAGAGGGGACCCACTGCCGTGCTGGAGCCACCCCTTGTTTGCCGGACAGTGCCCAGGCCAACACAGTAACTGCCCAGAGTGGGGTGGCCACAAGGATCCCCTAGACTGGTGCCTGGCCTGGGCCCCCCCCCCCCACTCTCACCTTCTCTGGGGCCTCCATGGAGACGCTGAAGGCTCCATGAAGGCTCAGTTGTGTTCGTCTGGCAAGAGTCACGCCGTGGTGAAAGCCATGCTTGTTTCTCATAGATTCTTCCAGATTCTGTTGTGTGGTGTCTTCGTCTGCTGCTGGGGCTGTCAGACCAAAATAGTGGCCTGAGGGGCTAAACCACATTCACCTCCCACAGTTCTGGAGGCTGCCAGCCCTCCAGCAAGATGCTAGCCCATTGGGTGAGAACTTCCTGGCTTGTGGATGGCCGCCATCTTGTTGTGTCCTCCTATGAAGGGTAGAGAGATAGCGCTAGAGCTCCTGTGTCTCTCCTTGTGAGGCCACAAATCCTACTGGATCACAGCTCTACCCTCATCACCTCATTTATCCTTCATTCTCCCTTTACTCCAACTGCCATGACATTGGGGGTGAGAGATCCAACATTCGGTCCATAGTGTGTGGTGATAACTTCATCTGTACCTTCCTAAATCCATGTCATTCACAGAACGGGTGAGCTGATGGCAGGTAAGGCAGCCACCCCTGGGACGAAAGCATTCAGGGAGGAATGAGGAGGTTTGAACTCCTGTCTTGTCCGCCAAAGCTAGAAAACCTTCAGATAGGTCCCAAGCACAGGGTCCACTTGGTTCCTTCAACTCTGGAAGGAGATTACTGGAGCAGCCATAAATGTTTTAAGAGGCCTTCAAGTCGGCTATCTCAACTGACCTCTGACCCCACTAGTTACGAGGAGAAGAAGGCTCTGTGCATGCCTTGGCCAAGAACAGAGCTTCCTTCTCATGGGGAATGACTGTCACCGTGACAGGTTGATCCCGCAGACCCACGGATGCATCTCTGGTAACTGCCCCACACTCGGGGCCCAGTTGGAAGCAAGAAGCCTAATGTCCTGACCTTTTTTCCCCCCTTTTGCTGATTGCTGATTGCTTCCATCACCACTTCACTTTTTAGGAAAGGAAACTGAGACCCCGAGAAGGAAAATCGTGCAAGCTGGTCACCCAGCTTGTCACGGTCACACTCAAACTCAGGACTCCAAACCTCATTTAATTTTGGAGAATCTAATTCATCTTTTATGAGCAACCATGCCTGCCTCTTCATTATCGAGTTTTCTCTTACTCACTCTGGATTCCCTATTGAAGCCCTGCATGAGTGTCCATGAGACAGGATGATTCCCAGCAAAACAAGCCCCTCGTACACTGAGGGTGGGAGGAAAGATCGGTGCCAACTGTCTAGGGACAAGTTGGCAGCAAGTGTAATCTTAAGCACATGCATACTCCTCAACTCAGGGTCCTGCTTCCAGGCATGCCATCGATGAACATCATCACGATGTAAGACAGAGATCTATGGACGATGAGATAGCCCAACTAGAAGCAGTTCAGATGTCTAACAAGAGAGGGTTGGTGACAGTGTTCAAATGTGAGAGAGTCTCATGAGGCAAAGGGTGGTTCCTGACATGGGAAAATGTTCATCCAGATTCATGGAAAAGAAAGCCATACACAAGTCATAGAAAAGAAAACGGGAAGAAATATGCCAAAATAATAATAGTGATTATCTTTGGGTGGCAAGGTTATACATGATTATTATTTCCCTTTTTTTTTTACTTGGAGGTATCCAAAGTTTCTACAATAAAGGTAAATTTTCTGAGTGAATTTACATGAGTGTGTGTCTCCAACTTTCGTAACAAACATTGCAAATATAATTGCACCCTTTCTACACCCAGATGCCTGACTTAAAGCCTCCTGACTCAGCCACAGGATCATGTTTAAAGTGGCACGGATTACTCTGAACCTGATACTCTCCTGCTTTGTGACTGGTAGGCTGCCCACTTCCCGTCTGCATGAAAGATCGTCTCCACCATTTGTCTTCTTTTTTGTACTTCCTCATGATCATGTTGTCCAATGCCCAGGAAATGTGTCCTCAAAAAGAAAATAAGATAGGTGAATTTTAATAATTATTACGGTTGGTGGGAAATGAATTCGAATAAAGTCCTGATGGTTGATTGTGAAGATGATAAAGGTCTTAGGAGGAAGGGGAGGGAATGAGGACAGAAAGCATTTACCATTTGTTGTCTGTGTGTGTCCAGTTCAATCTTCACACTCCGCTCACTTCCAGCCATCCCAACAATAGTGTTCCTGGACATCTGATGTGTCTTGGGTGAAGGAAGATTCTAGAAGCTAAGGAAGTGAAAGAAAAGAATGTGGGAGGAATGTTTATGATTAAAAATGCTTGGGGAGAAGGGGGGTGATGGTGTAGAACCACAATGATCTGAATAAACCAGAAATACCTGGGAGCTCTAAGGAGCTAAGGGGTCATTCTGCTTCTTATAACAGATGCACTTGGGGTTGAAATAAAGACAGATTATTTTCCACTTCCTGTCCTTCAACTGAACCGAGGCAATGAGAGCCACCCATCATGTTTGTTTAAACTTGCCATCATGCCTCCCTCATTTGGAGGCTCAATCTCAAGGACAGGAAGCATCAGGACAGAATTCAAATCACTAGAGTTTCCAGGCTGTTCATAGAAAACCAAGATAGATTGATGTCCCAAGAAGAATACTTGAAAACAAAACAAAACCCTGGTGTGGAACCTACAAGATGTGCCTCTCATGCAATGCATACTCTGAACACATGTGATGCTCCTGTCCACTCAAAGGACAGATTGCTTAATTGCTTTATGGGTTTTTCGCAGGGGGGATTTTCCCAATCCTTGAGAGAATGTCCTCTGCCAAGGAAGACACGTGGGGGTTCTGTTGGCTTCTGCTCCATGATGAGCAGAGGGGGTTCAGAGGCCAGTTTCCTGTACTGACCCACAAGCCTGGCTGAGCTATTCTAGAACCTTCTGGACCCACTTATGATGACAACGAAAGGCACAATAAGCATCATGAAGACCAGCTCCCACAGAGGGTCTAGGATTTGTGCAGTAAAATCTTCTAGACCTAGACGGGATAGTAACACCACTAGAAGAGTCCATCTTGGGGACATAGTCATGGACACCATGGCAACCTCCCACTGGAGAGCTAAAATCCCCTGTACTTCTCCTCATCATCAGGTCATGTGAAGGAAAATGGATATTAAGCATATAGCTCACAATTACACAGCAAATGAGGCAGTGATGCTTGGGGCCAGTGAGTTGAAATCACGCAGAAGCAACCCTCCGTTATTTGTGGTAATGGAAGCAGAGAGAGAAGTCCAGAACTAAGAAATGCTCCCAGCCCCAGGGGAACTCCACAAAGGTTTCATTTTCATTTTCTGCCCTGATAGGTGTTTTGCCAAAACTGTTTCAAGATGAGTAAAATGGGGTGGTTTATGGTCCCTCGGAGGATAAGAGAAATGGTTCAAATATGAGTGACTGAATCCCTATCATCAGTGCTTGAGTAGGCAAGAGTTGGCTAGATCCAATCGTCCTCTGGCTTCGAACCTCACCACTTTCTTGATCATCAACCCACAGAACTACCAGAGACGTCACCCAGATTCTAAACGCCGTCTGGCCTAGGCTGAGCCAAAAAAAGCCAGTGGCCACCTTCTCAGGCACTAAGGTGAGCAAGTTCTGGAAGACACTGCCCCATCCACTGCCTGGCTGGGAAAGGTCACCTTCGAGGACAGAATGAGCCCAGTGGGAGCTAATGAGTCATACCCACACTGGGGACACCCAAAGGAGTCACATCAGACCATTTAGCCACACTGTTCAGGAGTTCAGAGCCAACTTTCAATTTCAACATGGTGAGGGTTCCAGGCTTCAGAATTTTATTAATTAGCATCATCCGGTGTTGAGCACTGGTATTCTCCTTCTGTAGTCAGCCAAACAGTGAAGTAGGGAACAACACTTGCCCTTCGCCCAGAAGTCAGGGGGCCGAACCAGCCGGGGTGGTGTGTGATATTGTCCAAAATGGGCTGGTTTGATTGGGATGATTTTCCACCCCCCAGGTTAGAATACTCCATTAGGGTAATACCCCAGTAACCACGGTCTCCCCTCTGCTGCTGCTCGTCTCCCAGAATCTGAGTCAGAGAACTTCCTTGTAGACACCCCAGCTGTCCTCAAACCTCTCTGTCTCTATCAACCAGACAAGCTATCTTTGTCCTCATGGCTCCAGGATGTCTCATGGTGTGGATACAAGGGAGGCCGTTAATATTCACAGAGTGGAAGAGTAGCTTGGAGGGACCAAGAGGCTGAGGTGGGGGTGATTTCAGGTCAGACTGTTTTTCTTTTCAGAGCTCTATTTCTTCCATACTGGAGAAAAGCAGTCCTTTGATCGTGGACTAGGGCAGGCAGTTTTTCCGTCATCTGTCTTTGTCTCCTTCCCTCCACCTTCCTCTGACCTCCCTCCACCAGCCCCACAGGATTATGCACGGATCCTATCACTTTCCCGAGTACAGGGACACACATTACCATTCTGTTAGGTTTTACGCAGACATAAAAATCACCACTGCGGGATCTCATAGTGAAAAATTCACTCCCTGTCTAATTCTCATTCAACCCTTCTGATTCTGCCAAGGAAGAATCGAAGGTCCTAGCTAATGTGGCTATGCCTAGAACATCCCTTGAACATGCATTTGAATGAAGGAAACCCAGGCAAGACCATCAGACCATCACAATATCCATCTACAATGGATAAGCGTCATTATTCCTACCGCCACAAAAAGAGATGGTATTTATGTGGCCCAATCCAGGTGCTAACTAACATGACGGGCAACATTGAAACGTATCAAACCAGCAAGGGGCACAGCTCAAACTTACACAATATGAGATACGTCGCTGCAACAGCAGAAGAAGTTTATAGCAAGAAAATCAAGAAGGTGACTATGATACATGAACGGGTTAAATTGGGGAAACACTTGCAAAACCAGACATCTTTTCTTCCTTCTCGCTGCCTGCTGGCAGAAAAACACCTGGCCAGCCTCTCTAGGACGTGCTTGAATGAGGAAAGGAAAACAAGGGAAGGTTAAGCCAGAGGTGGGCACTGGTCACATGGGTGCTTCTCCCTTGAGCCCTTGTTTCTGCGCCGTATCCTTGCGGGGGCCAGACCCATCGGTGACCGTGGCCAGCAGTTCAGCCCCTAATGAACCTTCCCTGGGGCTCCCCGACTTTGCAGTGAAGCTCGTGAGCCAGGCTCAGCTTTGCGGGGTCTCATTCATTGGGAATCGCTTCAAGGCTAATGAGTAGGTCTCCATCTGGGCTGCTTGTGGACAGATAGTGTATCTGGCAGCTGCCTATAAGGGACAACATGGGCTTAGATACACAGGGCGATTGAGGTCTCAGGAAGGTACCAGGGTTTCCATTATCCTCGGTTTTCTAGGTAATGCAATCTGAAAATCAATTCCCCTTAAATACGAGTGAGACTAATACCTCTGACAGGTTACATCTTAAGTGATAATTAAAAGCATATTTCCTAACGCTTAGCTGTTATGAAATGCATCCCTATTCATGCCACAGGAGGGTCTCATGCTAAGACCACGGACACTCATTAGCTCCCCCAGGAAACCTCAGCATTCCCGGAATGTCATTCATTATTTTAATCTGATTTTCTTGACTCAAGCAAAATCGAACTTGGCCTTGACGTTCTCTTTCTCCAGCTCCACCGGGAGTCCTTAACACAATTAACGTTGTCATAAGCTGAGGAATGAAGATGTATTTTACACCAGTACGGTCTTCAGCGCCCTCCATGGATAGAGTTTACTAATCATCAAGGGCACCCCACTAGGTTTCATGAACTCTCCACAATTAATAGGAGGAGGCATGGCGGCTGAGACTTTAAATTCTTTATTGGTGAGGTCAGAGTGCCAGGAGCCCTGCATTGGGCAGTGGGACCGATGGGAGCTCAGACTCTCAGAAAACTAGGAGAATTTTTACAACTGTCCGTACTCGTTGCTGATTTGGGCCTTTCCGTATCAAGATACTAAATTTTACCTCAAAAACTGTGAATTGGAAAAAAAAAAAATGGGAATGTTAAATATCTCTTTCTTCCAAACTGGATTTACCGTTCATTAAAACGTATCACTAAGGCATGGGGAAAAGCCACAAGGCCAAGAGAACAAAAATATATTGTTTTAGTTCCCGGGACAGCCAGAAACAAATACCACACGCCAGGTGGCTCAAATGGCAGAAAGTTAAGGTCCCATGGTCCTGGAGGCAAGAGGTCTGAAATCGGGGTGCTGGCAGGGCCATGCTCTTTCTGAAGCCCCTAACAGAGTGTCTCTCCTCACATCTTCCAGGCTCTGGCAGCCCCGGGTTAGGGCTCGGGGCCCCCGTCACTCCTGTCCCTGCTTCTGTCTGCTGCTGCCTGACCTTTTCATCTTTTTATAAGGACAACAGTCATATTGGATGAAGCTTCCCCACCCCCACTCCCCACTCCAGCAAGACCTCATCTTAATTACATCTTCAGTGACCCTGTTTCCAAATAAGGCCCCATTCTGAGGTGTTGGAGGTTAGGACATCAACACATCTGCTGTGGGGACACAATTCCACCCAGAAGACACCTGAGAAGAGAGATTAGTCAGTAAATGATGCGTGGATAATGAGCTAACCATTTGGGAGACGAATGAATTCCTTTTACCAAAGGGATCAAAGTTTTATTTTTTTATTTCTTATTTTTCCCCAAAGGATCAAAGTTTTATTTTTTAATTTTTTTAAAGGTTTTATCTATTTATTTGAGAGAGAGAGCATGAGTGAGAGGAAGAGGTAGAGAGACTCTGAGGCCGACTCCTCACTGAGCACTGAGCTGGACGTGGGATTCGATCCCACAGGAGATCATGACCTGAGCCAAAACCAAGAGTCAGCTGCTTAACTGAATGAGCCATCCAGGTGCCCCTCCAAGGGATCAAGTTCCAAATATCTTTGAAGTATTAGAATCGTAATGGCCAAGACTTACGTGCAGGCACGCTTTGAAGGATGTTACACAGCGAACAGTATCTGCTGGTGTCACCATTTTACGCCAGAGGAAACCAAGGCACAGAGAAGTTCATAATTTGCCCAAAATCACACAGATGACAAGGGCCAGGGTCGGGTTTCAAGCTCTAGCAGCTTGGTCCCAGAGCCCGTGCCCAGGAAGACAATTCTAATGTCCAGTTTTACGTGATGCTCTTACGTAGTGTTCAAAATTTTTATGATGGGCATGTATCTCTTTAAAACAAATAAGATGTACGCATGCGTGTATCTCTTTAAAACGCATAATGTGGTCTCTCTCCTCTCTCTCCCGCCCACCACCGCCTTCCTGCCACATGCAGCCTCCCCGACCCGCGCCTGCTCAGACCCTTAATCTGCCTGTGATCCACAGCTGAAGGAGCCCAGAAGCTTCTGCAACGGAATGTCTGCTTCAGTACTACACCCTTCTTTCTGTATCCTTCTAGAACTTTCCATCTTTCTCAGTCCTGACACCGGCTGTTTGTGACTCGGTCGAGGACACATTCCCTTTTGCAGTTCTGAACACCACTGCTCGGGCTTTTCTCTAAACCAGTCCCCCCAAGCCTGAAAGTGCTCACGAGTGACCCCAGAGAATTTGCAGAACGGGGTAGATTCTGATTTTGGGAGAGGGGAGGATGGACCCGAGATTCTCCGTTCCCAGCCAGCTCCCAGGGGCGGCCCAGGCTGCTGTCCTAGGACTATGCACGGAGTCGTGCTGGTGGATGTCTCCACCTCTTCCCCCCCTCCCTCGAGCTTCTACTTCCCTCTGAAAATCAGGACTGCAGAATTTGAGCTTTTTTAGACCCATAAAGACCCAGAAAGATCAAAGCTGGACTCCTCTGCTAAGAACGTCTCTCCCCCAGCAGGCTCCTGCTAGGAGCGAGCCCCTGGGGAAAAGAGGAGCACGAGGGTGGAGTGCAGAGCTTTCCTGTACAACTTGAAACTTGGCCCCACGATAGAAAGCCCTCTGAAGGCTCCCACATGGGAGGCAGGGCTCAAAGCAGAGGAGTTCCCCAGAAGTTGGACGTGTGCCCGGAGGAGGAGATGGCCAAAAACTGACACATCACTCCACCGATAGTCCAGGCTTTGCCTCTTCCTTCACTCAAGTATTTTACTGGTTACCAGACACGCGTGACCCTTGTGAAAAGCAGTAGAGAAAGGACCTGGGGTCTTGAGCATTCTTTTCTTTAAGCACCAAGTGCTTTAAATGTAGTGTCTTATTCCTATGCAAGAACGGCCACGGCTCCCTCTCGGCAGACGGAAGAAACTGACATGACTTCCTGCTGGTCACAGAAGCAAGGTGGAAGAATCTGGAGCCCGCAGGGGACTCCCGGGTCTAATCTCTGCCTGTGTGTACTGTTAGGTTCTTGGTAGTAGGGAGAGGAGAGGCAGGCACCAGAATTTACTGAACCCCGACCACAGGTCGGGCGTTTTAGGGGATCTCAGAGCAAATAAACTTTTAGAGTCAAACTACTAACCCAATCAACTAACTTTAAAAGCAAATCTGATCCCTGGTTGTGCGAACACAGAATGGTACAGGATCCGTGGAAAACAGTACTGAGCTGCCTCAAAAACATTAAACCTGGAACCATCATGTGATCCAGCCATCCCAGTTCTGGGGGTACATCCCAGGGAACTGAATTCAGGATCTCGGAGAGAGCCCCCCCATTCCCGTGTTCACTGCAGCATTATTCCCGAGAGCCTGGACATGGAAGCAAGAATGGAGCCGTGGATAAAGAAAACTTGGCACACACGTCCATAGGATGGCGTATTATTCACCCTTCAAAAAGAAAAGAAATCCTGTGTTGTCGGACCACATTGATGAAACTTCTCACATCGCGCTGACTAAAACAGGCCAGGCACAGAGAGACAAATACTGCACGACTCGCTTATATGGGGAATCTCAAATGGTCACACTCAGGGAAGCAGAGAGAAGAATGGAGGCGGGGAGTTGGGAATCAATGGGTACAAAGTTTCGCTTCTGCCAGGTGCATAAGTTCTAGCGATCTTCTGTGCAACATTGTATCTATAGCTCACAAAACTGCATTGTACAATTAAAAAATCTGTCAAGAGTAGATCCCATGTCGTAGGCTTTTCAAAAAAAAAATAAAGATGTTTCTAAGTTGTGAATCAAGACTGGGTTGTTTCGGTGAAAGAATGCATTTGCCACACAGCAGTGCAGGGAGTACCCTATGTCCGTGCACGTGTAAAGATGGGTCTAGAAAGAAAGGAGTGAACATTGCTTACGGATTTCCAAAATTATTGTTTTACATATTCTATGGGAAGAATGGGGTGTTAGGGGGGGATCATCTGTATGGTCACCAAAAATTTCCTGCTGGATTAAGGGGCTCTAAAATCACACCATTGTCTTGTGCTTGATAATTTTGGGGAGATGTCCACTCCTAAACACATCACGGTGTTTGACATATGCTATCTAAACAGATATTTGCTTATTATGTACACACAGGACAGGTCCGTTCGTTAGGGGATGCAAACATGGGCAAGAATGATGTCTGTTCTCGGTGAAGGTGCTGTTTAATAGGGAAGAGAAGAAAAGCAAATATATAATGATTTCATGCTTTACCAGCTGGGAAAGCTTGGAGAAAATATTCAGATACTCTGTCCGTTTTGATCATTAGGTGGGCAATGGGGTGAGTGGGACTGAGGGAGGAATCCTGAGATGGTTGGGCTTAGGGAGGAGAGAAGCTGTTATGGCCCCCCCTTTTTTTTTAATTTTATTTATTTATTTGACAGAGAGAGATCATAACTAGGCAGAGAGACAGGCAGAGAGAGGGGGAAAGCAGGCTCCCCACTAAGCAGGGAGCCCGATGCGGGGCTCGATCCCAGGACCCTGGGACCATGACCTGAGCTGAAGGCAGAGTCTTAACCCACTGAGCCACCCAGGTGCCCCTGTCGTGGCCCTTTTTGTAGAAAAAGCTAAAACCTTGAGCCCACAAAAGTCTGCCACTGCCATTAGCTCTGCTGCCTCCTCCCCTTTCTCTCACTCTGGTCCCTCCCCGTACAGCTGCCTGTGTCTCACAGACTTCCTGCCACGCACACTCTCAGCCACACACAAGCCCACCAAGCAAGCCCCAGCGGAAAGGAAAGGAGGGGGAGTGCGTGCAATGCTCCCGGGAGCACCTCTGGGGGACCATCCCCTTTCCATCCGGAGCCTGCGCTCCTGTACTTGTCCCATTCCAGCCAGAGTCAAACTTGGACACGCAAAACCAGAGTATTAATCCCAAAGGGTCCTTGATCATTTCCCAGCTCAACTAGCATCACGCAGAGCAAACCGTCCAAGTGGGCTTGCCCAGAGTGTGGGAAGGCTGTGTTGTGGAAACACTGCAGGGCGCCATGGCAACAGCACTGGGAGTCCCACCCCCGCCCCTCTTGCCCACGCCTGGGACAGGGTGTGTGTCTGCCACAGGGCAGCAAAGGACCGGCGCGTTCAAAATCAACCTGATTTGGAGAGGAATTCTGCCTTCACTTCCTTTGCACAGCCAATGACTGCAGATCCCGAGGGCCATACCTATAGATGGAGTCATGGGAAACAAAGAAAAGAGAAAGAGCTCTGGTTTCTTTCAGTTCAGACTTCACCGGAACATAATATATAGGTTTGTCCTTACATGGGGAGGAGAGCTCATGTCATGGCAAACCTTCCTCCTGTTCTGGGTACATGATGTTTTTGAGCTCTTACCCCAAGGCACCCACACGCTTGCTATTCTCATGGTGTTGTTTGATGCATCCCGGGGTGTTCTCCTGAGAAACGGTCTCCGTCCCCAAGGAGTTTAAGCTCAAAAGTGCAGAAGATGAAATAAATTGAACTTAAATGAAATCAAGTGTCCTTGAACTTCAGTCTTTGCTTTAAAAATACGGGTGAATTGGGACACCTGGGTGGCTCAGCTGCTTAAGGGTCTGCCTGAGGTTCAGGTCATGATGCCAGGGCCTGGGATCCAGTCCCTCATCGGGCTCCTTGCTCAGCAGGAAGCCTGCTTCTCCCTCTGCCTGCCGCTCCCTCTGCTTGTGCGCTCTCTGACAGATAAATAAATAAGACCTTTTAAAATTTTTTAAAAATATGGAGGAATTGAAATGGACACCTAACATGCTAAAAATAAAAGCTTTCTCACCTTTTATCAATCATAGCCACTACTTGTCAACTAAGAATGAAAAAAAAATCTGTTATTTGTGAATGGATACCCAGTACAAATATTTCTCACTCCCGAAGCTGACATATTTCCAGGACATATTTCACTGCCTTAATACAGAGAAATTGTAATATTTAACAGAACACTATCTGAAAAAGCAAAGTTTGACATGAAAACAACGCAACATATTCTCAAAAAGAACTGAATTCTGGATTCTCCTCTCTTGCGTGAGTGACGGGATCACCCCATTCCTCTGTACCCATTACGGCTACAATTCGTCCTAGTTCCTCAACCTTCTTCCTTCCCCCCTGGGGTGCCCACCGCTGTGGGGAACATCTCACAGTCTGTTTTTCACTTCTAACCAGGGCACATTCTTCAAGTTCTTGGCGTAGGAGGAAGGGTCTGCCCACCCCCTCTGCCAAAAATGTTTTCTGAAGACAGTCAGGAACAGGGTTAGTAAGTGAAGAGATCAGAGGCAAACAAACACAAATTCTCTCCCCATTGGGTGTTTCAGATTAGGGAAGATCCATAACCTTCCCTCATAGGACCACAGTGCCTCAGTAAGTCAATGGAAATTACCTCTGGAAAAGCACAAACATTACATTAGAGAGAGCTGGGCTGTTTTGTTGGAAGGGCTTTTGGATTTCTTTCTAAACAGGTCAAGACCATGGCTCACCATCCTCTACTTCCCTAACGAACCAGCAGTAATTTGGCCTGACAGTTGCTTTATTCCCACCCACTCCCAGTTATTGGAGCAACTTGAAACAGTCATTTCCTCCGCCCTCCTACCATCTGCTCTTCTCTGCACAAAGGGAGAAAGTGAGCAGTGCCCCACCAAATTCCAATAATGCTGACCCTTCCCAACATCTTTTTTTCCTACCACCCCCAGAGCTACATGCCTTGGCGCTTTTCGTGCTTAATTCTAAGCAATCATGAAATGAGCTAATTCTTCCCTTCCCTAGAGGTACAAAGCCATGATTGCGTGCAGATCCGAAAAGCAAGAATTGCCTTTGGCGGGCAGTCCAATACTCAGGTGAGATGTCCCATTTTTAAACAGGTCACGAGGCTGCCGTTCTCATCCATGTTGACATGTAACCCATGGGGACTAGCTTGACGGGGAGGCAATGATTATAGAAACTCCTCAAGGACCATTTGTCAAATGCCCGCTCTGTGCAGGGCAGCGGAAGAGACGCCAAGGGGTTATAATTAGTGGAGACGCAAACATGCACACAAGAGAATGCAGAATAGGGGGAATTACATGCAGGGCTCGGTCAGCGGTAGAGAGTCCAAGTTCAGAGGACGGAGAGAATACTGTGAACTAGAGAAGCCAGGGAAGGCATGGGAGTTGGTGCGGCTGAGCCTCGAAGGTGGTAAGACAGAAGGAGTCAAGAGGACAGAGAAATGCCCAAGGCCCACTCTGAGAAGACAGCCCTCCCTGGAACAGACAGCAGTTAGCATAGGAGGACAGTGGGACGTCCCGTCATGGTGACAAGGCAGGCTGCTCTGCAGAGCATCCAACAACACTCAAAGGACGTTGCTGCCTCCGTGTGGCTCTCTGGGCTCCCACACAGCGGACTCCGAGGCAGATTTTATTTTCCGAAACTAGAAGAGGTGCGCCTGGGTAGCTCCATCGGTTTAGGCGTCTGACTCTGGCCATGATCTCAGGTCGTGGGATCGAGCCCCGTATCAGGCTCCAGGCTCAGCACGGAGTCTGCTTGGGCTGCTCTCCCTCTCCCTCTGCCCCTGCTCCCCCTGCATGTGCTCTCTCTAAACAAACAAACAAACGAGGCAATAAATAAAATCTTTGAAAGAAAATGGACGCCGTGATATTTTAGTCCTCCCTGTGAGTCTAGAGTATTGCCAATGCCCTCATCAAGAGACAGTCCTCCTCATCCCTGGAATGGGGGTGGGAGTCCCTTTGTGGCTGCCTCAGTGAACACATCGCAGGGGACTTCGGAGGCTGGGTCACCAACAGCGACGTGGCTTCTGTTTGTCTCTCTCAGGATGCAAGTTCATGTGGTCTCTTGGTAGGGGAGAGAAGAAAGAAGAGATTCATCTTTCTCAGCAGAAAGCGTATCATGAGGAAGAACAAAAATTAAACTACTTTCAAGCTGCTGCGGATTTCAATAACTTAGACCCTGTGGTCTTCTTTCCAATGCTGGTCCTTATCCTTTGGTGGGCAGGGATTCCCTAAACGTCCATACAGCTTCCCCCAGGACAGACCTGCAGGCCAGGATCTCCAGAGGGGACGTCCGCACATGTGAATTTTTTAAAGAGGGGACTCGCACACACTGCAGGCTGGAAACGACTGTTCCAGCATCTCCAAGAGATTTAATTGAGATATGGAGCTACACCAACGAGGTTTGTGACTACTAGCTACAAAGGATTCAAGGCTTCAGGAGAGGTGCATGGGTTGCAGGGATGACAAATCATTTAGTGGAAACGGGCACTGGACCCAAGAGTCCATGACCCTCCCATTCTGTCTCCTGCAGGACAACCATTGATTAATTCACTCATGCCTTCCTTCATTCTTCTCTACCTTCTATAAGGGTTCAAGGGGCTGCTTTGTGCAGAGGACAACTACCCTACCGCACGGGCACCAAGATGGCCCCATGTGCTAGTGCTTAGGGCGAAGACAAAGACGTCCAAGGCATGGTTCCTTTCTCTTACAACATTAAATTAGCACGATTCTGACCTTAGTTCTCAGGGTGGCTGTACCAGGACACCATGGGCCCTGTGAGGGGGCAGGCTGAGTGCGGGGGAGGAGCTCATCAACATCGGAGGGACCTAATTATAAGAAAACACCGACACAAACAGACACGGGCCAGAGACAAACAAACGGGGGTGAGGAAAATAAACATTACATTTAGCATGTGCTGCTGATAGGAAAACAGTTCAAACTAGGGGTTAAAATAGAATTTTTACCAAGTAAATTTTCTTGAGATTTTTTGGTCACAAAACCCATGAACGGTAGGTCTTCTGGTCTGGTGGTGAATACAGAACGTCTAACACACGATCAGAAGAAAAAGACTGTACGAGAATTTTCGTCCACTCCAAAACTGTGGTTGCCCCCTTGTGGGACGGTTTGAGATCTATTGAGACACAAGAAGTATTTCTGAGGACACCTCGAATCACACCGCAGACGTTTCAGGGGAGTGAATCGGCATTAAGGCTTTGTGTACTTCATAAACCGGGGGGCCGGGGGGGGTCTCCTAAGAAGTCACGCACCAAGGCCGAGTCGATCCGGGGGTTCGTGTCTTATGGATCGTGCTGGAATTCGGGAGTGTGCGCCGGGGCAACCCTGGCACTCGAAGCTCTAACTGGCGTGGCCAGAGGGGAACGGGCTTGGCCACTCCCAGGACTGACCGCTGCGCTCCAAGGGTCACTCCATGGACCTGAACTTCGGGTTTTTTCATCTGAAACAAACCTTGAGGGTTGTCAGGAAGACCGAAGAATGCAACAGACAGGAGAACATTTCAAGAGAGAAAGGTGAAGCATTCTTACATTCTGTGCTTTAGCACCGGATTCGCCTGAAGCCGTGTTCAGTCCCCAAGACAGAAGCTGGGAGCCTTCACCGCCTCGATTCTAGCGGGAGGCCCTGCGGCCTTCTCTCGAAGGGAGGGCATTGGGATGAAGTTTTGAGAGAAACTAAAATTTTGAGAGAGAGAGATCTCTCAAACATGTTGAGAGAAATTTTGAGAGAAATTTCCAGAGAAAGTGGGTCACTTTCTATTAATTTGGGGAAGTGGGCAAAAATGAGGAGACGTCTACCTTATTTACAGGAAACACAGAAATTGGAGATCCAACGTGGGTGGTCCTCGCCCCATCACTGAAGACCAGAATAGAACAAAAGAGTGAATTTGCTCGGAGCAAAAGGGAATTCTGCCAGCGGACAGACCTCAGACCTCGTCTGCCTCATCGGATCTCCCGGGGTCTCCTGCCAGCTGACCCATTCTGCAGATCCGGGATGTGCCACGCCTCTACAATCACCTGAGCCGGTTTCTTAAAATAAATCTCCTACTATCTGTGCACAGGTCCTGTTGGTTGGCTCTCTCTGCAGAACCCCAGCGAACACAGGGCTCCCGATGAGCTCTGTGTTGGGCCAAACGGAAGCACCTGTCACGATTCGAATCCCGAACTGTGGTGGAGGGGACAGAGGCGGGGCGTGAGGTGGGCTGTGTGCAAGGCCGGGACCTTGAACTCCCAGAGCCGCAGCTGGAATGATGACGGGATCTCGGCTCCCTGGTGGTCCAGTTCTGCACTGTGGCTTTGGGAGCCGTTCCTGGAAACTCCTCTGAGGAGTTTCTTCAATTTCTCCCGCCTTCCCAACGGTTCCGGGAGTCATTTATCGCCCTGTAATCAATCCCCCTCTGCTCAGACGGCGGCTCTTCGCAAGTGAACCCTGACCAACGTGGCCCGTGGGTCATTTTAGCTCCTGGAAGTGCCATTGTTAGCGGGACGCCTGAGGGGCTGTGTCTCACAAAGAACCTTTATGAAGACCCACAAAGCGGGGGAAATGAAGCTGAAGCTGGGAGGAAACAGAAACTCCACACCCGGGTCTCTTGCTATCCTGCAAAGACGAACTCTGCCCAAACTGCATCTCAACTCCACTCAGTATCTTCTCCAAACACCACCAGGAAGAACCCCAGGGTCCTCGTTGCTCCATGGCAAACTGTAGGAACAGCTTTCCCACGGTGGCATCTGAGAGAAAAGTCACTGGGCAACAGAGCAGAAAAGGAAGGGAACAGAGCTGCTAAACCAACGCTCAGAGGCTTGGCCCATCACAAAAATCCCCGTAGATAGGTCTCCATCACAGAAAATGCGGCTTCTCTTTCCCTGGCTTAAAAAAAAAATCCAAAGACTTTCTATCGGCAGTTCCTTCATGGCAATCCCTTTTTTTTTTTTTTTAAACGATCCAGTCTTTTCTTGTTATTCTTTGGCTGAACAACACGGGCACCATGACTTCCCAGCAACGAAGGCACGGTCTTTGCCCTCATGGAGAGAACAGTCTCGAAAGTACAGAGGATGTTAGGAGGACACGGCATTCTTTTCTTCTACCGTCTGACTCACTCAGCCATGTTTTCGTAGCTTTTTACAACAGACAGATAATGAATGAAAGCCATGTTATTTTCCTGGGATCTGCTGGAAGGAACTTTATTCCCAGGGCCACTGGTCTATTCTGGCAGGTGGATGATAAAGACCAGCCCGGCAAGGCCCGACCACTAGGACTGGCTAGGAATTGCGAGAGGCACAGTGCCCCTCACTCAGGTGTCAAGGCATGAGTCTCCTTCTGCTCTCGTTTCTATATCACGAATTCTTTGGAATTAAAACCTCCAGCGAGGTACGCCTCAGCAGCTAGAGAGCTCCCTTCGAGCTCCAAATCTGACCTGTCACCGCTCCCATCAGAATGATTCCTCTCAGGCCCACTATGCTCCTCTGGTCTTGCCCCCAAACTGCCTCTCCCACCCTGTGCTCTCTGCTCTGGGCACACCACCTGCTTCTCACCCCCTCGCCCACCTTCAGATCCCAGGCCCAGAGCCCGCCCCCAGTATCCCATGACTCAAAGCATCTGCCACCCTTCTCCTTCACAACACTTGTCCTGGGGACAATTTTACATTCGGTCATGACGATTCTTTGATTAACATCTTTCTCACTGAAGTGAGCTCCACGAACAGGAACCGGGTCCAACTCATTCCATCGTTGGTAGCCAGCACATGCCAGCACATAGTAGGTCCTAAGCAAAGACTTGTTGAATGAATGAATGCATGAATGAATGAATTGTAAAATAGACAAGTGTTTGCTGAGTAATTGATTATACCTAGAAATAAACAGAAAAGGATGGGTTCTAGCATAGAGCAGGGCAGGAGAATCAGATGTCTGTGTGGTTTTCACAAATGCAAAAGCTGAACAGAGACTAATTTCTGTCTGTCCCAAGCCCAGCACAGTGTCAGCAGGGAGCGGTAGGTCCCAGTCAAAGTCTAATTGAACCCTTGTCTCATTTCTGACAACCACTGAGTCTTCAACAGCTTTCAAAAAACTGACTAATGTGCTTCCCCAGATCAAAAAGGCAAAGTGCCATGCAGCATATCCAGTAAAAATGGGTTGAGCTGGTTTCCTAAAGATGTGTTCATTTGATGTTAAATGCTATTAGCCAAATAAATAAGGATGAAGGAAGAGGAAAATCTTATCACTGTGACATCAGGATTTCCTCCTTAAAAAGTGCCATGATGGCAAAGAAAGACCAAACATCAATTATAGATTCACTTAGCATCTGCTGATTGCCAACAAGAGCCAATTAGTGATAGCTAAATACATTATCTGTATTTATTTGTATGCACAGTTCAAGTTCAATTAATTTTTGTTACGAGGACAATGGCATGTTTTAGAGACATGTGCAGAGAATGGGATCTGTAAGATCTGCTGGGGAAATGTCAGCAAAGTCTATGAAAAGGGCTCTTACTACTCCTTTCAAGACCTCATAGAACCAAGAAATACGTTTCCTTAAAAGCCATAGTGATGGTGCACCACTAAAGTCTACACTGCCCTGTGCTACCTCCGACATTTGCAAATGCAGTCAATTTTATGCCATTCACATGGGCAGACATCTAGGGAAGAATGAGAGGAACATAAAATACATATTATAGTTCTGTATGCATCGTGATGTTTGTCCCAATGCCTCCAGTGACGGAATGAAGTGACAATATTTATATTTTACTTGCTTTTGCTATAATTCTAATAATAAGTAATAGGGCCATTTTATTTTCACAAAATGACAAAATTATGCAGAGCTGAAGAAACATCCCGGGATGAATCAGCCAGACTGTGGCTCAACTAGAAATCTGGCCAATGTTGATTTACCCAAACCAACAGCATTTTACAAAGAAGCTGAAGTTAAAGTCAGGAAGTATCTCTACAGTAGTTTTATGCTTCTGGGGGATAAAAGTTAGGTTTATTTCAGTTGACTTTCAAGTGTAGTCAGGAATAAGAACAACTTCTTTTGCATGAGAGGCTATATTATAAACTAAGAAAAAATGCCCCACATCAGTCATGTTTGGGATATTCAGGAGCAAAAAGCAATATGATTACCATCTATCAGGAGAAACTGGTAGAACCCTCTCCATCCTCAGTTCCACACTGCGAGTGGTCAAATCTGACCAGCTCTCCACGGATGTCTTTCTTCCCTTCATTCCTTAAAATGTTCCAGGAGAGGAGAAAAAAGAAAAGTCAGAATTCTACCACAGTGTTTTTGAACTCACTGAGGTAGGCAAAGTCCTTGACAAGGACGTGAGGGCAGAAGGCTTGAACCTGTCTCCTCTAACTTCCCAGAGTCGTTTTTCTTATTGTTGTTAATCACAAGACCAAAACCTGTGAAGTGATCTTCATTTTCTACCCCCAGCGGGGGAATCGGTACAACCTCCTGGGTCCCGGAGGGTCTCTCTGGGGCCTGATCAGTTTCAGGAAAAAAATGAGAAGCCCGTGGCATCGTAATCAAGTGAGCCCATTGGATCCAAACCAACCCAGAAAACTACAAGTCTGTTGTTGTTGTGGGGCGGGGGTGGGGGGAGGGGGCATTTTAAAAAGCAGATAGGACTAGAGGTTGCTGGTTATAATGAATCATTCTTACTTTTAAAGTGGCTTCTTCGGGGTTGGGGGGATGGGGTCACTGGGGGAGGGCACAGGGTGCAGTGAGCCCTGGGTATTGCATAACACTGATGAAACACTGAACCAATAATACATTATGTGTTAATTAATTGAATTAAAATAGTTTAAAAAAATAAAAAGGAGCCCATCTCGATAGCCAGCTGACCAGCAGGGTGCCCGTGGGTTGAAGAGCCGTGCTCCCGGGATGACACTGGACCTGCACCTTGAGATCACCTCGAAAGGAGGTCTACACGCAGGGTCCCGGGGGGCAAGTCTCCTGACCCCGCTGCCACTGAAAGGTGGAATAAATGTGTATTTATTGCTCTGACTAGAAAATCTTGCTCGGCCGTGTTGTTACTGTGTACAGAGATCGACCCTCCAGCCTCTTCCCGTTGCCTCCTTCCTCGGGGAAAGCGCCTAGCTGAGACATTGAAAACCCGAGGAGGATCTGTAGCTCATTTTACCAAAAATATGCAAACAGCTCCCTTTTAATAGGATTTCTTTATGAAGTAAACCAATAAATCGTGCCTTTGGGCTCCCTTTGCAGTATGAAAAATAAACTGGAGGATGAAGTCTGTGGGTCTAGCTTCCACTATCCATCATTGGTGAGTCATGTGTCTCTCTCTGTCTCTCTGTCTCTCTATCTCTGTCATCTCTTTGGTTAAATGAAATGAACACCATCAGTTGACTCTTCTGAAGACTCTACCTCCATTGAGGCATTCACCCCATATTGTACAAGCTGTTCCCACTCATTCCTGCCTCCCCACACCTTCCCTCTTTCTTCAACTTGAAAAGTAAAATCAAAGAGACGCCTGGATGGCTCTGCTGGCAAAGCGGCAGACTCTTATTCTCAGCTCAGGTCTCGATCTCAGAGTCCTGGGTTCAAGCCCCACGCGGGGCTCTGCGAGGGGTCTGGAGTCTCCTTAAGAAATAAATAAATAAGAAGTAAAATCAGTTTTGGAAAGCAGCTGAAATGAGTGCTTGGAACAAATGTGGCCAAGATCCGTTGGCCGGGTGAAAGGGTGCGAGGCATGAGACAGGCGGCACCGATGGAGACCACGCAGGAATGCGGGTGGGCACAGTGTTTGCTTGAATTCCTCTTCTAAGCGTGTGTGTGAGGCACCTTCCTGGGGAGCCCGGAGGCGTCGCCATGGCAACGTTGATATTAATGCCGGTGGACACCCCCTCACCCTGCATCTCAACAGCTCGGGGGTCTAGCAGGAAGGGGCGCCCCTTCCCCAGCCTCTGTGACCCTCCTACCCCCCACTTCCAGGTTGAGACGTGGTCATGGCGTGAAGGGTCTGGTCATCATGGCCACCAAGGACAAGTGCGATTCTTTGAGCGTCTGAAGGAACCTGCCTCTGTCACTCCCCAGCCCCTAAAATATATGAGAGGAAACTTTGAAAAGGACACTTGTGAAAGAGAGAAAATGGCAGAGTGCTCTGGCTGGGGGTCCCAGAACAGGTGCAAATCCTAAGAGAGAGGGGACACAGGCAGTGAGAGGAAAGGAAGGGAGAGGTGCAGGCTGCTGAGGGTCCAGGTCAGGGAACCCCCAGAAAGACCGAGCTTTGCCTTGCGGCCAAAGCTGCCCGGACACCCTCTGGTGGGGATGCACGCTCCGTCGCGCATGCGCACGGAGGCCTCGGGGCTCGGACCCAGGGAACAGCCTTGATCACGAGCCCCGGTCACGAACAGTAACGTCCAGTGGGACTTTATGACTTCCAGGGGCGGCCAGAGCTCCGAGCGTCCACCCCGGGAATTGGGGGGGGGTGCCCCATGCATCCCGAGCCTCACGTCCGTGGAGGGCCGGCAACGGGGAATAAAGCGCACCGACCTAAGACACCCTGTCCAGGCAGCGAGCAGCACGGGTCACTGAGACGTGGGGAGGGCGTTCTGGGACATCCATTCTGTGGTCCACACCTTCTGTCCACCTCTAGGAAACCACGAACCCCTAACCACCACTGCTTCCTTGGGGCAAGCCGAGTCTCGCAGCTAAGAAGCCTGGTACCTTCCTGGGTATCTTGTACTCAGAGGGATCTTGAATTAATTATTTTTCAATGGGTAAGTTATTTCTAAGGAACTCTTGCCCTCTGGCTTTCAAGTCTTAACACCGGTTCCGCACCGTGCTTAGTGGCATCTGACAGATAAGCGGGTGGACACCACCATCTAGTGGCTCTGAGTCATAAGGCAGCCTGGGCCAAATTAAATACGAGAGGGAGACAGAGGTGACGCTCTGGGATAGTCTTATCTCATCACCGGTAGATTCCCCAGTTCCTGTCCCTGTGGTGGAGCTGCTTCCTATCGCATCATCTCTATGCACATCCTCCTTCCATAAAGGGGGGCTCAGAATACAGCCCGCTGTCCATTATGAAGATGATGTATCTCTAATAGATTTTTAAATTAATACATTGGATATAAAATTGTAAACTCTTATCTTCCCTGTAATTACTGCTGGGGGTGTGTGTGGGGGGTGGGGGTGTGAAGGGCACACGTGGGTGTACACGTGGGACGTGGGGTCAGGAGCCTACTGGTTCTGCGGGAATTGGGGGCTGTTAGGACCCCAGACTGTGGGGCTGAGGCAATCTGGCGAGTTGCCCGGGACTGTTTTCCAGAAGGAACCTAAACGTCTTTGCGGTGCTCTGGAATGTTCATGATCTCATAGCTGATCTCATGGCTGCCTCCGTCCCAGTGTTGTGTCTTGGATCACCCCCAGCCACCACTCAGCATGATTGTCTACCACAGTGTCATTGTTTCTTTACTGTTGTCGCCGGGTTCAGTCACAGCTGGAATTATTTCTGTATTTGGACTTGAAGGGTATCAGGTTGTCCACACGGGAAGGCACGTTCTGTAAGAGCTAAGCTCCTGTCTGTCTTGGTCCCCACAATGTCCCTACTCCTGGCCACAGTGCCTGGACCTTACACATTGCTGGTGGGGTTGCAGAATGTGAGCCCTTTTTGAAGGGCCCTCTGACCGCCCTCAAATGCAAATGCCTTTGTCCTTTGATCCAGCAATCCCATTTGTGGGCATTTAGCCTTACAATTGCACATGTGTGCATAAGAGGAGTCACGGTGACCTTGTTTGTATTCCAGTAACAAAAAATAGAAACATCCCATGCCTATCAGTAGAAAACAAGTTGAATAAACTATGGTACATATGGTAATGGAATACTATACAACTATAAAAATATTGAAGAAGACATCTGTGTGCAGACATGAAGAGATCTGGGTAAAAACAGAATATATAGGGTGCTTCCTAACACATAAAACAAGATTTATATGTATTTGTTTATAAATAAGAAACAAAGTGGCTGCCTGGCACATGGCAGGTGCTCCGCTGATTATGTTGAAAGAATGGACGGACGAATGAATAAGCCTATGAAGTTGGTAAGAAAAGCAAAGGACCAGGCAGGTGGAGGCTGCCACGGTAGCCCACGTAGCATGGCCTAGGGGGATGAGGGTCTCTCATTATTCAACGTTCTGAAGAGCGTTGTTAATGGAGGATCTTATGGTTACAAAAGTGGGTCCAAGCCTACAGCTCTGGGTGGGGATGGTCCTTACGGTCAAGGTGAGGGAGTGGCGGTGGGCATGCACGCATCATACATGTGTTTGCTCCAGAGATAGCTTCCCGGTGTTTACCTGCGGTAAGGTCCTGCACCGAGCCCTGTGGACATAAGGAGGACAGGCCAGATGGCGTCCCTGTCCTCAGGGAGCTCGCAGTCTATGGCAGACAGGATTCTAGGGAACATCCTGAGCCATCAGCCCTCGGTTTTGCTTCTGGCCTGCCCAGCTCTCTCTCAGGTGAGTGCCCTGGGGACAACGGAGCAAAAGAAGGAGGACATCCCAACCAGAGGCGCAGCTCTTAAGTCTCCACGGGAGGGTTCTGAGCAGCGAGCAGGGAATCTTTATTACACTTGAACAGGGCGCACTAACTCATGGCGGCTGGAGTCTCTCACCTCACCTGTTTCCTCTGGGAAAAAAGAAACTTCCAGAGCGTTGGAACAGACCAGGAGCAAGCACCCTGGTGGCAATGTTGGGACAGTGTAGGAGGAGTGAGGTTTTTCTTGGAGCTCCTGAGCATCCCGGGAGACAGCAGGTCTCACAGCCACAAGAGGGGCACCCACTGCTGTCGACACTTTTCAGAGCTCCCCCTCCCCGCTGTGCATACCTACTCACCCCACTCCCCCATGGTCTTCTGCTTTAAGCTGAGGGTGGAACATTTGAAGGTAACAATCCCATAGTCTTTCCAGGCTTGCAAGTATGAAAATGTAGTTTGTTAATATTTATTGTAGTCTGATCGAACTCACATCATGACAACCTGGAAGAAATGCATGACAGATGACAAATGCCTTGACACTGTATTTTCCAAAAATGAAAGAAATCTGTGTGCTTGGATGAAAACCCACTGTCTGTTAAAGTTGTGTGTGTGAGACCCGTTTCAAAATCGTATCAGTAATCCTGACACTATGGAAAGCCTTCCCTGGGATCTTGCCTCCAAAGTTCATTGACAGAATCAGATTTAGGACGAGCTTGGAAACAAAGAAAGAATATGGGCGTAAAAAGATGGCAGAGGGAAAGATGGTTCTTGAAATTACAGTTCTTGAAATCTTCATTATCCTTTTTTTTTTCCTTAAAGATTTTATTTATTTAGGATGCCTGGGTGGCTTAGTCAGTTAAGGGACTGCCTTAAGCTCAGGTCATGATCCCAGGATCCTGGGATCCAGCTGTGTATCGGGCTCCCTGCTTAGCGGGGAGCCTGCTTCTCCCTCTCCCTCTGCCTGCTGCTCCCCATGATTGTGCTCTCTCCATCTCTATCAAATAAAAAAATAAATAAAAACATAAAAATTTTTATTTGTTTATTTGTCAGCGAGAGGGGGTGGGGAACAGCAGGCAGAGGGAGAAGCAGACTCGCACTGAGCAAGAAGCCTGATGCGGGACTTGATCCCAGGACCCTGAGATCATGACCTGAGCCAGATTCTAACCAACTGAGCCACCCAGGCATCCCCAAAATCTTAATTTTTCTAATAGAGCATATTTAACTTAAAAACATCCCCTTCTATTGTAAGTAATTATCTTGTCCACAGCTCAAAGAAAGTACCAAAATCAATAAAAAATATTTCCTATAGCTATTATAAATTACAGTCTGTAATTTTCAGAAGCTTCAGTCCATGTCTTCACAGGAGTCTATGAGAGACGTTATCTTCTCCCCTGTAATAATGCCCCAGGGCATAGTGTTAACAAAACCTTAGTGTTTGGGCACCAAATCTTCTGCACTTTCCACCACACCACATGCACAACCTCAAAATGGTACCTCTGTGTGGTCACTGTCATCCACATCCTCATTACTCTCACTTACTCTAAAGGCCCCCAGTGTCTGAATTTGGAGCTTTGAGCTTGACCAGACACTGCTCTGGGCAGTGGGAAGGAGGAAGTGGAAGGTGACCTTCTTTCTGCTGTTCTTTCCGTTCGCAGGAAGCTGTGGCTATGGCTGACCTTGCACAGAGCACACACTTACTGAGGTCAGTGTCCCATGGCCAGAGAGCATCTCGACCTCACTTCGCCCCGTGCAGCACTGCCCGGAACTCGGTTAGAGGCCAAATAAGTAGACGAAGCCCCAGGACTCCCAGATGACTTGGGAACGAGGCAATAGGAAGCTGGTGGCAGTTATACAGTATGGGGAAGAAGGAAGACCTAAAGAAGTAGACTTTTGGTAGCAGCTTTACTGTTACTGATTTACACCCTCCTCTCAAGAGTAGACTCAAAGGAATGTTTTTCTCAGGCCGTGGTGACTCTGTAACCTAGACGACAATGAGCTCATTTACCTTCCAAGACATTTTCGTACATATGCTGTTTGGGCTAAGAATCAGGCTCAGAGAGATGAAATGCTTTGTCCAAAGCCACACATAGGGCAAGCAGCTCAGCAAGAGGGTCCCAACATGTTTTGACTCAACCCAACGTTCATTGTGTTACCTCTCTCCGGGGCTCTTGAGACAAAACCTTAGACTCTCCTGGAAGCAGATGGTCCTATCTACAAATCGTGTTGTCAGGTAAGTGGAAAGCCGATGTCTACCAGGGTCCCCTTGCCCTGCACTGTGGGCAGGACGAAATGCAGAACCGGCAGTTTATTAAGTACCGCTACTCACTTCCCCGGGCAGAGGGTCATTTCACGCCGCTGGGCTAATGGTAAGTGACAGGTTCATGTCTGACTGGCGATACAGTAATTGAGTGAGATAAGATGACAAAAAAGGCAGAAAGCTAATGATGTGTTGCCTTGTTGAACAGAGCTTGCCACGCCTCGTTAGACTTAACAGAGTGATCGAGACAGAGTAATTATCAGAGACAGTAACAGTGTTGTATTAAGAGATAATAAAAAAAAAGGCAGTATCAAAGAGAGATAATTAAGGGCTTAATAGGGCACTCGGCGAACTGCTTGGTCCAGCGATCAGACTCTGAGAGGTCGCAGAGGGGACCCTTCCACTCGGTGGGACCTCATGCCACGTCGTTTTTTTTGGACTACATCCTCTTTGGTTTAAGTCTGTTAGTGTGGTCGGTGATACGTGACATAAAATTTACCATCTTGACCATTTTTAGGTGTCCAGCCCTGTTGCGGTAGTTACATCATTCATATCATTTTTATGAGCACCACTACCAACCATCTGCAGAACTTTTTCATCTCGCAAAAATGAAACTCTATCCCAGTTAAATAAGAAGCCCCCATTCCCTCCGCCCACAGCCCCTGGCACCTCCCCCAACCCCCATTCTGCTCTCTGTGTCTGTTGACTACTTTAGATTCCTCCTACGGGTGGAATTCTCCTGTATTTGTATTTTGTGACTAGCTTCTTTCCCTTCGCATGACCTGGAGGTTCATCTGTGGCATAGTATGCATGAGAATCTCCCTCCTTTTAGAGGCTGAATAGTATTCCGTTGTATGTATATATCAGGTTTTGTTCACCCCCTGGACTGGTGATGGATATTTGGGTTGCTTTCACATATTGCCCTACTGGTAATAATACTGCTATGAACACAGGTGTACAAATTCCTTTCCAAGTCTTGGCTTTCTGTTCTCTTGGGTGTATATCCAGAACTAGAATGGCAGGATCGTGTGGTGATCCAATTTTTAATTGTTTTCAGGAGCCACCATACTGTTTTCCGCACTGACTATGTCACCTTACATTTCTGCCAATAGTACACAAGGGTTCCAATTTCTCCATATCCCCTGCCAACTCTTTTTTTTTTTTCCTGGCGTTTTTTTGTTTGTTGGTTTTGTTTTACTTTCTTTTGCATAATAGCCATCCTCATGGGTGTGAAGTGGTTGGGCCATACCCTTTTGAACACACTCCAAGTGTACAGTGGGATTGGAGGTAAGGAATCCACGTAGAAAAAAATCAAGGTCATTCTGCATAAACTATATTAAAGGAACTTTAGTTCTGTTTAATTCATATGTATTGGTCTCCTGATTGGGGGGGAATAAAGATGTTCATCTATCTCAAGAAGCCATTTGGATGTCTTTTTTGGAGAAATGTCTGTTCATGTCTTCTGCCTATTTCTTGATTGGATTCTTTGTTTTTTGGGTGTTGAGTTTGATAAATTCTTTATAGAATTTTGGATACGAACCCCATTATCTGATATGTCATTTGCAAATATCTTCTCCCATTCGGTCAGTTGTCTTTTGGTTTTGTTGACTATTTCCTTTCCTGTGAAAAAGCTTTTTATCTTGATAGAATCCCAATAGTTCATTTTGGCCTTTCTTTCCCTTGCCTTTGGAGACGTGTCAAACAAGAAGTTGCCACAGCCAAGGTCACAGTGGAATCTCTTTTTAAAAATACAGTCTGAAATGACTACTTGGCTAGATTAACATGATTAATTTTGCGGATAGTGGGAAAAAAGAGAAAGCTTCTTGGCATAGATTATAAATGGCATGACTTTATATAGGACAGATTATTTCATTAAATCTTTTTGTGGTTATTCAGTTGCTCCCAATAGTCTTCCTGGAGACATTTTATACACTTAACTTCAGTCGAATTTTTTTTTTTAAAGATTTTATTTATTTATTTGAGAGAGGCGAGAGAGAGAGAGTACACACAGAGGGAGAGAGAGAAGCAGACTCTCCACTGATCAGGGAGCCTGATGAGAGGCTCGATCCCAGGACCCCAAGATCATGACCAGAGCTGAAGGCAGACACTTAACCAACCGAGCCACCCAGGTGCCCCTTAACTTCAGTCGAATTTCAAAACTAGTGAATAGGAAGGAAGAAAAAGAAAAATAAGCATGTCAATATTGTCCTAAAATGGTCTGATTTTATAGCTCGGTTGTAGAGCAAAAAAGAGGGTTTATAGCATTTTTATTTGTTTGCTTGGTCATGGGAGAAAGAAGAAACATAAGCATCTTCCCAGAAGATATGCAATTTCAAAAGGATATCCACAGTCTTGTACACATTCATTTTACAAAAGGATTTTCCCGAGACCAATAAATGCGGCACGTTAGCTTTGTACCAAATGGGACACAAAGAGATCCTTCGTACCAAGAACATAGAATCCCCCCCACCCCGCCCAGACTGGGAGCCATTCTGACCCACAAAATGGACAGTTTTGAAATGTGGGTATTTTTTTCAACCTAGGCACTCCCTAGTTCACATGAAAACCTTAGTGGAGTTTAAGTAACCCAGCTCCCATCTGCCAAGGGAGAGGAAGAAAAGAACTCAGATGCTGTCATCGAGTCAAGTGTGTAAATTACTACCTCAGCAGGGTGTCCTGTCCCACTGGGAGTCATGGCCTCCTTTGAAGATAGAATGAAAACCCTGAAAGTTTTTCCTACGTTAAAAAAAAAAAAAGAAAAGGAAAGAAAAAGAAAAAGAAAAAGAAAGTTACAGGTAGAGACATACATGTGAAGTCTTTTAAACCCCATTACGAGGACTCAAAACCATTTTATTGTTCAGGACACAATGCACAAACCCCTAGTTAAGAAACGCTAATCTAGAAATATCCTGAGAATTGGGAGTAAAGGAATCCATATTGAATTTTGTTGTTGAACGTTTTCCAGGAGTTGAATATAAATAGGGAACAGTAAGGTTTTCTTGAAAACAAAATGAATTCATTTGAATGTATTTATTCTAGGACCCGCGTGCTGAATTCTCATCTTTAGGTGGATGAAAATAATTTGGTTTTCCAAGCAGAATCGATGAGTAGAATGTCGAGCTCATAAACACTGAAGAGGCAAGGAAACTCCTCCAAATTCAACACTTTACGCTTAATGTTTTGGAAACAGCAGCTTGAAAGACCAGAAGCGCGAGTGCTACAAGTGCAACTTTGGGATCATCTCATGTCTTTGAGACAAGGAAAGGAGGGTAACATTTTCCACATGGGAAAGCCATGAAAGATGATGATTTGGTAGATAAGGTTTTCAAGAGCTGTGTTTTATTGGTGACTCATACACAGTTTGCCCCAGAAAAGTTTTCCCCTTTTGCAAATCCTAACGTCGTGAAAGAAGTATTTTATTCCGCTGCACAGATCAGTTGGGAATTTTAAGTATGTTTCAACGCATGCCCTTTGTCCTGTGGGACACCCAACCAGAAATCAGAAAATGGTAGCACCTCAAAGCCCTGTACACCTAATTCCACCTCTTCTCTTTCAATGAATTAGGATGCCAAGGTAAAATGACCTGTTCAGGGTCACACAGCCCTTCAGGGCTGAGAATCAAATGCAGAGCAGCCCATACTTTCTATATTGTCTTCACAGGCACACTGGACCTCATCCAGCAGTGGCGCATTTTCAATACTCAATTTATGGTTTTCAAAGAGTCCATTTCCTTGCGGCCTCAGTCTACCCACATACAGAATGAGAGCCCAGGCAATGACCATGGTCACAGCATGAGGTTAAGGCGTACAAAGATATTGTTGATACTTCTTGGGAAACACTTTTTTTGAAATTGTTGATGAGAAGTTGTCTGACCAGCTTTCTTGGGGACCACTGCCATGGTTGATGTCAAAGGTGATTTGGAAGAAGAAAGGACCCACGAATGCGGGCTCTCAGATGCCGGATTAAGTTTGCAAGCCTGAGGACACAGGACCTGCGGGTGATTATTCTCGGTCATATGGGGCAGCTCCAAAATTCATCTTTGAGCGTCTTAATCATTTGAAATAAGCACTTGAAGAAATCAGGAGAGAGGGAAAGAAAGCAGGAGTGGAAGCTTTCAGAAATGAGAAAGGGACAGGTTTAGTGCTACCACAATGTCATAAACTTGAGAAAACCAGGGTGTGTGTGTGTGGGGGGGGTGGTGGAGAAGATCTCTTTTCTCCCTCCTGTTCAATAACATAGCCCGAATTTCTGCACCTGGTCTTTAAAAGCTGTCCCCGAGCTGTCGCAATGTGCGGCAGGTCCTCTGGCGGGGCAATGTGGACAGGCTGCCTTATTACAAAACACGATCCTAAAAGCCCACACAGCTGGGAGCTACAGGCGGAAGGCGAGGACACCAGACCTTCTGGTGGCAAAAAGAAATGTTTATGATACAAATTGGGCTGAGCTATCACTTGTTGGAAAATCTCTTGAAAAATGACCAGCTCTGGTCCACATCCTTCGACCTAGCTGGCTTTTTATTTGGGATTGTGGAGAAATGGGTTTCCTGAAGAGAGATATCATCTCTGTCGCCCCGGGGAGATACCCATATTGACTAAGACTGAAAAAGCAAATAGTATCAGATAACCTACTAAAATAAAGCAGGAAAAGTCATTATGCTCTTACTCTATTGATCCAGTGCCTGGCTACATGGGGGGAAAAACAGGTTACATTGTTAAAGCTGGAAATCTCTAAGGTTCCAACAACATGTTAAAAAGGGGTGCATTTATCTCCTTGAAGAACAAGACATTGTATCGAGTTGTCCCAGGATGTGCTTAACACTGAACAAACAATGAGAGGCTCCTAGGGATGGTATCCTCTAGTGTGCGTGTGTGTGTGTGTGTGTGTGTGTGTGTGTGTGGTGTGTGTTTGTATGTTAGAATTGTTGGATGTGCTTTCTCAATACACAAAAGTACACTCAGAATGTATTTTTATTTAAAATTAAATTTTAAGTTAATTTAAATTGAAAAACCTCATTTAAAAAATGAAATTTCATCGACATGCAACACGATTTATTTCAGATGCGCTGTCTAATGACTGTCTGCTCAGATATACTATGAAATGGATCAGCACCGTAAGTCTAGTTAACACCCATCACCATGCATCGTTAGAGAATTTTCTTCTTGTGGTAAGAACTTTTAAGATTTTCTTAGAAATTTCCGAATCTGTAATACAGTATTTCTAACTACAGCTGCCCCATTATATGTTACATCCCATGACATTTATTTTATAATTGGAAGTTTGGGCTCCTTTCACCCATTTTTCCCACTCCCTATCCCCTTCTGGCAACCATCATTCTGTTCTATGTACTTATGAACTTGGTTTTTGTTTGCTTGTTTGTTTTGAGTTTTGATTTTTTTTCAGATTTTACATATAAGTGAAAGGATATGGATTTTATCTTTCTCAGTCTGATCTATTTCACTTAGCGTAATGCTCTCAAGGTCCATCCATATTGTTGCAAGATTTCATTCTTTTTTATGGCTGAATAATATTCCATTATATACATATATACCATATCTTCTTTATCCATTCATTCATCAATGGTCACATATATGTTTTTATTTTCTTTAGATAAACACCCAGATGTAAAATGGCTGGGTCATATGGTTGTTCTATACTTAATTTTTTTAGGAACCTCCACACTGTTTTCCACTTTGATGCACCAGTCTGCATTCCTACCAACACTCTACAAGGGTTCTGATTCCTCTGTGTCCTTGCCAACACCTCCTGTTTCCTATCTTTTTGATAATTGCTCTTCTAACAGGTGTGAGATGATCTCTCATTGTGGTTTTTTTTTTTTTAAGATTTTTTTATTTATTCATTTGACAGATAGAGATCACAAGTAGGTAGAGAGACAGGCAGAGAGAGAGGAGGAAGCAGGCTCCCCGCTGAGCAGAGAGCCCTATGCGGGGCTCCATCCCAGGACCCTGGGATCATGACCTGAGCCGAAGGCAGAGGCTTTAACCCACTGAGCCACCCAGGCGCCCCTCTCATTGTGGTTTTGATTTGTATTTCCCTGATGATTAGTGCTAATGGGGATTTGTTCAGATCTGTTGGCCATTGTATGTCTTTTTGGGAGAAATATCCATTTAAGTCCTTAGCTCAGTTTTGAGATATTTGGGTTGGTTTTTTGTGGTTTGGTTTGTTTTTGTCATTGAGTTGCAGGAGCTCTTTATATATTTTGGAGATTAACAACTTACCTGATTTATAAATACTTTTTTCCACCTGTAGGTTGTGTTTTCACTCTCTTGATTGTTTCCTCTGGTGTAAAGAAGATTCAGGTTTAATGAAGTCCACTTGTCTAGCTGACAGCTGCCAACAGAAGGTCTGGAATGTTGCTTTGGGGGTGCGGAGGTCCCCCCAAAGGTCAAGCAAGAAGATGCCCATTCTCCATCCGTAAGTCCTTCTCCACTGGGGAGAGAAGAGGGTATATTTTGTCCACCACGGACTCTGATTCCGCATTTAGTGAGTGTCTGAGGAGCAAGTTGTCTGCCTGCTGCCCTGAAGTCTCGCCACCTTCAAAGACCAGACATGACTTGTGCCATCAGAGAAGTTTAAATCAAATGACCCCTTCATAAACTGTGCAATGGGATGATGAATGGGCATCTTCTCGCTCGAGCTAGATGTCCCATGCTGGGTGCAGGGAAGGGAAGTGTCCTTCCTTCAGGAACTTGACAATATCATGAGCCAAGGATAAACATAAACAAGGTCAAAGGGTCACTTCTCAGTCAGAGAAAATATGGATTCAAGCCAACCAGAAACGTAAGTCTTGGCCTGGCATAAGCAAAACTGTTACAGCGCTTTGGAAATAGATTCCTTTATTGAATAAACAGCTCAGACTTGTGGTGTTGTTCTTATCAAAAGGGCTGCGCCATGAGTACCCGTGCAGATGGTTCCAGGATGAGAGTCAACAGAAAGTCCGAATGGGGTCACTCCGACTCTGTACCTGTCCGCAGGCCAGAGTGGCCCGCTGCTCTCCTGGATTTCTGCTTTACCATCTACTGCCCGTTGGGGTGGTGGTCAGGGACGAGGGGCAGGAAATTTGGGAGGGGTGCTTTGATATTTTTCAGGATGAAAGAAATGCTTACTGGTAATACAAGTCAATCACATAGGAGAGAGAGGCACAAGCCTCAGGGAATTCTTCCTTCCTTCCACTCTTTTCTTTTTCCTTTTTCCCTTTCCTTGGCCATATCAACGTCTCAATCTACTTTTCTAAGCATTTAATAGAGTCTTTTGAGAATCAAGCGGGTCAGAGACTTCACGAAGCATATGCCAATCCCACTTAGCACATCTCCCTCGCAGACAGCCGCTTCCAACACAACCATCTGCCGCTCTGTCAGGCAAGTATTTATAGCCTCTCGTTTTCTCCTCCTCCCCAGGCCGGGCTTTCGTGCTATGGAATCCAGCTTTGTCTTCCCTCCTGCCTGAAGAAGCAACAGGGTAGAGTTAATTTCTAGTCATTGTACCATCTCTTTCCATTTCAGATGTTACGACAAAGTTCATCTGGAAGAGATTTAAGTGGTATTTGATCAATCATTTGCCACATATTCTCTCTATATAGAACAAAAATCACTTCCTGACTTTGCTCATTTGGAGACCCTTTCGAGGGACTTAATGATCATAATTCACTGGAACAGTGTATATGAAGCCATTGGCATTCAGTCCCATTTTTTAAAAGCTGGCTTTTATCCACAACTTGCAAAGTCATATTATTGACCTAGAAAAAAATCACAGGACCGAGAAGGAGAGGTGTGGTCTCTGCCTCCCAAGAGTAATCAGATCTATTCATCCCGGTCCAGCCAGAAGGCTTGCGTCTGCAAGGAGGAAATCATCCCCCTCGATGCAGGCCTGACCCACAGACCACGAGTCCGTGGTCCTTTACTGTCAAACTTTCCTGAGCATCAGTTTCTCCATTCACATCACCCACCAGCTGGGGGAGTCAAGACCCTTGACAAGGAGCCAGCTTCTGAATTAATCCTTTCCTTTGCCAGAATCCTAAAAGGCTCAAGTCCCAGCCTTCTGTCATCCGAGCTGAGTCACTGGATCAAAGTAGCACCCCCTAGGGTGCCTAAACCCGTGCCACCCCCACCCCTGGTCCTAATACAGACCTTACCGGTGGCTCCCACCAATTGGGAACATGTTCGCAAACAGCCCAAACCTCGGTGGAACTTGTAATAACCTCATAGACCATGGTTCTGTGGTCCCCCCAAAATATGGGGTGTCCGCAGGAACACAGCCCTTACTTACTTACACTTCGGGATGCTAGAGGGCCATACAGCTGGGAGTGCCAGTAGTGTGACCCAGGTGGGTCCATCGGCGCCCCCTTGTGGTAGCCAAGGGTAAGGATGTGCTAGATGCACCTGGGCAGGCTGGGAGGAGGGGCTCCAGGTTAGTTTTCTAGGGAAATGTCCACTGCCCCGTGTCCACCCAAGCCCGACAGGTACGCAGGAGGGGAGAAGGGCGGGTCCAGAGCGCAGACATACCATGGGGACAGTGAGGTTCAGGGGCTGTGTGGGGAGCTACTTGAGGTTCATGGGTGCCCGTGCCTTGTGTTAGGGCTTACGTCGATTTCATCTATATCTGAAACTGGGTGAAAAAAATAAAAAACAACTGGGACTTGCAGCCAGGCGTATCTCCACTTCCAATCTGCTTCCCTTAGAGCAAGATGCCAACCGAAGGGAAAGAGAGGAAGAAGTTTCTGAACGTCTCGGGGGGCTGGGTGGGAGGTTTTGCCTTCTCTCCCTGAAAAGACATAAACGTCAAGGTCGTGCTACGGATTTCTTGCTCGGCTTAGCAAAATCCTTGGGTGTAAGGGCTACACATGCTCATTTATAAAACAAAGCTTCCCAGGGTCACACCTGCTTTTATTAACTACTTGCAAAGGTGGGCAATTGAGTTGTGGGTGCCTTCATTTATCTGCTCCACAAATATCTACGGGGTTCCTAATCCACGCCAAGCATTGTTCTAGGTGCTGCGCGTGTGATAAGGAAGCAGGACAGAACCCTCTGTGTTGTGATTTAATGAGCTGGGGGGTGTTGTCTTGTGGGGAAGCTCTTCAGAGCAGGTTGGTGTTGTGGGGGGGTCTTGCTAAGCCGGTTTCCTTTGCTCTGTTGCCCTGGGAGCTCCCACCAGGCACTGTAGCTGCAGTCCTCACCTCGCTCTGGACCATTCTGTGGCCCAGCAGCCCACCATGTCCCACCTTCCTAAGACAGAGCTTGCAGAAACTTGCTCCCAGGGTCCATGCATTACCCTCTAGATCTGGGCAGCATGGTGGCTCTTTCCAACGGGAGCTGAGGGGCCTACCAGCCACACCTTCACCTAAACTGACACAGCGAGGGAGTATGGCCCCAGCCCTTAAAAGCTGTCCTCTGGGCCTCTACCTGCCCATTCCCAAATGGGCATCCCAGGGCTGGCATTTCCTTGTGCGTCCTCTGTGTCTCCCAGCAGCAGAAGAGTGGTAGAAGTATAGGGGGAGAAAAACAGGAGGCTGAGGGTTTGGAACACTTTAGGTGCGCAGTTCTGCAGGTAGATGTTGACCTTTACACCTGCTGTGGTTGAACTTATTAATAGGGACAAGAAGAGGAGGAATGATTCAGATGACCCGTGAACCATAGGAGGCAAAAGACGGCCTCCTCTCCCCCAGCCCTCCAGGAGGCCCAGTGTGGTGCACAGCACCTAATCCCAAGATAAATCCTTTTGCTATTCAGAGGTCAGTAAGGATCCCGGGGGAAAGAGCTTATCTTTAAGGACAAGAGCTGAGTTTGACTCCAGGGTGATGATTTAGGTCAGAATAGAGGCTAATAGAAGAGAAAATGAATGGACTTATGGGCCGCTAAGGCCCTCATTCATTTAAAAACTTTAATAAATACCTTCCAGGTGTCAGGGACTAGGTATCAGGGTCAGAATGTTTGTGTCCCCCTCCCCCAATCAAATTCCTATGATGAATCCTAACCCCTGATGTGATGATATTAGGAGGTGAGGCCTTTTGGAGGAGATTAAGGTTGTGAGGGTGGGGCCCTTATAAAAGGGGTCCCATAGAGCTCTGTGCCTCTTTGCCACATGAGGACACAGCGAGAATGTGGTCATCCGTGAGACAGGAAGCAGCCCTCACTGGACCCCAAGCCCACTGGTGCTTTGATCTTAGACTGCCGCCCCCCCCCAGAACTGTGAGAATTCCATGTTTGTTGCTTGTAAGCCCCCCAGTCTGTGCTATTTTTGTTTTATCAGCCCCCAATAGACAAAGACACTATGCCAGGTGTGAGCAATGCCAAGAATCATAAAATATAAACCTCCCCTCAGGGCCTTGCAATCCCGTGTGGGTACTAGGGAAGGGGGTCTGTGATGAAAAACCAAGCAAATATTGAAAGAGCTCTTTCAATAAGACGACTTGAGCTATCGAAAGCACAAGACCTCCTTGTTAGAGCAGACGTATGACAAGGTATACAGGAAGATGGGAAGGGTGCTTTGGGAGGAAACTGTAGTAAATCCGTTCCTGGAACAGACAGAGAGGGAGTAAGTCTGGACTGCTCACGTGTGGGGAGCAAAGGCTGCTGGTAGGCAGCTTCAGGGAGGAAAGGTGTCCTTGGCAAAGGGCCGTGTCATGAACCAGTGTGAGACCTTCTTCTTGGGACGTCGACAGCTTGTAGGGGAGGATTCAGAAGTAAGGCTGTTCTGTTTTGAGGATCCTGCCTTAATTTTGACCACCACTGGTATATCAAAAGCAGGGTGATTTCTTTCCCTTCCTTGGAAATCTGAGAACAAACTGGAAAGAGCATGTGTAAAAAAGAAACGAATGTGTGTTTTTTTTTAAAGATTTTATTTATTTATTTGACAGACAGAGATCACAAGTAGGCAGAGAGGCAGGCAGAGAGAGAGAGGAAGGGAAGTAGGCTCCCTGCTGAGCAGAGAACCCAATGCGGGGCTCGATCCCAGGACCCCGGGATCATGACCTGAGCCGAAGGCAGAGGCTTTAACCCACTGAGCCACCCAGGTGCCCCCAGAAACGAATGTTTTAATCAAAGAAATGGTAACACGAAGTGATCTTCTTCACCTAATTATAGGAAAACTGTCACCATACTTGATGTAAGTAACTGTAAAATGGTAAGTTATTCACATTTACTTAGGGCATTTGAAGGGCAAAAGAAAATGGATTTCTAGTTTAGTTGAAATTCGGGTCAGACACATGTAACAGTAAACCACAGATAATGGTTGTTTCCGCAAGGCAGAAATTTGCTTCTGTGTCATATAACTCTGCAGTTGGGCAGTACAGGGCTGCTACAGTGGTCTTTAGGGACCCATGCTCTGATCTTTTCACTCTGGCAGTTTCAGTGTATCCATGGCTTTCATTTCCAAGGATACCTCATGTTCCAAAAGAGCTGCTGGAGCTCCAGCCATCACATCCTCAAGGAAGGAAGCAGAAAGAAGTATGACAGCGCTGCCAAAGTTCTCTTCCCGGTAGTCTGTGCCCTTCAAAAAAACTTGGTGGGAGTCCCGCACGATTTTCACTTACATCTTATCGTCTGCAGCTTAGCTGTGTGGTCATTTCAAACTGTCAGGAAACATAATGTTCAGTGTTCGGTGTTTGGTGGGTCCTTGGGATCTCGAGCAACAACTGTGCCTACCAGAGTAAGGGAAAAGAACGTAAAAGAAAGACTAAAGCGAGAACCAAGGCACAGAAAAGCTTAGGCAATGGTGGGCCATCTGTGTCCATGCGGCTCAGGGGGGCTGTTAAGATGTATATGAAATTGAGCCTTTTCCAAATGGAAAACACGCACCTATGAAGCTGTTCCAGTGAGCGGTCAAGGACACACTCTGACTGGACAGGTCATACCTCAAATGATTGATGCGCTGATCACTGGGAAGTGGCTTTCATTCATGATCAGACATACAGCAAGGAGCACCGAGGCTGCCAGGAAGGGTTGTCCTGTGTCCACAGGTAAGGATCTGCAAAGCCAAAATGCTACTCCAAAATGGCCTTCCCCATTTGCCAGCTCGGGTAAGACTGGGCGAAGGGTTAAGGTCCTCAGAAAGCGTTTCTGTGTTAGATTTCTTTGGAGAGTTCTATCCCCTACCCTGCCTCGCTCAACCCCCACACAATACCCCAGGGGGAGGCGGCGGGGAGCCAGCTCTCAGACTCTGCCTTTCCTCGGGTCCCTCTGAACGCACACCTTCCCCTCCTGTAGAAAAGATAAGTAGCAGTGTGCAGCCAGCCCAGAACCCCGGGGTGGGAGGCATGGGGGACTTTGAGTTCTGTTGCCAGCCACGCCTTGCTGCCTGAGGTTTCCATAAAGGAGGAGACAGATGCAGACCACCTATCGGGGCTTTTCCAGCTCTGGGGTTCTGTTTTTGCTCCCTCTTGTCTGAGATTCCTCATCTTTGCCTGAAGTCCCCCTGCCCTGTTCTGGAGTTCACAGCAAATGCTCCCGGGAGGGGTGGTATCTTCGTGCATTTCAGCAGTTTATACTTCCCTGTGAGTTATTGTTGGGAATGTGATTAAATAAAGCTGCAAACCTCAATTCGAAACTTTTTTTTTTTTTTTTACAATTTTATTCATTTATTTGAGAGAGAGAGACAGACAGAGACAGACCCCGATGTGGGACTCGATCCCAGACCCAGGGATCATGACCTGAGCCAAAGGCAGGGGCTTTACTGACTGAGCCATGCAGGCGCCCCTCAGTTTGTGTCATGTCATGGGTCATAAAGATGACTTTGCAAAGGGCAGATGATTTGTTGATCTTCCTCGAAGTGAGGGTTCTCCGTCAAACGGCAGAGCCCTCATCAGCATCCTCCTAGCAGAAATGATGAAGGAGACTGTCCATCTCTACCTTGTTTCCTCTGATTTTGTTCTTGGTTCTAGGGCAGATTTGAGTTCAGAATAAGCCTGTGAAGATGAACCTCCACTAAGCCCCAGTTAGGAAACAAGATTATGGCATTGGCAACCAAAGGAATGGCTGTTTTTTTTTGGGGGGGGGGGGCACAAGTTGCTACATACTAGGCTTTTTAAAACTGGAAATTTCATGTTTGAGCACTTGTCAGGTTTTCTGTGGTATCTCGAAACTTCGTTTGGGAAGGAGCCACCTGATTTTTTTCCTGTGGTCCTCTCGAGCTTCAAAATAGGTATTTTTCAGGGTTTCCATCAGCGAAGGGTGTGCAGTTCTGAAAATCTTGTGCTGTGAGGACAGACAGAAGCATGGGCAGTCTGCCAATAGATTTGACTGTTTGCCTTTCTAGCTCGGGGACCTGGAAAGTCTGATGGGGTCGGGGGCTCTTTACCTTGCCAAGGATCTGCCCCTTTGCCTATTTGAGATGCTTCCCTCTGGCTGATGAAGCTTCAGTTTCTTGCTCCCCCCAGTTAGTAAGAATTAAGACATATCTGTTGCGTTTAAATCAACTCGGGAAACAAAAACACACAATCCTAGGTCTGAAAAGGACGTCTTGCCTCTCTTGCCACATGACACAGGGAGATAATCACTGGCTTGGGAATTGGATGTACATACTTTCGTGCCTTGCGGTTCGGGGGAAATCACATCACCTCTTTGCAGGTCACTTTCAGTCTTCGTAGAATAATGATGCAAATATCCACCTTGCAGGCTTGCTGTGAAGTTTAGAGAGAATGGATGTACGAAGTACACAAATACAACATTTTTTTAAAAAATTGTCCCTCCATGGCTGGACACTTGAGCGGTTTGCGGGTGATTGGTCTTTACGGATCATATTAGACTGAAGTGTCTGGTGGCAGAGACGTTCTTTGATCTAAAGGGACCAGGATCACCTGTGGTCCTGTCTGCTTTGTGGCCCTCGGGCTTCACCTTCTGCAGGGGTCGACGCAGCATCTTCCTTTGTTTACGGCGTTTGGGGGACACAGGAGAGGAAATGGTGAATGTGCAGAGGAGAAACCCAGTTGCATTAAAGGCTACGTGCAGAGTCTTTAGGTAACAAGTAACCGGCTTGCTTAACTGCCAGGCTTTGCTTCTGTAGCTCGGTCAGTTACAGGAAGACTTTGCTCTCGGCGTCCTCCCTTGTACAACTAGGACACTCCTTCAAGAGCAATGTCACCCCACCCACCTGTTGTTTCATAACAGTCTGTGGTTTTTCTAAATCGTTTTTGTTTTTGAGTAACCTCAACACCAAACATGGGGCTTGAACTCACAACTCCAAGATCAAGAGTCATGCGCTCTAGCGACTGAGCCAGCCCGGAGCCCCAGTAATCAGTGTTTTGTTTGTTTATTTGTTTGTTTATTTTTAAAATTTTTATTTATTTGAGAGAGACAAAGAGCGAGCATAAGCAGGGGGAGCAGCAGGCAGAGGGAGAAGCAGGTTCCCCGATGAGTGGGGAGCCCAACGCGGAACTCAATCCCAGGACCCTGGGATCATGACCTTAGCCAAAGGCAGATGCTCAACCCACTGATCTACCCCAGGTGTCCCTGTGATCCATGTTTTTTGTAGCCCTTGGAGTCCCTCCCTGTTGCGTGTCTCACTTGGTCAATGTTTTCTCTTTCTTCTCTGTGTATTGTCCCTTATTTACTTTGTCTTTATGTGTCCATTTTTCTGGGTCCTTCTCTTTTTCTATTACTGATCCAAAATGTAAAATTAAAACCCTTTAAAAAATTATTTTAAATTGGTACAGTCACTATGGAAAACAGATAGGCAATCCTCAGACAATTACAGATAGACCTACCATACGATCTAAAAGACACACACAAACGGAAAAGTTACCTGCCCCACCCGCCATGCTCACTGCAGCATTTTTACGATAGCCAAGACATGGAGACGACACTTGGGTTGTCAATGGGTGAATGGATAAAGAAGTTGTGGTCTGTCTATCTATCTATCTATCTATGCAATGGAGTGTTATTCAGCCACAGAAAATGAAGAAATCCTCACATTTGCAACAACTTGGATGGATCTGGAAGGCATTACACTACGTGAAATAAATCAGACAAAGGAAGACAAATACGGCATGATCTCGCTTATATATGGAATCTAAAACAAAACAAAACAGAACTCAGAGAAAAGAGATCAGCCCTGTGGTTACCAGAGGTGAGTGGTAGGAGTGGGGAGGAGGAATTGGAAGAAGGTGATTGAAAGGTACGGACTTCCAGTAATAAGATAAGTAAGTCCTTGGGATGAAATGGGCAACATGGTGACCACAGCTTATACTGCTGTGTGATATATGGGGACGTTATGAGAGTAAATACTTTGAGTTCTCAACGGAAGGAAAAATGTTTTTCTTTGCTCCTTTCTTTTTATGGTATCCATACAGGAGGATGGATGTGAGCTGAACCTATTATAGTGATCATTTTACAACATATGTAAATCAAACCATCCCGTTGAATGCCTTCAACTTCCACAGTGATCATTTCTCAATAAAAATGGAAAACAATCTTTTTTCTACTTCAAGAGGGCAGGTGGACCTCGTACATTTGTCTCCAGGCTCTCCTAAAACCTCCAGAGCCAAACCCAAAAAGGGTTACCTGCTAACAACAGGAAAGGAAAACAGAGGAGAGGCAGTAATGGAGGAAATTTGCAAGCTGGAAATAGAAGGTATCTCTTTGGTAGAAAGAGATACAGATTTTAAAAAGGTGAACTCTAAGCTTGCGATAAGGGAAGCCAAGAAATAGAACCCAGAAGATTCAGAGGTTTGCCCCACTGATATCGCTAGGATAGCACAGAAAGTGGAGTTGACCACAAGAGGATTAGTAGGGTCTGTTTCAGAAGCAGCGGGATCCCTGATCTCCACTCCCTTCTTCCCCACCAGATGGAAAACTAGGAAGTGAGGTCCACGCTATAAGCCCCATCTACACACAGAGAGCTCCCTGTCAGCCTTTTAATGCTCCAGTCTTAAATATGGACAGATAGCAAAGGATCACAGACATCTGTGGAAAGCTTTTCATCGTAAGATAGAGCCTACGGTAGACTGAATGTTCACGGTCCCTTTGCCCCTTCCCCCAAGTTTCCATGTTGAAGCCCAACCCTCCATGTGATGGTAGTTGGAGGGGGGTCTTTGTGTGGGAGGTGATTGGGTCATGAGAGTGGAGCCCCCATTGATGGATTCGTGTCCTTTCTAAAGAGACCCCAGAGAGCTCCCCACCCCTTCCTCCGTGTGAGCACACAGTGAGATGAAGGCAGTGAACCAGGAAGTGGGCTCTTGCCCGGCACCAAATCTGCTAGTGTTTTGATCTTGGACTTCAGTCTCCAGAACGATGAGAAATAAACTTGTGTTGTTTGTAAGCCTCCCAGTCTACGGCCTTTTTGTTACAGCAACCCAAGCACACTAAGACAGAGACCAAGGCATACAGAAAATAGAAACTCAGAAGATCCTGTGTAGAGAGAACAAAACTTTACGAGGCATTTATTAATATATGGACAGAAGTAAAATAATATATCGCACCCTTGGAAGCAACACTTGGAAATTATGATGACGAGAAATAACTCGGTAGACATGCCGGAGGCTAAAATTTAAAGGACTCACAAAACACAAGAAAATAGGAACGAAACGTTAAGCTAACTGGAAGACGTGTCTGAGGTATCCAAACATACACATGGTAGGAAGGAAAGAAATGCTCAGAGATACAGTATTCAAAGAGTTTTCCAGAACAGATGAAAATGAGTTGCCAGATTGAAAGGGACTGTTTAGTTATTAGCACTATAGGTGAAAACGGACCCCCATTAGGCCACATCACTGTGGGGTTTCAGAACCCTGGGACAATAGAAGAAGCGTCTCAGAATTGTGCACAGAAAGAAAATGGTTTCCTATTGCCACCTCCTATCAGAAGGGCACCGCCTTCTGATGCTAGAACCTGAGATTCAAGTGGAGAAATAGCTTCAAATTTCGGAAGGGGAATGACTTTCGATCCAGACATCTACTCCCAGGTGAGCAGTCATTTTCACATGAGGGAAGGTTCCACAGTGGTTCCAGCCAAGCAGACCTGCCGTGTACCCTTTCTAAGGGATTTCGTGAGCCATGAGAGGAGGTGAGCAGAGTGATGGGTGAAGGGAGAGGAAGAGGACCCCACTGTCGTGTCGTGGACCTGGACATCGTGGGAACTCGCTGGAGGAAACCAAACACTCAGCAACACATACCCCGACCCTCAGGCACTCCAGGGGAAACAAACAAGTGTTCGAGGAAGGAAAGAGAATCGCAGTTTGCTACTTGCCTCAGAAACGAATGGCATTGCCGTGATCACGATAAGGGAAACCAAGTAAATAAAATTATGGCATAACCACATTGCAGAGATGAAGAATGGAAATATGTGTGTGAGAGCGAGCTGAATTTCCAGATAAGAAGCCAATAAAGCAAAATCTGAAAGATCAAGAAGTAGCCATATGAGCATTTTCCTGGGAATCTGACATTAATTCCAAGAGAAACAGCTAAAAAGAGTTGAAAGTAATTGGGTCTGTGAAGTAGGAGACTCTTCAAATTATTTGTATGTATAACTTTAATAAAAATAAAAATGAAAAAATAATGAAAGGAGAAGAGCAGCCAAGGGAGAAATATTAGTTGCAATTCTTCCCAAGGGAAACTCTTTCTTTAGAAACAAAGTTGCCCTTTACCTTTATAGATGATGTCAATTTTCTTCCCCTGTTAACAAAACAAAACACCCCCCACCACCCCGCAACGGAAAAAGATATTCCTGGTCTTAAAAATAACACAGCTAAGTTTAATGAGTACGATGGCAATGGTACCTTTGGTTTCTTCATTGAGGTACAATTTACATCTAATAAAACGCACCCATTTCAATTTCATGTTGATGTGCAAGTTCCACATGTCACAATTGAAAGACAGATGAGGGGACATGTCGAAATCCCCTGTGCCCCGCCTCAGCCCCCACCTGAAGCCCTGGGCAACGCCTGCCCACTTCCTGCCTCTGTCCTTTCGATTTTGGAGACAAAATAAATTTGTCTCCCCTCGAGTCCCACGCAGATGACGGGAGGACACGCAGCCTGTGCTCTTTGGTGTCAGGGTCCTTTCTAGCACTTTCTAGCACATTCCAGCTTCAACCCCGTAGTGTCCATCTGTGTCCTATTCCTTCCGTCTCCAAAGAGCATTCTGTGGTGAGGAATATATCTGAGATGAAAGTTTTTCACAGAACTCGGGACAGTGAGATTGTTTTACTCTCCAGCCTCTTGGTTACGAGCTTCTTCCCCATGGCAGACTCTCTCCGTGGTCAATTACCAAAAAGGGAACCAGGATCTAACCATGAAGTGAGATTCTTCTGGGGACTGTGGCTCGGTTGCTTAGCAACGCACGGAGTAACTGCATTAGTTTAGGGGAATTCTGAACAAAAAGGTGATCATCTTTTATTCCCAGACAGAGGGAAGATGATGTGATTCCAAGTAAAGTGGGGGAAAAGTAAAAACTACGAAAACGGGGAAAAACCACGTCTAGTAAGTAAAAGCATAACGATGCCTCCCACACTCACACCACAGTGTCCCCCTAAAGGTTCTGCTGAAGACCGAGGAATCTCATTTCTCTTAAATACCGGGATGTGCGGCCCTGGTGGGCAAAGTCTTTTAAAAGGCACACACACCAAAAACAAACAAAAAAAAGGATGCCGGAAAGAATTATAATTCGTGACTGAAAGAAAGAGAAACACGTTGACCTTTACTGGCGTTCCGACTTGAAGGAATCAGTCTGAGGCGGATGGGGAAAATTCAGTGTGTTCACCCTTCCAAACGAGAAAGGATTCCTCCAGACATTCCTCTTCCACTCCCAGAGTGAGTAACTGCTTCTCACGGTAAAGGTGATGCTTACTATTTGCTCCCCGGATTCCTTCAGCTCGGAAAGAATGCTCCCCAGTTTGCAATGGACGCGGCTAACACGGAGTGTGTTTTGTTGTTGTTGTTCTACTTTCTCAGGAGTTTTGCCAACTCGGTACCGACTACTTCCTCCTCATTATCTGTGGTCGCTCTCCCCAGACCCCCACCATAAAATCCGGCAGAAATAGCTCTGCTGAGGACCATGGATTTAATGAGCAGAATAGCCCCCAGCCATCTCATGCAAAGTGTTTAATAATCAATCAGAGATCAGTTTCACTTAGTTTTACAGGGTTGAGAGGGAGACAAAAACCCTTCACCATCATTTTTTGGCTCTCCCTGGAGCTGTTCTCTGCTTCCCTCCTGACAACGGATTTCTTGGTTTAAATCATGCCCCAAGGGGAAGGGTACAAAACTGGTCAGGCCGTTTTCTGTCCATTCTCCAGGCATCTGTTAAAAGACAGCTTTGTGGTTTCATTTACTTTAGGGGCAAAGTTGACTACCGAATAATTGGGTTCACGTTCCCCCTTTCCTTGGGGTGGCAAAGATCAGTTCTCCCGAAAACACGTTTAATTGCAGCCTTCGAAAGGAAAGGCGCTAGGGGAACACATCTCCCACAGCCGCTATCTTTTATTTGCAGTCTAATTAAAAATGTTCCAGTCTCTTCCGGTTCTGAATGGGGAGAGACATCCACTTGTGTTTTGAATCGCGTGTGCTATGTGAGCGGACGGAGACAGATAAACAGGAAGGCAGGCTCTGCCAGAGAGCTTTGCAAAACCAGCACACATCCTGGGGCCCCACACAATTAATGAAAATCTCACTGCTCCACCGCATGGGGGCTGGGAAGAAATAACTTGTGAGTCACAAGTGTCCTCCAGGGTTCACTCCCTGTTGTGACATTCTGTGGCTGTGGTTTCTGCTCGGGGAGACACATCAGTTGAAAGAAAAGACCTGACGGGAAAGTATGGCTTTGCCTATGAACGGATTCTTGTTCCCAAACTGCCACATTTACGGCAATTTACTGAAATGGATTCTCCTTTGGGCTATGAGGCAGAGACTCCCAATGAATGTGTCCCTCTCTCCATATTATAAAATATAAAAAACGGAGCCATATCTTGTTAATTTTTAACTTAGTCTTCTCATGGGATTCATGCTTGCTGAAGGCTTTGAATTAGAGCAGTGTTCTCTAAAGCTCGCACTGGGGTCAGCAGGAGCCCTAAGATTTCTGCTGGGTTGCATCTCTTCTTGATCATTCTGAGTTTTGTGGGGTTTTTCTGGTTTTTGGTGTTTTCTTCACTGCCGTGGGTTTCTGGTGAGAGAATAAGAAACTAACAGTGATAAGAGAAAGACGCACCCTTTCTGTGCAGTACCGACAATGTGGGAACTCGAGGGCGGTTGACTGTCACACGGCCGACTGTCCAGTCATTGCTCAAATATTAGTTGAGCATTTCTTGTGTGCAAGGCCCCAAATACACCCATTCATGGGCTTCAGGAAATTTCTAGTAGAGAAAATTTGTTCAGCCAGCAGGGATCTGGGGAAATGAAGGCATGTGGGATCTGCCGAGTGACTCACGTGTTGTTGGGAATCGGGCCACAGTTGGTGGACAGGATGGAGCAGGAAAGCCATCTTTTTTTAAGATTGTATTTATTCATTTGAGAGAGAAAGAGAGAGAGAGAGAGAGAGAGAACATGAGCAGGGTGAGGGGCAGAGGGAGAAGCAGATTCCCCGCTGAGCAGGGACCCCGATCCTGGCACCCCGGGATCATGACCTGAGCTGAAGGCAGGTGCTTCACCGACTGAGCCCCTTGCATACTGGTTTTGAGGATTTATTGCGAAGCTAGTAGGAGAAGAGAGGGACTCATGGACCCACTGCCATCAAACATCTGGTCTACAATGAGTCTTAAATGTTGTCAATGGTGATTATAAGAAAACAGAATTAGAGGTTGGAGGCAAAGCAAAAGCAGAAATAAGCAATGGTATCAGGAAGCTGTGGGATGGGGAAAGGGGAGGGTGGATGCCTGGGGTCCGGGTGTTGCACCACGGGTTGCTGAGGACTTGAGGGGTGGGAAAGCCCACACAGTGAGGTCACTGTGCAGACTGAGCCTCGAGTGGAGGGGGAGGCAGCAGGTGGCACTCCATCCTTAGCCAAGCCTGGCTGAGCATGTGCAGACGTGTCCTCGGGATCTCTGGGTGGTCCGGGAAAGATTTCAGATCTCCGCACCCATGACTGGTCTGGGAGCACAGGCATCTTCCTATCTTAGGTCTGTCGCAGGAAGTGGCTTCTTCTCATGCAAGGACTGGTTCAGAGCAGAGCTGGGACCACAACCCAGATATCTTAACCCTTCTGCTGCCCTACTCTGCACCCTCCTCGATCGCACTCAGAGATCTGGGGAGACTCCGCCAAAACCACATCACGGAGACCCATGTGCTTCGAGACTTGGCAGACCAACCTTGGGATGTTCAAGTGTAGGCTTTGCCCCCTTGTCACTATTGGCATTTGGGGCAGGAGCCTTTGCTATTGGGGACTGTCCTGTCCATTCTGGAATGTTCGGCATCCTTTGGCTTCTGCTCAACCACAAGCCAGCCGCACCCTTGAAGCTGTGACAACAGAAAGTGTCTCCAGACTTTGCTCAAAAAAACCTGAGGAGACACATCACCCCTGGTCGAAAACCACTGCTCTGGTGAGACTGTAAATATGGTGGGAGATCTTCCCACTCTGTGTGACAGGTGTCACCAAAGCTGGGTGATGCCAAGGAGGGAAGCCTGAGACAAGGAGAAGGCTGGGTCTGGCATCATGGCGCCCGCCTTGGGGAGCTGAGCCTTGTAGAGGGCACCAGGGGGCCTTTGGATGAGAACACTGAAAACCGGCCACCCAGCCCTGGCTTTCATGCTTGTTAGCCATGCGCGGCCATGGAAAAATCACTTCCCCTCTGTCTTACCACCTAGTTCTTTGTGTCTCAGGAATTGTAGTAATTTCTAATTTTTAAATGTGTCACTCAGTGTCCTCCAGAGAAACAGAACCGCCTTCTCTGTGCCTGTCTGTTCAGTTTCTTATTTACATGTATTTTTTGGGTATCTATCCATTCCTCAAATCAATAGGTCTATGTAGAGTGATAGATGCGGACATACAGACATGTAGACACGGATATGGATACGGATGTACACTGAGCTGCAGACAGAGAAGGGGAGATTTATTACAAGCGATTAGATCACACAGTTACACAGGCTGAGAAGTCCCACACCTGCCATCTGCCAGCTGGAGACACTAGGATACCAGCGATATGATTCAGTCCGAGTCCGAAGGTCCCAGCGAGAACCAGGAGCTCCAATGGCCAAGGGCAGGAGAAGACAGATGTCACATGGAGCAAGAGAACAAATTCGCCCTTCCTCCATCTTTTTGGTTTACTCGGGCCGGGATGGATTAGAGGTCCCTCCTGCAATAGCGAAGGGGCCTTCGCTGCTCAGCCTCCTGATGGAGATGCCACTATATCTCTTTCAGACACATCCTCGCAGACATGCACAGAAATCAAGTTCTACCAGCTCTCAGGGCATCCCTTCGCCCCGTCTGGTCGGCCCAGAGGATCAACAGTCACAACATCCCTGTGTTAGGCTGTGGCTTTCCTGCCTCCAGGTGCCAGGAAGGGGCAAGGCAGCCACATCCCGGGGACTGTTGTCATCCGTGGTCTGCCGGGGAGCAGGGGGAGGGGGGAGCGTGCACACGGGAGGCAAGGGGTGAGCAGCACTCCATGCAGGGGGCCTATTGGCCCCTTCCCTCCCCCTCCTTTTTCAGTAGTGAAGATGTGAGACAGTTAGTGGGAGGAGGAGGGAGAGAGAGAGTGTGGGGTTTCCGAGTGCCGGTGTGGTTCTTATGAGTTGTACAGTGCGATGATGCAAAGTTCCAGATGCGTTACCCGCTCCAAAATTTTACCTAGGAATGCGTGCGCGCGTGCGCGCGCGCACACACACACACACACACACACACACAGAGTTCCAGTAATTAGTTGGCACAAGGTAATTAGTCCACGATGCCAGAGAATTCCTCCTTTGGGGTGGCTGAGGTTAGGGGAAGCAACTTGCCGGCCGCTCAGCTGCGTTCTGGGGTCAGATGCTGGGAGAGGAACATCGCTGAAGACACTTCCTCTTTCCTTAAAGATTTTATTTAAATAGAAAGAGTGCTGCACCTGACGGCGAGAAAAGACCGAGGCAAATTACTTCGCACGATGAAGATGGCCCAGTATGAGGCCCAGGGACCCATTTCAAACAGGGATTAGTAAAAACCAAACAAGGGAAGTCATGCTTGGAGAGCGCTCCTTTGCCACACCGAGGACCTTATCTCCCCTCTCCTACGGGGAGGACAGCTAATGCCGCTTTGATCAGGGTGCAGGCTGAGTGGCCGGAACTAACAATGTTGGCAGAAGTGATTAGCTGAGAATTAAGGGCAACATCTGGTCATGTGGGAGGTGTGGTGAGCGGGCTCACAGCCCATGAAACGTCGTCTATTCTGCACACCTAATGGTAATTTGTCAACCAACCGTATTGATCCTGCCAAGAGGACGTCTATGGGGGAGAAAAGAGATGTGCTTGGTGTTCCTGGAAGTGCTTTATACTTGGGGGCAAAGCAGAGCAGAGCCTTTCATAGGAATAAGCAAACTAAAGCTTCCAGGGGCATCTGTATGCAGCCCTATGACATTCGGGGGAAAGCAGCCCCCCCCTTAAGGTGTTTAGTCTTGAGAGTGCATACCTGTCGATTTTCGATAGGGAGATAACCTGACTATGCTTGGGTCTTATTGGATAACCAGGCCATAAAATCACAACATGTTTAGAGATATTCTTACATAAAATCAATTAGCAAGCACTTTTGACTCCAAAGCAAAAGCCTCAAGTTACCCACCCAAGTGAAAGCTTGAAGGAGGAAATTAATACAGATCGTCGACTTACAGTGGGGTTATGTCCCAACGGACCCATCATATGTGGAAAACATTATAAGTGGAAAATTCATTTACTACATCTGATCTCCCAAGCAGCACAGCTTACGTAGCCTGGCCTGCCATAGCCACGCCCACAACACTCCCATCCTCTGGAAGGTGGGTCAGTCACCCCGCAGGAAGCCTGATTGATCATCGGGGGTCGACTGTCTCGCGTCATGTGTTGAGGACAGCCCTGAAAGTGACAGAATGGTGATGGGTGCAGAAGGTTGTCAGGACGGCTCATCTGCCTTCATGATCGCTGGCTGCCTGGGAGCTGGAGTTCACTGCCCAGTGTCGGAGAGGACTGACTGCACGTCACTAGCCCGGGACAAGGTCCACATTCCAAATTCCAAGTACAGTTTCTACTTGAATACGTATCATTTTGCACCATCATAAAGTTGAAGAATCATCATGTTGAACCCATCCCAAGTCAGCAGCTTTCTATAAACCAACCGAAGGCGCTCCTTACGAAGACACATATGTTTGTGCTTAAATAGGAAGAAGTCCATGCTTAGTTCTAAATTGTGTCTTCCTGAACACTACCCTTGGGGACGGATGTGAGTCTCACAGGCTTCTCTTCTCGGGGTCTTCACTTATTTCTGCTTCTTCCAACATCCTGGTTTTCAAATCCTGTCTCCTCATTTGTTAGCTGTGTGACAGTGGGAAGCTGCTAGGCCTCTCTGGGCTTCTGTTTCTTCATCTATAAAATGGGGTAATAATCCTGATGTGAGATACAGAACAACTAGCTTGCAACATACCTTTAATAATGTTGGTTTCAGTCTCCCTTTTACCACATCTCATCAGTAAAAAAAAAAAAACTCCTGTAACCCTCGATGCATGCTTTTACTTCTCTTGCTAGCCACAAGACCCCCAAAACGGTAATACATATAATCACGTGGATTATGGGCTACAGCCTTGAGCGGAGGACAACTCAAGATTCTCCAGGGACATTTCTGAATAGGAACCAGGTCCCTGATGAAATCCACAATCTACTAAATGAGAGCATTTTCCATGAAGATGATAACTGTTCTTACTTCCCCACACAAAAGAATGGGGTGGTAGAATTTGGAGGTCCAGAGTGAATTTTCTCTCCTCACTGACTCTGTGTAATTTTATCCCCAGGAAAGAGACAAATAGTTAAAAGTCTTTGCCACCTGAATTCCTTAATATTTTCTTGTCTTATTTTTTCCCTGGTAATGTTTAATGGCTTAAATAATCCAGATGCATCTGAGGCAGGATGGAAAGCTTTTAAAAAGAAATTCATTCTGAGATAGAATGCCTCTGTTTTCCTGCAGAAGGAACGGCTCATAATTGGTAACTTTCAGTATGCCTAAAGTTTAGAGAAGGTCTAGTAATGGATTTTGTCTTTATTTTAGTATATGTTGCTTTATGTGTCCATTTTAAGTCATTTAAGTGTTTGATTTCTAAGTGTTATGGTATTTTATTGTTTTTCTAATGTACCCACTTAAAAATGAAAGTGGGTAATTACATAATCTTGGGTAGGTGAACTACTTTCTAGTTACGACATCGAAGGAATAAACCACATGACGATACAAATCTATGTTTAATGCATATCAAAATATTTCATATGTAAAATTAAAAGCAAATGGCTAATGAGGAGGAGGAACTTTAAAATATGTGACCATCAGAAGTGTAACGCCCTTAATTTTAAAAACGAGTGCCCTCTTTGGGGGTGCCTGGCTGGGTCAGTCTGTTGAGCGTCTGCCTTCAGCTCAGGTCATGATCTCAGGGTCCTGGGATCGAGTCCCACATCGGGCTCCCTGCTCAGCGGAGAGCCTGCTTCTCGCCCTCTGCCCCTTCCCACTGCTCGTGTGCTCTCTCTCTCTCTCTTCCTTTCAAATTAATAAATAGAATCTTTAAAAACAAGAGTCCACTCAAAAGTCAAGAGGATGTAAATGAGCAAATAAATAGAAGAAAATGAATAAAGATGTGAAATGAGTACTTCATAATGTAGCATAATGATGGAGTGATCAGTATACGGAAGTTTCTACAACTCCAGCGATTAAATAATGTAAATTAATACTGGGAGACAGTATTTTTAGCTCCTTTAATTGGCAGAATGGTTTCTTTTTTCAGTTGTCAAGTTAATGTTGGCCACGGTGAAGAAAACAGGAATATTCATGCAAACTATTATTAGGGATGGACTGCAGAAATGATACTAATTTCCTTGAATCCGTAATTGTTTATCTAATAATTTACCCTAAGGAAACACTTGCAAAGATCTCAGCATGGTGATATTTATTATAGTGCTCTTCTGAATGGCCAAGAAATAGCAAATAGTTAATATATAACCAAAAGGGAATTAGCTAATTGAATTGTGTATTTATACAAAACTACTCAGCTGTTCAAAATGATATTGTAGATCGTCTCAGTCAATCTCTTCCTTTGAAGTCTACTCAGATAATTAAAGTAAAAAGGCAAAATGTTGAGAGATCAAAACAAACCAGCTTATGAGAGTGGAGAAAGGACAGTCAGCTGGGTCATGTGGGAGCCATAAATGGAAAGCAGCTATCCACTGAATATAAAAAGATTGTACTAAATATAGTATGATCTTGAGTTTTAAAAATCAATATGCATAGAAAAAAAATTACGGGAAGAATCCCTAGTGGTAGAATTATGGAGGACTTTTTGCTTTCTGTTTTCTCAGTTCTCTGCAATGAACTAGTACGGTGAAAGTAGTAAGGCAAAACTTACGTTTTAATAAAGAAAAACAAATGTGAGGAGCTTATGAATTTTAAATTAAAAAAAAGAGCCTAAGATCCTGAATTAACCCTTATGAAAAGATAATTATCCATATTAATGGGAGACTATTTATAACCCTGCAGACGGCAATAACATGGTTGGTAATTTTCTGAGTGTTTCGAGACAAGGAGTTCTTCTGCCCTGAAATTCACTATGTTTCTTCCTGGTGGACGTAGACAATGGCCATTTAAGAATATATTTAATCTTTAGGAAAATTATCAATACTAGTAAACTTTTTAAAAGAACACTTTATATTTTTAGAGCAGTTTTAGGGTCACAGGAAACCTGAGGGGAAGGTACAGAGATTTTCCATATGCCCCCTGCCCCACATGCATACAATCCCACCCCCCCACCCCCACGCCACCACCCCTGCTCTCCGCATCCTTTCCCCAGCAGGGGATAGCTGTCACAATCCATGAACCTACCCTGCACAGTGTTATCACCCAGAGTCTGTACTGGGGTCACTCTTGGTGGACCCCGTACAGGCTTGAATAAATGCATCCATCTTCGGGGTAGCGCGCAGAGGACTTTTGCTGCCCTAAACATCCCCTGGGTTCCGGCCGATTTGTCCCTGGCAACCACTGATCTCTTTACTGTCTGCATAGTTTTGCCTTGAGACAGAATATCCTACAGCTGAGATCAGACAACACGGAGCCTTTTCAGACTGGCCTCTTTGACTTAGCGATAGGCATTGTAGGTTCCTCTCTGTATTTCCCAGCTTGAAAAGGGATTTCTGTTAAGTGCTGTGTAATACCCCAGCTTGCAGATGGCCTCGTCTCCTGAAGGATGTCGTGGCCACAGGCAAGTTTTAGCAAATACGAATGCAGCTGTTAGAAACATCCACGGGCAGGTGGCAGGGGCGTAAGTTTTCTGCTCCTTGGGATAAATCCCAAGGAGCACAGCTACTCTATCACACGGGAAGAGTGTGTGTGGTTTTGTAAGAATCTGCTGTGCCATTCGGCATTCCCGTTCTGATAAGTTTTAAAAACTTTTATGTACCTATTAAAGTCAGTAATCCAAAAACATTGAGGTATTTAAAAAAATTATCCTTTAATTAGCAGACCTGGGAGGAAGCCACGTTAGGACTGAGACCAAGGCGGAGACCCAAATATCAGCTGGTTTTTCCTTGTCAGACTGGAGACACTGGAGACACTGCTCCACCTCTGGAGACACAGTTTACTCTTCAAATCCTGGTCCCAGGTAGGGGGCTGCACACTGGCTTCATTTCATCCAAGAACCCAGCTCCAGGGCTTTCACGGCGTCCTCAATTTTGAGCATCACTTATTCCTGTCTCTGGCAGTGCCATTTGGCCACGGGCTGGAGCATCCACCAAGCCCTGAGCTTGCATAAGTAACAGCCATAAACCACGACCTCCGTGAAGTCCAAGGGTTCCAGAGCCTTTAGCTCGAGTATGACTTTGCTCGCTCGCTCGATGTACAGGATTCGAGATCCTGCTGGGCCAAGCAGAGCCTCCAAGGCCTGCGTCTGGATCTGCAACACCTCGGGATCTTTCAAGTCTTCCGGACCTTCTACCCACGGTGGAATATCTTTTCGTTCCGGGAGCATCCCCATCTGAAGCGCCTCAAAACTAACCACGTTCCGACCTGGGCTAGGCCTGAGTCACTGGGGGCCTCCGCACCAGAGGCAACATTGAAGAAGTTTTAAAGAGAAGGACAGTGATCCAATGTGCCAGGAGACGCCTGGGTGGCTCAGTCAGTTGGGCGTCTGCCTTCTGCTCAGGTCATGTTCCCAGGGTTCTGGGATCAAGTCCTACATGGGGCTCCCTGCTCAGTGGGGAGCCTGCTTCTCCCTCTCCTTCTGCCTGCTGCTCCCCCTGCTTGTGCTCTCTCTTTCTCTAATAAATAAATAAAATAAGATCTTTAAAAAAAATAAAATGCGCCAGTAGTTGGGACAGGATTCTTCCTCACAGGAGCTCACTGTATCGTCGCTTTTAAACACCCTTTTCTCCCCAACTCCCTCCTTTGTCCGCGTGCTCCTGTGCCTCACTTTGTCAGACCACCCCAAAGGCCAGCTTTGTCAGAGTCCCTGTTTTGTCCCCAACACACAGTCACAGTCGGCCAGCAAGAATGGCCTTACTTTATAAGGACACTGAGCTCAAAGTAAATTTTTAAGAGATGCCTTAAGCTCCCACTCCCACCTCGTTCTTCCAGGAAAATAAACATCCATTAAATATTCACTTCTTTGTGTTCAGGTAGGGTCCAGAAGTCAGCATTTAAGATGCAGGCCTCCCTGGGAGGGAAAGACACACCACCATAAACACTGTCCTGTGGTCACCTGTATCAGGGTATGCTAACCTGTCCCCTTCTGTGGCCCTGAGAGAAGAGGGATGCTGGTGGTCTTCAAACAACAAGAATGAGATGTGGAGGGTTGTCAGGCTGGTTTGAGAAAGATACAGCGGGATCCACAGGACGGCACTAGACAGCTCGGCAAGCTTGCCTGGGTGAGAGACTGCGGAGAAAGTTTTGGAGCAAAAGAGCAACATTGTTGCTTTAACTCTGGGTTGGTCAGGGCCGTTCCCAGGAGGTGCCCCTCAACTTTCCAGTTCATCCCCGGAGTTTCTGGCTGTCTCCCTCTATTCAAACCCAGAGCAGTCGGGAACCCGGAGCTCCGTCCTCGCGGTGGGTGGGGTGGGGGAGCGCCAAGCGGACCAGCCTTTGGGGCAGCTGCCCTCACGTCCCCTGGCACGGAGCCAAGCTGTTCCTGCCAAGAGTCGTAAATCAGCCCTTTCAACCTGTTGCAGTGAAGGTGGAGTGCAGTGACTTTTCCCCACCGTGCCTGCAGCGCCAGCTGAGCTGCTGGCTAGTTAGACCTAGAGGAGCCAGGGAACAGCCTGGTTAAAGATTGTGTTCTCTGTAACGCATCCCGAGAACACACAGGTCTGGTTTGGCCGCAGCTGAGAGTCTCCTGTCTTGGTATTTTGCTGCCTAGATCAAGCCGACGGTATCTAACGTGTAGTCCTCTCCCTTCGCCTGTATTTGCTGAGAATATGTCGGAAAGGAGGCCTGCCGAGAATCTTCCCATCCGCTCTAGGGAAGGGGGAAAAAGAGCCCGTTCAAGATACAGACGCCCTCTTCGTGGCTGAAAGAGACAGACCTCATGCTCCTTCGGGCTGGCAAGAGGGGCCCTGGGCAAACAAAGGGGCAAGGGTTGCCTCTGGGCCAGAACCACATACTTTACCTGGTTTCCTTCTTTTTTCTCCTCTGCCTCCTCCTCCTCCTCCTCCTCTTCTTCTTCTTCTTCTCTTTGCATTTTTTTAAACAGATTTCTATTTATTTGACAGACAGAGATCACAAGTAAGGCAGAGAGGCAGGCAGAGAGAGGGGCAGAAGCAGGCTCCCCGCTGAGCAGAGAGCCCAATGGGGGGCTCGATCCCAGGACCCTGGGATCATGACCTGAGCCAAAGGCAGAGGCTTAACCCACTGAGCCACCCAGGCGCCCTTCTTCTTGCATTTTTTAAATGGAAACAAATTTCGCCAAAGATTTACATTTTGGCCATCTTAAAGCATCCAGGCCCCTGGCGTTTGCATGTTCATGAAATGGTGCAATCATCATGCTACCTAGTTCCAGAACGTTTCCACCACCCTCCAAAAGAAATTCTGGGGCTAAGGAGTCACTCTATACTCCTCCCTCCCCCAGCTCCTACAGACTGCTGATCTGTGTCTGTGGCTATTCTGGAAAAGGTGGGTAAATGGAATCGTACAAAATGTAGCCTTTCGTGCCTGGCTTCTTTCACGTAGCAAGATGTTTTCAAGGTTCATCCCCGGGACCGCACAGAGCCTGCTTCACTCCTTTAATGGGTACATGACATTCCCCGGTGGGGATAAACTACAGGTACAAGGACATTTGTCGACTGACGTTTGGGTTATTACCGCTCTTTGCCTGTTATGAATCGCGCTGCCACGGACATTCATGGATAAGTTTTTGTACGCACCGATGTTTTCCGTTCTCTTGGGTGTGTACTTAGGAGTGGGATGATTAGATTGTACGGAAACCCTCAGTCTAACTCTCGGAGGACCCGCCAGCCTGCTGGGCACAGTCATCCGGATTCCCACCAGCAGCGTGGGAAGGCTCCAATTCTCGCACCTCCTCGCCCACCGACTTTCTGTGTCTTTGATCACAACCTTGAAGACGTGAGGTGGCATCTCAGCGTGGGTCTGATTTGCATTCCACTGGTGACCGCTGATGTCCAGCATCTTGGCATCCGGGTTATTTGTGAGTCATTTCTGGAGCAACGTTCCAGAGCTGGAATTGTGCCGAGAGCTGTCTCCCGCGGCTCCGGCACCTCTGCATGCCACCACACCAGCCGCCCGAAAATCCGGCGAACGGGCTTCTTCCGTGCAGGCTGGCAAGTGTGGCCGCCGCTCGGGGCAAGCCCCCAGCACCCCCAGCAGCTGCACGACGTCCCTGGGGAAGCAGCCTCTCCTGTGTTCCTCTTTCAGGGTCTCTGAAGAGACAGGCAGAGCAGCTGTGCCCTCTGGTCTTGGTTGTTCTTCAAACCCAGTTTCGTTTCTGCCTATGAATGTCTAGAATACTCCCGGCTCTATATAAAACCATTACAATCCCAGTATGACTACCAGGCTCCTGGCTTCCCCAGGGAAACTACCTTTTGCAGCGACACCTGCTTCCCCGATGCATGTGGATGTCCGGTGTTTCCAGTACCTTCTCTTCAAGAGATTTTTCTTTCTCCATCGCTTCGTTTTGGCATACTTGTTGAAAATCAGCTGGCCGTTAGGGCAAAGGTTTATTTTTGGACTCTGAGTTCTCTTTGCTGACTTACATGTCTGTCGCTATGGCCCTGCCACCTCGGTTAATGCAGTTTTGCAACAAGGTTTGAAACTGTGAAGCGTGAGTCCTCCCGCTGGGTTCTTGATCTTCAAGACCATTTTTGCGTTATTTGGGGTCCTTCGTGTTTCTCTATGAATTTGAGGATTGGTTCGAGAATTTCTGCAAAGTAAGAGTGACCCTGATTCCGACAGGGATTGTGTTGAGCGTAAAGACCTGCTGGGGGAATACGGCATCTCAAACAATCTTCCGGGCCAGGGCAGACCCGTGACTCTTGGACCACTTCGAATTCTGAAGGAAGGTGTCCAATATGTGCCCACTTAGCAAGGGTCCGGCAGGGAACTCCAACATGCCTCGTCGGAGTACTGAGGAGGAATTGGCTGGTTTGGGGGTATTTGTGAAGCATGCACTTTTCTGGGCTGCTCGAATTCTCTATGATGGATCAGGCATCCAAACGCAGGATGACTTCTCCAGGTAAGATGTAATTCGGTGACCACAGACTTTTTCCGGAGCCATGGTCAGACATCACTCAGATTCTTGATGTTGGCAGAAGGGTGTACAGGGAGATGACCTCTGCATCCCACCCCAGGGGAATTCAGTGGCCATAAGCTCCTTTGAGATGTAAAGGACTCCACCAGAGCCTGGGGAATGTAGGGGGTGGGGGCACTGGTAGATCTACTCATCCCAGCCACTCGTCTCCACTCCAGAGCTGGGCAGGGGTGTTCAGGGGGAAGGGCCCAGCGGAGGCTGTTTCAGCAAATCTGTGCTCAAGCATGAAGGACGTAGGAGACTAGCCTGGGCTGCAGGTGTCCTTGAAGAAAGTCAGGAGCTGAGGGACCAAGCATTTCAACCTGCAGGATTTAAACCGTTGGTGGGGCTGGGACAGGGGCAGCAGCTCCTAATCGGTATTCTCAAATAGCGAAATAACACATAGAACAAGTTCATGGCTGGGTGGGGGAGGGGAGAAGGAGTATGTTTTGTTTCCTGAAGCTGGGAATACCAGCCCAAGCCATGCTGCAGGGTTTTGAGCTTCTGTATTTATTTCAGCGGCTCACACCTCCTCTGCAGCCTTGGGTGGAAAAAGCTGTGCTCGAGGAAGGGTGGACAGAGCACAGGGCATTGAACTAGGAAAGTCCAACAGGTTCTGGAAGGGGGAAGGGGCCCATCATTTACTGGGTCCTTTGGAAATAAAGAAGAGGAGCCCATCATGAGATCCTGGCCTACAACTCAGAAGGGGCTTCCTCCTTTGACCATAAGGAAAAGAGAGCCCAAGAGAGAACGGACGGAACTCTTCAGTCCTCTGTACAAAGAGCTTGCCACAGAGAAACACCTTCCAGATAAAGGTCAAGAGGTCACACCCAGCCCTTTGGAGCACCTCACAGGCTGCGAATCTCCCCTCACTTGCTGAAACTTGACACGCCTCAGCTGAATGAAGTCTGCTGCGGGTCAAGGTTAAGTGCGGAAAAGAAATAATGTTTAACTCCTATGAAGGGGGAGGTTTCTGGGAAGCCTCGAGGATGTTGTTTGAGAAAGCGGGGATAGGAAGTGTGCCCAGAGATGGAGGTTCTGGGTTCCGTGAATCCCCTGCACCCACTCTCCTGCAGAGAACTCACTCACGGGGAGGATGAGGGCATTTTGGTGTCTGAGAAAGAGTCAGGAATCACGCGTCTTCCAGAAACCTTGGCATTTTTAGTTGTTGTTAGATCCTAGAGATCTACAGGTACTAAAAGCACTTAAGATCCAAGAATTAAGAAGGTCACCTGGTACAAGTCGGTGCTCTGGAACATGGGGTCCTAAAGCTCAGAGGCTGAGCTCTAGGGAGCTCTAGGGAGACCTGTGTCCCCCATGTTCTTACCTCCACCCCATCTCTGGCACTCAGATCCATACTTTCGCTTATTTTTAAGGAAAAACATCTGTGAAAAACAAAACAAAACACTAAAACCCACAATGGCTGTGATCTTGCTTTCACTATTTCACTGTTGAGTGGCGGTCCTGATTCTCTCCTCTCGGTTCTAAATTGCTCTTTTCACTCAACTCCCTTTATCCCCTCCACCTTCCAGCCTCTCCAGCCTCTCCAGCCTCTCCAGACTCCTTTTCCGCACTCCACACTCTTTCTCTCTGGTTCCCTTCACTTCTTCAAAGGTTGGCAGTGGGCTTGGGAGGAGGCGTTCCCTAGTGGAAAAGAGACATGGAGGAGTGACGGACAGAAATGGGACCGAGCTGCCCCAGGCTCCCCAGCCTCGAGCCCACACCACACTCTCGACCTCAGCCACGCCACCTCTATTGGCTGCCTCTTTGCTACATGGTCAAAAAGTTTTCAAGTCAAGTCTGTATCTTCCAAAGGATTAAGCCCAGAGCAATCCACCCCTTCAGATAACCTACTGTATAAAATGTCTAATCTGTATCAGAATGTCTGAAATTTATGTAAGATTTTTTTGTTTTGTTTTGTTTTGTTTTGTTTTGTTCATATTTTGTTTTTTGGTTTTTTGCCAGGGTCACTTTATCAACACTTTGGACGATTATTTAGGAAGGTACCAAGCTCTATTGAGTGAAAAGGGAGTTTTAAAATGTAATTTCCTCATATAAATAACCCATTTCGTACCCTGATACATAACTTCAGAATTGTTTACTGTTTTACACTGAACAGTCAGGCACTAAATTCCCCATTTCTCACACTAAGTGTTCCCTCCCGTGAATTCTAATTTTAATCTTTTTAAAACAAATACGGCAAATGGTCATGTATTGAATGAGAGAGAGCAAAACCATCCTAATGAGCGTATTACTTCCCAGGACGGGCGTGAGGAATACGTGTTACAGTTTCTCCTAAGTTCGTGGTAAAATCTGGGCCAGGTTGTACAGGAGTTGGGGGGATGTCCTGTCTCCCTTCTGGGCTTCTTTCTGTATACACAGTATTCTCTACCTGGAAACTCTTGGAAATGTCCAACACTTATCCTCATCCCCACCATCCATTTGTCCTTCCCAGTGTGATGGTTACTTCACGAACAATTTCTGTGAAAACCCCTCAAGTGCCAAGGCTACTAGCGTACCCTGTACTTACCTCTCCTGGCCACTGCTCACCACATGGTTCTTGGGGGCTGTGCTCCTATCAGCCCCACACTTGGAACTCCTTCCCTTAGTTGCAGGATGCAGAGCTTACCATGGTGCCTGGTGCCTCGTAGATGCTGAATAAATGTTTCTTGAAGGATTCATCCGGGTCTCTGGCTTGCCCAGACCCATGCTCTTGCCTTGAGGCCAGGATCTGCAAAACTTAGTGTACTTTTCAGATAGTTTTTTCTTCCTGCTGGGTGATTTTTAGGCAAAGAGGTTGATTCTTTTTTTTGCACATGTTTTTAAGGTCCTAGCTTTGCCTTCTAAAAATAAAGATCTCAGTGACTCTTCGAGAAGCTTAGAGCACCAGCCAGCAAGGCTGAGACCTGAGGCAGGGTTTCGGGCCAGTTCTGTGTAGCTTTGTGTTCCCGACCCACCTGTCACACATGGCCACCAACAGTCACCTTCATCCAGAGCTCCCTTATTAAGAAGTTCAGATGGAACTTTTCTCCATTACTTTTTATAGAGGAGCACACCATAAATGATTTAAAGATTTTATTCTACTTTTTTTTTATTATCCCAGAGATGGTTGTTTTCTGATGTTTCATCTCTGTCCGCTACTTACGCCAAATTGTGATAGAGACGTGAGCAGTATTTTTGATGCAACACAGTATTAAAGATTGACTTTTCCTCTGTGTTCCCTATCTTTAAACGTCTATGTCAAATAGATTACTGTGTTTAGGCTCCTCGAAATGTTTTAGAACATGACAATTCTTCAGCCGCTGTCTAACACAGTCATTTCACTTGGCAGTTGAAGATACCTGTTCCTGGTGAACGCGAGAAGCGTCTGTGCCGGGCTGAGTCTCCGTCCTGGGCTCTTCTCTCCGCTCAGCCCCTTCCACCTCCTCCCGCATCTATGCTCCTGGGGTGTACTTGCTTGAGCTAGGACTGTGTTCTAATGCTTGTCAGCGAGTCATCCACACAGAACACTCTGCCTGACTCCAGTTCACTCCACGTATTCCATCACTAAGCACATCTCATTTTCTGTCCTGGTTAGAAAGGAGAGTAATTACTATTTCCTTTTGTCTCTTCAGGGTTGTGGTAGTGGGCTACATTGATCCTGAAACAGTGAAAACCCAGCCGTGAAGATACACAGTCAGTGGCTTATTTTCTTTGGGTCCATTCAATCCACTCTGAATGATGCCCATGGGATCCCCTCTATTGTTCCTCTGGATGACCACCATTGAATTTATGCCAGGAAGCTAATTTTCAGGGAGAATAATGGTGGACACCCCCTAAAATGGGATGGCACAGTGTGGCCTGGGAAAGTGGGAATGGGAATGGGAATTGGAATGGGAAAGGGGTCTGGGCCAGCTTCTGGGTCTCCATCTCCCTCAGCTGGAGGGGTGGCAAGAGTTGGAAGTTGTGGTGGTAGAGAGTACTGTACCTGGGGAACCAGTTTGCCAACACAACTAACATACCTTCTGGAGTTACTGAACCAAGTGACAGCAGAAACCACCAATAACCAAAATGGTGACAATCACACTTAACTGGTCACGAAGCTATGCCCTTAAGTCTACTTCAACAGCTCTCAAAACTCGAACAGGCCTCCACAGGCCGGATCGTGAATATAAATCATGAATATCTTGTCTGGACCTGAGGGAAAGGACAAAGAGCCTGCCCTGTTTTCAGTGCCTCCGAGGATTTCAGGGTATTAAATTTCTATGACACTCTGAGCCATAAGCTTTTCGACTATGGGTCCATGCCATCTGTTGAATGGCAGGCATGTGGCCCCATGATGGAAGGTAACACGTTGGCAAGAGAGATCAAATCTAGGTGACAGCATCCTAAAAGGCTCTCAACTGTTTTCTTGACGAACATCATAGTTGAATGATTTACGAGGACATATGGTGGGAAAGGGAAAGTTCTCGCCACAGGAATGAGCTGTGTCTTGCCCGTGGGAAACCTCACTTCTGTTCTGGGGCATTCAGTTGTTGTGGAGAAGCAGGATGCTGATACAAGGAATAAAGGAATAAAGTAGCAGCAATGGGTAAGCGATGATCCCAGCAAGCTGATGTTCATGAAGGGCTTGTTATTAAACACTGACCTTGGCTTCCTCCCAGCACACTGGCTCTAATCCCATCAATAAAGGAGGCTTTATTCATGTTTTAACTTAGTAGGTATTTATCGAAAGCTTATGATTATTTTTTATTTATTCATTTGAAAGAGATTGTGAGAGAGAGAATGAGAGCTGAGAAGGTCAGAGGGAGAAGCGGACTCCCCATGGAGCTGGGAGCCTGATCAGGACTCAATCCTGGGACTCTGAGATCATGATCTGAGCTGAAGGCAGTCGCCCAACAAACTGAGCCACCCAGGCGCCCCATTGAAGGCTTTTTGTGTCAAGCAGCACTCCAGACTCCAGAGGGAGCAAAACAAAACCACGAAAATCTCTGATCTCGTGGAGGGCGCTAAGTTAATTTGAAATCACCCCGATCTTTGAATGTTTTTATTTTTGTAGATCAAGCACCTGGGTAGGCTAAATACAGCACAATAGCATATCAGTTTGTGCCCACCAAGTACCAAGAAGCCGTATACCCGAATTGTAAAAGCAACCATGGGAAGCATTTTACTTTCCTCTTTCGACTTTCCTGTGTTTTCCACACTCTATATGTTTTCCAAAATTTACATTTTGCCTTTTTAATCTTTACAAATGACTTGTTTTTGCTCATTACATTGAAAGTACCATTTAACATTTGCAAAGAATTTCAGGATTGGATTGCCTGTTCCCTCAAATATTAGATAAGTAATTACCTTGTTACTTATAATTAATAAGTATATTATACTTGCTATATAAGTATAATACACAATATATTATATTCTAATTAACTACATCCCTCCCTGAAACCGCAAACAGGATAGGAAGTCACAGTCTGAGGAATTTGTGACCATACCCTTTCCTCATTGAACTATATTCCTCTTACCCAGGAAATTCGTGCTAGTTGCCAGATATTAGTCTGGCCTTCCCCAAAATGGGGCTCTGGGGTATGATTTGAGAATAAGTAGTTAACTCAGGAAGGGACCCAGGAGCACAGTGCGGGACTGGAGGAGCAAGATGGGAAAGAAGGAAAACCAGTAAAGTCCAAAGTAGCGGGAGGACCTACAGGCACCTGGGGCTCAGGTCTGCATCAGACCTCGGAAAGCATACGGAGAGATAACTCAGTTATCCCCCAAAAGGCAAGAAAGCGGAGCTCTCTATCCACCAACCTCCATCCCTTATTGGCTGAGGGCTTCTCCTAAAGGCATCAACTCCTGAGTACTTCCCACCTGTTCCATACGCACGACAAGCAAACTCCCTACCTGTTCCATACGCACGACAAGCAACACCCTGGGGCCAGCTGACAGGGAAGTTCTTTCCCAGCAAGGTCTATGTACTCAGAGCAGTTTGGGCATGAAGAACCATAATCTCTTGGAAACTCAGCTCAAAGGACTGGACATTAAAGCAGGACAGTCCGCCATCCACTGAGAGCCCTTTGGATTTTAGGGAAAAAAGTAGTAGTGATGATTTTCTATCAGGTGCTTAAAAATGATGATGTTAGTTTCCGTAACTTTCTCCTTCTTCTTTAAATTTTTTCCTGCATGTCTTTATTTAAGGGGTGGGCATCACAGAGCAGGATCTATGATAGGTGCTGGGTCAGGGTCCAGCCAGGGACCCAAGGACAGCTTCTGCGGATTGACCTGGGTTAATTTCTGAGGAGAGGTGGGTAAAACAGTGGCCCACCTGCCTCCCGTCCCCAGGTAGTCTGTGTTCTGAATTGCAACAGTAAGAGTGAAAACCAGGTGTATCTTTCCTGCATCACCAGTGACTGAAACACCTCTCGCTAGGACTTCCTCTAGCGGGGTGGGGATAACGGGAGATGGGATCCAGTGAGGAGTAAGAGGAGAACATGCATTTCGTAGGTGCTCAGCGCTGTCCTAAGTGTATGAGGCCGGCCCTGCTATTCTTGCCATTTTTCTGACTTGGAAGCAGATAAGAACCGATAATTACCCTTCCACTGGAGCAGCGACTTAACCTACCTGTGTGGGCGGCATGATCGCCTTGCCGTGTCCTTCTGGGAGAAGAAAGAGCTACATAAAAGCTTCCTTCCCTGACCCCGCAAAGGACTGAAGAGTTTAAAGTCTTCAAATTTGATCAAATGTACAGAGAGGATGCCACAGAGGTCACACTGTTTGATACGCGGGAGGGTGAGTCACTCATTCCTCTATCCAACAAATGTAATAATGACCCATCCCGGACAGGCATCTGGGATGCAAAGATGCATTGCCTGAAAAAGCACTTAGGCCAGTGGACAAAGAAAATGGGTAAACAAATACCGTGAGATGGGATAGAGCTATAAGTAAACTACGTGGATGATGGGAAGGGGGGAGCTGGGAGGGATGTTAATACTAATAACTAGGTCTTACTGAGCCCTTCTTCTGGGCTGGGAGCTGGTCTAAGAGCTGGATGTATGGCAAGCCTTTGAACACTTATGAAGTCCCTATGATGCTGGTACCATTATTTTCCCAACCTGAGACAAGAAAAGTGAGATACCCAGAGGTGAAATGGCACATGTAAGCCTTTTGGGAGAGACAGCCCTCTGTGGACTCTGAGCTTTCCTGGAGGAATGTTCTGGGTGCGCCAAGAGCTTGAGGTCTTCACTGCTCTTTCCGTGGGCTGATTCCTGGGGCGGTGTTTGCAGAACTCAGCCTTGAGATAGGAGGCAGTATCTTTCCCTGGATAAAGAGAAGGGTTTTTATTCCACTTATTATGAAAGGGAGGATTCTCCCATGCTCAGGGATCCTCTCCTGTGACGCAACTCACTGTCCCTGCAACCGTCATAATGGGCCCTTTGCATGGCTCCGATGATACTTGGTGGATTTGGGGAGCAAATACAAGCTGACATGAAGCTCAATGTACTGTTTATCTCTGACCCGGGAGTCAGGTCTTCTGCTGGCATCTATGAAACACTAATACGTAAGGTTCATGGCCAGTACGTAGGATGAAATCTCAGTCCCACGTTGTCCTTGACAAGGCCACACAGCCAGTAAGTGGTGGCGAACTTTGCATTTGAACCTGGATAGTTTGACTCTGAAGTGCACGGTATTAAACCCCACAAACACTGTATCAAGGATAGGTAACTAACTTTTCCTAGTAGAGTTAAGGCAGATATTTTTTTAAGAGAGTGTGGTACTTCGATTGATAAGGCAGAAAGAGCATTCCAGGTAGCGGGAGAAAATTGTACAGTCTGGAAGCATCCAGTATGTTCCAGATACTGCAAGAATGGTGTTTTCAGACTGCAGTGCCCAGTGATATTTTGTTGGGGAGTGGGGCGAGAGATGAGTTTGGAAAGACAGGCAGAGGCCAGGACATGAAAGTTCAGTTCATGAAAGTTCATTTATGGACTGAAAGGTGTTTTTTCTTCTCTGCTCCCGTTCCATCGAATCCCTATTTTGAAATCCTAACCCCCCAGTGTGATAACATGGGGAGATGAGGCCTCTGGGAAGGGAGCCTGCATGAATGGAGTAGTGCTGTCATACAGGAGACCCCAGCAGTCTCTCTTGTCCCTTATCAGCAAGATGGTGGCCATCTACGGACAAGGAAGTGGTCCTTATGAGACACCAGGTATGGTAATGCCTGAATGTCAGACTTCCAACCTCTAGAATTGTGAGAAATAAATTTCTATTGTTATTGTCTAGTCCACGGGGTTCTGTTCTAGCGGCCGAAATGGACAAAGGCGTGTGTAGATGTCATGGTGAGGATTCTAAGCAGGAGAATGACATGACCAGATCTGTGTTGGACTGGCTTACACGATGAATTGGAGAGGCAGAGAGAAAGTGAGAAGCAGTTGTAATCATGTACCTGAGAGCCTGAACTTTGAAGCAAGAGCCAATGTTTTAATTTAATGCCTAATAATAGTAGTAATTGACTTGGAATGACTCCAGCCTGAATAGTTGTATTTGTAGTTCCTGAGCCTTGATCTTTATACGCTACACGTGAACTGGAAAAAGTGATCTCGGTGCTGCCAACTCCAGATGGGAGACTAATGAGGAGACCCTGGGTCCTCACACTGGAAGACTGAGGTCAGCATATATGATCCTAAGGCACAGAGTCATTTCCTCTCTTCCTGGCGGAACAGAAGGATGGAAAGAAACTCACAGGGAGTTCTGACCCAAAGCAGTGACTCTCACATCTTTCTGACCAAAGTCCACTTAGGCAGAATAATGTATCCTAGAAGCACACGTAGCTCCTCTTTTCGTAAGAAAAATTCCAGTAACAACAATGGTCAACCGGAGAAGCCAACTGAGGCTTCTGACCATGGTGGTGAGGACTGTGGATTTGTCTGCTTTGGCCATGGGGTGTGGGTGGTCAATTCTTGGCTCCCAAAGTTCACATGACTTTAAATTTAGTTATGGGAAAAATTGCAGTCCAAAACATTATTGAAAAAGATAGGCGTTGCTCCACATCGTAGGCTTAGCCAAAGAGTCTGCAACAAACTCAGTTAATAATATCGAAACTAAAGAAACTGTCATTTGTGGTGAAAAACCAACAATACCAGCAATGGAAAATTCTAACTTGGGTAGAATTTCCCGAGTCATCTAACATTTGTTCATCCTTCCTCTTTTCTAACGGAGCTCAGAATTTGTTGAGGAATATACTGGCCCGTTCTTGGCTGCAGATGGAAGATTCTAGCTTGTCTGCTAATGTTCAGTTCTCCTTGCTGGCGATTGGGTTAGACACTGGCAGGTCACAAGGCTCTTCTGGACATTGTTGGGTCAGATGTAATGCCCAGATACACTTTACCTGCCTTGCAACCTTGAGAGGTGTTCACATGAGGGATAAACTTGACATAGGGGTTAGGGGACAGAAAAACCGAGACAGACCCAGAGAAGTGGAGCTCCCATAACTTTGGACTTGCTGTTACGTGGGATAGCGAATACTGTCATTTGCTGCACCAACTTTCCTGATACGATGACACGCCAAGAGTGATCGTGCACTGAGGACAGAATGCCCTTTGGGAAATTGTGACATTAACAAGCCCTGAAAGAGCAGTTAGGCTCTTCAGAATTCTGAGCTAGAATCTTTGATAAACTTTGGAAAACTATGGGTGGTGGTTTGTCAGAATTGAATTTTATTAATCCTGCTAATGTCTTTACTAAGTTGTTACTAAGGAGCCCTTCCAAGTGTATGTAAAATAAAAATTTAAGAGTCAATGGAAGGACATCCATCCATTTTTGAAACTGCTCTTGGCAGAGGGTGGAATCCAACCAATGTTAAAAAAAACAACAACAACAAAAACCACTTCCCTAAAAGGACTGGTGACATTTCATCCTAACAGAGGGACGGGTAGGTGATGTTTCCTCCAATAAATATTCCCAGTAAGAGCTAAGCTGCTATTTGTAGAATATAAGCTATAGTTAAAACACACTTCAAGGGGACAACTAGCAGGGCGCAGTTTATTATGATTATGGTAATTTTGAAAAGATTCTCAGGCACTCATTTGGCTTAGAATGCAGAAACCTGTGAAAAGTTCTTCACCCGTGAAAAGTTCTTCACTCTTCCTCTCCTGATAGCCATATGTATACTTGGCCCCCAACATTTTCTATATTCTTCATTAATAATTTGGATGGTCTCATCAAAGCCAATGATCCGTTCTCTCTCTCTTTAAAAAATATTTTATTTTTAGGTAATCTCTACACTCAATCAACATGGGGCTCGCACTTACAACCCCAAGAAGAAGAGTCACACGCTCCACTGATGGAACCAGCCAGGCACCCATGTTCTTTGTTTTTATTTTTTTGTAAACCAATGGGTAATATTGCATTCTCTCTGAAGAGAGTTTGTGCAGATTTCTATAATTTTAATTGAAAGATGTTTAGTCTTCACATAGGGTAAGGAGACTGTTGCCTGGAAGGACTCTGGGACCGTGGAAGCAGTCTTGGGCTTTTTTCATCTATCATGCTGGTTACTGTGGTTTAATATAAAATACTTGTGAGATGGACTAAGAACTTAGATGAGAAGTCACCTTGTCTCAAGGGATTATGTTAATTTTTCTCTTTCAGGTTGCCAGTAACAGAGACTTTCTCCTACTTTAAATGATGACTTGTCTTTTTTTAATCCTAAGGCACAAAGGAAAAAAAGAAACAGAAGAATCAGGAAAACACCTCAGTGCCTGGACATCCACTACCCCCAGAGAAAACAGAACAACAGTCTCTTATCTCTTAGGACCCAGGAGCAGCATACATGACCACAAGAATTCTGGGGACCAGACATCTTTGTGTCTGGTCAGAATTATATCACTACTTAGGAGTGACCACACTTGTGACTTTGTTTCTTTTCCATCTGGTTCACCCATTTGCTGCCTCTGATAGTTCTGCTGTGTATAGAATTCTAGGTTGACAGTGCTTTTTATCTTAGCATTTAATGTTACTCCTGGTTGTCTTCTGGCTTGCGTTGTTTCCAGTAACTCAGTCATCATTCTTACTGTTTACACTTAGTTTGTGAAAATATCTTTTCCATCTCTTACTCAGCCAGATAGTGTCCATCAACCTGTGTCAGTTTCATGAATCTTTCTTTTGAAGATTCAACATGCTGTTAATGTCATCTAATGAATATTTTACTTCCCACGTTGCAGTTTACACCCCTAGAATTTCCATGTCCATTTGGTCCTTCATGAGAGTTCCCTTTTCTCTCCTGAAACACCACTATCTCTTACCTATTGTATTTGCCTTTTTCTTTAAATGTTGAAATTGTTTATAGTAATTATTCTTAAATTCTTTTTTAAAAGCTTTTGTTTTTAAGTAATCTCTATACCCAAACTGGGTCTTGAATTCATAGCCCTGAGATCAAGAGTTGCATGCTCTACCAACTGAGCTAGCAGGGAGCCCTTGTTTTAAAATTCTTGATGCTAATTCCAATAACTGGGGTTAATTGTAGGTCTGTCTCTATAAGCTGTTTCTTTTTCTTGATTATTGGGTGTGTCTTGCTTTCGTATGCATGCCTTGTGATTTTGTGTGTGTGTGTCTAAGATAGACACAGACAATGAAGACTGAAGTACAATAATGTTTTCACTTTATTTCTCAGAGAATGTAGGCTCTCTCCTCCTGTCTGCTGAAGATAAGGTCTCACTATTCAGCTTCCTTCCAGAGTCAAATCGACCTGGGTCTCGGCTTAAGTTTTAATTAGATAGATATGTGGTGTGCTTAGACTGACCCTTAGACTCTCACACTTTGAGAGAAATTATTGATATTTGAGATGATGGGTTTCCATTTTTAATATTTTTCATTTACTTTGGATTTGACTCAGAAGATCCCTAGAATCTAAAGACTGTGGGAGCACGGGGGTCTTTGTCTTCTTGCTCTGGGTGTTAGCCCTTTCTTCCAGGAGACTTTTTGGTCAAAGTTTGAGGGCAGGGGTAGAAATAGGAGAGTGGTTGAAGCAATTTATTTTTCTAGTGGGACCACTTCCTCATTGCATCCACTTCTGCAGCTGCCAGTACCCCCAAAGCTGAGGTGATTTCTTTTCCTTGCAAGGTCTCCCCAATATCCGGCCATACCCGACCAGAAACTCTTCCCCAGCAGTAGGGCTGTCCCGACTCCCTTTGCCAGCATGGGGCTCATTTCTCTGAAATTCAGTTCATTAAGACTTCCTTTGTGCCTGATCTTTGTTAGTCTCCTGGGAAAGTAGGATTTTTATATGTCTGGCTTCTTGGTGTTACCATGTGAATAAAGGTCTTTCATGTCCTTCTACATTCTAACTTAAAGTAGAAGTTGGAATCAAACTTTTGAATTTAAGAAAATAAAACCATAAAATCACGAGGAGAGTATTTGGGATAATTTATTCTACAATCTGCTGTAAAGAAAGTTCTTACAAAGCAAGAGCCAAACCTTAGAACCTCAGAAGTCATGAGGAAAATGATTTCATCTCTCCCCTCCTCTGTCATGTATATGATATATACATACACGTATTTATTTATACACACATGGATATGGATATAGAGATTTCCATTTATATGTAGAGATTTATATCTCTTCAACTTCAGTATAGTAAAATAAACCAAAGATGAGACACTAAGAAATATTTGCAACATATAAAAGATTGCTTCAAAAAACTTATTAAGAGACTTTTTAAAATAAATACATTTTAAGAAGAAAATGGAAAAGATGCATAGTTAACATAAAAATCATCCTAAATGGAGTATCAACGTGAAAAGATGCTTGCATCCACTGAAAATTAAGAGCCACAAGTTGGACTGGGCTCCTAATTTTGCCCCAAATTTTAACAAAGCTAGATGCTAGCAAGGGCCCCGGGAAACCAGCCTCACACACACCATGGACGGGGCTGGAAATGAGCACAGCGTCCTCGGAAGTGTTTGTTTTGTGTTATCCTAAAGCATTGCTAATATCTAACAAAATTAGAAAGTGAATGCTCCCTTCTACTTGGCAATTTCAGTTCTAGGAATTTAGTCTACAAATATGTTGAAGATGCACATAAGGATGTTTGTGAAAGTATAACCATTGCTGTGTTGTTGGTAAGAGCAAAAACAAAATAATTCTGCTGTCTGTAATAGGAGGCTTGTTAAAAATTTATAGTGTATCATCTCCATGGAGAGCTCCACAGCTAGAAGGAAATTAGTAAAGGGGTACATGCTGATTTAGAAAGATTGTCACGACATCCTGTCAATTATAAAAATCAAGATATCAAATACTATGATCTAGATGTCCTCCTTTGTATGAAGAAAAAAAAAAGAATTCCATGGATGTGTGTCTACAGGTGATGTCTGGAAGGCACACAGGTTGTTGAGAAGTGAAACTGGGAATCTGGGTTGGAAGGAGGTTTGTTTTTCATTTTAAACCAAATTATTATTTGAAGTTTAAAAAATAAAATTATAAAATTTTTTAATTTTTTAAAGATTTGATTTATTTATTTGAAAGAGAGAGAGAGAGAATGAAGGGGGAGAGGCAGAGGGAGAAGCAGGCTCCCTTCTGGTCTGGGAGTCAGGGATCTGGGTTCTGTTGTCTTTGATTGACTCCGAACCAAAGTGTAACCTTAAGTGAGTTACTTTTCCTATCTGGGCTTCGTTAGTGAAATGCTGGCTTGTGCTTAGAGCTATTTATCACTCTAAAATCAAAAACAAACAAACCCCAAAACAAAAAATATAAGTAGCACATTCCACATTTGTACTTCCTAAAATTTCTATGTTTGTGTAACCTAATGCTAATTCATATCCCTGGAGAGGTCCAAGCCAGGCTTGAGACTTCAGTCCTCAACAAAATGACGCTAGGTTTTGATTATCTGTGGAAATCCTGGCTCTCTAAACATGGCTCCTTTGATTTCCGGGGTTGCATGAGCTCAGACACATGCACTAAACACAGTTTCTGGTGTTCTATATTATCTGTGGATAGATGGATGTGTATGCCTATTTCGTGCTGAGTTTTTTCTCATTCATCTCGGTGAAAAATATTTGCCTGATGAGTTTACTCGGCCATCCTTTCGAAGTCTCAAACTTTGGCAAGAAGCTAAAGTGAAGGCCAAGGTCCTTTTCTTAAGCCTTCAAACAAGGTTTCCCGAGGCCCCTGGGCAAGGACATTCCATGCCTGGGTTTGGGATGAGCCAGCAACTAACCTCAGAACTCTGCTAATTTGCTGCAAAGCCCTATCGATTGCCTGATGCTCTGGTCTCTGCGCTGGGGGCCCCGTTAAGATGAACAGTGTCTCCTTCCAGGGGTTCATTTAGCTCTGAAACTAGAAAGCTGGAGACTCTCTGTCAGTAAGTGAAACAGGCCTGTGCTGGAACAGAGCCGCTGGGAGCTCAATTAGGTGGAGACAGATGAGGGAGAAGGGAAGGGGGCAGCTCTGCGTTTAAGCCCAGGCAGGGTCTCCTTAGAAACTGGCTGGTGCAGAGCCACCTCGGTTAAAGCATGGCCAAGCCTGTGTCCCCAACCCCCGTCCCACAGAAGCCACTGAGGACAAAGCCTGTGTAGGCCAAGGCGTGGCTCTCTGCCAGAGAAAATGAACTTGTAGCAACGCTGTAGCGTTGCATCTATTTTAGGACCAAAATGCTGCTGCTGGCTTCCTAGAGAGTGGTTCTCTTTTCTTGGGTTCTTTCTTTATTTGCAATAAAGACAGTTGAAAAACAGCCCGTCTTTACGTCACGAATGTTTTTACTAAGCCCTCCTTCTTTTGCATTAGATCTGTGGTTTCCAAAAATGGGGTGTTGGAGACAATCCAATGGTGTGTGTGTCGGTGGGGTGGGCGGAGAGACCTGGCCGACTCAGTCGGTAGAGCGTGTGACTCTTGATCTCGGGGTTGCAAGTTCGAGTCCCATGCTGGGTGTAGAGATAACTTAAAAAAAAAAAAAATACAATCTTTAAAAAAAAAAAAAGGTGTGTGGGATGAAAATTGAGGACTTCTAATAATTAAGTTTATTTTTCTCTCATCTTTTAAATTCTTCTCCCCACGCCCCCTACTTTCTGGTGTTTTATACCATACCTAACACATTAGTAGTACTAATATATTGTTAGTATTTTTTTAGTAGTAGCAATATATTACTGTATAACCATTTCTATGAAGTATGCCTCATAATAATTACTCACTTAATAAAGAGTGTGGACGCGATTATTTCTTATTTCTTTCTGTACAGGGATGTTGGTGATGCAATCCACAATTTTGGAGACCACACCTTTGGAATCTAGAGCTTAAATCTAGGCTGGTGTGGTAACTGAGCAGCTCCATAACCTGCAACAAGGGGTTAATAAAATGTTCTTATTGAGGAACGGAGCAGGAAAGAGGGCTTCGATGCCACTTAGAGGCATACACATCTCAAGTCAGGTCGGGAATGAAAACAATTGTACGTTTTCCCTCACACAATGGCATACTCACGTGTGAACTGTGAACACAAATGATCCTTTTTCTGGGACAGAGAGGTCGTCAAATTATGGGCCCTACTTCTCTATCTCTTCTTCTGCCCACCTGCGGAAGATCTGCAAGCCCGTGGCTTGAGTCTGGGAGTCGGGAAGCTTGTGGAGAGTGTGGCCCCTGGTGGAGGGCCCCTGGTGGAGGGCCCCTGGGCCTTCCATCTGCCCTACCTGGGAGCCCTCTGACTTGTTTGTCGCACAGGCTGTTTTCATACTGGATTCTCCCTTGTCAAGGCAGGGAAAATAAATGATGGGTTACAAAGCCAGAGCCACAGAGAGCAAGCGGACAGCCTCACAGCCCAGCTAGGCGTCTACGTGGCATGATTTAAACTTTCCTGGTGGGAGAGCACAGCGAGGACCCACATCTTTCTTCTGCTGCTGTCGTGCCACCAAACCTTCTCCAGCCCCATAGCACCGTTTTGATGTGTCGAATTTCCCGCAAGAAGTTTTGAAATCTCAGGCTGGGCTCCCCGTGTTCCCTGCTCATTGCCCACCACCTGTCTTTGTCATCACCTCCTACGTCCAGCCACAGCCCAGGCTGCAAACTAACCGAGTACCTTTAGGAAAGCTTCCCCGGGAAGTGCATCCCGTGGAAAATCAAAACGCATGTCTGCAAACCCAAACGTATTTCTTTTATAAAACCAGAAGAATTGGAGCTGCTGTCACTCCCTGGGCATGGAGACTGGTGAGCAGCGGGGCGTGGGTGACAGTCACAAAATTCACATCCTGATTGAGCCAGCTGGAGCCTGGGGAGGTCCCCAGCCATGTGGCACTGACTACGCTCAGACCATGATGAGATTGGAAAGGGGTGTCACTTGGGCTCTCCTTCCAACACCTAATGAGCTAGCTAGGCCCAATTAAGGGCTTGGGTTTTATGCTGCTGTTTCTTACATTCCTACCAGAATCGTTCTCGGGGTATCCCCTTGCAGGTGTACTGTTTGGGTGTTGTGGACTCTCTGCTCCCAGAAGTAGTTATGTTTCATTTCCACTTATGGCATATTAATACTTAATTAATTAATTAATATTTAACTAATTAATATATAACACACTGACATGCTCAGATGCCCGAAACAGTGAGGAGTTTTTTTTGTTTGTTTTGTTTTGATTTTTGTTTTGAAGTGGGAATCCATCTTTTAAACTGTTAATTTTATGAATTTTAAGTACCTGCTACCTACATCTTCAGTTTCAAAAATAACGTAAACCTTGATCAGCAGATCTGATGACAGTCCTGTCTCCCAGTTGTTGTTAAGTATTCCAAGAAGAGCAAGAGATCCAAGGACATTGCACACATGATCCGAAGGCTAAACAACAAGGGAATGGGCAAAGGAACCCTCTGTTCCCATGCCATCATGTCCATCTTCCTGTGACAAAGACCAATGTCAAGTGCAGTCTCTATGGCCTGAAAGCTATCCAAATCACACCAGTGAAACCCTGGTGGATCACTTCCCAACAAGGGGGCACAGAGGGAGGGATCCTACAGTTCCTCCCCTTTCCTGCTGCTCAAACTTCTGATTTCATCTCTGTCCCATTTTACCAATTCTTTCCAGGGAATTGGCTTTTGAGGATAAAGTAAAGGTCTGTTAAAACAAAACAAAACAAAACAAATCAAATCAAAACAAAAAAACCCAGTGTGTGTGTGTATGTGTGTGTGGCGTGTGTGCACGCATGTAGTCATCTCCATTCCCAGCTGTTCCGTAGCTATACAACTTGCATGCCTGAAGGTGATTCTTTATTGTCCTAATTTTTGTTTCTGGGTATGTGACCACAACGTACTACCCCAATGCTGAGATGCAGGGCAGTTCAGTGGAAAAACTGTGGCCTCCAGAGTCCATCCAACTCAGCTTTAAATTCTAGGCTCTGTCACTTATTAGTGGACAAGTCATTAGGCTTCTCTGGGCCTTAATTTGTTGATCCCTGAAATGATTAAATTCACCAATTTGCTGGGAGACTCTAAGGATTGTGGTTAGGGTGGTAGATGCGTAAGTTCTCAAAAAATGAGCCATCCCAAGGTTCAGACTCTTGCACGGTGATGGGTAAGAAAATAGTAAATTAGATTCCTATATTTTAGGGGGAAATGCAGACAAGAAGGAAGAGCTGATAAAATGTTGGGTGAATGATTTCAGGCTCTAGAGGAGGCTACAGTTGGCATATCTGAATAACAGATCTGCACATTAGTGGTGTCCTTGATGCTTAACAAGTGGCAAATATTTCACGAACATAATTCTCCCTAATGTTCCCATGTTTGGCCAGAGGTCTAGAGACCGACAAATTCATGAAGTCCTGGGCTCCTCAGCTGCTGTTACACTTCTTGCCAATGTTTTAAGCCACAAAAAGAAAAACAAAACGCACCCACTTTGCCAAGGCTTATGAAAACTGTACAGTAGTTGCGGAAAGTTTCCAAGCAAGGAATTTCTCCATAACCTAAATTATTTGTGAGGTGTGTTTTTTTTTTCCTTAAAATAGAAAATATGTTCCTTGCTCGAACCAATTCCCATGTTAAATGTCGGCCCTCATCACTCATTTTTATTACCAGTCCAAACACAGACTTTGAATGGAGGCCATTTACAACGCACAATAAAAAGGATTCATTACTCATTTTCCTCTTATTATCTTTCAATTGCTCTAGCCTGAGATAGTGCTGAAAGTGGACGTTAAGTCCCTGGTAGCTGCGACATTACAGGAACGCAATTATTGGTAATACTTACGTCCTCAAACACCCAGACGAGGAATATGCTCTCTTTCTCTGGTGCCTTAGTTCAGGCTGTTTTTCATCACATGTATCCCGAGTCCACCTCACTGAAGATGACATTTGTCCTAGGACGTTCTCCATCTTTTATTCAACATGATGTCTCCCTCTTGGTCTGGACTGCTCACTGGCCCCATTCAATTAGCTTCACATATTTTTCCTTACACACACACACACACACACACACACACACACACACACACACACACACAGAAAAACACCCATCACATTCGTCTCATAATTAAGTATAATCTTTCCAGAAACAAGCTGACAACGACCACTAAAAATTTAGTCTGAGATTGAATTTCAAGGCTTTGTGGGAGTAATAACTGTTTTTGGATGACAGTCAAAGGTTATGTCATAACCCAAATAGAGTTTAGAGTTCCCAACCATGTCCTGGCAGTGAGCCCGTGGATTAGGACCTTCTCTCCAGCCACCTCCACCTCCCTCAGGACTGATTCTACTGGACTCATCACAGTGTGACTTTGACACGTAGAGGTCACTAAGATTAGAGCTCACAGGCTCTAGAGAAGTACATCCTGAAAAACACGCTGTCTACTGTAATCCAAGATAATGTTGCTTTGCTCATAGAAAGTACAGATCGCTCTTTCAGTAATAATAATCAATTGGTAACCTTCTTAGTGAAGTTCATTATCATTTACAAATTGCTCGGTTTCTCTGTGTCTACCCCAGATACATTCAACTAAACACATCACGGGCACCCACAAACCGGAATTTGCTTTCTCCGTCTACTACTTACCATCTGGGGGGACCCTCAGTAGACCCTGTTGGCTTTCTACAGTTCCATCTCCTTGCCAGTCAAATGAGGACAATGATATTTAGTTCTTAAGTTTGTTGAGAGGAACAAAAAGAAAAATGCCCATAAAACACTTATTGCTGGGGCCTGCAGTATATCACATGTCCGTAAATACTAGCTATTACGTCCGCCCTCACCACTTAGTGGGTAACTATTATGGGACGGGTGTTTTTAGGTTCTATCTTAATTAATCCTCACAAAATTCTGTAGAGTTGTCATTATTATCCCCATGTTACAAACGGGAAAGCCTGCAAGATGAAGTAAGTTGCTAGTATGTTTCAGACCTGGGGGTGGGGGTGGCCCATCGCCAGTGCCTTGGAGGCATGTGTTGTATTTGGAAGGAATTGGAGTCCGGGCCGTAAACATCTGGTTACTTCTCACCCCTACCGTCTTGTCACCAGAGGCGTTCCCAATCACCTTCCCAGCCACGGAGGAGAGCGATCCCGTGGGCATTCCATTGCCTAGAGCAACAAAAGACGCTCATCCAAATGAAAACTCTTTATCTGTGATTCAATTAAAGAAACTTGGTGCTACCTTCTAAGAGAAATCCTCTCTGGTCTTGGGTGATTTATAGTATTAGGGGAAGGCAGGGAATGGATTAATGGCAGAAGGCCTGTAGTATGCCATTGCTGTAAATGTTTGCACGAAAGTTAAGAATAGGGCAAAATACACTGTTTGGGTCAACTTCAGTCATACAACTCAATTCTGTTTATTCATGATATGAGCTGAGCTTCTGACATGAACATTTAAATCATGTCAACTACCATCTCCTTAAAAGGTAGTTTTCCTGAGCCAAAAAAGTTAGCTGAACTTTGATTTCTATCCCTGAATGGATCATTATGGAAGAGATCACTTAAAAAAAATTCAAAATGTGCACAAATAAACTTCAAGTCATTCCAAATAGCAGGGACATCTGGCAGTGTGGGAATTTAGAGCATCCCTTTTCAGCCATATTACTGACTTAATGCCTCGCCATTTGAAAGTACTGCAGCGGGGTCAAATAGGGTTTTAACAGCTTTATGAGCAGCTGATCCTCTCTATTTCATAGGAAGCGGACAGGGAATGGAAAGGGGGAGAAAAAATTGAAGGAAGAATTGGGAGACCACTACAACCTCCAGGCAAGAAGCCTTCACATTACCTCAGTTAATTCTTCCAACAGCCTGGGCTGCCTACATCTCCTTAGACCACTGCACTAGTCCCAGCAATATCATGCCCCAATTCTGTCCTTGTTTCTCTACTTGGACTCATGTTTTGCAGCATGCCTTGTGCATGTGGATTGGACCTCTGCAGTCATCTTCCCAGCTACACGACTGACATTCTCAGATTCTTCCACCATGCCCTTCTCTCATCCTAAATTTTACTTCTGATTTCTTCTGCATCCTCCTCTCCAATACTCCAGCCAGGCCCCCCTCTACCAACCAGGAGCTGCCCTGCAGGTCCTATGGCTACCTGCACTTTATCAGCCTTGAAATCATGACCTAGAGAATACCCCCACAGCCCAGGAAGGTGGGAAATACTCTCCCTATTTTATAGATGAAGAAACTGACATTCAGGGGAGTTAAAAATGAAGTTCAAGGCATCACGGTCAGTTTTGGAACCAGAATTGGAACCTTGAATTCACGTGTTTGACAAATTACCTGACACACAAAGACCAGCTTTTCTTGTCTCAAAATTCATGCTTTTAAATCTATACCCCAGAGAGGACAGGTGACAAGATATTCTTGTTGAATCTCCGGGGATCATTCCGGCCCAGGACCTCCCCTCCACTTCACCGACCCTTCACATAGGCTGGGGGGCCGTGGCAGGTGCTGAGGAAGGGGCTCATAGGGATGGGATCCCACTCATGGTGGGAGCTACTGTGAGTCGGAGTTTGAGGGAGAAAACACTTCAATTGGCCAATATGTAATGGACCGTGTATACTGACAATGAGGACAAGGGGGAAGTGTTTGACTTTCATTTAACCTTAAATTAAAAAGCTACATGGTGAGTATCTAAAAAAGAGAGAACATTGGTATCAATCTCTATATGCGCTGGTGTTGTTTGTCCAAATATTTCCATTTTCAAGTTAGTTCGCTTAAGCCCTTGAATTTAGATGATTCTCTTGGTGCTTTTATTCAAGTAGCTCTTCCTCCTAAAAATGGGATGAATCAGGTAGTATTAGTGTTGCCAATAAATATTAGGTAATCATCTGAATGGAGCATTACGGGAACAGTACGATGGAGGAGGAGGACTTCTCGGCGCTATCCTTCCCACCCAGGATACATTCATCCTAATATCTTCTCTGTTCAGAAATATCCTGAGCTTTTTTTTTTTTTTTTTTAAGATTTTATCTATTTCTTTGTCAGAGAGAGAGAGAGGGAACAAGCAGGGGGAGCAACGGAGCACAGAGCCCGATGCAGGGCTCAATACCAGGACCCTGAGATCATGACATTAACCAAAGGCAGACACTTAATCCACTGAGCCCCCCAGGTGTCCTGGAAATACCCCGCACTTTGCCACCAAGGAGACTGTTTTTTTTAGCTGTGTGCCTGTGAGTCTGCCTTTCTTCCACTGTAAAAACGCAGATAAGAACTACCTCACACGGTTTTGTGGGAGAATCCAAGAAAAGAAAGTTTGCAAAAACTCCTAGCTTTCGCCAATCGAAAAGGAGGATGTAGCAGATTGGTACCAGCTAATCTGTTTGCTTCCTTCTTTCCTTTTTGCAAAACCCAAGGTAGCAGGAGAAACAAATGTTTCCTAACCCCAAAATGGAAATACATGCTCAAAAAATGACCGAGCCATCACAAATCATGCAGATATAAGTGGAACACCATGTAGTGGGTAGCACCGGCTCTCATCTAATAACACATTTTATGCCTAACTCAGCAAGCGTGCCTTGGAAACTGGATCAATTTCTCTTTCTGACACTCTTACCGAAGGAGTCCATGGAAAACAGGTTAATAGATGTTCCTGAGTGTAACCAGAATGTTGGAAACAAAACTGTGGACTGTTAGGAGGCAAAATAAAAATGAAAACCAGCTAGATTTCCTGCCTGCTAGATTCAGGGTTTTAGACTTCATTAACTAAAGCATTTTCTTAATCGCATACTTCATTTGAGGACTGTTAAAATAACTTACACAACATTTCCATCCCTGTTTTCATACATCACGGGAAAACTTGTAACACTCCAGTCCCTGTGTCTGTTTTCTTGCAATCCGTTGGTTCCTTCAGGAAACACAAATTATCTACAGCCTGTCTTCCTATGTTTCCCTTACAGAGGATGGCCACCTCTGGTCCTTTAGTTCGCTCTTTGTTTCTGCTAATGTCATAAGCGGTCCCTACAGAGTTCTGGCTACACATAATATTAAGTAGTCAGCAACATAATCAATTATTTTACTAGCAGGAAAGGCTTGTTTACTTTATCTCTCTTTTAAAAACAGTCATTTCTAGAAAGACATTCCGTCCTTTCCTTATTTTGACAGAGTCAGGAAGCCCCATTGTTAATCAGAAGCATGTTAAATCAAACAGACATACACACATAAAAGCAACGGCCAAGATGTGTCAGCTGGATGAACTTTTACAGCGTCAAGCTGTAAAAACATTTTATAGGAGGAAACCCCAGACCGCCGCACTGGAAGGGGGCGTACCGAGAGGAATCCAGAGACAGAACTGTGCGTTAAATACCCGATTTCATTGGGATTCACGATTTTATAGGACAGGAGTACTCGGAGGTTCCACACGAATGATGGGAAAGAATATTAAGAATTAATGAGTGTATAAAAAGGATAAAGAGACGACGATTCAAGAATCACTCCGTGTATTGTTTGATTTATTTTGACAGGTGCAGTTTAGTCTTTAATGATTTCAAATAACACTTCGTAGTGGGATACTAAAGTCCTGCTGTGTGTGTGTATGTGGGTGGTAATAAAATGTTGGTAATATAATCCTGAGTTGCTAAATCTTCATTAAGAGTAAGTGGTTCTTCGGGGTTGTCTGTCAGAGAAGTGAAATTATGCAGGTCTCTGTACTTTACGATCTGATTTTGGGATCATCACTATTTATTTCAAGTTCAGAATACTATTTCTTCCTGAAGAGAACACGGAGAATTTATCTAGCGGACAATAATTCCGGCTCTGGGGCCAAGCTGTTACCTGACTTCAATGTGTTGCTTTGTTTCCTGCCTCGACTGCCCAAAGATGCAAGACGGGGAGAGTCATTTCCAGGTGAGAGAATTAATTAACATCCGTAAAGAACTTTAAGATCTCTTTACGAAAGAACGTTGTACCCTGCGAGATAAAAGAGCAAAGACCGTAGATTTCAAACACCCTGGCAGTTATTGAAGAACAAAAAAAAAAAAAAAAAAAAAATACCGGAGGGATATAATTATCTTCAGAAAGACACATATCACTCGACAGGCTATAATACCGTGATGAAAGATATATTAAAAAGGAGTGTGATGAAGCCTTCAGGGAACAGGCACTGTGTCATCGGCAAGACTACTGAGACTCATATTGTAAAAACTCTAAATCAAATATGATCCGGAAGACTGAATGAAATGAGATTGGTTAAATCGAAACCTAACTGTAGGGCTTCTTTCTAGTAATCACCTCCAACCCTTCGTGACACGTGTTTTCTTGATGCCTCTGATGCTCGTGCCACATACTCTAATTGAGGTTGCCTTATTGATTCGATGAGCTTTTCCATCCTTCCTTGCAGACCTGAAGAGCCAGATAATTGAGGAATATAAGTTCAATTTCTCTGTCCGTCTTTCCCTCCGGGCCTCCCTCTTCACCTCCCCACCTTTGGGTTAGAAGGCGAGGGAGGAACATTCCGGATATGGTCCAAGTAACCCAAGTTTAAAGAGAATTCTGTCCCTTCACTTCACTTGGTGCCTGCTAACTCTCATTCAAAACATGGCTTGGTGTGTTTAACAGTATTTATTAACACTTTTATTTTTAACAGCCCCGTTTGGGCAGAAAGCATCATCCTTTCACAATGTATTGGGAAATACCATGTTTCTTTTTGTCAAAGACAAATGACTGATGCCCCAAGACTCTCTCTGAAGAGGACCTTGAGAGTTTGGTTCCAGGATAATAATTCCTCCCCAGCATCACAACCCTCCATGCATACATGTGCACCATGCCAACGAGGGAGACTGCTGCGTCCAGTGGGAGCTTAGGTCCTAGGAATGCCTCAAGTCTTGCATTTTGCCCCCAGTGGTGCTGATCATTTTTTAGCCAGAGGCAATTAGGAATTCTCAAATAATAAGTCATCTGAATGAGGGGGGGAAGCCAAAATGTTTCTTTGGAATAAATCCCAGATGAGGATTATCATTTCTAGAAACTTGAAACTCACGGCCAATTTAAGACATAAACCCACACTGAATCAAGGTGAGCACATGGGTGCATGTGCTCATTATGGTGCTAGGTACACAGTAAGAGCTTAAAATATCCCGGTTGACTCTTTTGCACAGAAGGAAAACAGTGTCGAGAAAGAGACTGGCACCTATCACAGGTGATGTGGACAAATCCAACAGAATGACTATATGCAACATGGATATGAATTTGGGACATAAGAGTTGGATATTGCTGTGTCCCCTAGATTCATATTAGAATCCTAACCCTTAGTGTGATGGTGTCGGGAAGTTGGGAGGTGATGGGTCATGAGTGTGGAGCAGCGGGAACGGGATTAGCTTGCTGTCTCTGGGCCGTGTGAGGACACAATGAGAAGATTCTCAACAGACGCTATTGGATCTGAGGGCACTTTGACCTTGGCCAGCAGCCTCCAGAAATGTGAGCCACCTAGTCTCTGGTATTTTGTTACAGCAGCTTGAACTGACTGAGGCAGATGTCAACTATGGTTGTTCAATTCAGCTTTGATAAAAACGAGTAAGTGGCACTTTTAAAGACCGACTGTTATGCACTATTACTCTCTCTAAGCACTTGGGGAGCTAACTCAATTTTCAAGCTGCATCTAAATACTAATTAATCATTAACCCCTCCCAATAAATTAAAATAGAGCCCAACCATGTTTAAGTAATCCATAATTGCTTTATCTTTCCCACAGATGAAAATACAAATGCTTCTTTCCTCCAAAAGGAAAAGAGAAAAAAAATTCCTCTAATAAATACCTTGCTGATTTGATACTGTTTGGAGAATCAATGGAGAAATTGAAATGATGGATAATCACAGTGTACAGCTTAGATGCTGCATTTAACATTTATGTTTTTAGAGGAGGATTACATTTTAAATATCGCAGTAATTAGCATATCATAGAGAAGATATTCTTTTTCTTTTTTTTTTTTTTGGCTGTTGCAACCTGTGGACTGGGAAGAAAAACAGATGTTAGGAAAACTATCGCAGTAAGGAAATACATTTTGTGCAACACACAGTATGAATTTGTAGGGCTAAGGGTGGCTGGGGCTACTCTGATTATAGAGGTCAAAGGCTTACACAGAAGCTGGGTTACTTCCCATTTCAGCAGCACCCGTCACTTCCATGCATAACCACAAAAGTTATTTATACACACAGATTTCATTTTATAACTCAATGTGCAGAACAGTTTTGTGTTAATTACCTGTACTTTGCAATTTGGATTTTAGCCCTGTCTCCATCAAGACTGAACAAGGATTCCCATTTCCCAGCCACACAGCTTGCAATCGTCTGTGTGCCTTGGGGCACTTGAGACCTTGCCTTCTCTCAGTGCCCTGAAAATGGTCCAGCTCAGGTTTCCCTTTTTGCTATTTCCTTGGAGTCTGTCTCAGAAACTGGACGTGGTCAGTTTAATAACAGCCATGAGCTGGGAAATGATTACATTCAATTCACCCAAATTTAAGAGCACAGACCCTGGCATTGGTACAATGACTCACTCTCCATCTGCGTTACCTTCAATATCTCCTAACATTCTTTGAGTACAACCCCCCCGCCCTGCCGTTCAGTGACAAATAGGCACTGTATTTGCTTCCATTTCCCCAGACCGTGGTCCATCTCCTCAAATGAAGCAACTCTCAGTTTCCAGCTGAGGGAGAGGGTCTAGATGCTAGAACAAGGGGCCCAAATTCAGAGTCCTTAGCTTTGTCACTGACAGTGAGATATTTATCTCAGATGTAACAACAAACGGCAACACTTTCTTACTGAAGTTCTGGGTTATTTCTATTGATCTACTACAAAGTACTTTAAGAGGCTTGGTTGGAAAAATACTGGCTGACTAACAGAAGCAACCCACCCCTTCCAAGCACATCCGAAGATCTTGGGTGAGTTAGTGTGCCTTGTTTTCCTTATCTGTAACATAAGGGAAATTTTTCCTAGGATTGTTAAGAAGATTAAGTGAGTCAGTGCCTGTCAAGTATTTAGAACTATACTGGGCACATAGTGAGTACAATGTAAGTATTTGGCAACATTGCCACTCAAGGCCAATGATTAACAAGATGTTTAATCTTGTTTCAGACCATATGCATTTATTTATCTAGTAAGAAGATAATATATTTCCTGCTTGCTGTAGGGAAACTGTTATTTAGTGGTCATGATAATCCCTAGTGGGATTTTTTAAGGACTTATTTATTTATTTAGGGAAGGGGAGCATGGTGGGGAGGAGTGGAGGGAGAGGGAGAGAGAGAGAATCCTCAAGCGGACTCCACGCTCAGTGCGAACCTGACCTGTGGCTGATCTCACAGCCCTGAGATCATGATCTGAGCAGAAATCCAGAGTCTGACGCTTAACCAGCTGAACCACCCAGGCACCCAATAATCCCTTGTGTTAATAAAACCTTATGATTTATAAAATCTTGGTAATTTATAAATATTATGATTCCAAGGTTATTTCAATTATTTTATTGTATGTACACAACTGTGCAGGACAAAAATTGCATGACACCCCTTCTGTCCTCCCAAACTGTTATAGGGGAGAAAGACAAAAGTCAGTGTAATATACAACGAAGCCCTATTCCTCACTCAGAGTTGGATAAGTGTTCAGTATTTCCTATCCACTGCTCAGCTGCAGAATGAAGAAAACCCAAGTACTTCTTTTTTTTTTTTAGGGATTTTATTTATTTATTTGACAGAGAGAGAGACAGTGAGAGAGGGCACACAAGAAGAGAGAGTGGGAGAGGGGGAAGCAGGTTCCCACCAAGCAGGAAGCCCGATGCAGGGTCGATCCCAGGACCCTGGGACTATGACCCTAGCCGAAGGCAGATGCTTAATGACTGAGCTGCCCAGGGACCCCAACCCAAGTCCTTCTATCACTGCTTCAGTTCCTCCATTTCTTTTAACTCCCAAAGACTTCATTTTAATCTTAATAAAATTATTTTTCCAAAATGGAACTAGTACTATTGTTTTTTCTAATCATGAAAGTAATACATGGAATAGCAGAGCCCATCTCGGGAAGGTGGGGGGAGACAGCGGTAATCGCCTTCGGGAAGGGCACATGGGAGGGAGGGAACTTTACTTTTATTGTTGACTCTTCTGCAGCCGTTAAATTTTGAACCGTGTGCGAGCATTATCTTTTAAAAGTAAGTTTTTTTTCTGAATGACTAAGTGCATACTGTAACATATATCACATGATACATAGACAGTTACACAGTGGAAAATGAAAATATGCATAGTGCCGCCATGAACTTGACATTTTGGTATCTGTATTTCCATATTCCTTCTTTAGGCATCTGTACATGTATTTTTTTGTTTTTACAAAAATGAGATCATAGTGTATATGACATTTTTGAAATGTTTTCCACGCCAATAAATATATATCTACAACATAATGGTATTATGTTTTAGTGTTATTATGTTTTATTATACTTTATACAGTCTAACTGATCACCTATAAGTTAGTATTTTCAACACTTTTGTGATGATTATCTTTGTATACACGTATTTGTGTACTTGTTTTCTTAGCACATACTTTTAGGGGTGCGTGGGTGGGTCAGTCATGTAAACATCTGACTCTTGGTTTTGGCTCAGGTCAAGACCTCACGTTTCATGGGATTCAGCCCCACATTCGGCTCTGCGCTCACAGGGTCTGCTTGAGATTCTCTCCCTCTGTCCCTCCCCCTACTCATGTTCTCTCTCTCTCTCTCTCTCTCAAATAAATAAATAAATTAAAAAAAAAAAAAGAATATCTTTCTAGCAGTTCAATTTTTGGACCCAAGATCCACATGTAACGTGGAGATTTAAAAGAAACAAAGTATGGATAAAGCAATGAACCATGTCCCTTGGCTCTCCCTCCCCAGGAGAGCAGTGCCTGGTGGCTTACAGGCAAGAGCAAAGCAAAGGGATGGAAGCATTCTTGCTTCTCCATGCTGGAATCAGTGGTGGGTTCTCACCTCGAGCATCCTCTTTCGTGATGAAATGATGGAACGGACAAGCTTGGGTCTCAGCAACCAGTTACGACTGACGTTCTTGGCAGAATTTTATTTTTGCCTCTGTTTTCCAAAAGGAAATCCCTTGCTTTCACCTTTGAAATAGCATTAGATTGATTTCTGCTAATGGACATAGAAGGAGTTCCTGTTGATTCGGGGGCTAATACTATCCTTCATGGGGAAGGAGAATAGAATTTGAAGGCGATCAGAGTAGTTCTTCCAGTTGCTAAGCCTAGATGATGTCTTGCCCCAGAGTAGAGGAGAGAAATGGGAAAAAATGGAAAACAGATTAAGACTTTGAAATGGGTATTTTAGCTCTCCGTTCCTCTCTCTCTTTTAACCCCAGGACATTTGGACTGGAGGAGGCTAATTCACTCATTCAACTACAGATGGAGAAAGGCTGCTCAGAAGTGGAAGGGGAAGTTTCATCTAAATTGTGGGTCCGAGTTGTTTGCATTATACCACAGGAGCCTAATTATGGTAATAGAGGGTTGTTAAAGAGGAGATAGTAGTTTGTGAGTCTTTCATCTAGGATCTCGCCTTACTGAATGGTGCAACAATTGGAAGTCATGGATTCCCTGCTGTTGAGCCGTGAGTTTCTAGACGAGCAGAGTTAACTGGGCAGGAGCTGACATATGATAGTCATCCTTGTTTCTGGCATCCTTCTGGATTTGGAGTCCTGATGGGTTATTTTAATTTTAATTTAATTTAATTTTAATTTTATTTCATTTCAAGATTTTATTCTTATCTTTTTAAAAAAATTTTTAAAAAGATTTTATTTACTTATTTGACAGAGATCACAAGTAGACAGAGAGGCAGGCAGAGAGAGAGAGAGGGAAGCAGGCTCCCTGCCGAGCAGAGAGCCCGATACGGAGCTCGATCCCAGGACCCTGAGATCATGACCTGAGCCAAAGGCAGCAGCTTAACCCACTGAGCCACCCAGGTGCCCTTATTCCTTTCTTTGACAGAAAGATTGACAGCACAAGCAGGGGGAGAGGCAGAAGGAGAAGGAGAGACAGGCTCCCTGCTGAGCAGGGAGCCCAATGAGGGACTCGATCCCAGGACCCCGGGATCATGACCTGAGCTGAAGGCAGATACTGCATCGGCTGAGCCACCCAGATCCCCCCCAAAGGGTTATTTCTAAAGGATCCACTCTCTACAGGTACTGGTGTGGAATGTGGCCTTGTCCTCTGACTATCAAGGCAACCAATGAGATAAGCCTTGAATAATGCCTGCAACGTACTTGAAAATCAAGAAAGAGAGGCTTATGAGCAAGAAATATTTTAGACCTCTTTCTTTTTCAATTGAAAGTGTGGGAGCTTCGCAGAGAAAAGGAAGATAATTTGCAGCTCCGACTTGCCATCCTAGTTTGGAACCATGGCAAGGATCAGAAAAAACGGGGGTGTCTTTTCATAAGGCCAAGGGCCCAAGGGCAAGGGATCTCTCAGTGTCTCCTGGGCTCTTTGCAGGAACCTTCCTAATGTACAGCGAGCACCTTGTCACTCTCACTCCGGTGGTCAGAAAACAAGTCCCTTTTGAATATGTTCCTGCTTGATCTAGCAGTGCCGATTATGAGAAATCTAGAATTGATGCAGAACATATTCATTTCAGCCTTTCCCAGAGACAGACGTTGTGTTTACGGCATTTCTCTCATCTTTTATTCAACAAATATTTATAGAGCACCGACTGTGTACCAGGCTCCGTTCTAGGCGAGGACGTTATACAGCTATGGATAAGAGAAACTCCTGACTATCGTTGTACTCCGATAATGGGAGGGATGGATAATAAGGTTTCTGAAAAATAATCTGATATGGATGATGGTAAATACCGTGAAGCAAAATGAAGCAGAAAGCGTCTAGGAGATGGGGTGTTTGTACATGGAGAGTGGCCTGAGAAGTGGAAACCTGAAGGAAATAGCGGAACAAATTGGCCAATGCTTGAGCGAGTGTGTATTCCAGGCACAGGGGACAGCCAATGCTAAGAAAGGAGCGTGTTCAGCCTGTCCAAGGAACAGCTGACCCAACTCCAAGCAGAGCAAGGGAAGGAAGCAGAGCCCAAAACCGACAGGAAGCTGGGAGGGCTTCAGCAAAAATGGGCTGTGTGAGGACTTCAGAGTCTCACTTGAGTCAGAATGGAAACCACAGAGAGTCTGAAGCAGGGAGAGCGGGACTGACTGTCTCTTTCGGAGCTCACACATGTGCTTCTGTACGGAGTCCTGACAGCAGAGTATAAGAGGAGAAGTGGGGAGACCGGTGAAGAGGTTATGGTAGTGAGCTCTCCTGGAGGCAGGTGGGCCTGGTGGCTTGGCCCAGGGAGGGAGGAGGTGGTCCCGGACAGAACCTGTTCTGAAGGTGGGGCCAGAGCACTTGACCCCAGTTTCAATGTTAATCTGATCTCAAACTGACCTTTGTAGAAACATCGAGAATGATGCTTGACCAGAGATCAGGGCACCATGGCCCAGCTACACTGGACGTGAACACTTAGCCTTCACACCACCCCCATGTCTGACCTCCATACACTCACACTTTTGCAAAAAAAGAAAAAAAAAAAAAAGGAGGCTAAGGGGCTCAGGTGTAACAAGGCTGGTGCTATCCTTTTTCTCCCCGATGGTGATCCCAAAGTGGTGGTCTGAGGATGTACTTTTTAAAAAAGAGATGAATACATGAATTGAGCACTTCTCTTGGGATAGACAGTAACGTTCATCTCTCCTACTCCCCAGTAGTGCAGATGATGGTTTTACCTTTAAAATCCCTGGTCCGAGGCCATTCCGTTGAATGCCAGGAGAAAGGGAAAGAATCCATAAACACACAAATATGTCATGAGATGTTTACCCCTCGCCAGGGCGCTAGCAAAAATTCTCCGAAGAGCCCAGGACTGAGGCTCAAGGTGGAAGAACGATAACACAAATGACGGCTCATAACTGGCATCCCTTTTGGGAGATGGCCAAGTGCTAGTGCGCACTGGTGATGAGAGGATTTTGAGGTCCTTAGTCCTACTTCTAGGGGTCCCTCATTGGAGAGTCATATATTGGATACCTTTTTATGCACTTTTTATATTTTATGTGTTTTTTAAAGATTTTATTTATTTATTTGACAGAGAGAGATCACAAGTAGGCAGAGGGGCAGGTGGGGGGTGAGAAGCAGGTTCCCCACTGAGCAGAGATCCCAATCCGGGGCTCAATCCCAGGACCCTGAGATCATGGTCTGAGCCGAAGGCAGAGGCTTAACCCACTGAGCCACCCAGATGCCCATATTTTTATGTATTTTTAAATATATTTTTATAATTTTTATTTATTCATTTTTAAAAAATTCAATATTTTTAAAACAGGTTTATCCACACTGCCGGCCTCAGCATCCCCAACATGGTTCTATCATAAAAATTCAGTTTATGAAAACAGGTTTCTTCTTAAAAGCATCAGCAGCCTGTTGCTGGGGCTTCTCCCCAGAGGGCTCTCTCCTCCTGCTCCAGAATGACAAACGACAAAATAAATACACAAGGAGTGCAAACAATGGGTGTGTGAAACACACCAGTGGCTCAGAAGCTGTGCAACAGACACCCAAATCCTTATGGTCACCTTTGCTTCCAAGAAGCTAAAAAAGTGACAAAATTGTGATGCTTTTCATGCAATCTTCCCAAAAGTGTATGCATAATAAATCATACTCATTTTACAGAAGGGAAAAGGGACGTACAATCACTTCCGAGGTTACACTCGGGTCAATGTCAAAGCTGAGACTGAACCCCACCAACATTCATGAGCTCCTTCCACGTACTCATTACCCTGGCAAGTTTAGATTCAGGGTCTGATCTTTAGATACTGATTTTTTTGGTAATTAAAATTTGTCAAAAGCTTTCCTTTAATTGACAACTAGAATGAAGGGGAAAAAATCTGGTTGTTGGTTTTTTTTTTTTTTTTTAACTAGAAAATATCATCTCATTCAGTGTGATTTGTGCTACTTAGGGTCAAGAGAAAAGAAGATGGGGATATTTCTATCTCAAAGAACTTCCTGGTTTTATAGATTCTCGTTCTTTCTTATTTTCTCTTTTATGAGCAGAAAGGGACATGAACAAAAGACTCCCAAGAAATGCCAGCCATACATTAAGTTTCTGTAGCTCTCTTCTTTTTAAGAGCCCAAAGCAGCGTGAAACACAAACAGAAATGTGAAGGCAGGGAGAGCCTAGCTCGATGCCGGGAATAAAACAGACAATGATTTACAGTGACTTGGATTCTAGAGCTGCCTTGTCAGGGGTAAGGTGTCTATGATTTTCTTTGACTCATAGTTTGGACTTGGAATCTTGATTTATTATTAAACAAAAAGGGAGAAAGAACTGAAGGAAATGTGGGTTTTTTTTTCTTTTTTGGTGTCCAAATCAAAACTCTGCACCAGGCATTGAGTAGACGACTTCTCCCTCAATTCTCTCACTCCTATGAGGTAAGACGTTGTGATGTCCATTTCATAGATGGCAAATCTGAGGCTCAGAGAAATTCACAGACTTATTAAGAATCTGCTAAGGGTGGCCGTTGAGATTTGAATCCAGGTCTCTTCATTTCTTGTAACATTTCTGGTGGGACTACAGTATTATTCTGTAACTACCCATCTCCTGTGAATTTAAAACAATTTGTCTAGGAACTTGCTGTTGAAGCCTTTGTCTGCTTTTTTATATATATTTTAAAGATTTTATTTATTTATTTGAGAGAGAGAGAAAGAGAGTGCAAACAGAGGGAGCAGCAGGCAGAGGGAGAAGCAGGCTCACCAAGCAGGGAGCCCGATGCAGGGCTCGATCCCAGAACCCTGGGATCATGACCTGAACCAGAGGCAGACACTTAACAATTCAGCCGCCCAGGGACCTCCCTTGTCTGCTTTTTAAATTGGGCATTCAAATTTGTTAGAATTTGAAGGATTGACAAAGGTTCACAAAAATTACATAGCATTGGTACACATAAAAGCTTTGTTCCCAATGAGTAGAATAGAACTTCAAGCCCTTTGATATCATATGAATCCATTGTTAGCCACATTCTTGCTTTGGAATATTTTATTCTCATTTTCAGGACAGTGAAACTGCTGAGTGATGGAGAAAGGATGCTAATAGGGAGAAGACACTGGGGAAGAAAACTAAAATAGGGATCACACGGGATACAAGATCATGGAATAGAGAAAACTAATTTGGGGTGTGATCTGATTCGATCATTCAACACATAATTATTAAATGTGCATTTAAAAATATTTCAACACTGTATTAAAAGTTTATGAACAGTACATATTCCGAGTCGGTGGCCATTGGTAGGAGAGATGTAGGCAATATTCCTTAAGCTTCTGTTATGTCCTAGTCTGTCTCTCTAAAAGAGAAATGTAATCCTCACAGTAAGTTGCAGTGGGGAGAAGGTGTCCTTAGCCCCATTTTCACATAGAGGAAACTGAGTTAGAGAGGGATGGAAGAAGAAAGAAGTAGAGGGAGGAAGACGGATAGTGCAGAACTGGGATTTAAGAAGTCCTTCCAGTTTCTGAATCCACAATCTTTCCATTCCAGCATGCAGCCTAATGGAGCAGACATGGATTCAGCAGAAACGGAATATCTGAAGGCCTTTGGTGAGTTTGGCAAACAGAGAACCGTTTGCTTTTCATGGTGCCCAAGGTAGCCCCATCTTCAGCACAAACTGTTTTGGCTCTCAAATAGCATGAAAGTCAGAATACACATTCGCTGTCTAAGGCACCATAACTCATTAGCGGGCCATCTTAAGCAATTCTGTAAGTTCTCTATGTCATAGTTTCCTCATCTGTAAAATGGGTATGATGATGGTAACTGTGTTGTAGGGCTTTATGAGGATTAATTAAAACAAATGCAAGCCAACCACTTAGCACAGAGCCTAGCATAGAATGTATAGGCAGTAAATGGTAGTTCTTTATTGTTGCTGCTGTTGTCCTGTTCCAAATGTCCTCAGCATTTTTTATCTTCAAGGTCACTTACAAGGTCATAGTCACAATTCCTGTTTCAGTGCTTTTTTTTTTTTAAGATTTTATTTATTTATTTGACAGACAGAGATCACAAGTAGGAGAGATGCAGGCAGAGAGAGAGAGAGAGGAGGAAGCAGGCTCCCTGCCGGAGCAGAGAGCCCGATGCAGGACTCGACCCCAGGACTCCGGAATCATGACCTGAGCTGAAGGCAGAGGCTTTAACCCACTGAGCCACCCAGGCGCCCCCCCTGGTCCCCCCCCCTTTTTTTAAGATTTTTTTATATATTCATTTGACAGATAGAGATCACAAGTAGGTAGAGAGACAGGCAGAGAGAGGGGAGGAAGCAGGCTCCCCGCTGAGCAGAGAGCCTGATGCGGGGCTCGATCCCAGGACCCTGGGACCATGACCCGAGCCGAAGGCAGAGGCTTTAACCCACTGAGCCACCCAGGCGCCCCACCTGGTCCCCCTTTTTAACTCCATTGTAAAATCACACAAATTTTTTCAGTCTCCCACTCCATACATGATATGTAGACTCTAGGATCTCTATTCTTATAAATAATGGGAGTATAGTTTCAGGGTGAAAACCCAGACCCTGGAGCCAGGTAGGCTGAGATCAAATTCTGCCTTCAGCACCGACTACTGCTCACCCATGACCTGGTTGCGTCCTTGCTCTCACGCTCTCAGTTTCTGAATCTATAAAGTGGGCGTAATCCCACTGCCCACCATGGTTTTGCTGTGGGGTTAAATGAGTTACTAGATGTGTATATAACTCTTGGAAGAGTGTTAGGCACAGAGCACGTACTCAGCAAAGGTTAGCTGTTGTTCTGAATCCTCTAGCCAGAAGAAGTTTGCCTGCAGCAAATGTGCTACACTGTTTCCTCACATTCATTTGTAACTGATTGTGTTCTCCAGACTGTTTTCGTTTATGTCATCCCAGAGGGATTGATTTTGATGCCGCACCAGAGGGATTGATTTTGATGCCGCATAACGGCAAACCAAGCAAGGAAAGAAAGGTAGGCAGAGCCCAGAAACACTGAGGTCTTTCAGTTGAGTACACTACTCCATTTCCATTGGTTTAAAGGCTTTGAGGGAAACACAGTTCCCTTGTTGTGAGGAAGAGGCTTAGAAACCACTGTGTGCCCGAGGAGTTTCTGTGAAAGTGGGGTCATTTTCATGAGGATGAGGATGAATGAATTCATTTCGAGACATGGTTTTTACTGTATGTCCATTAAGGAGGCAGGTGCAAAGCCACAGATCCTAGAACATATGGAAAACTCCTGCTTATAGAGGCCACCTGCACAGTGAGAAAAAAGAAGAGGGGACCCTCTGGCTTCTCCTCTTGCCAGCAAGCTCAGCCCAACACAGGGAATGGAGAAACGGGTTTTATTCAGTGTGAGTATGGACTTGCGAAGAGTTGGAGCAGTCCAGAGCTGGGACTGGCTGTCTCTGGAGGGAGCAGAGTGAGGTGTCCCAGAGCAGAATGGATAATAACTAGGGACAGTATGAGCAGGTGTTGGGCACGAGAGAGGTTAGATCAGATGATCTTTATGGCTCCATGCAACCGGAGAATCTAATGAAACTCCGGAAAACCGGGTTTGAGCTCTTGGGGAACGCATGGACTCGGAAGCATTGGAACGGCTCGTTTTATTGTGGGTTGTCATCTGGAGGAATCAGCACTCTTGGCTTCACTTAGATGCTACAGGTTAACTGACAGTTTATGCTTTTGTTGTTGAATATCATCGAACTGTGACAGTGCCTGGGGGGCTCAGTGCCAGACTCAGTGCGGTTCAGTGCCAGACTCTTGGTTTCCACTCAGGTCACGATCTCAGGGTCATGAGACTGAACCCAGCCCAGCTCACTGCTGTGTGTGGAAACTTTTTGAAATTCTTTTTCTCCCTCTACCCCTCCCTCTCTTAAAAACAAAACAAAACAAAAAACCCAACCAACCAACAAAATCCCCAAAAACTGTTACAGAAGGAAACTTTATTCTTTCTTCGAAATGGGGCCAAGACAATCTCAGGTTCTTTGTACTTACTGTTCCCTCTTCCTGGACATGCTACACTCGCCTTAAGCAAGCCATGCTCAAATTATTAGTATTGGAGAGGGCTTCCTGACCACCCCACCATGCAAATGTCCTCCCTACTTGACCTTGTTGCCACTTTTTATAGCTTCCCCTGATTTTTTCTTTTCCATTGTACTATCCTCTATGAGCCGTGTTCCATATTTATTTATTACAGAGCTCTCTGTGATGAAAATGAAGTATCGTGGGGCAAGAAGTGTCTATTCAGCTCACTGTATTTCGGAGGCTGGAATGCAGCAAGTACTCAGTAAATATGTGTTGAATAAATAAATTTGAGCAGAGGTTCGTTTTTATTTATCATTAGTCCTTTTTATTCTATATCTAATTTTAAAAATTTACTTCTTCAAGGAATTGATTTGGGAAACCTTGAGAAATCTTTGCATCCCTCCCCGATAAAATAGGAAATTAAAATGAAAACCTCCAAGAATTCATCAACTGATTCGAGAAGAAAAAAGTACAGTGCTCTATTAAAAAAATCTAGTTATAAGGACTCATTTTAAAAAATGGAAAAGATTTTGTTTTTCAAAGACACACCTAAGTACTTTATATGCTTTTCAAAGAATACATGGTTTGATGTGAATATATTTCTGTTTATTTAAAACTAGAGCTTCCAGATCATTACATGTAATCAAACACAGTAAGAACCCAATTTTTCTCTTACCCATGTCTGTTATTCCCAACACTCTTTCCCTTAAAAAAAACAAGAAATAAATATATATACATATACTAAATACAAAATAAATATATATAGATAAATATATATTATATATAATAAATATAAAATAAATTTAAAAATATATATGTATAAAATCTGAAAGCAAGTCATTATTTGTTTCCAGTAGATGGCACTGCAAATCAAGTCTTTATAGGTCTACGCACTTACTTCTTTGATCATGATCATAATTATTTATTCTGTAGTGAGATGATCTGAAGTGAATTATACAGTGAAAACAAATAGGTCGGGGATTTTGAAGCTACAGTAAAGTTGGATTGACGGTGTCTGAATACTGGCACGTCTTCTCTGTATGTGACAGTGGGATATTTATTGATTACGGCCGTGCATATAAAAACTGTCTGCTTGCTTACACAGGAACCCACAGTTTGATGTGGGATTTCGGCTGCCTATTTTAATTTGTTTAGTCTATACCGTGTGATAAGTCCAGTGGGACTCTTTATACTTTTACACAGTGTTGAATTCAGTCTCATTCAAGTCAGTTAATATCCAGAAGCAAAACTGTTCCAGGGTCATAAACCACATCCCTGACCTGGGCTGTTTTTGGGGTGTGTATGTGTATGTGTGTGTGTGCGCATGTGTGCGTGTCTGTGTGTGTTTTGGACAACAAACATCCCTGCTTCGAGAGAATGTAAATGATTCCAGGCAACTCCAGCACCACGAAAAAAGTGATGTTCAGATGTGTTCTAGTGACAGTGGACCATATCTAGCTTTGGATGTGAAGGAATATATGTTTAAAACATACTTGAAAACCATTTCAAGGCTAGAACACATTAAATGCTATCAGGTATGTAAAAACTCCAAGAACAGTGTCTGGCACAAAGTAGGTACTAAATAAATTCCTTCTTTCCTTTCTCCTGCGGTAGAGGAATAAAAGGCCAGTAGCTGAGTCAGGCCCTGTTCCGCAGCCCTCTCCTTACCTCTCCTTCCTCGCTCCCGGAAATGGCTGGAAACAAGCCTGAAGGATGGAGAACGTTCTACCTAATAAAAAATCAGATTCCCCAGGGAAGCATAAGATACCGGGCCTCCACCTTTACAAGGAGCCTCAGAGGTTGGGTGCGACTTTTGTCCGGGAGTTCATCGTTCTCTGCGGAGAAAGAAGCCATCAATCAGAATGGGGTTGTTCACAAGGAAACCGTCTCTGCTCTTTAAATAAATGTCACAGGGGAGTTCAGATATCATGCAATTTTTAATACCCTCTGTATATCGTATTTTGCTTTTTCCATCTTTTGCCAGGGAAGCCTGAAACTCCCTCAAATTATATAAGAAGCAATAGTGGGTTTCTGAAGTTTCTAGAAAGTGCTCTGATAGCTGATATGTTTGTGGGCCCCTATCCATCACTGTGAGCATTTAGTGAACTTCATCTATTTAAACAGTGATCTCCATCACCCAGCTTTTTCCAGAAGGATTCTCATGGCTACACTGACCCTAGCCCTGACACTACCATGGGCAGCCAACAAAACAAAACAAAACAAAACAAAAACCAAAAACCAAAAACCAAAAAAAAAACAACAACAACAACAAAAAACCAATAACCCAAAAAAAACCCATGGAGCAAAGAGAAAACACAACGGTCATCTCAGTGAGGCAGAAAGATGACCCAACGATACTTTTACTTCAGGGTCGTCAGGCAGAGAAGGCCCTTTCTCCCTTTCTCCATGTGTTTTCTTCCTTTTGTTTTCCTCTTTGTGACCCGAGAATTTACACGTTGGCCACTTCAAATGGACGGAGATGGTGTTTGAATATTATGGAACGTAATTTGTGGCTTTGGCCTGGGGTCGAATGGCAAGCACTCTTGAGAGTCGAAAGGACCTTGCAGAACATCTAGTCCAATCCCGTACTTTACGCAGGAGAGAAGAATGGCTCAGAGAGTTCACTTGACTGAGATAGATCACACAGGAAACTAGTGCTGGAGCAGTGATGTGGTCATCTGAGTCCTGATACTGGAAATCAGTGCTTCAACTGGGGATCAGGGAAAAGGGGGAAAACATAGGGAGGGAGTGTCTTTAGTTACAGTGACTGTAGAAAGGTGATGAAAAAATACCATCTTACTAGCCTAGGACAGAGACTTTTCCCCTCTCCTGTTTTTGTGTTAAGATAGTATGTTTATTATTTCTTTAGAGATTTGCTATTAATGAGAGCATAACGGTCGACTTCTTTGGGGCATTTGCTTTTCTTTATTCTTTTCTAGAAGATTTATTCAATTATTTGAGAGAGAGAGGGAGAGTGAGAGAGCATGAACAGGAGGGGCAGAGGGAGAGAGAGAATCCAAAGCAGACTCCACGATGACCCCAAAGCAGGGCTCGATCCCATGTCCCTGAGATCCCAACCTGAGCGGAAACCAAGCCAATCATTTAACCAGTTGAGCCATCCAGGGGCTCCTAGGGCATTTCCTTTTCTCAGTGGGAAATGATAACTTAATCACGAAATAATTATGAGCAAACAGACCAATATTTTTCTTGGTGTGAAGACTGAAACAAGATTTAAGTAATCACAGATAGCGTACATAGATAAAGTTAAAAAACATGCATATAATTTTTAGCTCTTCAGCAATAATTTTTGTGGAGTAATACTTTAGGAATCCACAGTATATGAGAGAGAAACTCCTCAACTCTTATTTTTTATTCCTAATTTGTGCTGTATCATCAAGCAATGGAAATAACATCTATATATTTTCCAATTAACAAATATAATTTTAATATTTTGTATAATTTAAGCCTCATCCATATGAAAGAATTCCAAAGTCCTTAGGAAGCGTAACTGGGATGTGTGTCGATTTTAGAAGTCACGTAATTCATGGTTTAGCCATTGCTTAGGATGAAATAACAGTGATTGCCAACCCGTGTGATCAGAAGTTTCTTTTTGCCAAGATTTTCAGAAAATGTTAATAATATATAGAGAAATCTTGTGTGGTTAGTCATGAGATTTACATGGTTAAATTTCTCTGAGTTGGAGAGTATCATGACTTGGAAACATTCATGATTTTTACCAAGTTTTATCCTTGGTTAACTCTGCTGGATTTTTTCACCTTTCATCTTTAACTGATTTAGGGTGGATTCTACATCTGGATACCCATATCCCCAAAGTGTCTGGCTTTGAAATAAAAAATGGAAGTTGGAAGGTTTTGGAGGGGGATGAAGGGGCCACTTTAACTGCTCATGGGGTCTTACAGCCAATTTTCATTGGCCTCATTGGCGTCCTTGGATACAGGAGAATGGAGGCAGGAAGCAAAATGGAAAGCCATAGCCCTTTCCAGAAGTCACGTGGAAAAAGCAATGCGAAAGTAGGACTTGGAGAAATTCCACTGTAGACCGCGCTGAGAGTCTTTGCGTTAACAACGTGATAGCCACTGTGCATTGTGGCTTTCATGACTGTTTCTTTCATCAGGATAGGTAACCCTAATGGACCCCCTGCACTCTGTAGTCACAAGGGCAAAGTTACAAAACATAGAGAGTCCAGTACTCTAGAGGAAAGGTCATCGAGTTAGTTGAGTTAGTTCTTTTGCATTTGCTTTTTTTTTTTTTTAAATGAAATAACGTTCCGAGCATGGTAATGACTTCAACCTGGTAAACAAGCCTGAAGTCGCAGTGGTCTGGCGGTAGCTCACGTCGCCACAGCTCGTAGAGAGGGAACATGCTTCTCCCCGTACACAGGGGCGTTCCGGAAGTCCTGCGTAGGGAGCGGTCCTCTGTGGCCTCCCCCGGATTTGGCAGGCCGCAGGTACCCGAGGCTCACGATAGGGGTGTAGCCGCCCGCCCCCGGGGGGGCCCCAGTAGCCGAGGTACCGCAGCGCTGCGGGTAGGAGCCAGGCTGGTTGGAGGAGGGGATCGGCATCCGGGGCCCTCCTGCTGTCGCGCTCTCGGCGTTGGGCAGTGCCTGGTGACCCCGTCCAGGAGAAAGGCGCAGGGGTTGCGTCTCCAGCCGTGCAAATCCTCTTGGCGTGGGATGGTCCCGGGTTTCCTTCACTCCTTCCTTCCCGTCCAGACTGTGTGGAAGGAGCCAGGTGACCTGGGTGAAGGACACCTGCGAGTAGAGCCCGGAGATTGTCCGGAGTCCACATTCTGGATTCCTCCGAGCCTCGGTGCGTCCCTCTGACTCAATGTGGAGCTGTTTTACGGCACAGAGGGAGGCAGTTTGGGGATGCGGGTGAAAGGGTTAATGTACAGGGACCGGATGCGGTTGGTTGGAGGACTCTCTGCCTTCAGTGACCTGCCTTGAAGGAGCTAGGGGTTCCAGCTTGGTGTTCCCAAGAGGAGGGGACCGGAAAGCTGGAGGGGATGCAAACTCGGGATGGAGTTTGAACTGTGTGAGTCGTCTAACCTCCTTGGGTCTCAGGTGGCACCTCAAAGAGGTGTGACAGGACGGAAGAGTTCACCTCTGAGAGCGCTCTCCGAGGGGTAAGGAAATCCCATTTCCCCATACTGGACGTGCGCGGGGCCTCACTGGGGCCAACGCCCGCCGGGCATCTCCGAGCTCCAGGGACCTGGAGCTCCTCTTCAGTGGAGGGACACCCCCTACCTCGTGGCTTGGCGAGAGCCATTTCTCGGCATGTCCCTCCTGCGGATCTTCTAGACAAGCTCGGTCCCCGCTGTCGGGGAGAGGACCCATCAGCTCAGGACCCCGCGGATCCCGCGGGCGGTCGGACTTTGATCCCTGGACTCTCCCAGGTCTCCGCACTGTCCCTGGCACTTCGAGCGCCCGCCTCTCCTTGGGGACGTCCCTTGCCGGAGTTCCCCGGGCCTTGGAGGATGCACTTAGGTGGCAGGCCCGGGGAAGGTGGGTGCAGTTGCGAGAGCGCAGGAGGCTCGGGACCGGGCTATCCTTCCGACCCCCTGAACCAGAGTGGGGGTACGGCAAGAGGGGTTCGTAGGAAAGAGATGGACACAAAATTGAGAGACGGGGGGGGGGGGTATTTTACACCCTGTGGCTATAGTACAACCCCCCTGACCAAAAGTGTCCGTATCCCTAGTTTCCTGGGAAATGAATTGCTGCCCCCGACCAGCATCTCCCCGCTCCTCATTACAGCGAGGCCCACCTTCATAAGTTCTCGGTCTTTCTTACTAGGGCGTAGCCAGCTTTTCCGACCTGCGGACGTTTCGTGCATGCTCTACCAAGCCATTGCGCCTTAGGCCCTGGAAGGTCCTCTCGGCCTCCCCCCACCCCCACTCCCCGGGCAAGGTGCCAGCGTGCCCAAACACGCCGGCGGGTAACCCTGCCCTGCACCCAGCTGCGTAGCCTCCCTTTCGCTCCAACAGTCGCTGAGGGCCACGCCCCCCCCCCCCCCACCCCGGGAGGGAGTTTTTTCCCGCCCTACAATAGCCGGCCCGGGCCAGGTGCCCTCTTCCGGCGCCCAGGTCCGGGCACCGCCCCAGGAAACGCCGTGGCGACCCTCGTTACCTGCGTCCTGCCAGGGCGAGGCAGATCGCAGCTGCAAGCTCGCCTGAGCAGCCCCAACTTAATTTCCTCCCCCTAGAGGCACCTTTCCCAGAAAAACCTCTCCCCTCGGTCCTCTCCCGCCTTCCCTAGGGGACCAGGAAAGTCCGAATCTCCATAGAAAAGGTTTCATTTAATTGCCGGGGGAGGGGGGCGGGGGGGCAGCGGGCGGGGCCGAGGCGGCGGCGAGGATTGAATTTCTCTCCGCTGCAAACCAGCCACCGGCAGATAAAGCGCAAGTTCGGGCACTTCGTCCACCGGGGACTGCAGACCCAGAACACAAAGTGTCCGGGGAGATGCAGAGTTTGCCCAGATTCCCCTGCAGATGGGTGTGCGGAGACGCCCGTGCCGTGAACTTTCTGCAGATTGTGTACGGAGGGAGCCGAAGGGGAGGAGGGCGGGGAGCCGGGCGGGGGAGGGGGCCGTGTGAGCGTGAGATGTGCCCGTGTGTGTGTGTGTGTGTGTGTGCGTGTGCCCGAGTGAGTGTGCCCATGTGTATGTGCGTGTGTGTGTGTTTGGGGAGTGGGGGTGTGCCCAGGCTCTGGGAAGTCGCGGCCGGGCAGCGGAGGGCGTCGCGAGCGTCCCGCAGGCTAATGGGCTGGAGCCGTTCCGCGAGCGCTGGAGAAGGTCGTTGCCGGAGTTCGCTGCACACACGAAATAATAATCTTAAAAAAGAGTGCCGGGCATGCGCACAGCGAGGATGCCATATTGGAATGAGGCTGTAGTGGGAGTCGGAGGACCCGAGCGGGCGCGCGAGGGAGGCGGCGGGCGGGGAGCGAGCGAGGCAGCGCGAGCCGAGGCGAGGCAGCGCGAGCGGGCGAGCGAGGCCGGCGCCCCCCCACCCCCACCCCGGCGGCTCCCGGGGCCTGGGTCCCCTCCGAGGGGAGCACGAAGTTCACCAGGTAGGACGCCGCGCCGGCGGCTGTCCCCGCGCCCAGCCCGCCGGGCGAGCAGACCTCCGGCCCGCAGGTTGAGTGCCCCCGCCGGGCAGCTGCTTTTCCCCCAGCTTCGGGGAAGAGGGAAGCTCGGGCCCGCCCGGGCGTGGGAGGCTGCAGGAGGGGGTACGGCGGGAGAGCTCGGCGGGAGGGCAGAGCGGCAGCCCCGGAGCACAGCCCCAAACTCCGCTCCGCGCTCCCGGGTTGTCATTCTTGCTGCCCCCGTCCCCTTCCAGCCGCTTCGCCCCTCGGCTTTGAAGAGCCCGGCCTCGCGGGAGGCCGTGCGTAGTTGCCAAGTGTCCTCCTCCCCGGGTGCGGGCTGTCCCCTCCCGCCGCCCACCTTCCTCATTTCGGCGACGCCGCCGCCCTGGCCACCCCGCGCTCCTCGGTCGCTTTCCTCGTCGGGGTCTCTTTCTTCTTCTTCTTCTTTTTTTTTTTTTTTTTTTTGGTGTCTGTGTTGGGGGCGGGGAGGGGAAAACGGTAGGGTGAGGACTGGAGACCGGCCATCAAGCGTGTTGAAAACCGTTTACGCATTCGGAGTCGCCCCCTTGGAAATAGGTGCCTGTGCAGCCGAGATGAAATTGTCAGGAGGAGTTTTCGGAGCGTGCTTCGGCACGGATGGTCTTTTTGTTCTTTTTTTTTTTTTTCTTCTCTTTAAAGTAATATCCTGTCACTTGGGGCTTTCCTGTTGTCTACTCTCATGTGACCTCCTTTCAAAATTGCTCATCCGATCTAGCTTTGGAGTTTTATTTTTAACGTGTGTGTGTTGGTAAAAATCCGCCAAAAAAAAAAAAAAAAAAAAAAAAAGGAAAGAAAGAAAACAACTGTAGGAACCGCTTAGATGTATTTATTGATTTTGTCCCGGGGCGGCGGGAGGAGCTGAAGCGGGGCCCGGGGAGCCCGGGGTGGGGGGGTGGGAAGCGGAGGGTTCGCGGGGGCCGGACGCACGTCCAGAGCCCGAGCCCGACTTGCGTTTTCTTGGAAGCGCCGCAACTGCGGGGAAGGAGTGTTTGGAAACCGTGTCCGTTTCAATATGGCGGGCTAAGGTGGCTTTTAAAAACTGAAAATAAAGGTTTTGAGGTGGGAAAAAACCCAACCGGAGTTGCGGTGCCTTAGTTTCGACTCTCTTTGGCTACTCCGGGAGCTGTTTTAGCGAATTAAGTGGGAAAAAGGAGACGGAATGAGCTGCCCTAGTTTTTTCCGTGTTTGGAGTCTGCGCGTCCAGTCCATTGCCAAGGAGAAAAGGGGTGCCGCTGGCCCAGACTGGGGCAGCCGAACACAACGGCTGCGTGTGCTTCTGGATCGGTGTGCATCCCGGCGTGTGCAGTTCGGGGGTGTCAGAGACATACGCCCCGAATGTGTGTGCGCGTCTTGGAGCCAGACTAACCCGATTTGACGTGACAAACTGCTGACACGTGGTGCAGAATACACGAGGGCAGAGGCAATGATTTATTTCGGCGTTCTCGAGAGGAGCCCTCCCTGTATGCTGGCTTCTGTGCGGGGAAGTCCCGAGTAAAGGACTAAGTGTCGGGGTGTTGGGTGCGGTCGGGCTGCAGGCGCCCGTGGGGTTTGGGTGTGCTGGGGGCACGCCGCGCTTGGCGGTGGGGGCCTCGCGGCAGAGGCGTGGGGACCATGAGAGCAGCGCGGCCGAGAGGTGTGGGCGCGCGGGCCTCGGCGGCAAAGTGGGTAGGGTGGAAGCGAGGAGTTGCTTTTGGAGTTGAACTCTAGGGAGGGTGGGGGATGGGAGAAGTGTTCTCGGAAGAAAGTGGCCCTTGCTTAGGTCCAGCTGGAGAAGGCTGGATCTGAGTGCGGCGTCCTCCGGCCGTGGCAGGCGAGGGGCGGCGCCGTGGCATGGGGGTTTCAGGGGTGTCCGGGAAAGGCCAGCTTCTGGGGCCCGGAGGGTCTGCGACTGGAGTTTGGGGGCAAAGTCGGAGCCTGGAGGGGGAAGTCGGAGGGGAAGCAAGCAAACCCGAGCTTCCTAAGCTAGGAACGGGGATCTCCAACAGGGGTCGCCAGTGGCCAGGACGCAGCTGCCGAGCGGAGGTCGCGCGGGAGGGACCCAGGGGACAGGGGGCCGTGCGGCGGCTGTGCGCCCCCGCCCCCGGCCCTGGAGAGGGCAGGTCCTGGGGACCTTATCGGGGCCGGCGAACCTGATGGCGCCTCGGCCCCGTGCGCGAGAGGTGTTTAAATCTCAGGGTTAAACATAGTGTGTTGGCTAGGTTTGTAGTTAGCGCAGTAACGGGGTCTCCAGGCATTTACAGGGGCCTAGAGGGGAGATCCGTAGGGTCAGCTCGTCCTCTCCCCTTAAGGGGACGCCGCGCTGCCGGAGAGGCCTGTCTCTCGCAGTGTCCCGCGGGTGGGGGCGCAGGGGAAGCGATCCTAGGTTTGGAGACCCCGCGTCAGATTTTCCTTCCCACCTGGGCAGCGGGGCTGAGAGATCGCGACACTGTGGCCGAGACGGGCTTGGCCCCCCGGGAGGAGCGCGCAGGGCGTCCCCGGCCCTGGCAGCGTGCGCTGGCAGCGGGTCCTCCAGGGACAGCTCTCCCGTGGGCTTCGCTGGAGTGGAAACCAGCCTAAAATGGCTCTGTGCTTGTAAACTGCAGTTTCAGCCGGGAACCCCTCCCCTCGTCCTCCTGACGTCGCCGCTGACAAGCGCACAATTCACTCCAACGCCCCGAAACCCGCGATTTTGCATCGAGCTGTGCCGTGGAAGCGAATGTACAACCGATTACAAAGAATATTCCTCAGGATTCTCGCAGGGTCCAAGTTTCCCTTTCCTGTAGGAAGGAACGGGAGGTGTGTGGGGGGGGGGCGTCGGGGGCGGAACCGAGACGCTGCAGAAGCCCGGCCGACCACCGCCCCGGAACCCGGGCTGCGGTTCGGGGCCGGGGCCCTTTCCGCGTAAAAAGCCGAGGGAGGTGCCCCGGGGACGCGGAAGGTGGCGGTGCGCAGCGATGGCCACGGCCAGGGGCAATCGGCCTTGACGGCATCGATGGTGTCCGGAGTGCAGAGCCGGCGCCGGGAAGCCTGGGAGACCGTCCCCAAACTTCTGGAGACCCGCCTGCAGTTTCGCTTTCGGAATTTTCGGGATCTTTGGGTTTCTAGAGTTGGGTGGGATTCCGGGAAGAGAGGGCGCCAGGCGCTGGTCCTACGGATGCTCGTTCCCCTTTCAGTGCAGTAGTCAGCACTCATCACCCCAGCGTCCCCTCCTCTGAGTTCCCGGACCCCGCGGGCGCGTTGGAGGGTTTGGGGCTTCCAGCCTCGCGCGCAGCCCCGGCTCCGGAGAGCATCCGCCCCGCACCGCGTTTTGTCGGCTCTAGCGGCGCGGTCCGAGCCCACGGGTGGGCAACCGCTTTCGAACAGGGCAGACCCTGCCTGAATCCGCATCCATCGGCGCTGCCTTCCACTTTCCTTCACCCCTCCGCCCTCCCACCGACGCCAAGGGACCTGGGAGACCGATTCGAGTGTCTACACCAAGCCAGCGGATCCAGGTTTCACCAGGTCGGAGAAAACGCGAAAACCGGCTTAAATTGGTCACCTCATGCTGGGGAGGCCGCTAGGGGTGGGGAGAGAGGTTGAGCGGGTACAAAGGGGAAGGGGAGAGGCCTTGGTGGCCAGAAGGAATTGGCCAGGCGCTTCTTTGCGATAGGAGATTGCTACTTTCCCCCTAGTAAGCGTTAAATTGGCACACACGCTGCTTCCTCCCTTCCACAAATAATTGTCTCAGATCCTTATCTCAGCTGGGAGCTGGGACCATGCCGCCTGCCTGAAAGGGGGGAGGGGCACACCCACGCACGCCAGAAACCCTCCACTCCCCCACCAAAGTTTTGACTGTGCGAAGGACCCATTCTCCTGCGCGGTGGCTATTGATTCAGCAGACCCCAGTCTAGAGAAGCATGCACCCAGCGACCCCGTTTTGATGTGTGTTTTTCTAGAAGTGTAGGCTGAGAGCTGCCAGGCCAAGAAGTGAGTATTTCCCATCAGGCTTCCAGCACCTTGAACCTCCAACAGGCCACCCTGCTGGGACCTGAATTTCGCTAACGATGGGAGTCATTGATCTGAGAGAGCTTTTCCTCTTAGTGTTTTCTTGCAGAAACCATGGATAGGTTTTTTGTTTTCTTTCTGTTTCTGGTGTTTGTTTTTTTTTTTTTTTTTAAATTTTGCTAGGTATCAATACAGAGGTTCAGGATTCTTGCTTAAAAACAAACAAATAAAGCAGAATAGGTTCCTGAAGAAGGAGGAGAGCCTGAATGATCTCAGAATTAGCCTCTCTGTTCCCTTTTTGTTATAAGACCCTCCCTTTGCTGTCGGGGGAGTAGGGGATGTTTATCAAATCCCATTTCTGCCTGCTCTGGCCGAGATGACATTGTTCACTTTTCTCCAAGAACTGGTGTCCACGAAGGACTCACCCCATCTGTGTTGGAAGCATTGCTCTGAGCAGTAAGCGAATGAGGGTTCCATTTCCTTGGTACAGGGTGCTTTTGGGGTGGCAGAACCCTTGAAATGGAAGTCACGTTCTGGAGGGCCTATACTGAGAGCAAAAAGGTTTTGTCAGGGTATCAGAGTAAAAGAGTTCTTCTCCTCTCCCTTCTCTTTGTTGTCCTCCTCCTTTTAAATAATTTGTACAGAATGGTGTACTGTGGGGATTTGAATGACCTCCAGTTCTAGGGTTCTAGGTTTGGAGCTTTTCTGATAGTTATTTCACTAGTGGGACTTTGGGAGTTCACCTAACAGTATAGTGATCGGAAAGAAGAGCTTGTAAAAGGTTCTTGTACCAAAATGAAATCAGGATATGTAGTTCAAGGCACATTTTATGTTTTTTTTCTAATTGTTTTTACATCTGCATTGCCTCAGTACAAACATATTGTTCCTGTTTTACAAATATGGAGAAAAAATTAGGGAAATTTTGCTTGTCATAACAGACCAACCTGGGCATTCAGTTTCTAACCACCGGATTTTGTGGCAGAGGAGAGGACAGAATCAGGAGGTCTGGGTTCTCCTTTGGAGATATTTCTATCTAGCTGTGTGGCCTTGGACCACTTAGAGCATTTTTCTGAGCTTCAGCTTCCTTACGTGCGTCGGACTGGAGTCTCACTCCGATCTCCATGCTTCTGTTTGGGGGAAAAGACCAGTGATTCAACACATCTTTGTAGGCATGGTCAAACGATTCATCTTTCAGACCCCTGTCTGTAAAGTACAGTGAAAGCACGAGGAGCCTTGTGACTGTGGCTCAAGAAGACATTTGGTGGGTTCTAGTTCCCTCTGCGGGGGTCAAGGGCTGACACTATTGAGGGAAAGAGGCTGCACGGAGGCCAGGTTTCACTCATGCCCTGGAAAAGGGGAGGTGTAGAGATGGACACATATGCAAATGTAGCCGTCATATATAATCCGTTAACTTTTTTTTTTAAGATTTATTTATTTATTTTAGAGAGAGAAAGAGAGTATGAGTAGGAGGGGCAGACGGAGAGGGAGAGAGAATTGCAAGCAGACGCCACGCTAAGTGGGATTTGATCCCAGGACCCTGACATCATGACCTGAGCCAAAACCAAGAGTTGAGTGCTCAAGCACCTGAGCCACCCGGGTGCCCCAGGCTTCATATATAATCTTGATAGTATCGTGGGCTGGGCGAGGGCATTGTGGTTTTGAATAGAAGTCATGAAGAAGTACCTGATTCAAGGATGCTTTAGGAATTCCTAAGACTAAAAGGGACTGTTCCACATAACCTTCCGTACCCCACCATTGCAGACAGGGTGAGTGCTGGGACCTCATTCCACTAGTATTTACAGTGTGGGTAGATGACTGCGGCCTCCTGGTAGCCTAGGGAGTAAAAGAACTAGGTCTGATGTTGCATTTACCATTCCTGCCCTTTATTTATTTATTTAATTTTAGTTTTTAAAAAATTATTTATTTGTCAGGGAGAGAGTGCGAGCGAGCTCAACCAGGGGAGCAGCAGGCAGAGGGAGAAACAGGCTTCGCACTGAGTAAGGAGCCCAGTGCGGGACTCGAACCCAGGACCTGGGGATCGTGACCTGAGCTGAAGGCAAAGGCTTGCTTAACCAACTGAGCCCGCCCCAGGTGTCCCCATTCCTGCTCTTTAAGTTGGGCTATTAGACAGTACGTACCGTTGACCCTTCAACAATGTAGGGGTGAGGGGCAACAGCTTTCCCCAACCCCCCAGCGGAAAATCTTCGTGTCACTTGACTTCCGAAAGCGTAACTACTAATAGCCTGCCGTTGACCAGACGCCTTACCAATACTGTGAACCGTTGATTCATACATATTTTATACTTCTATTATACACTGTATCCTTAGAATAAAGTAAGCTAGAGAAAAGAAAATAGTTATTAAGATCCTAAGGAGGAGAAAATATATTTACAGCAGTGTAGTTTATTAGAAAAAAAATCCATGTGTCAGTGGACCTAGAGATCAAACCTGTGTGTAAGCCAGCGACACTTCCTCTCTCTGTGAGACTAGACAGGTCCCGGACAACTCCAGAGACGTGATCTTGTTGGCTAAAACAAGAGTTGGCCGTGTTGAAGTCTGTGTAAACGAGACGGGACTGTATATTGTAAGTAAGGGAAGGTATTTGGGTTAGAGCTTGCAGTAGAACAAGGGATCTTACAGGATCCATAGAAAGTCGCTGAACAAGGTTCCGAAGGATCCGTTTGGCAGGATCTTGTCAGCAGTGCTCCGATGGAAAGATGCCAGGATCACTCCCCAATCTGGTCAGCCCCTAGTGAATTTTAAAATCATGGAACACTGCATCAAAAACTAATGGTGTACTGTATGATGACTAACATAACATAATAAACAAATGATTGTTTCACCATAAACTGATCGTTAGGTCCCTTGTGTTTTGATAGAATGACATTCGCTAATCAGAAAGTTTTATTTCTTTTGTCTCTAAGATTTCTATCCTTGTGAGAATACAGATGTCGTTGACAGTGATTAAGCAAAGAATCCATTGTCCTTTTCTGTTTCATTCTTTTTGATTTTCTTTTAAGGAAAATGACACATTGGGTAGATACAGTGCTTGTGAGCACATATGGTGATATCTGTAGAGTAGGGCTAATAGGAGACCGTTCTGGTGCTGGTGGGACAGGGGAAGATGGGGCAGATTTCTATCCTGTGATTCCCCCCTCGCCGAAGTTTTATTGGATGAGGGGAAAAAACTTTTATTATTATTATTTTTTTAATATTTTTAAGTAATCTCTACACCCAACCTGGGGCTCAGACTTACGACCCTGAGATCAAGGGTCCCATGCTTTACTGACTGAGTCAACCAGGCACCCCCAACGAAAGCCTTATAAAAAGTTACTAAGGTGTACCATGTCTGCTTTCTCCTAAATTTAGCAAGTTTGTTTTTCCATTTCAGTTAAAACTGAGGTATAAATCGCATCACTTTAAGGCATAAAACGAGAATCTTTAAATCCAAGTGTAAATTTCCTCCCAGTCTCTTTTTAAACATAATTGAAATAAGTGCTCATATAAAAAACTGGACATTTGGATCTTGTAGGTCCAGGGGTTAACGATGAAAGCATTGTGGAATGAATAAGATTATGAACTAGCGATTTACTGAAGATGGTGTTAAAAATAAAAATAATTACTTATTTGAGCATGAACTGTTCTCCATCCCCAGTGCTTACTGCTTTGCATTTATGTATCCTCTATGTTCTGGGAATATTACCCCATTTTACAGAAGAGACTGAGGCCTTAGAGAGCCTGAGTAACTTGGCAGCAAATCAGGGCAAGAGAGAGAGTGAGGATGTGAATCCTAGTCTTGCCTTGTCTTGAAACTGTAATTATTGTATATTGATTATTTACTCTGCGTGAGACACTGTGCCAAACATTTTAAATGTGTTAGCTTGCTTAATCTTTACAGGTGAGTGCTGTTATCTATATTTTATTGATAAGGAGATCAAGTTTTTGGAGCAGTTCCGTATAAACGGTTGGTTATTTATTTATTTATTTACTTTGAACTTGATTTGCAGTTTGCAGGAAGACTGGAGCATTTTCTCTTTGCATTTATTTTGGGTGGTCATGGGGGAGCAGAGCCCTTAGAGGAGGCTAAATCTCTGTATTTAAATGCGAAAGTGAAAATATTCAGTGCCCTGGGTTGGGGTAGAATGTTGCTCTCAGTCCTGTGAATTGATCATTACAGTTTTGAAAAGTTGCGTTTCTGAAATTTCAGCTTAATTAAAAGGTAGTTGATTTTTATACACATCAGTTTCCTTTTTCCTCTCCTCCCTGAAAGACATTCTCACACTAGTGTATAGGTGAGAATAAATGGAAAAATTCTCAAGTCGTGGACAAGTGCAGAGTCGAACTCCACAGGACCTTGGGACAGCTGGGGAAGAGAGGTAGAATTTTCCCTTCTAAGTAGTTTTTCTTTTCTTTTTTTTCTTTAAAAGACTTTCTTTTATTTATTTGAGAGAGAGAGAGCCTGCGAGTGTGCGCACAGGGAGGGGAAGTGGCAGGCAGAGGGAAAAGCAGGCTCGCTGCTGAGCAAGGAGACCAGACCTGGGGCTCCATGTGGGGTTCCATGTGGGGCTCCATGTGGGACTTGATCCCAGGATCCTGGGATCATGACCTGAGCTGATGGCAGACCCAGACCAGCCACCCTGGCGCCCCATGCTATAGGGGTTCAATGCAAAAAAGCGGAGCTCCCTGAGACTGTTCTAGACAGGCTTCCATTGGTACTCTTACAAGAGACGCATCGCTTCTCCAGCCCTGTGGAGAGCTCACAGAAACGTCCCCAAAAATGAGTGGTTATCTCCACTAGAGTTGGGTGGGATTCCGGGAAGAGAGGGCGCAGAAAAAAGTCAAGGGGGATGGGCGGCAAAGCACAAGGCCAACATTTCCTTTGGATCACTGCGGTGTTTGCATTCGTTCCTGCAGGGAAGAAGCCGGTTTGCCTTATGAAGGGTGGAGAAGTGGGAGTGAGGAGGAGGAGGGCTTGGCAGTCTTAGCCTGCACAGTTTGAACAGGAGGACAGAAGTCACTGGTATGGCGGGAAGTGCAGACTGCGAACATGTACTTTTGCGGGAGGCCTGCTTGTCTTAACATTCATATCCTTGTTGATGTTAACTCCCTAAGTTATAATTCATCTGCTTTGATCACAGTCATGTTCTGTATTGCAGCTGAAAGTTTCTGAGATCCTCCAAGGCCTCACGCCTTGGGGTCTGTAACCCCTGCCACGTGTGCGTCCCTGATGTTAGGTAAGGAGAGGTGACATCCCCTGGTCTGGAAACACGGCCAACTCTGGAATCAAACCCAGCCGTCCTGGTTCTCCGTTCCCCTTGGAGGAGGCAGGACGGCTCCCTGTGGAGTAGCAGAGAACAAGGAGCCTCGTTTTGGTCCTTGTCTTTCATTGTCTTTAAAACTTTAACTTAAATATGCTTTATCCTTCCCTGCTAGCTGTACAATGCAGGGTACCTTTCCCCTTTCCGTCCCTCTACGGCTGCCAACCTCAGTGCCTTAACACAGTTCATTAGATTAAGTCTGGGAGTAGCCAGCTGGGCCCTGAGGTCCTCACCCGCCTCTTTTTACGCAAGCTATTGGGATCCAGCTCAGACCATGGGTGATGTTTTGTTTTTTGGGTCTTTATTCCATTCCAGGGGAAGCTTTAGTACTCTCTCCTCCCATATACACTTTGTTTTAATGAGGAAGGTCCGTGAAAACCCAGATTCCCTGAACCGTGTGCCTGGGAGGCGAGACTTTTGGAACAGGCCTTGTGTTTGGCAGATGAAACAGTGATGCTTGCTGCAGTGAGAAGGCCGAGAGTACCTTCAGGTTCATGATCATTACATTCCAGTGCAAAGCCCAGAACTCCGTTCATTACATTCCCCGTGCTCTGTAACCAAGCTAAATTAGGGTGTTTTTATTGACTTTGCATAACGATATGCACTTGGACGCCCCTGGAGCCAACTTCCTTCATGCATTTAAATGATATGATTTATAAAATTTGATTTATGCCCAATTTTATGGTTATAGGTATGGCTTCAAGTAAACACCTGAAATGCTCTTCAGTTGGTTTATGAATCCCCGGCGACGCTGCACGGCTCTCCACGCTGGCTTCCATGAGACGTTTTGAGGTGTGTGGCATCTCTCAGGCGTCTTTGCTGTGTATCTGGGCTGCCGGAAGTAACGGATATGTAAAATCCCCACAGAAAACTAGGCGCTGATGATTAGACATTGTCTACGCATGTCTAGCTTGCAGAAGGATCCGTTGTCAGAATTCTCTGCCTTTTGAGTTCTCACGGTCGTGTGTACGACGCATGGGCTCGTGACTCCACGCACGGGTGTGTAACGTGGGATACGCGTCTCCTGCAGAGATGAAGGATGCCTTTGCTTTCGTCAGAGGCTTGGACGGATGCTCTAATTCATTCCAGACTTTGTAGGTGACAGGGAAACCCCAGGGTTAGTTCAAGATGTCAGGACCGTGTGGGAAGATGTCTGTGTGAATAGAACTCATGCTTTTTTATCGTAAGGCCCTTCCAGGCTCTTTGGTGTAAAGTATGTGGTGTCAGTCATAGGGTCATCTGAGGATGATGTTCAACCTCAGTGGCTTGGAGGCAAATTTCTGGTGCAAGAAACCCTTATCACCACCTCGATGCAAAGACCTATCGCCTACCAGACTCCATTGGGGATCTCAAGGCCCCATCCTTGTTTAGAGCAAATAAGTACTTAACAGTCCGTAAATAATCCGTAGGTAAAGAGTAAGTCAGTAAGTGGCCTTCTGACATGTTGCACCGCTTATCTGCCCTTTGCCTGGGTTTTCTCCTGTTGCACAGTGCCCCGTCGGAAGCACTGACGTCGTTCACTTTCTGCTCGAGTAACACATGCCGTTTGGCCGCGAGGCTAAGAGGTGACAGTTAAAACCAGGAATTAGAGGTCACGGTATGTTACTGTGGGAACCACAGGCTGCCACAAGCCAGCCAGCCCCGGTGTTGACTCCTGAAGTACCTTTCATCCCCCACATATCTTGTTTCCCAGGATTGGGGTACAAATCTGATTGTAAAGAATTAGCATTTCTTCTGCCGGGGCAGCCATGTGTGTCAGGTTTCCCTCTGTTTAGAGTGAAAACCGACGAAGCCCGGTGGACAAATGGCCAGTAAATTGCTGTCCTAATCAAGGTGACTCAGACTCCGAGCATATGGTGGGTGGCAGCGTTTCACGAACCTTCTGCCCCACAGAATCCACTCATCTCACTTGATGATGGAATCAGGCAGGACCTGTCTCTTTTTCGAAAGGCTGAGTGTTGGCTGTTAGGCGTCAGGAGGAGCTGGACGCAGTCAGGTGTCATTTGCGGCGAGATCCGGTGACAGGGTGGGTAGGAATGGAAGGGGGCTGTCCTGGACAGTAGCACTTGGCACCCGACGTGGCTTTCCTTCCCCAAAGCCCTTTCCAGGTACGGTTCCTGGAGCTGCTCTCCCCGTCCCAGACGCATCCCATTTGCCCACTGCTTCTTCCAAAGACGGAAGCGGTGGTTTCTCCGAGATCGGATTTGGGACAAAAATTGGGTTGTGTGTCCTTCAGAAAACCCCCCCGATCTTTCCCCCTTTATTTGAAATATTTTGAAAGGTCTTCGCTCAGGTTGGGTGTCCTGTGCTCATTTCGAGATGCCCGGAGTAGGAAATGAGGCCGTTTTCTGCGCGATTTAGACACGCTAGACATCCACGGGCAGCCCGAGCGTGTCTGGAACTTCATAAGCTTTGAGTTCGGACCTTCGCATTTTATGGTCTCTCCGGAGGATAGTCGCCTTTCTGAGTCACGGAGAGACACGGATGACCACAGACCTTCCCACTTCGGAGTAGCGCGCGTGAGATTATGAGTATGTTAATTAGCTACGTTGCAAGTTTCTTGAAAGACGTTGAGGCAGATCCCTTTGAACAGTCCAGGTAACTCTGAGACAGTTCTTTTGTCGCTAGCGTAATGCAGTTCACTAAAGTGAGCCCTTGTGAGGCCTCGTGACTTCCAGTAGAAAGCTTCGTGGTTTCACCTGCGCTTGGGTATTGTCTCTGCGCAGTGAAAGAGCGACATTTGTCATGTCTAATAAAACAGGATCAAGGTGAAAAAGTGGTATATTAGTGAGTAGTGGGGCAGGTAAGGAAAGAAGAGAATTTATTAACTCTCAGAAGTGGCAATCTGGAGCTGGACCCTCTGTTGCTTTGGATTTAAGAGAGAGATCCTTCTTGGAGCCCTCACGTGCCTCATCTCAGGGAGGAAAGGGATTGTGTGTGTTTTGCGATGTCCCCTTCTAAGCCACTGACAGTAGGCAGAGACCTCCGCCTTCCCTGATGGAATAGGGTGGAACCCTTTCCAGTGTATGTTGACTAGCCTGAGAGTAAAGACACTCATGGTGGGGTTTCCTCTTGGAATGACCCGAGAGACGCCAGCCAGCCCCTCGGCCCCCCTCCTCTTAAACAAGAGAAACCAGAGTGCTGCCAGTCTTCTGAGGAAGGTGCCTAACATGACAAGTAGAGACCAGAACCAACCAAGGGAACAAAATGACTTACAAATCTCTCAAAGAAGGTTATGAATCACCGCAGGGAGGGTTTAGTTTAGACTTTGCATCCCCTTAACAAGAACGGGATAGGGTGGGAAAGGGAGTCTTCATGAGAGTTTAGACAGAGCTTTATGCAATTAAACCATGAAATCCCATAGAAGAGCTAGAGGGAGAAGCTGAAGGTAGATCCCAAGTGGAAGATTTAAAAAAAAAAAAATAAAGTGACAAAACATAAAAGGAAACATTAAGCAGATTGAAGTGGTCTGGCATTTGATGGAATATTTGGGTGAAAGAACAGAGAACACAGATGAGGAAATCAGCAGTAATTCAAGAAAATATCCTAGTCTAAGAACATGAATTTTACACTTGAAAGAAGTCTGAGTGCCCTGAAGCCACAAGCAGATCGTTAGAGGCCCCAGGAGCTGCGCCGCTGACTGACGTCCCCCGTGGAAGCTGTGAGATCGTGGACAGAAGCCCTCAAAACTCTGCGAGAGGGTGTTTTTGTTTTTTTCCCATGTGTAGTTTTTGTTTTTGTTTTTAGGTTTTATTTTATTTATTTGAGATAGCACGTGAGAGAGAGAGAGAGAGAGCGCGCACAAGCAGGGAGAGCAGCAGATGGAGAGGGAGAAGCAGAGTCCGCACCGCACAGAGAACCTGATGCGGAACTCGGCCCCAGGACCCTGAGCTGAAGACAGCTGCTTAACCAACTGAGCCACCGAGGTGTCCCTCAACTTTGGAATTTTTTACCCACCTAAACTCCTGGTACAAACGTGATGGTAGATAATGACATTTTCAACCGTGCAAGGCCTCCTCTTTTCTACCTAAGTCCTTTCTTAGGGGACATACCTCCTCAAAAGAGAAAAGCGAGACATGGGGGACCCAGAAGAGAGGAAGTGTGACAAAGGAAAGAGAAGCCAGGTCTCAGATGGCGTCTGCCTGCCGGGCATAGAAGGCAGCCTGATGGGAGCAGAGCAGAGGCCCCGGTGGAAATTTCTTGAGATGAAATGAACAAAATGCCTATTTATGTCAATTTATCAAGAAGAGAAGTAGATAGTGGAAAAATTGCATTTGGATGGGTGATAAGTATGTTAAAACTAAGGATGTGGAAAGAACAAGATCATGACTGACTCCAGAGCACGGTTGTATGAGGAAGGGGCACCAGTCCTCATGTGCCATGGGGTCAGCTGGGACGTCTTCACAGACCTGCTGGGGTCACACCTGTTAGGAGGCGAAGGGCAGGAGGGAGGGAGCGAGGGGGAGCGGGCTGAGTGTGAGCACATGACTCGACAGAAACAGGCAAGTTCATAAGTGAGTTATCAGAGGTGTGGAGACGAACACCATGGCAGTCAGCCAAGGGGTTTGAAGAAGGAGGGAGTTCCCAGGCGTCACCCGGTCACCTCGGTCCCAGGAGTGAGGGACCGAGGGAAGAGTCCGTGGAGATTGTACAAGCCAGTTTCCTTTTGCTTTTCAAGAAAAGAGACCTGGAAAAAGTAATTCGGCCAGATACATAGATCCATTAAGAGCGTGGCTCCCCCATGAAGAGTCAACGTGATGCCTTCTTGATAAACTGTAACTCTTACCAAACTTTTATGGGGAACAGGCTGGACTGACTTCGGCAGATGGGGTCGCAAAGCTCGACTTTATGAGATGGAACGGAGGTGACTGGCATTCTGTAAGGAACGCTGCTTACCATGCAAGACTCTAACGCAGAGCTACTTCTGGGAGAACCAGCCTTCCCCTTGCTACGTGTAAATGACTTTGCAGAAATCATAATATTTTTGGGGGGTACACCTTTGTTAAATCTCTCTTGATGAAGAACTGCGTTATCTTTCTCAGCAGCCCAGACAAGAAAGTCTTTTCATCAAGCAGGGGATCTCCCGAGGGCAGTGCTCGGCCCAGCGTCGTCCGCGGCGCCTGGAAACTTGCTAGAATACAGAGGAACAAGGCAGTTCTCTGGATCTGTGGGTCAGAGACTCGGGGGTGGGGCCCAGCAGCCCTAGTTTTGACAGGCCCTCCAGCTGATTCTGTGTCTTCAGTTTTGAGAACCATTGAGGCAGCGGACACCATTCTATGTAGTGAGGACCCCCTCGAGTACGGGTGACCCTCCCCCCACGAGGCTCACCCGATCATAGTGTAGGAGGCTCTGTTTTCACTTCCCTGGGGACCTCGGCCTCCTTGGGCTTGAAGCACCTTGGTCACCGCTGGTGGGAACTGTGACTTTTTTTTTTTTTTTTTTTTAAACCAAAGACCGCGTTTTACATCAATCTTTGGACAAAAGCTTAGCATGCATCCTGAGGTCAACCGTGATGACTAGAGCATCATAATCACAGACTTATAAAAAGGGAGCACGGTCCTTGTAGGGTGTGTTTGGTGGGATTTGGGCCCTAAGTGGGGGTGGTGTAGACGAGATGATGCTTACTTCCCTGTGATGTGGTGGTAGGAGTGGACAGCGCACACCAGCCTCCCTTTCCGTTGCCTCGCTTCGCTTCTCTGGGAGGCTCACATCCGTGGGATCACAGGTGGCGTGGATCGTGAGGCTTAGATGTGTTCCTGCATTTGGGCCCTCATCTCACCTCTGGGGCTCCTTGTGAAGGAAGCCTCAGAGGTCTGCTAGCATTTATGGCTGAGTGTGGTGGACACGGCACTGCTGATGATGGGGAAAAAGAAAACACCCTTTAATGGTCAGTAGGAGGGGAATGGCAAATAAATTACCGTATTCGTATTATAATAAAAATTGTGCAAGTCATGTTTTCGAGGAATTTTAATGACGTGGGAGAAGTGCTGCTATCTGTGTGATGGCAAATGAAACGTGAATTAAAATTCTAAATTCTAGGTGAGCTGAAACCCCGCAGAGAAGCTGTCAGGGGGACCTACTCTCCAAATAAGACTAATTATTCCCGGGTGTTAGAATGATAAGTGATTTTCATGTGCTCCTTTATAATTTTATTTTCTAGACTTCTGCAGCATGTGTATACCTTTTATGGGAAGGAGGCCAGTAAATATGGTTGAAAAAGTGCAAGTGTGATGTGACATTTGCTAAAATAAACACATTTTGCAGTCTCCTCTGTAAACAAGAGTGTTGTCACTTGTCCTTATAGAATAACATAAGGTTTAACTCTGCCACTCATTGATGTGGCTTTCTTTTTGATATTTATAATGTTACCCTTGAGTTCTATTTAAAATGATTGATTTGGTGCATTTAAATTGATGTCTTACTTTATAGTCCCTGATTCCCTTTTTACGGTGTCTGGCCAGGGGCAAGGGCAGAGAGCTGAATCCCTAAGAAGTCATAAAAACTTCAGCAAACTTTTCCCCCTTCAATAAGTATTCTATAAGCCATTGATACATGACTCATTTCTTAATAATTACATTCATGGACATTTCTTTTTCCTTCCCAGAAAAACTTTAAGCCTGATTACATTTTTTGAGCTGGACTGATTTTCCTGAATTTATAGATGAATGAAAACAGAAAGCGATTTTAGTGTGACATGCATGCTTTCGGATATTAGATCTTTTCTTCTTTGAAATTATAGCGATGCAAAAATGCAGCACATTCTGTAAAAACCTGCTTCATCGGAACGTTTGCTGTGCAATGTTTGTGGGATATCACGGGGAAGCTGTTAAGTCTCTTTTTGAAGTTTCCTAGGTTTTAAAATTCCTGGGTTCTCTTTTAATGAGCTTGCTATTGTTAAATTAAAACTTTCAAGAGAGCCAAGAATTGATGGTTATTTACGACAGGCTCCAAATTCAGATAGAGTAAACCCTGGCCTACCTGTGTAGTGGGCTAGCTTTTCTCCCGAATACAGCAGCCACTCTGACTTTTTCATGAAAATTAATGAAAATTAAAATTGAAATCATCTTTTCTTTTCTCTTTAAATTGAAATCATCTTTCATGTTAGCTGCATTTCAAAGGCCCTGTAGCCACATGTGGCTGGTGGTTACTGTATTAGACCCTGCAGGTCTAGAAAGTTCGACTAGACCTTCCTGGCAATTTAAAGATAATTCAAAATAGGTAAAAACCCCTAATAATTTCTGGTTAGCCCTAGAATACTATCTAGTAAGTGTTCTTCCCCACCCATTTTCTTACTAACAAGACTTTGCTTGGCTTATGCTAAAATTATTTAACTGTCTCTGATTTTTTTACCAAATGGTAGGAGGAGGTGGAAAAGAATTAACAGGGGAGGGTGCTTATTCTGTTAAATTTCTTTCAGATAAACAGGTAATCTGAATGCAGAAAAAACCGTTAACACTGAAAAAAAAGCTCTGGTAGATTTGTAGAACTTTAGATTCGAAAAGGGCCCTGGATTGCATCTAATCAAGCTTTCATGAGAAGTTTGAAGGAACAGAGAGGTCAAGTCATTTGCCTGGGTCACACAGCTAGATCATAGCCTTGCTACTCTCCCAGTTGCTCTAATTGTGTTGTTCAGCAGCTTTAGAGAGAAGAGGAGCCAATTAGAGTGGGATTAACTTTACACAGGATCCCAAGTGTATTGTAAAAAACAGGAAGTTACCCTTTAAAAACCCAGCTTTGTGAGCTTTCTTTTCATGTCTTTAAAAAAATAAAGGTACTTTCATTAATAGAAAGCTTTACCTTTGGTCTTGAACCTAATATATATTTTAAGAACCAAAATGAAATATGCCTCTTTTTAAAAATAGCCTTTTTTGGGGTCGGGGGTTGGCGGCAGGAAAGGATTTTCTTTTCAAAATCCTGTTTTCATTTTGTAGGACTTCGGGGTTGGTTTTAACCAGCGAGCTCTGCTGCCCCCACAAAGTCCCCTGGAAGTACATTTCTGTGGAGTGGTCTGTCGTTCTCCTGTTTGACGTGGTTTCTCCGGCCATGTTTATTTCCACAGGCACAGCCTGGGAATGTGCTGTGGAGACCGAGCTGTGGAAAGGGATTTAGTCTAGGAAGCTGCCTCCAAGCTGTGAAGAGATTGCGTCTTGTTAATGTCGGAGGGACCCCTGGGTCGTTTGTACCATGTCCCCTGGATTGGCCTTGTGAAGGATGCTGTGCACTTGTTTCCTTCTTCTCTCCCCAGACCTTCATCCACAGGGTCCTGTTTCAGTCCTGTCCCTGTCTGTCCGTCTGTCTGGCGAACGGCTGCCTGGAACAGGTCGAATCATGGCACTCCCGCAGTGAAATTCTGCGGTGTCTGCTCTTGCCCGCAGAGTGGAACGCAGGGTTGGGGTCCTCACTTGGGCAAACCAGCCTCCTGGCCTTGGGGTTCAGCCTCGGGCCTGTTCCGCTAGCACTTCCTCCGGTCCTGCCTGCCCCCGCCCATCCCTGTGGTGATCACGGCTTCTGCGCCTTGTTTGCCTCTGCCTCTCTGTGTCTCTAGTGTCCCTGTCCCTGACCAGCTTATAAGGGGTCATTGCGTGCTCCCTGTACCCTGTGGGGATGCCCTCTGTACTAGACTGTCTGATACGCCGTTGGCTCCAAGGGTCCCCCCTCCTATGTCGTTCAGCTGCTTGTCCTTTGGCCATCCCAGGCCTCAGTGATCTCCCCGACAGACCCCAGCGGACATCTGTGAGGGAGGCAGTGTTTCCCAGAGGGTGCCGCACCTTCCTCTGGGTGCCCCCGTTACTGGTGGGCGTGGTGTCCCCCGGCTGGGTGATCAGGGGATCCGCAAATTCACACCCATGCTTCTGGCGTCACGGGCAGGTGTGTGCTGTCTGCTGCGTGCTCCGCGTACCTGTTCTTGCCCGGGTGCTTGTTGGCTCCTGGGTCTCTGGTGCGATGGCCACGCTTGCTTATCAACAAGTGAGTTCTCTGCCGATGGCAGCGGCCATGGCTCCTGGATGCCGGTGGCGCTGGAGACACACGGTGCTTACCGCCACGTGCTGTGACATCTGGGCCTAAGGCACCAGGGCTTGTGGGGAGCCCCGGTTGCCCGTCCCTTTCCTGCCCGGTTGGCTGCATGCCGCCCCACAGGGAGGGGACCTCCGGAACCGCGGCTGCCCACAAATCCCAGTGTCTGCGTGGTAGCAGGAGTGCTCTTAGGAGAATGCAGTTCTACCTGTCATCGTGTGCGCAGTGTTAGCAAACGGCTGTCGCTGCGGTGAAATTAGCCAGCCCCAGCGTGCAAAGTGCTGGGGTTGCCAATGCCCTCTGTTTTAAAGCATCTTGGAACCCGTGTATCTGTTCCACGCATTCCTTTACTTATTTCTTAAAACAAAACAAAACAAAACAAAAAAAACTATTTAAAGAAAAACACACCAGTTTTCGTTTAGGTTGAGGTCGTTCCTGTGTGCACCTAGTTTCCTTACACCGTCGGTCTTAGACGCTGCTGGAGGGCGGGGTAGGACTGTCCTGCCTTGCTTTCTTGGCCCCACGCAGGGCTCCGTTGAGCCTGGGGTATTTCCCGATCCTTGATGAGACTTTTATTTTTTTCATTTTTTTTTTTAAAGATTTTATTTATTTAACAGACAGAGAGAGACCACAAGTAGGCAGAGAGGCAGAGAGAGAGGGGGAAGCAGGCACCCTGCTGAGCAGAGAGCCCGATGCGGGGCTTGATCCCAGGACCCTGAGATCATGACCTGAGCCAAAGGCAGAGGCTCAACCCACTGAGCCACCCAGGCGCCCCCCTTGATGGGACTTTTAAACCCCGGAAGCTGTTTCAGCCTTTTAACCAGTGCCCTCTTTCCTGGGACAGCCTCAACTTCTCCTGTATCCCCGGTCCTGAATTCTGGTCCTCAGATCACAGAGCCTCACTTTGGCTTCAGAAAGCAGGATAAGCAAAATAGACTCAAAATGGATGAAGGATCTCAATGTGAGAAAGGAATCCATCAAAATCCTTGAGGAGAACACAGACAGCAACCTCTTCGACCTCAGCCGCAGCAACATCTTCCTAGGAACATCGCCAAAGGCAAGGGAAGGAAGGGCAAAAATGAACTATTGGGATTTTATCAAGATCAAAAGCTTTTGCACAGCAAAGGAAACAGTTAACAAAACCAAAAGACAACTGACAGAATGGGAGAAGATATTTGCAAATGACATATCAGATAAAGGGCTAGTGTCCAAAATCTATAAAGAACTTAGCAAACTCAACACCCAAAGAACAAATAATCCAATCAAGAAATGGGCAGAGGACATGAACAGACATTTCTGCAAAGAAGACATCCAGATGGCCAACAGACACATGAAAAAGTGCTCCATATCACTCGGCATCAGGGTAATACAAATCAAAACCACAATGAGATACCACCTCACACCAGTCAGAATGGCTAAAATTAACAAGTCAGGAAATGACAGATGCTGGCGAGGATGTGGAGAAAGGGGAACCCTCCTACACTGTTGGTGGGAACGCAAGCTGGTGCAACCACTCTGGAAAACAGCACGGAGGTTCCTCAAAATGTTGAAAATAGAACTACCCTATGACCCAGCAATTGCACTGCTGGGTATTTACCCTAAAGATACAAACGTAGTGATCCGAAGGGGCACATGCACCCGAATGTTTATAGCAGCAGTGTCTACAATAGCCAAACTATGGAAAGAACCTAGATGTCCATCAACAGATGAATGGATAAAGAAGATGTGGTATATATACACAATGGAATACTATGCAGCCATCAAAAGAAATGAAATCTTGCCATTTGCAACGACGTGGATGGAACTAGAGGGTATCATGCTTAGCGAAATAAGTCAATCGGAGAAAGACAACTATCATATGATCTCCCTGATATGAGGGAGAGGAGATGCAACATGGGGGGTTAAGGGGGTAGGAGAAGAGTAAATGAAACAAGATGGGATTGGGAGGGAGACAAACCATAAGTGACTCTTAATCTCACAAAACAAACTGAGGGTTGATGGGGGGAGGGGGGTTGGAAGAGGGGGGGTGGGGTTATGGACATTGGGGAGGGTATGTGCTATGGTGAGTGCTGTGAAGTGTGTAAACCTGGCGATTCACAGACCTGTACCCCTGGGGATAAAAATATATTATATGTTTATAAAAAATAAAATTAAAAAAAAAAAGCAGGATAAGCACCTGTGCTCAGAAGCTGTGCAATGAGTCAAAGATGGTCTCCCAGTTGGTTACATTTACCTGATAATCTGTCATTTCATTTTCTTATTCGTGTACTTCTCTTCGTACCCGCAAGAGGCTTAGGTTGCCGCTGGAAGAGCCAGTCTCGACATTTCCATAGTTCCTATTCGGAAGTAGGTATTTTCTTTCTTTGTATTTTGATGGACAGATGGCTTTGTATCCCTCCCCCGCCCCCACAGCGTCTGGTGTAGTATTTTATGAACAGGTGGGGAGTAAGTTGGTGCTGGGTTAAGTTCCCGCACCGGGTACCGGGGACCTCACCCGTCTTCTCCTGCAAGAGTTTTCTGCCTTTTTCCTGCCATGGTGCAGGTGACTCATACCCTTTTATGAACCTTTAATTTTGACCTGACCTCAAAATAATTTTCCAGGAAAGTCAACTGAATAGCACCCAAAGGGCCGTGTGCGTGCATATGTGTGTGTGCGTGCATGTGTGTGGCAGCTTAAAAGGGAGCGGTATTTTCTTTATGTGGGTGACAAATAAATAAAGGTATTTATTTACAAATAAATTATTTATTTATTATTATTTATTTATAATAAATAATAATAAATAAATAATAAATAATATATAAATAAATAATAAATAATATATAAATAAAGGCATTTATTTACATTATTAAATAAACAAATAAAGGTATTTATTTACAAATAAATAAAGGTATTTTCTTTATGTGGGTGACAAAATATTCTATTTATAGGTGTAGAGTTACTGTGCCTTCCTTTATCCTTGCTCTTTTGCTGATTCAAACTTTCCTCTACGTGTGCAGCACAAGCAGACGTTGAACGAGGGAGAGATTTAAAAGGCCGCATGGCTGAGTCGAACCACCTGCGATGACCGTGGCCGACCCTGAGAGCGGCGTGCCGGTTGTTTCGTGAGCCGGGACGTAAACGAACTGAATTGTAGGTTCCGCGAGAAGCGCCTGTAATTTTACCTGTTTTCCCACCTCGTCCTAGCAGAATGCCAGCGAAGACTAGCTGGGCTGTGCTCGGAAAAGTCTGGATTGGTCAGGAAGCACCTTGGCAAACGCCGAGCCCTCGCCTGGGTCTGGTCGCACATTGCTTGGGACACGCGCGCCGTCTCCCCGGGTGTGGGTGTTTCTGTTACCAGCGTTACGCGGCATCCTGCGTGTTAGGATGACCCAGTAGCACATCTGAGAGGACGCTGTTACTTGGCGGGGAGGGACTTGAAAAACAAAGGAATATAATCAAGGTTCTCTGATTTTTTTTTTCCTTTGTTGGTTGCTCCTAGGTAATTCTTGCTGCGGGATGCGTTAAGAGAGGAGGACCCTTGCTCACTAGGCATGGAGGGCAGCTTGTCCGCGTCCAGCATGCAGGAACCCGCCTTCTCATCCCCGGAGAAGCAGCAAAGCTCAGCGAGTGGTAATGGAGGTCTCGATTCAGGTGGGACGTTGTTTTCTGGATTTCTCTCTCTGACGTGGTGATTCGGTGACCCGGATCTTCCTGAAAATGTTCAGGCATCAGTGGGGTGGACATTTCCAGATCTCTCATGCTGCCTGTTCCTAGCATCTGCTGTCATAGTTAGAAGCCTACAGTAGCTTGAAAGTTATGCAAAATTTGGCCCCAAATGAGTATTTCCTATACTAGATGGCGAGGGGTGGGTCACAGTGAGGGGACAGATCGCTTCAGCATCTCAGTGGCTAACACAGTGAAATGTTTATATGTCATTTTTTAAAAAAAGATTTTATTTATTTATTTGACAGACAGAGATCACAAGTAGGCAGAGCAGCAGGCAGAGAGAGAGGGTGAAGCAGGCTCCCTGCTGAGCAGAGAGCCCGATGCGGGGCTCGATCCCAGGACCCTGGGATCATGACCTGAGCTGAAGGCAGAGGCTTTAACCCACTGAGCCACCCAGGCGCCCCTTTATATGTCATTTTTGCCAGTTAGGACACACCGTCTTTCTCTTATGGGTCCTTGATCAACAGTGACGTCATCTGGCTCCCAAGACACAGCTGTCCCTTTTGCTCAGAAACTCTTGACCAGAATGACTCTTGTGTTTGCGCCAGTGCAAGGGAGGTGGGAACGTCAGACTTTTCTCCCAAGTGCTTTGAGGGACAGCGGGATCCGCCCAGGCACCTATGCCACCGTCTCCCCTCCTCTCTGAAACCTTGAGCATGTCTTTCAGAGAAGTGCCTAATGGGAAAGAAATTTAGGTCACGTGAGTCTGTGGTCAAGTTTTTCCTCTGTTCAAGGAATCTAACACCTAACCAGCCTTAGAGTGAATGTTAGTATTTGATCAGTGAGTTAATTCATGCATCTTTTTCTAAATATTTACACAAGAGTCCGTTTTAAAAAAAAAACACTTTTTTTTCCCCCTTTTTTTTTTTTTTTTAAAGATTGCTCTATTTGCATCACAACAAATTCAATCAGGACAGGTTAGCTGTCTGGATCTTGAATATTTGCTCTGGTGAATTCGTGTAAAAAACTGTTGATCCTTAACTAAGTGGTAGATTTGACACTTATCTGGAGAAATCACGATGTTTGCCTTTTTACTCGGATGAGTGTTGTCAAGGGCAGCATTACTGAAAGCTCGATATCACTGGATTTATTGCGTTAACTCAAATTTCTATCTTTATCTGCAAAAAAATCTGGAAACCCCTGAAGTTATTGCCTAAATATGGAGAAGGATGTTCGTGTCTGCTTCCCAATCAGCCCCGTTTCCCCACCCGCCCCGTTGGGATTTTTCTGTACATAAGCTGGCATGAGGAAACTTCTAGAAGCAGAGCTGAGACACTGTCCCCCAGTGGAAGTATGGAAATTCCCTTCTGAGGAAACTCAGTCCCATAGGCGGAAGGTTCACCCTACCCTTCGTTAAGTACAAATACGCTTTTTAAAAAAAAGTCTGTCTTACGTTTGCTGCGTGAGATTACATTTCCACTTCTGGTTCCCCGGGCTCTCCCCGTGCCTTCGCAGAACGGTCCTGTGTCTGTGACTGCCTCGTTTTCAATGGTGTGTTTTCGAGCCTGTTGAAAAACCTAACGTGTGTGGACTTCTCAGTTTCTTGCAACGGCAGTATATGTGTCTAGCTTATGTAGGTTTTGGAGCCCATTGGTAATAATACGGTGTCGGGAAAATTATCTGGGCAGCGTTTCCTCGTGGGGGATCCCATGAATAGGGAAGTAGGAGATTTGTTCTGTCACCGGCTGGGCTGGGCTTGTGCCGAAGGCCCGTCGTGTGCACACACTTCATGGTGGCTTCCTTGCTCACGCACGACGGCGGCCTGAATCACACGAGACGGGAGGCTCTTTTCTAGAAATGCTAGTTCTGAAGGACTCCAGAGTGTCTTAACATGCATAGACATGGGCCCAGGAGCCTTTTCCCCCCGTACGTGGCTGATCTTTCCTTTCTCCTTGGAATTTCCACAAGCGGCTCTTTGGAGGCTTTTAGATGAGACACGAAGAGTGGCTCCTCAAGGAGAAATAAATTTAGGGCAGGATCTAAACCTCTGTAGAGGGCAGAGGCCGACTGCCAGAGTCCCAGGGTCGTCTCAAACACTGTCTGTTAAACCGGACTCAAGTAGGAATCCTCAGGAAGCTTATTTTCCCTTTCAAGCTGGTGATACAGAAAACAGGTCTGTTCTGGCGTCAGTGGTGGGGTGTGTGGTGGTGGGACCCCCTGTGACATGTTTGGGGCCGCGAGCATTTTGTGCAGGACCCACTCACCAGAAGAGCAGGAGAAGGCAGGCATAGCTGGTTCTCTGTGGACCAGGGACAGGTACGTACGTGACCCTGAGTTCGAACTGTATGGCAGGCACTCTGCAAGTACTTTGTGTCTGTTGACTTGGTTTACCCTTCCATGACCCCATGAAATAGCTACTTATATCATCCGCATGGTAAAGAGGGGGGCACCGGACAACATGGCGAAGTCCCTTGGCTCTTGGGTTGGGGCCAGGGTTTCGTTTCCAGCATCTGGAGGCCCGGGAGCAGGTGCTCTGCACACTGGGTCACACCTGCCCTTCCGTGCGGGGCGAAGTCACCAAGGTGCGCCAAGCACACCCCCTCCGTGTGCAGACACGCACTTTCTGAGATGTGGGCACGACCCAGATGTTTTCTTGTCCTTCCCTCCACTTGTCCGCTGTCCCCTCCCCACATGTGATGGGACACGGGCCGTCTCCCCCAGCAGGTGACTACGCATAGGTGCCTGGAGCTCTTCTCGGCCCAGGTGACGGGCCGGCTGCTGGTACCTGTGTCCCCACGCCCTACCCTGAGCCGCTGCCCTTCCTCGCACGGACGAGCCGTCCCTCTGACTTTCGCAAAAGCTTTACCGGACAGCAGTGAGGTCCAAATCTGATTAATGGCTTTTTCTCCCATTTTGCCTCTTCTCCTAATGAAATCTCAAATCCTAGTTTGACTGGCATCTGAGTCCTGTAAAGGAAACAGGCGTCCCGGGAAACGACTCCTCCTCCCAGGGGCACGGAGGATGTGGCCGGGATGAGCGCAGACCCGAGAGCCCGAGGCCTCCCCAGCAGACAGGGCAGACGACGTTGTCACCTGGCGGGCGGAGGAGGCTGTGGACCGGAGCTGGTGCTGGAACTCTGGGCTCCTCCAGTCGCCGTGATAAAAGCAAGCCAAATAGCATGCCGACACGGTGATAAATGGACTCCTTGACATTATTTTTCCAGGCCGGCTGGATGTAATTTCCCGATGAAGTTGGAGATAAAGTGGGGTTGCACATTCAGACCGGGTGGGCCTCTGAGTGAAGAGAGTTATGCTGGGAACGTGGGCTTGAGCAGTTTTTTCTTTTTCTTTTTCTTTTTTTCTTTCTTTCTTGTGTGTGTGTGTGTGTGTGTGTGTGTGTGTTAGCAATACATTAATTGCAGTTCCATAGATTTTTTTTTTTCTTTTTAATTCTGGAAAGAAAGGAGTCAACATTCTCATTAGAAAAATTCAGATTTCTGATTCTTGGTGCTAGGAACTGGTTCTGTATGACTCCATTTGTGTTCCCTGTTAAAAACAAAACAAACAAAAGACCCCAAAGAGTTCTCTTTAGAAAAGTTACTGCCCTCCTCTGTCCCTGCCCGCCCCCCAACTGGGTGACTGGGTGATTTTTATGTGTGTGTGTGTGTGTTTTTTCTGGAAAATCTCTTTGGCTGTCTGCATCGTCTGAGTGCAGGTGACTGTCCCCCCTTCCCTGGGGGATGTCCTGCAGCCATGAACTCGGCCCTCCCTGTGACCTTGGGCAGCCCTTTCCCAGCGTCCTTCATGTTGTGAGTCTGCTTAATGCAGTAATGGAAGTACTTTTTAAACCCTGCGGTGGTATGAACGCCCTATCAGCAGGGAAAATCACGAAGACATAAAGCCTTCTTTCTCTTCCCGAGGAATATCTAGGTGTCATGTGAAATTTCATCGGCTCCAAACCTGCAGGCTCTCCGTTCTTTTATTGGCTAGTGGTCACGGACGTTAGCGCTCAGCCTCGCAAAGTTAGCCCGATTCAGACTCTAAAACCAGAACCCGAGATTCGATTCCTTAAAAAAAAAAAAAAAAAAGGTGTGTGAGCCACGTGTTTACCCTGTTTTCCACTCGCATGGGTAAGGTGTGTCAGCATCCACACCTCAACTTTGAGTGCGCTTTTTCTATCTATCAGGGAATAGGCTGGTCCCATAAGTAGCCTTCTGTTCTCCACGACTGAATGGCCACTAATGAGTGCGCCTGTTTTCTTTGAGAACGTGCAGTTTTCTTGGTCGCGTTTCATGGCCTGTTTTCATGACATCACAGGGAAAAACGCTTCTGACTGGTGCCTTGGCAGAGGACGGAGCTTGTCAGAATTTCCCTGATAAAAAGTTTATGGGTTGACGAGGTTTATGAATCAGCTGTAAATATTTGCTCTGGGTTTATGAGACCTCCTCTCGTAAACAGGGTGCGTGTTTATCTGTTGCTTATTGAAAGGTCTGCAGAGAACGGGCTGTTCGGGGATCGTGTGCCTAGGGGACATGCTGTGAGTCACAGGTCGGGGAAGGCCTTCTGGTAGGGGACCCTGCGTGTTGTGTATGATTTTATCATTGGAAACTACCCGTGCTGGGCACACAGGCTTTAACTTTTAAAATCCTGTTCCAGCTTTGACTTCTAAGTATTTTCCCGGGACTCTAGAGCGTGGAATGGCTCTCTCCAAGGCAGCGTTCTTCTGAGCTCGCTGGGGAGTCCCTGGGGGGCCTTTCCGTCCCCTGGTGGCTTGAGCGAACGCCAGAGTGAGCCTGGAAGCCGTCTGCAGCCTGCTCGTCGCAGGAAGAGAAGCTCAGTTTGTAATGAATGAGTTAAACTTCGGTGAGGACGGGGTTTTGGTGAGAATGCCGGTGGCCCCGATTGGAATTGTCTGCAGCGTGGAGAACTGGAGCGAGCGGTCTCAAGGCTGAAGCAGAGAGATTGAAGCCACAGGCTCACCCACACGGATGATTCCATGCGATGGGGTCCCTGGTCCTTCCAGGCGTGGTGCTGAAGCTTAGTGACACTTTCCAGCCCCAGGCGCTGGCTGCCACAGGCCCTTCCTCCGGGGCGTGTCCTCAGGCAGATGCTTCGATGCCAGGGAAGCCATCACTCCCTACGAGATCCCTTCCATTTCCCAGGAGCTGTTCATTCACCCGCAGCTCTCCCAGGACCACCTGCCTCCGAAGGCCCAGGCCTGTGTTTCATACCCTTGTCGTCCCCCCAGTCTAGTCCTGCTGCTGAAGGCTCTGGGGGTTCTGCGTATGCCGTTTTTTCTGAGCTTGGCTACTGCTTCCCGCCTTCCCCCACCTCCTGCCTCATCCTGCTGCCGGGCTGGGGTCTGGAGTGCTCTTAGGCTCACCCGCACGGAAGACAGAGAAGCTGGCCCCGAGTCTGCCCTGGGTTCTCCAGGAGGAGGAATGGGTAGTGGTGCTGGAGGGCCTATGCCCCACGTATGATGCAGGCAGAAGGGAGATATAGAGAGGTGTCTCGGGACAGTTTCAGCTTGAAACCGGACAGCCCGAGTGGGATTCCTACCTCTGTGGCTAGACAGTTGCGTGGTCCTGGTGAACGCCCCCCGCTTCTCTGGGCTCCTGTCATCTCTTCTGTGCCATGGGGGTGGTGGTCACCATCTGTCAGGGTTTTTGGAAGGATGAAAGGGGGTGATGCACGCAAAGTGGTTAGCAGCGAGCTGACACCCTAGTCCTGTGCAGGTCTTAAGACACTGCTGTGACTGCGTGGTGGCTCTGTGGGGCCGGAAATGCGTGACCCTGGCTGGGGTGGGCAGGCCTGCAGGTGGCATGGGCTGAGCGGGGGCCGGACAGGTAGGCTGTGGAGAAGTCACAGACTTCCTCTGCACCAGGCGCCCTGAGCAAATGAGATGTGTGCGGATGCTTCTGGCTAGTCCATCAGAAAGCAAAGCTGGTAATCGATGCTTGCGGCCTTTTGGGGAAAGAGTTGTGAGTCGAGCCATTGGGCGACACCCGGAGGGGTTTCCAGAAAGCGACTGTGTTCCCTGCAGGTTTGCGTCATGGTGTCTCTTGTTAGGTGGCCGCTGCGGGACCTGCTGACTTTTTTCAGGGAGCCTGTTTCCAATGGAAGGACCTTAGTCCCTGGATAAAGTGGAATGTTGGGACAAAAACAAGGGGGAAGGGTTTCTCTTCGGGTCGCTTTTATTTTTTCCTGCACATTGAATTATAAACCAGCTCATAGGGGGCGACGTCGAGGAGGCTAGTTCTGAGCAACTTTGATTTAGAAGACAAAATGTAAGGTAACTACTTTTAACCTAGCATGGTTTGACTTTCCAAAAACGATCTGTCCATTTCCGAGACGATACAGAGTAGCACCAGAAAATTATTTTCCGTACTTACAATTGAAGAAAGCATGGCTTTCTTTCCAAGAGCCTCCTGCTGCTGATTCCCCTGGCCCATCTGCCAGGGTACACCACTTCTCCATTAATAACGTGACCGAGAGCATTATTTATTCTTGGCCCGTGAAACAGGCTCTTGCTTATAGGAGATACACAGCTTGAGCATTAGCAGCCATTGCGTTCTCACAAGGAAAGGGAAGCTAAACTTCGACGCTCTCACTTAGCCACATGTGTGGACAGCCCTACGCTCTATGTTCTTTATGCTGTGATAGCCTTGAGATAGGTTAAAGTCATGTTTACAGCTTGTGCGTTCTTCCCGTTGGAATCCATGGCATGATATTGTTATCCATACATTAAAATGAGGTAATGGGTTCTTTTTGACTATACAGATTGTATCTTACACACAGTCTTAAGTGTTTTGGGAATTACTTGATTGTCAGCTGCTTGGTTTCTGTCCCTAAGTTGCTAGGTGACCTCACATACTGGAGCAAGGCTTCTGGACCTCAGATAGTTTTTTCCTTGGAAGCGCATGAGAGCCAGTGCTTCCTGAGGTCCCTGAGGACACGAACAGTCTGTGCTGTTGCTGTCTGATCTCTAATCTCTCACCACTCTGAGGTGTCCGTGCTGTCTACACGTCCAGGTTTCCTTGACCTGGTCCTCCAACCTCCCCGGAGAAAGGAGGGCCACCGTGACGCTGGCTGATTCCCAACAAGCACTCTAACCGGCAGCAGACATGCCCTGAAACAAATCGCTTTTCATTTGCCCGAGAGCGCTTAATTTTACACTTGATTTTGCCAGCGTAGTTCAGGCAGGATTTCCTCAGCGTTCCTTTTCCTTAGTCAACATTCCACAGTTCCCACGCCGAAACGGACAGGACCAGCAGCATCCTTTTTTTTTTTTTAAGATTTTATTTATTTGAGAGAGAAAGAGAGCGAGAACACGAGCAGGGGGAGCATCAGAGGGAGGAGGAGAGGCAGGCTCTGGGCTGAGCAGGGAGCCTGACACAGGACTCAATGGATCCGCTGACCCTGAGATCATGACCTGAGCCAAAGGCAGATGCTACACACACTGACCGACCGAGCCCCCCAGGGCCCTCAGCAGCGCCCTCAACAGGACCCTCCTGCGCCGTTGAGTTCCCTTGTCTCTTGCATGAAGGATCCCCTGTGCTTCATGGGAGGCCGGTGCCTTTCCGTTCTTCGCTCTGGTGTTGACATTCTTCCATTTTTCTTTGTCTTTTGACAGAAGAAGGTTCGAGCCTGGAGGAAATCGGCTTTAACTGGGGGGAGTACCTGGAGGAAACAGGCGCCAGCGCAGCCCCTCACACGTCCTTCAAGCATGTACGTCTCCCCGCTTGTCTTTCTGGTCTGCATTCGGAAGGTGGGAAGGGGCATCCGCAGGAAGATGCCGAACCTTTGGGAAGAAAAGGGAAATCGAGGCAGGATTTTTTAGAAATCAAAAGGAGAGGGCAGCCAGCTGTCAGAAGGATGGGCCTCGTCCTTGCACTTGATCTCTTCCGGTAACAGGGCTGGGCCCTGGGTGGGACTCAGTGTGCAGGAACCGTGGGCACCTTACCCTTATTCTGCACCCTGAGGCACTGCAGCAGACAGACGTGGCCCTGCAAAGGGCACACAGCCTGAGACAGGTAGGACTGATGGGAGTAAAGAGCCAGCAAACAGGGCAAATTCATAGGCTGAGTAATGTCATCTAGGAAGGATAATTATTTTTATTTTGAACAGATACTTTCATTTCAAAAGGACACCTCTAAGTCTTAGAGCCTTTTGTAGGCAGATGATTGAAATTAGAGGAAATAACTAAATATTCAGAATACATTTGGATCAAACCAGAAAATCATCTTCATCAGTAATATTTCTTTGAGCAATGCACAAAGCGTGCCCAGCCAAGGGCAAGGTCCAGGAAATAAAAGATGGAGGTTTTATCAGACTTTTGCTTATGTATGAGATTTTGGTAATTTATCATTAGCAAGGGAAAGACTCAATTTCCAGAACCCGAGTTCTGAGGCATTACTATTGCTTTACTGGAAATGAAAATTTAATTCTGAGAAACATTTTTTTTTTCTTTTCCACTGGGCTATCCAAGGCAAAGATTTAGCCTGAGTCTGATAAGCAAACTGGGGCACTTTTCCAGCTGGTTCTTGCTTTTGGCCCTTTTGCCTCTCAAGATGCTGGGATGACTTGGCTAGATCCCTTGAGGGAGTTAAGGAAAGAGATACCGATCGACAGTTTTTTCCTTCTTTTCTGGACCAGGAAGTCATCAACATTTCTCCATGTGGAGCCACCCCATTCCCTTTGATCCAGTCACTTCTCCCACTTTCCTTCCAACCACAATGCAGTTTCCTTCCCGACGCACAGTTTCCCCAGGCCTGTGCACCTGGTTTAAAGGAAAAGTCGCGTGGACCCATCGACGAGCTACGTATAAATCAGGCAGCTGCTCCTTGGGGATGTCTGATGCGTGAGCTTTCCAATGTCATGGCTCACCGGCTTGCAAAGCCTCCTTTTTGGGGGATGGCTGGTACATATTAATACAGTGTCACCCCTAAATAAAAAAAGAAAAAGAAATGCATTCTTAAAGGCTGTGCTATTCTCTCGGTGGCCCCTAGCCACGCGGAGTTTCTGAGCAACTTGGAAGTGTGTCGTCCACCTGGAGATGTGGGGTGAACGTAGAAAGCTCACGGGATTTTGTGGGCTGCCTTGGAAAAGAACAACAGAAAACAACTCCGTATTTTTTCATGTTGATTACATCTTCAAATGGCAACATTTGGGATACATAATATTTGAGTTAAATAAGATACATTACTAAAGTTAATTTCATCTGTTTTAATCTCTGATATTTATGGAGGCTACTGGTAAACGTCTGGTGGGTGGCTCCTCTTGTATTTCTCTTCCAGCTGCCCTAGGGCAAGGGGAATAGTGTTTTTTAAGTGCTGGGTTTTCAGTACTTCTCATGTGATACAATGTGTCTGATGCGGGGATGGTTTCCCTGTGTTTCTCCTTCCTGAAGGTTGAAATCAGTCTTCAGAGCAACTTCCAGCCGGGGATGAAGTTGGAGGTGGCCAACAAGAACAACCCTGACACGTACTGGGTGGCCACGGTCATCACCACGTGTGGGCAGCTGCTGCTCCTGCGTTACTGCGGGTACGGCGAGGACCGCCGGGCCGACTTCTGGTGTGACGTGGTGATCGCGGATCTGCACCCCGTGGGCTGGTGCACACAGAACAACAAGGCCTTGATGCCCCCGGACGGTAAGCTCCCTGCGTCCAGACGGCCGGGTAGCCCATGCCCCGAGCCCCCAGGCCTTTGGAGTCGCACATGATCATCGTTCCAGATGCTCGCGGAGACTCCAAAACCGATTTATTGGAAGGTCTGGTGCTTTGTGGTTCTTCGGGAGTTTCAGTGTGAGGAGGACTCCTGAGTGGGAGGGGGGCCCGGATGCATTTTTAGTTGTCCGCTGAGACCTCTGTGGCCTTTTGGGGACTAAGACTTTGGAGTCTAGTCCTCAAATGGGTGGGGGGGTAGGAGAGGAGGAGGCGCGTCACGGAAACCTCGCGTGCCCCCGCAGATGGATGGTGTTGCTTTTCTTCTGAGTTAGACACTGGGCATTTTTAAGACTTCATTTACTTATTTCAGAGAGAGGGACAGAGAGTGTGAGCTGGAGGGAGAGGGAGAGAAGCTGAAGCAGACTCTGCACCAAGCACAGAGTCTGACGTGAGGCTCGATCTCACAGAGTCGGACGTGGGGCTCGATCTAACGACTGTGAGATCAAGACCTGAGCCGAAACCAAGAGTCGGCTGCTTAACTAACTGAGCCACCCACACACCCCGAGACTGGGCTTTGAATAGTCACCTAGAGCCCGTGGAACGGGCTTCTCTAGTAAGTTTTCATTTGTCTTCTTGTGGGGAGACTGTCAGGGTGGGAGGCGTGTAGAAAACCAGGCAGATATGGAGAAAGGACGTTCTTCCCAAGGGAATCGTTAGAGCTTGTAGAGAGAAGGTACATTTAGTTGCCGGAAAACAGTGGTTCCCTCCAGTGACCGTACCCCTCAGGGGACATTCAGCCGTGTCTGGAAGCATTTTGTACACCCACAACAGTGGGGTGCTGCTGGCTTGTGGTGGAAGGGCCAGGGGGCCACACAGGACAGTCCCCCAAACAGGCAATCACGGGGCTCGAACTGCCGGTGGCACGGACTTGGAGAAACTGAGGAGCTCGTCTGATCCCGTAAGTGAGAAAAGCCGCCTTTCCAAATATTTGAATCGTAACACCCTGTTTTCAGTGTTTGATCCCGTGGTGACGGCCGCGGTGATGCTTGAAGACCCTGAGTGCCGAGGCTCAAGCCCGTGTCGTGTCTTCATAGTACCTGTCGGTCTAGTTTAACTTGGACTTGATATCTTTCTTTCTGCCTGACACGTAACGTTGAAGAGCTGAGTTTTGAGTTCCTTTTCTGTCCCCCATATTGGCAGTTGCTTTCGCCCAGGACTTTGCGATTTGATCTACTTTCTGTAGTTCTGATATATTGTTCTTCTGATTGGTGGGAATGGTCTGTGTCTTTCTACTCCCCCGTGCCGTGCCTAATAGAGGGACTGCTAAGAGGTGGTCATGGACACATGACCCACAACCCGTGGAGCTTGAGTTGCATTTCCGTGACGTTTGTAGGGACCAGATATGTTGTCTGGGCCTCGGCTGACATCAAGGCCCCTGAGTGCTCCAGAAGAAAGAGAGATGGGCCCTTTGGTCCAGCTTTGGGTCATTGCACCTGTGCTCCCCCATGCGCAGGACGTCCTCCCACCCCTTTGCCTCCTCCAGCCACGAGCTCACAGGCGGTCAAGGTCAGACCCTGTTTTTGCTCACAAAGCCCCTGGTGCCCTCAGAATTGATCACATTTGCCACCCTGTCCCTCCCCCCTTACTGATCCTTGAAAGCAAATTAGATGATGATAACACGTACCGTGAAAGTCGCCCTTGAAAGTGTGCCCTTCAGTGGTTTTTGGCTGCACAACCGTTGCCATTGTCCTGATGCCAGAGCATTGTGCTCACTGTGTAAGGGAAGACCGCCACTCTGCTCTCCTATCCCCTAGGCTCTGGCAACCACCGGCCCGCTTTGTTTCCACAGCCTCGATCATGAAAACACACGGAATCACAGAATGTGAGGCCGCTTGAGTTTGGATTCTTGAACTTTGCATCATGTCCTGGAGGCTCACCCCTGTTGTTCACTGTGTGGCTCAGGACATCATGCCTTTTCCTGGCTGCGTACTGTTCCGCCAGCCGTCTGCTCTCCGCTGCGCTTCAGCATTTGGCCGTGGGCGGGTGCAGCCGCAGTCTCTGTTCTGTGGTTTTACCCCGAGCCGTGGGCCCCGCGGTGGGCGATCGTGCACTCGGGTGGCCCGGTGCTGACACCTGTGCTTGGCGAGGTCTGAGTAGGTGCTCATCGAGGGAGCGAATACTCTGGAAGGAGGTTATGGTCTCTGCTTATTGTGTAGATGCCCTTGAGGAGAGGAATCCCTGAAGTGCCTTTCTTCCTGGCCTTTGCGTGTCCCTGGCGCTGCGAGTGTGAGCCTTGTGTCTGCTCTCTCTGTGGAGGGAGGGGTGGTGGGTGGTGACCGGTCCCCGCTGTATCTCTGCGCCCCGTCCCAGGTCTGCACGCACACACAGTGGGCCGAGCCCGGTAGAGCTCTCTGCAACGCGTCCCAGCCGGGGCCTGCACTGTAGGTCTGTCATAAGCCACATTTTATTTATTTATTTATTTGACAGAGGGAGAGAGATCACAAGTAGGCAGAGAGGCAGGCAGAGAGAGAGGAGGAAGCCGGCTCCTGCTGAGCAGAGAGCCCGATGCGGGGCTCGATTCCAGGACCCTGGGATCATGACCTGAGCCGAAGGCAGAGGCTTTAACCCACTGAGTCACCCAGGCGCCCCATAAGCCACATTTTTATGTTTCTCTTACTTTTTTTCCCCTCTTCACAGAGTTTTAAGTGGATGGAAACTTGTGAACTGTAAGCACAGTGTCAGCCCATCTCTAGAACCTTTTTGTCTTGCATAACTGAGGCTTTGGACCCACGGAGCCGCAGCCCCGCATTTTCCTTCCCCTGGAAGCCTCCACTGCACAGCCTGCTTCTCTGTGTTTGCGCGTCTGATTCCTCACGTACCTGGGGTCGTGCAGTGTGTGTCCTTCTGTGACCTGCTTACTTTCCCTCAGCATTGAGTCCTCAGGGTCTGTCCGTGGGCGGCGTGTCCTGGGATTTCCCTTCTTTTCCCTTCCAGTTTTATTGAGATGGAGGGAAGCGACAGCCGTGCGTGAGTTTGCTGGACAGCTGTCCTCTCGTAGAGAGACAGAGACGAACTGAAAGAAAAGAGTGTGTTTTCCTCGTGATGAGACCTGTCGGGATTTACTGTCTGAAAACCAGCTGTACCGCATGGCAGCGTCAGCTTTCTGTGCCTGCCGTCCCTGTGCGGTCATAGCTAGACGCTTGTCCCTCTCGACCTCCGTCCTCCAGTTCCCTTACCCCCCACGGCCTCTAGGAACCGCACATCTCATCTCCTGTAGTATGAGGGTTACTGGTTCTTTGTTTTTGTTTGTTTGTTTGTTTTTTCTTTTGAGTCCACCCAGAAGTAAGGTGCTACAGTGTTTGTCTCTGTCTGACTTACTTCACTTAATGTAATGCCTCAGGGGCTGTCCGTGTTGCGGCAGACGGTAAGATTTCCTCGTTTTCTTGTGGCTGAAGGATATTCCGTCATATGTACCTACAGTGAACATTTTGGTTGTTCCCGGGTCTTGGCTGCTGTAACTTAGGCCGCTGTGAACCCAGGGAGTCTTGGTTTCCCCTGGGGAGATACCCAGTCACAGAATTGCTGGATCATGAGGTAGTTCTAGTTTTACGTTTCCGAGGAACGTCTGTGCTATTTTCCAGAGAGGCTGTACCGACGGGCACGCCCACCAGCAGAGCGTGAGCGCTCCCCCTTGTCCACATCCTCGCCAGCATGTTGTCCCTTGTCTGTCTGAGGACAGCCATTCCGCAGGGGTGAGGTGAGACCTGCGGGGGGTTTTGATTTGCAATTTCCCTGATGATCAGTGATGTGGACAGGTACCCGTGTGTGCTCTTCGGAAAAATGTCTATTGGGAGCTGCTTCTCAGTTTTCCTTTCTCTTTTTATTGAAGTATCATTGACACACGTTACGTTAGTCTCAGGTACACAACCCAGTGATTCAGCGTCTCTGCGCCTTGTGCTGTCCCCACAGGAGTAGAGCTCCCACCCGAGCTCTTACACGGCGTTACAGTATCTTCAGCCGTATTCCGCGTGGGGTATCATCCATCCCTGTGATTTATTCATTCCATAACTGGGAACCTGAGTCTCTCACTCGCCTTCACCAAATACATGAAGGGAAATGGGTGAAGCTTCTGCCCATTTTTTTAAAATAAAGACGTTATTTATTTGAGAGAAAGAGAGAGAGTGCGAGCACGAGTGGAGAGGAGGGACAGAGGCAGAGGGAGAAGCAGACTCCCTGCTGAGCAGGGAGCCCAGGACTCCCAGATCATGACCTGAGCTGAAGGCAGACTCTTAACTGACTGAGCCACCCCACCCAGGCACCCCTTCTGCCCGTTTTTAAATTGGATTTTTTTAAGCTGCTGAATTGTATGAGTTAATATTTTGGATAAACTCCAATCAGATCCATGGTTGCAAATATTTTTTCCCATTCTATAGGTTGTCTTTTCATTTTATCAATGGTTTCCTTTGCTCTGCAGAAGGCTTTTTAGCTTGTTGTAGTCCCGCTTATTTATTTATTTTTTATTTTATCGTTTGTGCTTTAAGTCTCATATCCCAAAAAATCACCCCCAAGACTGATGGCTAGGACCTTTTTTTCCTGTGTTTTCTTCTAGGCGTTTTATGGTTTTTGCTCTTACATTGAGGTCTTTAGTTCATTTCGTGTTAATTTTTGTGAGTTGTGCAGATAGGCGTTCCTTCTTTTTTAAGACTGAGTAATACTCCGTTTGCTTTGAATGAAAACAGCCATGGAGGTGAGAAGATATAATGTAACATATGGTTATTTAATTTCCCTGCTCTGTTCTCTCATGAAGTAAACCGGTCTGGATGGATGGTTTGTGCTGATGGAATATTGGGAGTATATCCTTGCTACTCGGAGAACGAGAGATCTTCCCACTTGCCCAGCTCCAAACACGACTGATGGCCACACAGCCATGCCCATACCCACCTCGGGCGGGTTCTCGGGCTGCTTCCCTGCCTTCTTGCTGTCCGTGCTTATCTCATTCATGACTCACTCTCCAGGTTTGACGCGTTAGCAGCTAAATGCCCTTGGAAATGGTGCACAATGGTTTCCCTTATAATACATTCTCTAGTGAATCGTTTTAGAGGCAAGTTCCAGAGTGCTGAATTTTAACACTCTCGGAGCTAATGGGTTCCTTGGGTAGAAATCCATGTTGTTGCTCGAGAGAGAGGGCATAGTTTATTAATCAATTCTTCTTTCTCGCTCGGATGAAAAATGTGGCAGCAGTCACAGTTCCAGAAGCAACATCAAATTTGTATCCTACTGACTTTGCGCTATTAGGCAAGACAGAGACACACTTAAAATGACAAATTCCCCATGAAAAACAGGAACGCCCTGTAAAGGGGGGAAGCATTAATGTGATGGAAAGGTTTGAAACCCGCTCCAACAATAACAAGTTATGCTAATTTGAGAATTTCTTTATTGCCCGTTTTAAAGAACTTGAAAAAAATTTAGTAGGTAATCAATATGACTTGAAAATCTTTAGTGCAGAGAACAAAGTCAGGAAAGAGCAGGTTCACGGGGGCAAAAGGTTTTATTGATCGCTGTAGTACAGGATAATTATTGCTTTGTAGCCGGAGGCAACGGTGGTTCCGCAGGGAATCGGGGAATCTATTTTTGAACAAGGATTCTTGTTTGTGTGGTTTTCTGTCTTAGAGAGCTAATATCCTTGAAAATTCTGCATCTGTACCCGGTCAGTCGTTGTCGTGATTAAACTTGAAAGGCATCACAGGATATTAACACAGGGTGAAGTCCACGACACATAATGCTTTTGTTTGGGATTCTCTACGGTGGTGGACTTTCTTACCGATCTCAGGGAGCAGGTGGTCGTTGTAAAGGGAGAAACATCGCGGCTGGAGCCAGGATATGGTTCTTATCTGGCCCCTGCCATTAACCTTGCTGGCGAGGTGGGTTTCCTCTCCATTTCCTCATCTTTGAAATGAGCCTGTCTAACGTCCAAAGAGCTTTCCAGTCCGACATGCCTGGGTTTAGGGTCCTTGCAAAGGGAAGGAGGAGCAAGGGGTGCTAGTTTCCTCACGTATATATGAAGCATGGAGTCGGTTTCGGAACTACGATCTGTGGCAGCCCAGCCCAGGAGTCTACGAAGCACAGAAGTTTCCGTGTTACTGTTGGGGTGATCAGGTTTCAGTGCATCGGGGGACACACGAGGCTGGGAAATTATTGGGAGTGCCTGGGGTCCGTCGTCACCTGCAGCTGATAGAATTTCCCTCGATAAAGAATCTCGAGAGTCTTTGACTCTGGTTGCCTGTTGGAGCCCAGAGAACTGGGAGTCGTCCTTCCCAGAGCCAGAGTCCACGGAAGCGTGGCCGCCGCAGTCACTGCGAGCATGACAGCTTCAAAGTACAGGGCGGCGGGGCCAGGGGCTGAGGGTGTGGGGTGACCTTGCCCACCAGTGGGAGGAAGCAGAGGGCCCCCCCTTCTGCGGGGACTGGGATCGTAGCATCCAAGACCTCGGAGGACATTTTGGGATCGTCCCAGGTAGTCTTAAACATCTTTTGGAGCCACAGCACCAGGACAGTCATTTTATGACCCGAGATGATAGCTTTACCAACCATGTAGCATCCTTCGTGGTCCCGTATTTTCTTGCCTTGCTGTTTGTGATGAATTTAATGTTTGATTTAATGCGAGCCGTCATTCTTCCGCTTAGTGTTATGCAGAAGGAAACAGGCCGATGGCAGCTCCCCCTATTTCATTAAGGGGTGATTCCGATCAGCCGGCAAGCACTCTGTTAGAGAGGATGTGTTCAGAGAGACCTGGGCGGACTGGCCGATGGGCCGTCCAAAGAGCCGTGTTTCTGCTCCTGAGCTCATTGGCGCTAATCTTTCATATTAAAAGTATTAAGAGACGTACTACATTAAAGCATCGGTAAGTGCAGTAGGAGATTAGAGTTCTTATTAGGGGAGCTAGAGGTAAAACGCTTTGGCTTAGTAAATCAATAAGGCTTGATTTATTCATAAGCACATGCAAAGCCCGCAAAGGGCAACTGCCAAATAATTATTGTTTATGGTGATAATGTACGGAAGTCATTTAATCCAGTGACTGTTTCTCTGTTATTTACTGAGAACGAGCATTGCTGCCTCTCAGTGTCTGGGACCGGAGAGTCTGGAGCTCACGCTGGTGCCTGCTGTGTCCCCGATAGGGGATATACTCCTGTAGGACTGCAGGAAAGTCTGTGCGATGATGCCCGACCAGATAAAACCCCTCACCCTATCAATGGAGAAATATTTATGCGCGCTCTGACTGTCGCGGTAAAAAGTGTTGGAATTACGGTGCCTTAGGAATCACGCCACTAATTTTTATTTTCCCCATTATTAAAATTTCTGTAATTTGAATTGCAAACTCCGCAGTCTTGCCAGAATGACTCTGTTTACCATCCAAAGTTGAATCAAAATTACCGGGAGTTGGTTAATATATAACTTATTTGAATAAAGGGATGTTTATTCATGAAGTGTTAGAAGCAAGTGTGAACAGGGCCTTATGTTACGCGGGTGGGTGCTTCCAGGTTCTGGAGCCTGGTCTCGGGACTGTTCTGGGGGATTTTGTTTTTACCGTAGTTGATTGTAAATTAAGAGCTGGAGGCAGGTGACACATAGGACTGGGAATTCATGGGACAGACAGACCTTCCGGTTGTTTAACTGTGGACTCTAAGAGGTTGAAGTTGATCGTGTTGTATTTATTACTTAGTTTATTATGTAAGTGACATTTTAGCAATAGGGTTGGAACTGACGCAGTCCCACTGTTTGCATCGCTGTCCCAAGTGTCGTGGAGCTCCTGTCCATCCAGGTGGTCATCTGCTTGCCCTCCAGGTCATCTTCTGTCCCCTGTGTGTTGGTTCTTGTTTGCTTGGGTTCTGGCGGTATTGGAATGTCAGGCGTGGACCTGGAGAGCCCCGTGTGTCCTGTGCCTCTCCGAGCGCGTGACCTCATGTCGAAGCTCCAGCTCACGACACGCTGGTCTGCGCGATCGCCAAGTTTTCCTTCCGTTCAGAAACGTTCTGAATGTAAGAATCCAGAGAGCACTGAATGAGGTTTATAAGAGGGCTCTGAACTAAATGGGCTCGCTGAGTAGACGCCTACGAAACTGTGTGTGTGTTTTTGTTTGTTTGTTTTGCTTTGTTTTTAGCCTATGAAAGGAAAAACGAAACAAAGACCAAAAAAAAAAAAAAATAAAAAAAGATAAGGCAGATGAAATGGTCCTCATTTAAATCAGAAACCTTGTACAGGCAGTGGTGAACAACTATTTGTTTATCAGAAAAACTTGGGTCTCTTCTCCTCTAATCTCTGCTTGGTGTTTGTACTTGTTTTCTGAAGCTCACTGTATCCTGCATGTCTCCTTAGTCAGTGCCTTGCCCAGTGAATGAGTCCATCGTGAATTTTGTCCTGTTGGCATCACGGCTCCTCAGTTAGAAACGGTTTCACCCACACGGTATTTTTGCCGTGCCCCTGCTGTGTCCCAGCTAACTGAATTTAACCCTAAGAAGAACTTTGGCAACTGGCTGGTAGCATTCTTATTTTACTTTTGAAAAATGTGGCTTGGCAAGGGTGAATCTGTCCCCAGGCCCGACAGCTTGAAGTAGCTTTGAAGGTAAGCGCGATTCCCTCCCCCACCTTCTGAAATCAATGCTTTGAAAGTAGCAGGGGGTCGGTAAATATTTGTTTATTGATTCAGTGGTGTCAATAAGACTTTCGAATCTTTAGACTTGAAATATTGGAAACGTATGACCAAGGAAAGTTGCAGAATTGGCTTCTTGGGGTTTTTAAGAAGAGGATAGAACGCTCCTTGTCCAGAATGTTTTCCATCTCGTCATTTTTGGAGGCAAATAAATGGAAGAGATTCGGTCTGGAGCTTCCTTGCCAAGTGGTAATCATGAGATTATGTAAAGTTATGTAAATTCTATCAGATGCTATTTGGGTGTTTCTGCACTCCGTGAAAACTGTAAGCGCAAAGCGGCACGGTAAGATTTTCCCTTTTGGTGTTTGTCATAAATGCGTTTCCTTTCTCCTGCTGCTTAATCCGGCCGCATCTCCTGGGGGTCAGGCCCTGTCTGATTCCGTGCCAGAGGCGGGTTAGTTCTGTGGGTCTCTGTGGCCTCCCGTGGGTCACTCTTGGTCCTTCATCTCCCCACCAGGGTCTGTCCTCTCTGTCCCCCTTCCCCCATTGAGGGTCCCGGCCCCGGATTGCTCCTGATGGGCCCCGATAGTGCTGGCCTCCCACGCCACTCCAGTCTCTGCCCCGGCGGACCCTTGAATCCCCTTGGGACCCTGGTGCAGCTCCTCTAAGAAGCTTCCAGGCACCTTGGAGCAGATGGGGCTCCTGGAGGGCAGCAGGCCCTCCTCGGACCTCTGTCTCTTCACGGCCTGACCTGCCTGTGTTTTCCCGCCCAGAACCAGGAGCCCCAACACCGTCTGTCCCCCTCCATCATGCCTCTGACTGTCCTCTAGCCCATTGCACTGGTGAGCTGCTCCCACCCCTTCTCCTGCCCTGGGCTCCTGAGCAAGACTGTGCCTTCCTATGGCTGCTTGTTAAGTACCCCCTCCCCACCTCCCCCATTAAGGCTCAAGTTTCCAAGGTCATGCCTCTGTTCCAGGACCATGCCTTCTGCATTTATCCGAGAGGTTGACAGGAAACCCTCCTCCCCGCCCCACACACACAGCTGTGTGGGGCTCTCTGAGGGTGCCTGCCCCCCCCCCCCCCGGCCTGCTGACCCGCCACGTGGCTCATGCAGCTAGCCTTCTGGATGCTGGGTTCTGTGATTCGTTGAAGACGTAGGTGATGTGACTTGACCATGGCTTTAGCTTCTTTGAGGGCTTGCGTCTTCGTTTTATAGCCTGTCTTCCGCTCTGAGAAGGGCCACACGTGAATGTGACGTGAGCACAGCAGTGGTCTTTGATGTTCGCATCGTTCTTACATCAGGATGAGAGGGGCGTCTGGCCTGGGATCTGCCTTCTAGAAACTCAGCGAGTCTCCGGACCTTCTTAGCCCCCCGGGGGTCTTGTACTCAGTGTGGGCACAGAGAACTCCTCATTCTGAGCATTCTCTCTGGGACAAACGCTGGTTGGGCACAAGGGAAGTGAATCTGCGTATCTCTTATGCCCATGGAGACAAGGCCTGTGTCTGATGGCTATGGATTTCGTGGGTCATGGCATTGCCCTGAAGAAGTGATGCTTGTGTTAATAACGCTACATGTTACTGAGGATCGACCTTGCGGGGAGCACAGACGGAGACTTTCTACTTATGAAGTTTCCCTCTTGAGTAGTTCTGAGTGTCCTCCTTTTTTGTTGTTGTTGTTGCTTTTTTGGTGTCCCATGGTATGGTTCCAGAGGCAGTCAGTAATCAGTGCAGAATTCGTAACACGCTTGTATGTCGGCTGAGGGATAGTAAACAATACTAAAATTTAAGTTTGCTTATGAAATTAAAATATTTTACAGTATAAATTCATGCTCATCTCACACCTGTGTGTTTAGCTCTAGACACACACAGTGATTTTTTACATCAACAGCTGGAAGGACGTTGGATGCTAGAACGGTGGATAGTTTTTATAAACACATTTAATGAAGGTTATGTTTATAAAAAGTAGATAAGATACTAAATTTTATTTAAATATTTTAGATAAAAATTTTGATACTAATTATAATTTGTAATTTTCCTATTAATTTCAATAGGTGATTTGGAATATTTACAGGGAAAATAGCTTTTTTTGAAAACCTATAATAATATAACTTGAGGGATGCCTGGGTGGCTCAGTTGGTTAAGCGTCTGCCTTTGGCTCATGTCATGATCCCAGGTGGTGGGATCAAGTGCCGTATCACGCTCTCTGCTCAGTGGGGAGTCTGCTTTCCCCTTTCCCTCAGTCCCTGCTCCCTTGCTTGTGCACTCTCTCTCTCAATAAATAAATAAAATAAAAAAACTTGCAATTTTGATTTCTGTATTTTGATTTACCTTGTTTTGATTGAAAATATTAAAATTGTATAGACTGGATATAATTATATTTTATTTTTTATTCCCTTAAAGGATTTCTGTGAATAGAATACAAATTATGTGGAAAATCTTGATTTTTTTTTTTAACTAGATAGTTAATGTTTTTTTCTGAGAAAAGGACAAGGACAATAACTTTTATGGAGTAAATAAAAATGATTTATGAACTATGGAAATCTCTAATTTATTACTCATCCAAACATTGCTAGCCCATCAATAGCCAGACACACCATCATAATTAAATTTATTAATCTTCGGCATTTTGCCTACTTGCACTCGTATATAAACCATAGCTTTTTACATACTTCCTGATTCTGTTCTGATGAAGATATATTTGTTAGTGGAGGAGGATGGGACAACCTTTATCTCGCAGCGTGTTTGATTAATAACTTGAGAACATTCCCACAGATGTGGCAGGTGGGTCCACGTTTGTGCCCTTGCTGGGTTCTTTCCAGACCGGGGTAGGGGGGTGGCCCTGAATCAAGGCTTCCACACCAGGTCTCTCATGGCCCCCATGACCTGGACCTCTCGGCCCGGCTTACATCTCAGGACTCAGTTTCCAGAACCGCATGTTCTATTTGTCTCCGGAAACCCATTTGCCTGAGAAGACACCAACAGGTGTCTTTCTCCTGCTGCCCCGCCAGCCTGCCTTCTGCTTTAGAGAAGAACGTCATCTTTTGCCTTGTCTTTGGGACACTGAACTCAAAATATCCGTGTTTTAAGCGAAGCCTCCTTTACTCGAGATATCACATTACAGTTTTATGCTTTTAAGCTTAATCGTCAAACTTTGTGATGTTACTTAAGTTTTGATTGGGACCAAAAGGAATTTTAATACTCGGAGCCTAAAGACTTTTTTTTTTTTTTTAGCTTATGGTTGGAGGAATTTTAAAAAGTTTTAAATTCCATATTACATTTTTGTTGTTGTTGTTGCATGGAAGTATGGTAGGACGAGCAGAGAAACAGTTGGGAATGAAAAGCTAGTACGGGCGGTGGGAGTTGGAGGGATGTGGGATGGGTCTGGCCTCTGGAGGAAGGGAGCACCACACAGATGGTTAAGGTAGTGCTCATTCCGGTGCATTTCAAAGTGCGAGGTGGAGGGGCCTGATCATCCTCCCGGGTGCAGTTACGTGAGCGATGTGGCAGTTTTTTTCCAAATGTCATATGTGCGCCCATGGGAAATGACATCCTTTGCAACCATTTAAATGAATGAAAGATTTTAGAATGCCCAGTCGAAAATACATGACTGGTGAGTGTAGATTTTCAGAATCATCTGGAGGGGGGATGTGAGCAGTAAAGCGTAACACTCATGTCGGATAAAAGAGCTTTGAAGAGCGGAGTTTTCCCTCCTGCTCTCCTGGGCAGATATGTGGGCTTTATAATCTGGAAGGTGTGTGTATTCTGAACGTCCGTGCATGCCCACCTCAGACTCGTAATTTAGGTGTTGAGAAGTGTTTCAGGGCTTTGAAAGGATGTCTCATAGCTGGGCTTTTACAGAACTGACATTCCAGTCATGGACTCCTGGCAAGTCTTGCTCCAGGGTTCTTTGCTGATGGGAACAACTAGAGCTGGTGGATAGAGGACCTTGGGTTGAAGGGGGGGAGCCCTCTTGTGGCTGCTGGCACCTGTTCATTTCTATTGCTGTAGGAATGGAAACAGTTTTATGTCAATCTACCAAGGATTATTTATTGAGGTTCTACTATGCACCGAGTGGCTTTTTTGGTGGGATATATGATATGGTTAGTATTCAGCATTTTACATCAATCTCATTTGTAATATAGTCAACTTTTGGCCAATGGAATATACTCAGATGATGATGATGGGCTTACTTTTGGAAACTAATTTTTTTTTTTTATTTGACAGATCACAAGTAGGCAGAGAGGCAGGCAGAGAGAGACAGGAGGAGGAGGCAGGCTCCCCGCTGAGCAGAGAGCCCGATGCGGGACTCGATCCCAGGACCCTGAGATCATGACCTGAACCGAAGGCAGAGGCTTTAACCACTGAGCTACCCAGGCGCCCGGAAACTAATTTTTTTATAAAGATTTTATTTACTTATTTGACAGACAGAGATCACCAGTAGGCAGAGAGTCAGGCAGAGAGAGAGAGAGAGAAAGAGAGTGGGGTGGGGGGGAAGCAGGCTCCCTGCTGAGCAGAGAGCCCGATGCGGGACTCGATCCCAGGACCCCGAGATCATGACCTGAGCCGAAGGCAGCGGCTTAACCCACTGAGCCACCCAGGCACCCTGGAAACGACTTAAAAAAAAAATTAAGAGATAGCGCGAATGAGCACGCACAAGCAAGTGTGAGTGGGAGGAGGGGCAGAGGGAGAGAATCTTCAAGCAGACGCCTTGCTTGAATTTGGAGCTGGGATTCGGGGCTTGATCTCACGACCCATGAGATCATGACCTGAGCTGAAACAAAGAGTCAGACATTCAACCGACTGAGCCCCCCAGGCACCCACGGAAATGGATGTTTTTACCTGACAGCTGCTAGTGTACATATTTCTTCATTGGTATTTTCTGCTCTGGCCGTTGATTCTTCAAGGTCTCACTCTTGTCTTGCTAAGATGCTTTGGAAGGTAATTCTGATCTCTGGAAACTTGGGTAGGATCTTTCTTCTTGTCTGAGTGGGAACTTCTCTGACACAGCACTTTTTTTTTCCCCCACATTTTCAACATTTATCTTTCTTACGCTAAGCATTTGTAAAGGTTTGGTGGCCTGTAGTGGAAATTTACAAGAGCTGCAGGTTGACCTGATGGGTAACAGAAGTCTGACCCCTGACATTACGGCGGTCTGCCAGAGGCTGAAGGCAGAGGTCTCTCTGCACTGTGACCTGCTGGTATTTAAAAGAAATCAGTGAGTGTGTTTGGAGCTGGCTCCTATACGGGGAAGAGTGGTCTTCTGGCCTCTCGGAGGGGGGCTACTATTGGCCCGAGTCACATGGTCTGGGTGGTGGCTCAGCTCTGCCTCTTGCTGTTCCCTGGTCGTAATCTTGGAATATAGTCACTTAACCTATTTGCACTCCACTCCGCACTTGCAGAATGGCTGATTAACACCTGGCTTTTTCTCACTCGCTGCTGGTGTCAGCCCCGAGGTCGAGGGCAGAGAACAGAAGCTCTCTGGAAGCCGACGGTGAGGTGGGAAGGATGCTCAGTCTCACTTTATTCCTTCTTTTCCTTGGCTTAAATGCAAGAGGCTCTGACGGTCCCCCTTCCTAGGCAGGACAGAGGGGGGGTGTCCCGTGAGGAAGCTCTTGCATCTTGTAGGTGCAGAGAGGGCTCACGGGTCTGGGAGCCCCCACCCAGCTGCTCAGGGCCGCAGATGCCGATGAGGAATTGCTTTTTTCCCACCATTTCAGGGAATTTTGGTCATACCTCTGTTCAAAGTTATTTTTGCCTGGGTTGTAATTATTTGTGGATACGTAGTCTCATCCATTTGACAGCAGAAGCGAGGCCTTCTGAACATTTTGTAATGAGAAGAAGTGTGTCTTTTGGATCCTAATTAAACGTATGAACCTTGGACAAGCTCCCTCATTTCTAAACTTTGTGCCATTCAGTATTCCCATGCAGGGTAATGATAGCTGCCTTCTAGGGTCGTTTTGTATATTAAATGGGATTTGTATGAGCTCAGAGCTATGCTAAGACTATAGGAGGGAATCTAGAAATAATGTCTTTTTTCTTCCTTCATCTTCTGGCTAAGGATGGCATTTTTTTCACTTTTAAGTTTTATTTATGGATTGATGATTTTAAAGACTACTTTTTAGAGCAGTTGTAGGTTCATGGTAGAATTGAAGGTACAGAGATTTCTCGTATACCTTCTGCCCCCACATATGCACAACTTCACCCACTATCAACCCCCCACCAAGGGATCCCTTTGTTTCAGTCGGCAAACCTACGCAGACCCCCCAGCATGACCACGTGCATAGTTGACATTCGGGGGTGCACAGCTCGTGGGTTTGGACAGGTGTACAGTGACATTACAGTGTCACACAGAGTAGTTTCACTGCCCTAAAAATTCCCTGCGCTTCCTCTGTCCATCCCTCCTCCCCTTCGCTCCCCACCCCACCCCAGCCCAGCCCAGCCCAGCCCAGCACTGATCTGTTTGCTCTCTCCATGGTTTTCCTGTTCCACACCATCCTAACACCCTTTAAAACATTTTTTTGAATATTTTATTTATTTATCTGAGAGAGAGAGACACAGTGAGCGAGGGAATATAAGCAGGGGGAGTGAGAGAAGGAGAAGCAGGTTCCCCACTGAGCAGGGAGCCCGGTGCGGGGCTCGATCTCAGGACGCTGGGATCATGACCTGAGCTGAAGGCAGAGGCTTAACGACTGAGCCACCCAGGCGCCCCATCCCTTTTATTTTTTTTAAAAGCCTCACACGCAGGTAAAGCTCCGTGTTTGTTCAGAGCAAAGGTTCTGCCCTAATGAAACAAAATAACGGCAGCCACCAGCACAAACTGATCAGGAGCGGTGGGCGCATATTATTTACTAAAGAGCCTTTTAAACCTTACTGCGCTTGTTGCATGGAAGCCTGGCGCGTCCTGGAAGCAGTGGCTCGAAGCAGGGAGGAGAGCCGTTGGTCATACACACCTGTGTTGCAGATAAGTGATGCCCGACAGCCTGATCGCAAGGGAGGAGGGAGAAGATCTGGGGAGAGCGGGCATCTCACCCACTAGATAGCAAGGGCTAGCTAATGCCATTTACCGTGGAGCAAGTGGCCCGTCCGGAGGTTCTGGAGATGGGGGGTTGTCATACAGCGAAGTGTGAGCTCTCATTCGGGAAAGCCGAGTAACTGATTTATAGGACTCTCAGTGCTCAGGTAGGTCTTACATTTATTTTGTATCTAGTAAGCAGGTGGCAACAGAGGGATGTGGTGTGGGGGAAATAAAGAGCAAAGAGGTGCTTCTCTCTGATGGACAGGTGCTTTCTGAGTCGAATGTGTCATTATGGTAAGGAGCTTAGACTTCTTCTACGAGCGCCGTGCCCCCCGTGTAAAATAGCCCTTAGTCTGTCTCCCCAAAACACGGGGCAGCCTTAAGACGGCACAGCCTCGGGGCATCGACCCGGTGCACACTCGATCCCTTCTAATGAGTTTTGTGATTTGAGATGTTGGGAGGTGAGCTGTGTTGTTGGTGGCTGATAGAGTCGCCTGGGAAGGAGCGAGGGCCTGGGCCCGTGCTCAGACGGAGTGTGGGCTGGGGACGTGTGCCGGGGGCAGCTGTCACGATTGAGAATCAGGCTGACCTGCTGTGTGGCTGGGTGAGTTCTGAGGTGGTGTGGGCTTGTGACAGTTCAGCTCTTTCTTGAAACCCGGTGGACAGAGACTCCACGTGGGAAGTCCTGGTCACGGGTCCAGGCCTGGGGCCTGGGACTGGCCAGAGCAAAGCAAGACTCTGGGCAGTAGCATGGACCCCGTGGAAGACAGATCTAGAACCTACAGCAAGATTGGACGCTGGACTGGGAAACGTAGCAGGAAAGGTCAGGGCTGGCCTGACCCACTGACAGGGTAGACCCACTCAGGAAGGAGGAGGGAGCCATAAGTGATGCTTCTGGGGCCCCAAATGGGTGACTTGAGCAAAGGGAGCTTGGATGGGGCTCTGTGTGTGTCCTAGCAGTCAGGGCTGGGCTCGCGGGTCCCGGGCTGAGTGGTACGTTTCCTTTCGGGATGTACCCATGAGAGGGCTTCTGAGCCTTCTTCCTCTTTGAGAAGTGCTTCCCCAGAGAGGCATCCTAGAGGCTGGATGACTTCTGCTTAGACAGCAGCTGGTCTTTGAAACACCATGTCTTAGATTGGTGATGAGCAGGGGGGCCGTCCGGTGATGCCGTCTAAGGGTCTGGGGAAAGCAGAGGTGCATACAAAGGGCAGACCTGAAGCCCGCGAGCACCCAGATGGTGTCCCGTGGCCCCAGCCTGTCCTTGGTTCTGCCTGCTGTGCATCCTGGGTGGCAGTCCTGGAACCACACCAGAGCCGGGAGGTGGGGATTGGACCCTGGGGACGGTGCCGAGGACTTCATCAGACGTCCAGAAGCTGGGTAGCTGCTGCGTTTATGGACGGAGTGGCATTTTGTGTTGGTTTTTTCACCTTGACCTCTCTGAGGTTAGGGAAGAGTCTCTCTGCTGTTCCAGTTTCAAGGAGGGGTTTATGGTGGGGAAGGAGGGTCCTACATATTCTAGATTCTCGAGATGTCAGAGCCCGGGGAAAGCTGGGGATCGGAGAGGTGGGGAGGGGCTCAGGAGCCCCTGGCCTGAGGATCTTGAGCGTCTGGTGCTTTGAAAGAAAACAGACTTTATTTTTTAAGAGCAGTTTTTAGGTTTACAGCAAAATTGTGGGGAAAGTACAGGGTTCGATCCACTCCCTGTCCCGGCACACGGACAGCCTCCCCCATCATGAGCATCTCCCCACTCATTGTGAACATGGATGAACCTGCGTCGTCATGGAAAGTCCACAGCTGGCACCGAGGTTCATTGTCGGGGGTGGGGACAGCTCCCTCGTGGCAAGGATACCGTAATATAGAGCATCCCATGACGCAGTTTTACTGCTCAGAAAACCCTCTCTGCTGCACGTACTCATCCCTCCCCAGACCCCTCTCCAAGCCCTGGTCACCACTGTTCTGCCTACTGTCTTCACGGTCTTCCCTTTTCCAGAATGTCCGATAGCTGGAACCGCACGGTAGGTGGCCTTTCCCACCTGATTCCTTGTCCAGTGATCTGCACTTAAGGTTCCTCCATGTCTTCGCGTGGCTGTCCGGGGCTTGCTTTGCTCCTTCTCGTCACCGTCTCCTCTGTGGGTCTTCACCGTGGCGATTGTCACATCATCCCACTTGCAGACCCCGAGGTCTGGACGCTGGTGAAATGCCCAGGTGGAGCGTCCCGCCCCGTGTTTGAGAACATGACGTACCCAAGAGCTCGCATTCAGAGCAGGCCAGAAATGGTCCGTGGGTTGTGGAGGTGGTCTTTTCTGTGAAAAGAATTTGTGTCAAGCATTTCTTAAAAATGAAGTAGTCAAAGGTGAGCACGGATCTCGTTACGTACAACAGCTCTGGGGATGGAAGGAGCACCCCAAACACGTGGCCCAACTCTTCCTCTTTTAAAACGTTCTGCGGGTACGGAGCAAGAATTCACAGACGTTCCGCTCCTAGGAATTTTCTGTTTCTGAAGAGATTTAAGCAGAGGGAAGTGCTGCAGAACTGAAGAGAAGTATGATTTTAAGGGTTTTTGTAATTATTATTTTTCTGGTTGTCTCCGACCAGCCGACAGAGCTGTTTGAGAGTTGTTGATTAAACAATGCAGATTTTTTAAAAAAACCCGTTTGACATCGTTACACAATGGTGACTAATAGCCCCCAAACGCCCATCGTGGACCATAGAAAGGAGTTACTGCCATTAAAATCATCTTTAATTATTTTTTCACGCTAGACAGTTACGTGAAGTCATCAGTATCCGACCAGCTTATTTCCTAGAAAATTCTATGATGAATATCTTCTGAGACTGTCATAAAGCAAAATAATTTGCCAACCCACACTGACTTTCCACCACCCTCCAACAGAATCAAAACAAAACTCTTCGAAAATCTCCAAAGAAAATAAAATTTAAAGCCTATTTTCTGGTTTAAATGTTTTATGGCCCTTCAGAGATTAAGGGATGATTTATTGCCTTGTTTAATGTTGTTGGGAGTGATACTGAATCCCAGATTTGTTTTTTGAAATGAATAAAGCACCATTTTTTTCATTCTTCATCTGTACATCTAATGTGTAATTTGTTAGTCCATCAAAATTAATGTTAGATCCCTAATGTACATGGAGTTTTAGATTTATAAGTCCCATTAAGGGTCCTTTCAGTAAAGTGTATGTATTTATGGGGCCTGCCAGGTTGGATTTCTGCAAAAGCATTTCTGTCAGAAGGACATTCACATAAATAGCCAACTGGCAAATAAGTGTCAATTAAACGTTCTATTAGCGTAGTTGGTAGCAACTCTTTAAGAAATATTTAAGTGCAGTATATTAGATTAAATTTAATTTTTTTTGAAACGCTTGCCTACTTAGCTTCTCAGTGTAACTCATCTTTCTGCTGTCAAAAGCATGTTTCCTTTCACATTTAGAGGAATGTAGGTTGACTTTGCCTGTGTATGAATATGGCTTGCTAAAAGTACAGTTGGCCCTTGATCTCGACGGGTTTGTACCGCACAGGTCCGCTTATACGTACATATTCTTGTTTTTTTTCGATATGTATAGTTCAGTATCGTAAATACATTTTCTTACGCTTTTCTAAATGATTTTAAGAATACATTATAGATTACATTTAACGTGTGTACATATACGAGGGATTTGTTAATCAGCAGTTTATGTTTCAGTCACGGTAGGCTGTTAGTAGTTAAGCTTGGGGGAGTCAGAAGTTGTATTTGGGTTTTGACTGCACAGAGGGTCGGCTCCCGTCACCCCCCATTACCTGCCTTGACACCGTACGTTGTTCAAGGGTCAACTGTATTATGAAGATTTTTAAGTGGTTTTTAGAAGCACAGGGATTGGGTTATTATTGATTTTTTCTTCTCATTTTCATGGTCCCCTTTATTTTTTTTCTTTCCCATTTTTAGTCTCTGGGGATTTTGACCTTATAGCACATCTGAGGTCCTTGATTGCATGGTTTATGTATCAGGATACAACTTACACGTCTGTTACAAAAAGACCTCCCATATATTGTGGCTCACGGTCATTTAGAAGCTTGTCCCTCCTTCCGGCAACAGGCCAGGGGTGAGTGGTTCAGGATGGGGGACCTCAGCACCACTGGGTGATGGAAACTCGAGTCTCCTTCGTGTTCCCAGCAAGAAAGACAGAAGGAGAGAGTCCTGGGCCTGCTGCTCACCTTCCGTGGGCCAGAATTCAGCACATGGCCATCCCCTGTTGCAAAGGAGGGTGGCAGATGTGGTCCGCAGCTGTGGAGCCCAGCTTCGTAGCTGAAACTCCCCAGGTGTGGAAGCTGCTTTTGCCAAGAGAAGTAAGGGGAAAAATGGTCCTCAAGGACAGTGCACAGTGTCTTCTACAATGCATTTAGCTAACAAACACTTTTTTTAGGGTAACTATTTCATCTTTCCAAATGTCTCAAGGAAAATGTAAAAGTGCTGGAAATATAAAACCAAACCAAACTGTTTTGTTTTTTTTTTTTCCATTTGGGAGTGAAAATGCATTTTCTGTAGGTGATAAAGTATCTTAAATTTCTAGCTTGTAGCATTTGCTCTTGATTTAATATACGTGCTTCTCCCCTGTATTAGTAACTTCGAAAGAGACTGATGGCCCATGATATGATTGCCTTTCTCATAGTTGGGGTACACCAGCAATACTCTTCACTGTGCTTTTAAGGTGTACCCCAATCTGGGGCAGAAAAAAATCACTTACTACTTCTGCATTTCTGTGTGCTTAAATGTGTCATTTTGGGCCTAGATTCCATTTTTTCATTTTCAAATCCTGTTTTCTTAAGCTTGAGTTTATCAGTTAATACGTGTACAATATCTTTAAGAGACATTGCTTCTTGGCCTTTTGGCTCATATCGAGTGTAGTATCTGTTCTTATCAGTTTAGTACTTTCAAGAGACCAGCAGTTCTAAAAGGCTTGTTTTAAAAATTCGTGGTGTCTTATTACTCCCAAATTCAGTGTTTTTTACTATTTAAGATGAACATGTGGAATAAAAGGAGCCCCTCCTCCCCCCGACCCTGGCCCCCAGACATAGTAGTGTATCATTTTAGAACATGCTGTGGACAGGAAGATCCTGCACGTGTCTCGGAAGACAAAAGAGCAAACAATAGTTTGATTGAGTTACTTTGCACAAAGAGAAAAAAGCGAAGGTCACAGGATGTATATTCTGTGATGTTGTACAGTCAAATGTGAGGCTCAAAATTCAGCCAGCAGCTCTGGCCATTTGGGACCTTAGCGTTGAATGGGGAGTTTGAGATGTGAAGACGACAGAGTTCAGCTGTTTGATGCCTTTATTCTTGCCCTGGAACACGGTAAGGGCGTAGTGCTTAGCCGGGTAGTGGGGACTCGTTCCGATTTCAGTAGTGTCAGTGGTTTTAAGCAGACCGTTTCTCGGGGCTCAAAGTAGGATTGTAAACTGTGGTTGAAGCTTCCACCCCATCAGATTACATTCCAGTCGTTTTGTGGGATTCCTTGTGAGAAACCGAGGAGGGCTGAGGGCCATTTACGCAAAGACTGAGCACCACGTTTGGCTGGTGTGTCTGATGGGCGAGTGGAGAGGGCAAGCTTGGACCTCTGTGTCTTCGGGATCGATGGCAGCATCCTCGTTGATATCCATCACTTGGCGGCTGTAGACTTGGTCACAGAATAAAGGGTGTCAAAAAGATTTTTGAAGATACTACTTCACGTTAAGCTTTGATTTTCTTATTTCTGTCTATGTGGAGTGGTCTTGAAGGGACTCCGACTTTTAGAAAGGTCTGGGGAACCTGCAAGCTCTAGAATCTGGAAATCATTTTTTTATAAGTTGGTCCAGTCTTCATGGATGGGGAAGTGGGATTTTCTACTTTCTGCCTCTTGCTGGGACGATTTTGTTTCTGGGGACCTCCTGGCTCTGCCTCCCTGTCCACCCCTACCCAGTCTTCCATCTCTTTCCCTGTGGAAAAATTCCTCTTTTGCTGCTGATTTTGCTGCCTGAGATCCCCTCCACCCTTCTTCTATCATCCGTGTATCAGAGCTCATAAAAAATTTAAGTATGAATTACAGATGAAACAGCCGAAGAAGAACTTTCTTTGTGCCCTCTTTTCTTTCAAGATGTCACACCCACATGTTGGTCTCATGTTCCTGACCCATGAAGGCAAAAGTGCCTAAGACTTGAGCCTTAGGCAGGGACAGATCCATGTAGGTGTGCACAGCACAGGGGTCCCACCAAGAGCCCTTGACTAATGTAGTCACATGAAAACCTGCCGTGGCTTCTTATTGGAAGCGTATGAATAATTGTCAGTTGGTGGATGGTATTTGGGTCAGTGGATGAGAATACTATTAAAAGTGAACATTTTCTCCTTTCATCTTACTGAATTTTCAGGAGACTATGACAACCCTGCCAAGAGCTTAGAGGAGTTGTGGACGTGGAGTCCCATTTTCTGCCCCTTCACCTAAAACCTCCCATGGCCTTACTAGTATGTTCCTAAATCAGAGTTATAAGCTCATTCTGCCTGAATCAGTGTTGGTTTTCTTACATAGGAAGGTTCCTGGCACTGTGTTCTTTTTTTTTTTTAAACCCCCGACATGTCTCTCTTCCTTTTCCCCAACGAACGCTATTATAATTCTCCCGAAGACATTGTATTATGGGTAATATTGCTTTTACTTTTAATTTGTGTTAGAGTAGTTTATGTCTTAGGTCTTTTAAGTAATGGTTTCCTGGTAGTTTTGGATAAAACAAATGACATAGGACAGTGATGATTACTTTTTCTTAAAATTGGAGTTAGGTATATACACTTATATATTTTTTTTTGATTGGAAGTCTTACTATCGATAACTTAATCTTGTAGTCTCTCACTCCCTTCAGAATATTCTAGAAGGGTATTCTGAGTTCCCCATTCCACTGTGTACGCAAGTGGATTTTTTCAGGATGCACATTTAAGGGTGCAGCCATATCGTGTTGGTAGTAGGCTAAGAAATGTGATCTGAACACATGATTTTCGTAGTTTTTTGGTCATAAATTGATCTGTATGGGAATCCCCTTTAGATTAGTACCAATTGGATGTTAGTTTTTGAGGTTCTCCCACTGGGAGGGCTTGGTACCTCCACACTGAACATGTGGTAGATCCGTTTTAATGAGACAGTGAGCTGCTGACCAGGTAGGTTTAAGAAAACAAAAGTAATTAATGGCCAAAGTCGTCAACTTCTCAACACTATGTTGGCACATTCTGCTAAAATCTGGAGCTCTAGTCATTACTTGCTGTGGTTTGCAACTTTTCTTTTTCCTAATGAGTGTCAAAATACTCTTCCTGTTCTGCTTTAAAAACTCTTTTATTGTGGGAAATTTCCTTATATCCAAAAGTAGATGATCTACATGGTGACCCCTCCTCCCCCCATTGCCTGACCATTGCCTGACATCGATCATGGTCAATTCAAAGCCAACCTTGTAAAATCAATACTCCCACCCATTTCGCCAGCCTGTATTATTTCTGAAGCAATGACTAGCCTTCGTCATGTCATTTGTAAGTATTTCAGTAAGTGTCTCTAATGGATAATTCTGCACAGGCTTGTACAGAGTAATTGAGAAGCTGTGGGGATTGCAAGACTTTTTATTTACAAAATGGTTTTTACAAAGTAGAATCATATATTTGTTTAAAAATATTTAAACGTATCTGTTTAAAAATATTCTTCTATTGGAAGTGAAATGAAGTCTAGTTCCTCAAAATTTTTGGATTAATAAAAATTAAAATCAGATCATCACCTCCCTGCTGACCCCCAAAACCCAAAACAAAAGGAATGCTATTTTTATTATATTTTATGATGAGCTAAGAGCTGTGAACTTCCATTTTTCTTCCATTGGGAGACCCAGGATGAACGTCAGATTTAAATATCGTGGTTTTGAGTTAAACTTCTGTGATAAAAGTGGCTTTGTGTTACCAAACAGCTGTAGAGTTTCCGTGTTTTGCATTTTCAGATGTCCTGGTGAGTTAGCACTAATCCTATCCTTTTTTTTTTTTTTAAAGATTTTTATTTATTTATTTGACAGAGATCACAAGTAGGCAGAGAGGCAGGCAGAGAGAGAGGAAGGGAAGCAGGCCCCCTGTTGAGCAGAGAGCCCGATGCGGGGCTCGATCCTGGGACCCTGGGACCATGACCTGAGCTGAAGGCAGAGGCTTTAACCCACTGAGCCACCCAGGCGCCCCAGCACTAATCCTATCCTATGTGATAGGAGCCTTTTGGCTCTCTTGCTGGAGTGAGCAGAGGTAGCAGTAAGCCCTGAAGAAGGTCAGGCATTGTCTTGGGTTCAATGTCCAACATCTAGAGTGAATTGATTATGTGTTAATAAGGTGGTTACTATTATTTTATTTTATTTTATTTTTTCAGGTAAGTTTTATACCCAACATGGGGCTCAAACTCATGACCCCAACATCAAGAGTCATATGCTCTTCTGCCTGAGCCAGCCAGGTGCCCCCTGACGTAATTATTTTTAATTGTTTTCCTTTAGAGACAGTTTTAGGAGTGGGAAGCATGGAGTTGCCATGTATCCAGAAGTTCGCTTTGCTGGAAAGATGAGTCTAGTCTATCTAGAGCCTCTGAAACTGGCCTTTGGCTGTGCTGAGTGCTCCTGGTTCCTTGAATGAATTTCATTTGTCTACTAGGCCAATTGTTAAAGAATCCTTGTACTCTGTCCCAGTTACCTTGTGAAAAGTATTATTATTTTTAATCAACCAACTTCTTCTTCTTCTTTTTTTTTTTTTTTGTTAGAGAAAGTACGAGTAGGGGTGGGGGGGTGAAGATTCAGGCAGGGGCAGAGGGAGAGAGAAGCTCAAGCAGACTCCCCACTGAGCTCAGAGCCCAATGCAGGGCTTCGTTTCATGACTCTGACATCATGACCTGAGCTGAAATCAAGAGTCGGAAGCTTAACTATTAAAAATGTTATTTATTTTCATTTCAGAGAGGGGGAGGGCAAGCTTAGCAGGGGGTAGGGAGGAGATGTCCGCATCTTAAGAACATGTAATTCCGGGGAAGTTCGTCCGCACTTTGGTCCTGGGTTTGCTGCATTCCAAAGTGATTCTCTAGGGGTAAGTGCCCTCTCCGTCTGCTGAACTCACTTTCCCACTTTGTAGATTTCCTCACTGGTTAACCCTCAGCAGGACAAGCCAGGTTTTCAAAATTTTATTTTATTTTTTCCAGTGTTTATTGCTGGCCTTTCTTTTTAGCCATTGTTGCCATTGGACCGTGGGAGACAATGGAAGGAGTTGGCTTGGTTTAGGGCTGTTCGTGTGGAGGACTCAGTCTAGCATGGATACAGAAACACCAAAGTGTCCAAAACATCAGCGGAAAACTCTAGAGACAAGGGACAGCTCAGCAGAGTTTGCTGTGGTCTTAAACCTGTGAGATGCCGCGGTATGGGGTTCCAGGCTGGTGAGAGTTTGTATTCTAGAAAGGATTGCAAGATAGAACTTGAAATGAACTGAGAACCCGAGTAATTGGGATTCTCAGTGTGAAAGTCACCACCCCTTGTCCTCAGGATAGATACGGGGACCCCGTCATGCTGGAGGGGGTGCTGGGGCTCTGAGGGCCCAGGAACCCAGGCCTTAAAACAGATGACCTGGCAAAGATAGCTTTTCTTCTGAAAGCGGACAGTCTATGTTTTCTATCCTTGGGCCTCATCACAGGTGCCCACACCATGGGACGCTTGAGTCATTTGGAATATTTGCAAGCTTTCTGATAAACTGTTAATGAAACAGAGAGAAAAGCTGCCTGTCTAAATCAGTGCACGTATTACTTCATTGTACATGTTGTCATGGTGCATATTATCAGCGGAAAAGAACCAGGACTCTTCTCTTTTTCACTGGATTAATGAGCAGGATAGAGAAAGTACTCCCGACGTCGGCACTGCAAACAGTTTACACTACCAATGCGTGGTCTGTCTTTGTTCCTGGAGTTTTCCTCATCTGATATTCTCTGTCTCGTGTCCTTCCCACCCCGTCCATCCCAAGGCTTCGTCTTCTGTCCCCTGTTGTAACGGTGCAATTTCAGGTCTCGGAAACCCTCCTGTCACCTAATTCAGGTGTCTCTTCCTGGGGACTTGTCGTGAATGATTGCATTTCTCATTCGGTGGCTCCTTTTTCTCTCGACTACCTCCTTTCATGTGATCATCACTCTCCTGGTAGTTCTTTCCATCTGATTTCCAGCTACCCCTTACTTTCCTGCCTAATGGCGACACCATTTTAATTTGCTGATACAACACAAGATAAACCACAACCTTCTGCCAAAGAGGCTTTGGAGCATGTGTCTGCAGCTCTGCCCTTCTGGCCTCCAAGCACTGATGAGGCTTTCCCCGGCCAGGCGGGTCCTGCTTGTGTTCAGCTCTGCGCTTCTCCCATTTGCAAAACTCTTGTCGTGAGCCAGGAACTGCCATTGTATTCAGATAGAATTCTCGCTAATTCTAGTGTAAAGAAATTAGTGAGGAGAAAAGTAAAACATAATTATGCGGGAAAATAGGCTAATTTAATGACTCCATGAGCATATTTTACACTTTTATTATTTCAAGGCAATATTTCATTTGCAAATGATTTAGGATTTTTAGAACTGTTGGAACTGAGTGAATTAAGACGGGTCGAATTAAGTACTTTAATTTTCCTATGTGTTTTCCTGATATTTCACACCAGCAGGCGCAGTGCTCATTAAGGAAATGTTTGTTTTCCCTTCGAGGTGTTTTCTTTGTAGTGATCGAGGGGCTCTCAGAAAAGGGCTAGTTATGCATCACGCCATAAGGCACGATGGCCACAAATGCTTTGAGTACAGATGTAGTCACTGAAACAATCCCGTTAGAAGGTTGTAGCACAGAATCACTAGCCCGTCACTTTCAGGTTTAATCCCTTGTTAGTGTCTAGTACTAAGAATGTAGTATCTTTTTCCTATTACGCTAAAAGCGTTATTTCTGATTTGGACCCAAATTGAGCTCATTTGTAGGGTACCACACGTCCTACACACCAGAGCGGATGGATTCCCTTTCTAAGCAAATGTGGAATGTGCTGTGCAGTTTATATATATCTCTGTATTCCTGAACATGCTTTCAAGGCTGTTCCTTTTTTGAGAAAAGAGATGTTTATATGAAGTTTGCTTGTGCAAGATCTTTGTAGCAACCAGGAGGGCAAGCTTTCTCCAGAAGCATGTGGCGGGTGGGGTCAGCGGGCAATGCTGCTTACAGGTTTCACCACTGAGCTATGGGTTTGTTTCTTGTAATTTATTAATTTATATGAGATGGGGTGGGGAGCACGAGCAGGAGGGGTTAAGGGAGAGGGAGAGAATCTCAAGCAGACCTCATGCCCAGCATGGAGTCTCACGCGGGTCTCCATCTGAGGACCCTGAGATCACGACCTGAGCTGAAACCAAGAGTCAGATGCTTCCTTGACCAAGCCACCCAGGCACTCCAAGCTATGTTTTATTTCATGCTTCCTAAGGTAGTGTAATATGGTTGGATTGCAAGGCATTGGGTCGTGTTTTTATTTTTCTGATTTTTTTAATTGTAAAATATACATCCTATAAAATTTACATTGGATCATTTCTGAGTGTATAATTTTGGCATCAAGTTTGTTCCCACTGCTGTGCAACCATCGTCACCATCTAGAACTTTCTCATCTTCCCAGGCTGGAACATTAAACCCTCACTCCCTCTTAACTCCTGCCCCGGCCCCACACCTGGCATAGCTTATGGTAACCCTTCTACACTATTCTGAGTTTTTATCTGTCTGCCTTTCTTCCTTTGTTTCTTTCTTTCTTGAGCACAAGCAGGGGGTATGGCAGGCAGAGGAAGAAGCAGGTTCCCCGCTGAGCAGGGAGCCCAATGTGGGACTCGATCCCAGGACCCTGGGATCATGACCTGAGCAGAAGGCAGACGCTTAACTGTCTGGCGCCCCTGTCTGCTTATCTCTGCTGGTAAATTCCTTGAAACCAGGTTCTAGATTGTGCTTCCCCAGTTCCTGGAGCTTCAGAGAGGGGGATGTAGTCCAGGGCTGAGTGAGGCTGTCAGTAAATGAGACCGAATTCCGCAGGTCAGCCCAGAAGCACTGGCCTCCGGACAGAACTTGTTAGGGGAAGCTGAGCGGTATCGCTGTATTTACGAAGAGCTGTGGAAAATCCTCTTATCCTCCCGGCGACAGAACAATGCTCTCACCTCAGGTCGCTGTCGGTCTAGGTCTCGGTTCTCGCTGTGGTCCGCACATGATTGGGAACACGTGGTGTGGGTCCTGGGCCTGGGATTTTAATGGCACTTCTCTGTTAGCTTCTGATTCCACTTTGGTACGGTCAAGAGAGGGAAGTAATTCCAAACAGAAGTTTTGTTTTTAGGTCTGAGTTGGAGCTAACGAAAAAGCCCAGCTACTGTGAAATGTGCGGCAGCACGAAGTGTGAGCCCCGGGGCGGGTCCCAGGGCCCGGCTTCTGGCTGTGCTCTGGTTCTGTCTTTGTAAAAGGAGGGAGCGAGCCCCAGAGATCTCAGAAGGAGTCTCCATCCTGTTATCCGGGCAGGTGGCCGGGACAGTGAGCCACTGGGCAGCCGCGGGGTGCACTTGACTTTTTTCTCCTTCTATGTCAGTATTTGATGATTCGATCCCGTTGTCAGCAACTGAAGGTTTTGTTGCTGGAAGTAAACTGTGTGTCCCTGGGCTCCAAGGGCAGCGTGGTGATAGGATGCACGGAGAGTTCCTCCTGCCCCTTGCTGGGACCGCTCAGCGGTGCGGTCTTCCCAGACACGAGGCATTTCCCAGGTAAGCTGCGACGTGCAGAGAGTCCTTCAGGTCCGTGCTTTCCCTGCTTACCGTTCCACAGCTGCTTCCGCGTTTCTCTCCTTCATGTGTTTCCTTAACACCAGTGCTCTATGTTGTCAGTCTTAAAGACAGATGAGGTTAAAACAAAAGGGAAAGAAGAAATAAGACAGGAGGGGAAGCAGGAAGGAAGGTCCGGGGAGGGAGAGGACGTATCTTTCTTTCCTGTTGCACCAAAGGGGACAGTTGGTGCTGCAGAGAAGTTTCTGGAAGCAGCCTGGGCTGAATGTGAGATCATAAGCATCCAGTTGGCCAATGTCCTCCTTAGCAGAGATGTTCAGAATGTTCTATAACAAGCCTCTGAAGACACTTTGACCCTTGAGAACTCCGGACAGCTGCACATTGGAAACCCTCCAGAGTTCTCTTCCCCACAGGGGTAATACCCACGGGTGCTGTGTCGGTACCCACAGGTGCCCACAGACACTGAGTCAGTGTCCACTTGTGCCCGGGGTACTGAGTTGCTAGGCGCCGCTGTTTGGCAGGCATGACAGTAAGCCCTACAAGCTTTATTGGATGCAATGTTTAGTCTTGAAAGATATTTGAATTGTTCTCTCCATATTTTTTTTGTTGGTGCCTTTTTTCTATTTTTCCCTATTGCAAGTGGATAGCAAGTCACAAAGCTAAATTGTGGCCAGAGGAAGTTATTTCTCTTAGGCTCATGGCATTACTGAGGCGTCTCAGGGACAGAAGCAGGACGTGCAGTCGTGAGCGGTGATACCAGATTCCTCGGTTCTCCGTCTGTGTGTTTCTGCATTCGTTTGACGCACTTCACAGAAATACCCACGTTTTAATGAAACACTTTTCTTTTTCCCCCCGAGGGGAGTTAAAGCAAATGGCCCACTAGACTTGTTTCCAGCTGGCTTCTCATTAAAGCATTTTATAAGTAGAGGGGACTGAAAGTTGTTAAAATTTGTCAAGCCTCTTTTTCTTTTATGAGGATAAATAAATATATGTTAGTTTAATATAAACAGTGAACTTACTGAAGGATTCCTTACCTTGTTCATACCTTTCTTCCCCGATTAAAGCACACTGTTAGGAATAAGCACCAATGGTAGCCCTGTTACTTAGATTAACGTGAATTAGTGCTGTTCATGTTCCTTTTATCTTGTCATGCCACAGGGTAAACTGTAGGGTTCTTCGGAGAACAGAACACGTTGGATGGATGTAGACAGAGAGAGAACTATAAAAGCAGGTTTACTGTAGGAATTGGCTCACAGGGTTATGGAGGCTGAGTGGTCCCGTGACCTCCGTGTGGAGGCTGGGGACCAGGAAGGCCAATGGGGTGAGTCAGCCCCAGTCCAAGAGCCTGGGAACCAGGGGCTGATGGTCTAAGTCCTGAGTCTGCGTCTGAAGGTCCAAGAAGCAGAAACAGCGATGTCTGAGGGCAGAAGGAGACGGATGGTCCCAGCTTACACAGAGAGCGGATTCGCCCTTCCTCTGCATTTTGCTCTGCTCAGGACCTAAGTGGATGGGATGATGCCCACCCACCCACACTGGTAAAGAGATCTTCTTTAGTCAGTTCACTGGTCAAATGCTCATCTCTTCTGGAGACACCCTCACACGAACGCAGGAATCATGCTTTGCAGCTGTCTGGGCGTCCCTCTGCCCAGTGACGTTAACACCATTGTTGTCTCACCAAGAATATCTGGAGCATCCTTCTCGGTCCCTGGAATGTAGACTCAATGCCTTCTTGGCTACCCTTTCTTACCTTAGTCGAGAACATTCATTGGAAAAACTCGAAAGAAACAGAACGAAGTATAAAGCTGTGGTTCCCGGAGGAGCTGTAACTATTCTCTGTTGTTTTGGCTCAAGGATGCATGTGGGTCGGACATAGCATGGAAGCCGTGCCTCCTGGGGTCTTTGTCACTTCACCTGTGAAGTGGGAGCATGAGGCCAGATCAGAGTGCTCAGTGTTGGCTGCAGGATGGGGGCTAGGAATAGACGGACGATGTTAAAGAGAGATACCTCCCAAGCGGCTGGGCTAGAGGAGGAGGGGTATAAGAGACAAACACTATTCTGGAAAAGCTCTCCATGCGGGAGCGCACTTTGGTCGCTCATTCCTCCTGGGAAAATGACATTCGGTGTTTATAAGGCGAAGACTGTTGGATTCAGGAGCGTAGTGGGATACGGACACTTAAAGGTTGTTATTTGAGATTCTTGTAATGGTCCATTTTGACCTGGTTTTCTTGTCCAAATACACAGCGAGAATTCTTTCCCTTTTGAAAAAAATTCACAGGCTCCCGGTGAGAGGGTGTGTCAGGCCTCGTTATGTGTGCTGCGGAGTGATGGAAGGGGGAGAAGAGATCTTAGCAGGTGGGAGATTTACTAAACATGGTTCACAAGGAGATTCTTATTTCCGTACAGTAAAGTGATGGGTGAGGAAGGTCTGATAGGCTGGAGTGCTCCTGTCAGGGTGCAATGTAGGAAAGAAGTCACAGCAGGAGGTCAGTGGGCATAGCTTTTAAAGAAAACAGAAACAAAAACACCCTCCCCTTGTGCCGTGTCAGGGCGTGGAGAGCAGGGGCGGATGCCTGGCTCTCTCCCAGGCCTGCTGCCCCTGAGTTGGATGGAACCGCGCTGGAAAACGATGTCAGACTTCGGACCCTCACCCTGCATTTTCAACAGAATGAATCAGAGGGAGGAAAAAGGCACCAGGAGTCTCTTTTCCTCTGCTTCCTGCCACAACAAAGAGGCGTTTTGATCTGAGATGGGTTTTATAGAAGCAACAAAAATTAAATAAGCACACATGACTGGGGAAAGAGCGGGCTGTAGGTGAGACGAGAGACGGACAGGGACAGAGCGGGGGTGGGGGGAGGAGGAGGAAGGGAGAGGGAGCGATATGCTTTGGCTAGGGTGGCCTAGCTTGATGGTGTTTTCTTGATTAGGTAATTATGGTGATTATCAATTACTAAGTGCAGCTTCTAGCTGACACACCTCCTGGGGGGGGGGGCGCTCACCACAGCTGCCTGAGGAAGGGTTCAAAGGCTGTGTGATGTCTGTCCATGAGGCCATGGGGTGCTGACGTACTCAGCTGACATGCATCCTCTGAATGAGACAATAGGCATTAATTACGTTTGATCATAACAAGTCAGGGGATGTGATTCAAGTGAATTCTGGGGCGAGCCGGAGAGGGAGTAGGCCTACACAGCGACCTGATGGGAGTCTCACAACAGCGGCATTGGAAATAGCTGGTCTAGTTACTTTGGAAAACGGTGGGAATTGTAAAGTTAACCGCAAGTACTGATTTATCTTTCAGGGTGTTCGGTAGTGGAATCTTGAGAAGTAGGCTGCAACACAGTTGTCAGAGAGAGAATAGAGAGAGCTCCCCACATTAAAAAGCCCTCACCAGCCATTCTTGAGGCAGAGAATGAAGAGATTTCTAGATGCGTACTGAGGGTGGTCCCTGGGGCCAGACTGACCATAGGGAAACTTCCTCCCTTTCCAGAAACCCTGAGGCACATCTTCAGAGACTTTTCAGACCCCCACGGGTTTGCCAGCTACGGTGGTTTTAAATAGTACTCCATGTCTCTTTGACATGTCTCTCATTGAGGGTGGAGTCTGGTCTCTTCTTCCGAGGCCAAGTCACAAAAGGCCATATGACGGCCACCATATTGGCTGGAACAGGAGCCCTTGGGAGCCTGAGCCACCACGGACTGATGCCCTTCACGCTGTGAGGATGCCAGCCAGGGGTTACCCCCCCAGCCTTGGAGTCTCCCAGCCAAGGCCCTGGTATTTATGGAGCAGAAGCAAGCCAGCCCTCGGTGCCTGTCGGAATTCCCGCCACAGGATCTGTGAGACCAGCGACCAGTGTTTGAGGCTACTCCGTGCTGGGCTCATTTGTTATGTGGCAGTACCACAGTGCTGCTCCCCTCGGCGCTTCTCAAGCTTGCGCTCGATGGGGCTCATCCTGCATGTACTCCCGTTCTCACTCTGCCTGCTCTGTGGTCGCTGGCGGCTCCTCGGACTAGACCCGCCAGCACGCAGCACGGTTCATGAGAAGCTCTCTGTAACCCGGATACCTGGCATCTGAGCAGAGGCTCTTCTTTCTGTTTATGGACTTGGGTGGAAACGCGTCTGTTCACGGTCTTCTCAACCTCAGCTGTTAATGTTTGCTGGTCTGTGGAAGGCTGCTGTGATGGTACCGGTGTTGGAGGTCATGTCATGGATTTATAACCTTGCTGTGTCCATGTGGAAGCGGGAAGAGTTTTGACCCTGCTGAGAAAAAGAGCCACATCTTTGTGTCCTAGCCAGTGAATGCTAGATGCTTGGTAGCCTCTCATGCGTTCCCAGGAAGGCTGAGTTTGGGAGAGGAAGGAGAGATGGGGCAAGCTGTCAGGGTTTCCAAGGCTCATGGCTGTTGAGTCTTCCATGGTAGATGTGTGTGATGGTGGAGATACTTCAGAAATCATCCAAAAGGGCATGATCTGCCATTACAAACTTGGAAGGACATTGCTTGATTGGTTATAAGTCAACAAGGAGAGGTAAGTCCTGGGTTCCAGCCATCAGAGAAGGTAGCCTTGGTCTCCTGTTCAACAGAAATGGACAAGAGGTTCGAGGGCTACACATTTGAACTCTTTACAGTTTCCTTGTAGGAAATAATTTATAAACAAATACTTATAAACAAATAATTTTTTTATAAACAAATTATTTTTGTCTATAAACAAATAATTTTTGTTTATTATAAACAAATAATTTTTGTTTATAATAAACAAATAATTTTTTAAAGATACAAATCTTTTTGTACAAAGAGGGGAAACATTTGTCTTGCAGGTGTGAAAGAAAGATGACCTCTGGAAGTGAGTTCTATCTGGGACTCTTAGGATTTCAGTGTTTACTTTGCCAAAGAGGAAAGTGTTTTGTTCAGAATAGGATAGCCATGTGCAGAACCTTGAAAGTGGTTGTAAACCATACACAAAAATTACATAAAAATAACTCAATACCTATTATAGGTCTAAATGTAAGAGGTAAAACTATGAAACTTGTAGAACAAACCATGGGGCAAAATCTTCATGACCTGGGGTTAGACAAAGAGTGTGTAGAGGTAAGACCAGAAAACAGGTTGGCAAATTTGATTTCATGAAAGTTAAAAACTTCTGTTGTATGGGGGCACTTGGGTGGCTCAGTTGGTTGAGTGTCTGGCTCTTGATTTTAGCTCTGGTCACGATCTCAGGGTTGTGAGATCGAGCCCTGAGTCGGGCTCCTTGCTGGGTGTTTAGCCTGCTTCAGATTCTCTCTCTCTCTCTCTCTCTCTCTCCCCCTCTGCCCCTTCCCCCTCCTCTAAAAAAACAAAAACAAAAACAAATTTCTCCTGTGTGAAGGACTCTGTTGAAAGAATATGAAGACAAGCTGCACCCTGGAGAAAAACATTTCAAATCACATGCCTGGCAAAGGATTTGTGTTCGGAATCAAAAGGACTCTCAAAATTCAACTTGGAGAAAAAAAATAACCCAATTAGAAAATGGGCAAAAGGCTTAAAAAGACATTACACCAAAGAGACACAGAGATGGCAGACAAGCCCATGCAGGTGTACAGTGTCATTGGCCATTAGAGAAATGCAAATTAAAACTGCACCAAGGTACTACAATACTCCTGTTGGAATTCTAAAATGAAAAAAAAAATCACTGATAGTACCAAGTGTTGGCAAGGATATGGAGCAACTGGAACTCTCGTACATTGTTGGCGAGAAAGTCAAATGGGAAATCCATTCTGGAAACAGTTTGATAGGTTTTTAAAAAAAAATAAATTTAAACATAGGTTTACCATAATGACCCAGCAATCATGCTCCTAGGTATCTACCCTGCGGAAATGAAAACTTAGGTTCACGTAACATCTGTGTATAAACGTTTATGGCACTCTGTTTGTAGTTGTCCCAACTGGAAACAATCTGGATGTTTTTCAGAAAGTGAGTGAGTAAACACATAGGCATGTCCATGTCATGGAATATTGTCCAGCAGTTAATGGAATGGACTATTGATTGATCCATGTAGCCACTTGAAACAATCTCAAAGACATTAGGCTTGGTGGAAGATACTAGTCTCAAATGGAACTGTCTGATTCCATTTATAGGACATTCTTTAAAAGGCAAAAAACTATAGTGATGGAGAACATTCGTGTATGCCAGGGGCTTGGGACAGAGGGAAGGTATGCTTGTAAAGGGATAAAGGAGAGAACTTTTATTTTGGGGGTTGGGGAGAATGATGGAACTGTCCTGTATCCTGATTGTGGTGGTGGTATTGTGAATTTTTTCATGTGTTAAGACTCCTAGAACTGTACGCCCAACAAAGGTCAGTTTGCACATGTGATAGAAAAAAAAATAAAGTTAAAGAAACAATTCTTATAACTTTTGTTGATGCAAGTGAGGCATGAGAGAACATCTCCTTGTCAAGAAAATCTGGTTTCTCTCTGGCAGCTGGCTGCCCAAATGAGAGAGGTAAAGAAGAGCATTGACTGGCAAAACTCCCTCGTGTGAAGATGGCAGCAAGAAGGACTTCTCTTCCTGGTAGTTGTCGGGGGCCTGGTGACACCCCCAGGCTTGTCTTCTTTTTAATGTTGACCTCCTGAGGTATTACCCAAAGAGATGCATGGAGGGATTGGAATGCCCCCATCTCTCACCTCCACACGCATAAATAATAGAATTTGATTGGGTTTTAAAAGGAAATTTGGAAGAGAAAGAGAAATTGCTTTGGGATCAGGAAGAATGATTATGAAGAACCAGGGATTTGAAATTTTTGTTTCTCAGTGTACTGGGTAGAGATTTAACTGCATAATTCAAAATTGAGGCTAATTGGCATGTACTGCTTAGAAAATTAAAGAGTAAACTTGATACTCTTGTGTGAGCTGAAGAAAGATTTATTTCGAGACAACATGAAGGGTTATCGTTGGTATTTGTACTACTACTAATGCTCACATGGGATGTCAGAAGTGTTCTGTAGCTGCCTATGATGATTTCAGAGCAGAATTCAGAGCTGAAGTTATGGAACAAGAGTGAACTGTGATCCTCAGGAATGCTCTCTTGTAGCTTGGGAACATTGGGGAATTAGCAAGGCAGTTACCGATGGGAAGGAGCCAATGACCCCAAGTGTCCTGCAGCATATGGGGCCGTCTGTATAACGGAGAATTATTCCTATGACCTTGGAATGTCCTGCTGGACAGTGGAGGGGAAACACCTATACATAATTCACAGAGCCTGGAACCCGATTCCAACTCCCAAGCTGTTTTTGTCTGCTTTGTATAGTTCTGCAATAGTCTGAATTTCTCAGGCATGTGAAATTCAGTAAATTCAGTAAATGGAAGGAAGGTTATAGTTGTTTTGTGGGACCTTAACAAGAGTTGTTCTATTGTAGGAGACAGTCTTCACTGGCTCCCATGTTCTTGGTGATAGTTGAGCAACGGGCAGCACGCAAGATTCCGTGCGTGTCTGCGCTTTGCATTCAGGACAGTTCCACGTATGTGAACACAGATGAGGGTACTTGTCCTTCTTTCAAGGTATCCCCTAGAAAAGAGGGCCGGCAGTACTTGGCTTGATATGTTCTTTTAAATCCCAGTTGATTTGTTCTAAGTAGATAAAAGCTTTGACTACCACATTCTGCCTTCTGGGAGGGCTGTACCCGAGTGTTTACCTACTGAAACACACTTTATTTTGGTATAAATTGCTTTCCATTTATTATTCTTTTATGTCAAAATTTGGGTATTTTTAAAATTAAAAAAAATATATGTGAAGTGGGTTTCATACCAGGATAATAAAAGGAATGTTGTGAAATGTTCATATGAAGAGAGGTTACACACGCATGGTTCAGCACCGAGACCTTGACTAATGGAAGTATTTTATACTTCTCCAGGTGCAACTTCATTATTTCATTTATGCTCTATTTTTACCATATATTACCAGGTGAATGTTTGTTTTTCTCCAAATTCATATGTTGAAGCCCTAACCCTGAGTAGGGGTGTATTTGGAGATGAGGCCTCTAAGGACGAAATTGAGGTTAAATGAGGTCAGAAGAGTGGGGCCCTGATCCCATAGGATTTGTGTCCTTATTCGAAGACATACCAGAGAGCTTGATGGCTCTCTCTTCTCACTAAAAGAAGAGGTGGTGTGAGCACACAGCAGGGAGGAAGCTGCCTAATGCCAAGAAGAGGACTCAGAATGAGACCTACCTTGTGGGCACCTTGCTCTTGGATGTCCAGCCTCCAGAAGTCGGAGAAGTACGTGTCTGTGCGTTCAGCTGCTCTCACTGGCGTTTTGTTATGGCAGCCCAAGCAGAATACCGTACTGTAGGTTTCTTCCAGCTGATACAAATCACCACCTCCAGGGGGGAGTTAGTGAAAAGTGAGTATGGCCATTACCTGCCTTCGGGTACACTTAGCATTGAATATGGGAAGGAAGCCAGCACCGTGAGAATCCAGACCAGAGGTCTGAGCTCAACCTGTTGGTTCCAGGAGTTCCCGAATGGGCCCCCTCTGTTCCACTCCTGCTTCCTCTCCAGTGTCACCTCTTACTGTCCTGATTCTGTTAGTTGTCAACACAGCCTCGTGACCTGAACCGCAGCGGTCGGCAGACCTCCATTCTCTAAGCTACTGAAGATGCTATAGAGAGAACTTTGCCCCCACAAACACAAAATAACCTGATGGACTTCTTTGTGTGTGTGATTGTATTAATGATTCCTACTTGCACGTTCCGTCGGTTTAGGAAAGGACAGAAAAAAATGAAAATGTTCATGAAATATCATTACGTAAAGATACCCACTATTAACATTTTGGAGTTCTTTTTCCACAAAGCTTCCTGCAAATGCACAGGTCACCTCCCCTCTACATGCCCGTATTTACAACAACAGGCTTACAATTTTATGTTTGTGGGGGCCTGCCTATCTGCTGTTCCATAAATTGCTTTTTAATGGTTTTTCTTGGATGTCTTCAGCAGTAAATATGGATGGATATGTAGCATCTTAAACAGCCCAGTAGATTTCCATTGTATGCCTGTTCTCTGATGGAGATAACAAGTTCCTACCTGATGGGCTTTTTTTGGGGGGGGTATATATATCTATCTCCAAATATAATGTATATATTTTTGCTAAAAAGAAATAGCATTCCACGCAAAGTTCTTGGTACAAATCTTTCTGTTTTAGGGGACTCTCCATCAATCTGTGCTTTCCTTTTAAAAACCTTTTTTTGGGACATACCGAACATACAGAAAAAGCACAGAGATTAAAATAAAAAAGACCCGCACCGTCCTGAGATAGCCCTGTCAAATTCTCACGTTCGACATACTTCAGATTGAAAAAATAAACTGGTGCAACCCCGGGTCTCTCTGTTCCCTTTCTCTCCAGGGCTGACCACTCTCGTGAAGTGGGGTTTCATTTTCCCATCCATGCTTTACGTGCATGTTAGTTTCTCCGTTAATAACACAACATTTTTACACATGTTCAGACTCGACACAGATGGCATCAGTACAAATAATACTTCCATTTGCCTTTTATGCCTCTACCACAACTTCTCAGTTTTCCTCACAGTAGACGTTACGTTTTCCCCAAATTCTCACAACGATGAACCACAGACCTGCAAAGAACTGCCTTGGCCAAGTGCCCTGGTTTCCATGTGAGAATTTCTCCAGTGATAACGCAAGTCTTGTCGTGGTGGGTCTCTGGTCACAGCAGCCCGTGAACATGGCGTTTTCCCACAGCCAAAGCTTTGCTGTTGTGGTAGGTGTGAAATGCTGTCTTCTTGTGGCTTTTATCTGTATCTCCTTGGACTAGTATGGTTTTGTCTTCATATGTTTACTGGCTGTGAGGGTTTCTTTCACCCATTTTCCACTGACCCCTCTCCACCATTTTCAGTCTGTTCATCAGACATTTCCTTTGTTGTTCTTGCTTCTCTGTGTCTTCCATAAGCATTCTTTTTTTCATTCCAAATCGTTCTTGTGTACTTCTAGAATTTGTAATGTATTAAAGGCCCCTCCTCTGGAATTGATGCCAGGGTAGGCTGGGAAGTGATGTTCTGTTACTTCTCTCTGTGATGATAACCAGTGTTGTCATACACAGGACTATCCCCTGACTTTCTTCCGTTCCCGCATGGTGGGCGCTGCCTTCTCTGTCATAGTTTCTCTCTCTGTGTGTGTGGAGGTGGCTTTTTAGGCGGCCTGTTCTGTTCCCTTGGTCTCTTTTCCTTTCCCAACAGCTGTCCACATGTCTTAAGCACTACTGCTTTCTGGACAAAGTCCTTCATACCGCGCCCCTGACTTTTTCTTTGTCACAGTTGTCTCAGGAAACACGTTCTCAGTTTGTGTCACAGGCAGTCTGAGGGTCCACTCAGCTGTGGGAATGCCGAGGGTGACCTAGGGCGGTAGAGTGCAGGGCTGGTTGTTTGTACTTGGAAGCTTCCATCTGTAGCACTGTGTGACTTTCTTCCACGTGGACCATGAGGTGTAAAGGTTTGGGGAGTACTAGTCCTGGCCATCCATACTTCCTTGACATTCCATGTCAATTTAGAGGTCGTATTTGTCAAGTTCTTTGGAAACTCCTATTGGAATGTTGACTGGAGTTGCACAGAATATATTAGTAGTTGAAGAATTGGAATCCTTTTGCTGTGGAGTTTTGTTTGCATTTTCTGAAAAAAAAAAAGTGCATTGCACATGGAAGCATTTCTACTTTAATTGTCAAGGACATAGTCTCAAGCGTCTCAAAGCATCCAGATGAGTAGTAAAGCCCTACCCTCAAGCAGTTAGCCTCTTTGGAAGTGGACAAAACAAGGCAACAAAACATTGAGGGTAGGATATTGTGATTATCCTAAGAAACGTACAGACTCTGTGTTGAACAGAGAGCTTGTGGAGAAGAGATCCTATCCCCATGACACCCCTTATGACTACACATTTTGTCTTGGACACCATTCACCCTCAGTTGCTACGACAATGCTGATAAAAGCTTTAGGTGGGACTTTGGGTTTTTAAAGGAGAGATACACATTTTCTTTTTTAAATGAGAGCGTCCTTTCTCTTTCCTTTTGGAGAGATCATTAATTTGTTTTATATATGAGTAATCCTGTAATAAAACTTGTCATATTATTAATTAAAAAGAACACATGCTGGGTCCTGAGGGAAATCAGTTTTACGGAGAAGAGCATGTAGTGAAATTTCGAGTAGGAATGTCTTTTGGGCAATTTATTCATTCTCTTGACTGTTGTAACCGGTAGAGGAAGTGGGCGCTTGGCTAGGTCTGCTGTGCCAGCGAGGGGGGCTGGCGGACTTGAATTACAGGGCAGTTTGCATTTACCAAATCAGTCATTTTCATCTCCCAACGAAGAGTGGCATTTGGACTTACCATGATGTAGTAAAGACTGTGGATTTGGGGGCCAGAAAGACCCCTTTTGAAATCCCTGCTTCAGCCCCTCACCATAGATGGAGGGGACTCCAGGACAGACTATCCTCATCTGGAAAATGGGGATGATGTTAATGACCCTTCAGAATCTGGTGGTGACCATGAAAAGACGTCCCCGCGTGGTGATGGACCTGCCTACCAGCGAGCGTGGCTCTTCTTTCCTCTGGGATGGTGTGTCCTGTTTCTGGTAGCGAGGTGGTTCCCTGAGTGGTTATCCTGGAAAAAAAAAAGCATCTCTGGAAAGAAGGTTTCAGAGTGTAAGCTCTTTTCTTCGATCACTGAAGATTAATTCTCTCTTGATGAATGGTCTGAACGGGCGGGGATGAGTGGCTGCAGCCCTCGGGCTCATCAGTGGGTTCCATTTAAACCACGGGGGCAAGATCCTGGAGAATACTTACGAAAAGTGTTTCAAGTCCTTTGAGGAAGAACTGTAAAAAAAGTGAGCCATTAATTAATTGTGAAGAGTCAGCAGCTGCACACTTAGGCATCTAGTGTGATGGGAAAGGAAAACAAATTCAGTGAGTTTTAAATTGCCTGGCATGTATGACAGCATATTAGAGTAATGAGGGCAATTCATCTTGCCAGCTTGGAGTTGTCAAGCTTTGGCTCCCCCCATTCTCTCTTTCTCTCTCATCACCTAGTTTTAATTCCTATACTTTATATATTACAGCCTCATATGTGGAATTTAAGAAACAAAACAGAGGATCATAGGGGAAGGGAGGGAAAAATAAAATAAGACGATGTCAGAGAGGGAGACAAACCATAAGACATTCTTAATCCTAGGAAACAAACAGAGAGTTGCTAGAGGGGAGGTGGGGGATGGGGTAACTGGGGGATGGGCATTAAGGAGGGCACGTGATGTGATGAGCACTTAGTCTTTATGCAACGGATGAATCACTGAACTCTACATCTGAAACTAGTAATACAGTATATGTTAGTTAACTGAATTAAAATAAAATAAAATTTAAAAAACCCAACAACAAAAAACAAAACTGTAGGACATACCTTAACCAGATACTTGAAACTCTCGGGGTGTTAGCAGCATTGTAACAGGGATTAGTTTTTTATTTTGGACCTGGCTCACCTGAACGAGTGAAAATAATGCATTTGCAGACACAGGGGAATTAACTGCTGCTAGATTTTGATGAAAGGTCATTTGTAGAGTTTCTAGCTCTGCATTCTCTTCTCAGGTCTACCATGAACTTGGTGATTTGGGTTTAGTAACTTCTTTACAAACAGACTTACATTTTCCATTCACATCTTAATTACTTTGCCTAAAAATCCTGTGGCACAGAGTTCCAAGGATGGTTCAATATATGCAAATCAGTAAATGTGATATGCCACATTCATGGAACAAGAGATTAAAAAATCACGATCTCAGTAGATGTAGGAAAAGCACTTGACAAAATATAATACCCTTTCATGAAACACAACACTCAGCAAGTTGGGTGTAGAAGTGACATACCTCCACCTAATAAAGGCCATATATGACAAACGCAGAGCCAATATCATATTCAGTGGTGAAAGGATGAAACCTTTTCCCCTAAGATCAGGAGTACAACTGGAAGTCCTAGCCAGAGCAATGAGGCAAGAAAAAAGAAATAAAAAGCATCCACACAGGAAAGGAAGAAGTAAAATTGTTGTTGTTGGCAGATAATGTGATTGTATATATAGAAAACCCTAAAGACGCCAATCACAAAAATCTCCTGCAAATAATCTGTGAATTTGGTTAAGTGGCAGAATACAAAAATCAACATACCCAAACGGGTTGTGTTTCTATACACCACAAACAAAACATCTGAAAAAAAAAAAAATCCCATTCATAGTAGCATCCGAAATAAGATACTTAGGAATAAATCTAACCCAGGGAGTGAAAGCTACAAGAGCTTGATGAAAGAAATTGAAGAAGACGCAAACAAATGGAAAGCTATCCCATGTTTATGGGCCAATATTAAAATGGCCGTATTACCCAAAGACATCTGTAGATTTCCTGAAGTACAGGGTTTAAAAGTGTCTTCCTGTGCACACGATCAGTGGATCCATGCATAGGCACTCTTCTTCCCACCTCCTATGATTTTGTCTTCTACCATGTGTCGTCATGACTCTGTTTTTTTTTTTTTTTTTTTTTTTTTGACAGACCGAGATCACAGGTAGGCAGAGAGGCAGGCAGAGAGAGAGGAAGGGAAGCAGGCTCCCCGCTGAGCAGAGAGCCCAATGCGGGGCTCAATCCTAGGACCTCGGGACCACGACCCAAGCTGAAGGCAGAGGCTTTAACCCACTGAGCCACCCAGGTGCCCCCATCATGACTCTGTTTTGGCTGGTTTGGCTTCCTCACCATCCCTTAAATGTGCCCAATTCATTTACATCCCAGGGCTTCCACAAAGGCTGTGCCTTCTTCCTGGAACACCGTTCCCCCCAGATAATTGCTGAGTCTCACTGCCCTTAAGTCGCTGCTAAAATGTCAGCCTTTCAGCGAGCCCTTCCTCACAATGGACAAGTATCATCCAGCCCACCTTGGCAGATTGATTTCCTTTTTTAGCACATATCATTGTCTGACATACAACATACTGGCCAGCTGACCGTGCCCCGCCCTCAGCCCAGAGTGTAGGAGCGTGAGAGCAAGAACATCCGTGGTTTTGCTCACTGCATTTCCCCTCAGCATCTAAGCTGTGTGTTTACCTGGAGAAAGACTGACTAGATGTTCTTGGACTGGTATGTCGCATTATGGCTTGAGATCTATTTAACAGAGTCCTTGTGTTCAACTTCTCCTAATGAAAAGTAAACATTGTGTAGCTGATTCAAGTCATAAAGTTCATGCCTACTTACAGTCTAACAACTTGGCCATTGGCTGTCTTGAGGATTGAGGCATTTCTAAGTGGGGGAAAAATGACAATACTTTTCAAAACGTGTAAGGCACAGATACACTTACAGATACCTGAGTAGATATGTAGTATACTTGTTTTATTTATTTATTTATTTAATTCATTTTTTTAAAAAGATTTTTTATTATTTATTTGAAAGACAGAGATCACAAGTAGGCAGAAAGGCAGGCAGAGAGAAAGGGAAGCAGGTTCCCTGCTGAGCAGAGAGCCCGATGCGGGGCTCGATCCCAGGACCCTGGAATCAAGACCTGAGCCGAAGGCAGAGGCTTTAACCCACTGAGCCACCCAGGCGCCCCTGTAGTATACTTGTTTTAAAATTCCGTGATGATAATAATGCATTGTGGTGTCCTTCTACTTGGCTATTGTTCCTCAGGAATTGATACCAAAATCAAGTGTCCTTTTATCCAGAGATCCATTTTTGTCTTCTACACCAGGGTCCTTCATGCATCTTCTTTTTAATTTAATAGAACTTGAAACTTAGTATTTGATGTAATTTTGATTTGTAAATTAAGTATTTTTCTTCAGCAGGTTGTTGTGTCCTCCTCCATTGACCACATCTGTTTGGCCGTGTTATTACATATCACGGATACGAATGTTTTTATTTTGGTTTCCAGGGGCGGGGTCATGAGACTGTCCCCCTGAGTGCTTGTTTGTTTCAACTCTGTCTGGAGGCTCTGCTCTGAGCCTGCTCTGGCTCCATCAGCCAAGGCTGTGCTGTTGCAGTGTGGACGTCCTGGAATTTCTTGTGTTTCCAGATGACTGGGGAGTGATTGCCGCTTTCTCTGCTTTCTACAGCGCGAGGCTGCTCTGTGAGGAAAAGACTTCCAGCAACTGCTGCTCCTCTGTATTCTGTTTCTCATCTTCGATTTTTTTCATTTATTTATTTGATAAGAGAGCACAAGAAGGGGGAGCAGCAGGTAGAGGGAGAAGCCGGTTCCCTGATGAGCAGGGAGCCCAATGTGGGACTTGATCCCAGGACCCTGAGATCATAACCTGAGCCAGAGGCAGATGCCCAACCGACTAGCCACCCAGGCACCCCGGATTTTGAAATGATTAACTTTTCTGGACAAGAAAATCTGTATTCATGAGAATTGACAGGACTTTGGTCAGTGGCTCTGTATTAAGGATAAAGGTTTAAATACTGTGTATTCTTAGCATGAGGAAGGATAGGATCTACAGCTGTCGTTTCAAGGAAGGGATGGGATGGGAAGGTTTTAGAATCACATATGAGACATATTCCCTTCCAGACAGTCCTTCAAAGGCACCCCAAACAACCTCCCCGCCCCCCGCCCAATACACATAACCAGGTTAAAATAATTAGATTGGATATGTAATAATATGATTATGGAAGAAATTAGCTGAGGGTGTCCTAACTGCCTGGGCATCTGTAGGACCTCAAAGGCTAGAATTTGGGCCAATGACTAGAAGTTACTGGGAGTCACATTTGGGGGCGATGTTAAGTAAGAACTTTTTAGTGGTTAAGAGGAATGAGAGCAGTGCATTTCCAGTTACGCTGATTGTTGAAGTAGAGGTTGGGTTATCAGAAGTAAATGTCAAAATGGTTGGCTAATCTAGTAGATTAATGACTTTGAGGGGTTTTTTTTGACCTGACTCAGCGCCCAGCCACTCTCAGAGATAACACAGATGTTTCACAAAGCAGGACTTAACCCTTGGGGGGGGGGTCACTGCATTTTCTTACGAGCCCAGGAGGGGATGTTTCCATTCACGTGTGAAGGTCGGACAAGCCTTTTCCCAGCTCCCACCACCAGATGGAAGGGGTGCCATCTCACTCAGCCTTTCTGTTCCATCAGATCTGTAGTTGATGGGATGAGGCGTACCCACTGTTGAGGAGGGTAGTCTGCTTCCTTCAGAGACCACTGATTTGAATGTTAATCTCACGTAGAAACAGCCTCCCGGACACACCCAGAATAATGCTGGACCAAATGTCTGGGTACCCTGGGACCTGGTCAGACTGACACATGAAACTAACCATCACAGTATATTATGACGTTTTACTTACCCGTGCTGGTAAATTGGGTCTGGTTATTTCTGCATTGTTTAGGTAAAAAGAGCATTGTTTAGGTAAAATGCCCCTGCTTTTTCAAAGAGCTCATGTCACAGAAAGGCTGGGACAATGAACTCACGTTTTACGCCAAGTGTGCTTGAGATAGATATAAATCCCTGAGATCATGTAATCGTTAAGAGATCCCAGCGGCAGTGTTTGTTCATTTTTAAGAAGGATTTCTTGTTTTGTTTGCATAGCTGGCTGGGGGGTAATAAATGTTACGGGTTTGCTGCTACGTAGCAGCAATGCAGTGGGGCAGGCTTGTTGCTGTTAATGTTGGATGGACTTTTCTTCAACCGTGCATAGGCTAGCAGATTAGGTTATTTTGCAACCAAGCAAATGGAAACTTCTAGAAACTGCTCCGTGGTAGTATAATTGGGTAGCCCTGTGTTATCTGCCTCCCATTTAACAACGTATCCCTAATTTTTTTTCTGTTGAAAGTAAATACTCGTTTGGAATAGAGAATAAAACCAAATGGACAGTGAGTCTGCATTAGGCTTTTACTAATGTTCTGACATCCATATGTTTCAATCATGTAGTAATTTTAATAGAGCTCAATGGAATTTCTCATTTTAAAAAAATAACAAAAGTAATAAAAATTAAGACGGTAGATCAGTATGTAAAGTAAAAAGTGAACTTTCTCTGCTTTGAAGTCGCTTCTCATAAAGAGCTGCTGAAAGGTGTACATTTTTTAAATACTGTTCTGTTTTGATTTAGATATTCTTATGATGGTATTTTAAGTTAGAAACTTAAGTGATGAAACTGGCTTCACCATACACACCATTCTGAGACTTTTTTCACTGAATTGTGGCGTATTGATTCATACCTTACACTGTGAGCTCATTTCTCTTTGTTGCTCTCGGGCAGTGTGGGTGGGGTGTGTAATTTATTTAGTGGGTGTCTCATATCTGCGCTAGGTTTTTCTCTGTCATCCACCATGCTGCAGGGAGAACAGCTGTATTGTACCCACCGCACTGTAAAGTTCATTTTCATAATGACGTCTAAGACCTCCCCTCACAGGGACGAGGTGTGGATGGGTTGATGGGCTTCAGGGTATGTCTGGGAACAGAAATCAGTGTTTTGCTTTGGTTGGTTCTCCAAAGGTGGACTGAACGCTTTCAGTCCCCTTTCAGCCGTGTGAGGTGGCCAACACAGGACCGTCCCCCAAATGTTGGTGGGTCTATGCCATTTTCACTCCTATCGTGTTGAGGCTCTCTTCTTCTGAAATTGGATTCTTTAGCACGTTTACCTGGCAAGTAATTCAAATCCCAGTTTCTGGGCTTTATAATTAGCCATGGAGAGAAAATAAGCCCAGTCTGACTTTCTAGTCTGTGAGGTTCAGTAAATATCATTCTGATATGTTGACAGCCCCATATGGAGACGGCTGCCAGCTATAAACTCAGCAGACCATTAAGCTGCAAACAGAAGTATCAAAGCAGTTCCAGCAAACTCATTTGCTAATTATTGATGGGTATTTATGTAAGGACATACCACCGAAGCATGAGGCTGTTTTTGGCCTGTTGTCCGGTGTGTGGAATCTAGGGCAAAGTTTCCAGGTTCCCACATTCTTCTTTGCTTTATTTCATCTGTTTTACTTCTCGCTCAAACACTCCCGTCCATCCCGATCTTTGCTGCTCTGTTGTCCTTTGTATCTTGCGACAGGGCAGACCGTGGTCTCCTGACTTCCTCAAGGGCTTGTGTTCAGCTCCAAGAGCTGGCTGGCTGCTTTAACCACAAATTTGTGGTTAATACTTCAGTGGCCTGAGGGAAAGAGCGTAGTTTGCTTCACGGTGTATGCCTTACGGACAGTCCAGCTTTTGTAAGTGATTTAATAAACACATTCCGGGCTGGCGAAATGAAAAGAGTTTTGCTAATGACTTCTACAGTGAAAAGAAGTAATCTGAATGGGAAAGCCGCTGAAGTCTTTCTTCGACTGTCCGCTGGCTCTAGCATGCACATAAATCCTTTTTTAGGGGCATTAAAAAGTGCTGTGACAAGTGTAGTTACTGTGGATAAATTTAGCTCCTGTATTTCATCTACATAATCTGATTGTAATTTATATATCTTCAGCCTAGATAAAGCAGAGCCATTTCTTATTACCAAATTTTTCTTGTTGTCAACATGATGTGAGCGGGATATTGGCTTTAACTGAAGGGTGGTGATTAATCATAACAGCTTGAGGAGAGATCGTTTATTGCTCCGTGTGGCTGACTGACTGCCGGTAGAGCCGCAAGTCAATCAGGTTAAACCCAGGTGGGTCAGTCACTCTTGGATGACGGCGGACGACGTGACGGATTTATTAGCCAAATTCTCTGTTAAAAAATCACTTCACATTCTTAGCAGGTGGGTTTGTGAATGGAAAAATTATGAGTCACCATTGATGGAAGATTCTGTTCGTTTGCCAAGTAGAGCGCAGCCGGCTGAAATGTCGCAGTAAAAGACAAACTGCCATGAGATAGCACTGGAAATGTTTTGCTCGGGATTCATCCTTTTCAGTGCAGAGAGGGCACTTACTTAATTCTTAGTAATTTTTAGGGCTTCCAGGTGTGCGGTAGGCTAAGAAGGAGAGGTTTATCCTGTGTCTGACTACCTAGGGAGTGTCATGCGGTTTTATTTTTTTTTTAATTTAGGGTGAAACATTGTTTTCTTTTTTTCCCCCCAGGGAGCACTTTGTAACCCAGGCTGACATCCTTCTGGTGCCAAGCCTGCCTGTGACCTATGGTTTTCCTCTCCAGGGTTCGTAGGTCGTCAGGAAATGCATAGCCACTTAATAGCAACCTTAATAAAAGAAAATTCTGAGGAAGGTGCAGTTATGAAAAGAAGACTCAGACAGACCCTGCCTGGAGTAAATGCCAGTGATCCCTGGATGATCTGTTCTTTTCATCGTTTGCACCACTGTGTTGGTCATGAGAACTGACCAGGAGTGGGCTACCTTATTAAAATATTTAGCGGATAAAATATTATGCTAGTAAATTATCCTTTGTAACTTCTACCCATTTGTAGCTTGGGGGGATTGGACAGTGATAATGTTCTCCTTTGAGGTTGGAAAGGTAAGGCACACGGTGGAATGGGCCCGGGTCGTACCAGCCGTGGGAGGAAGCATCTCGGGGCCTTGGGTTCTGAAGTCCTGGCATTTATGCCAGATTTTGTACTTGTCCCCACTTGGGTGTTTCTCTCGGGTCTGGAATAGCATGATGTGTACGTGTTTGGGAGGCGTTTGCACGCGTCAGATGAACTTGTGGTATGTGTCTAGACAGCAATGACGTTGTTAAAAAAATTGATTTGAAACTGTTTACCAGTTGTTTTGTCTGAACCGGTGGCTCTTAACTGGGGAAGATTGCCCCCCTGGGGGATGTTTGACAGTGCCTGGAGAAAACGTTTATTGTCATAGTGGGGGTGGGACAGATTCTTGTTGTCGCAACCCAGCACCTCTTGGGTAGTACTAGCGTTAGTGCGTAGGGTCCAAGGATACTGCTAAATACCCGACATTGTACAGAACAACGGCCCCCCAGCTCTGCCCCCCAACAAAGAATGATCTGTTCCCAAATGTCAGTAGTGCTGAAGTCAAGAAGCCGTGGTGCAAATTGCTGAGCTCTTTCCTCTTACTAATGGCAAATTTCGGCCTCCGGGTCTTTACCAAGTTTCCTAGCTGAACTGTCTTTGGTTCGTCATTGGTACAGACCTGTCACCTTTGTTGAAATGTTGATTATGGATGGAAGAAGCTTCGGGAAGTTTAAGAAATTATTATTACAATATTAGAATAACATGAGGATCTACATTCTTTCATAAAAATCTATTGGGGAAATCAAGGTGAGTCTGTAGGGTGCATAGTGAGCTGCTGTGACGGGTAAATGTGGTCTCGGAGGCCCGACACTGCTCAGCTTAACTGTACTGCATTCCTCACGGTCCATTGTGGATTGGCAGCCAGCCTTTGCCATATGCCCCATTCATGGACCTGGGCATTTTCCATCATGTGGCTCTGCTGTTCTCATAAGGTCACACGCTCTACTGCATTCTGTGGGTAGATGGAAATGAAAGAGCCTAGAGAAGGCATAGCCTCACTTTTTATTGGCTGGAATGAGTTATGTGGCCCCACCACAGACGCAGGAGACCTACTAAGCAAAGAGAGAACAGACAGTGAGCGCTGGCTCTTGACCACAGGGAACAGTGTGGGCTGTGCACCGCATGCAGGGGTCTGAGTCTGGCTAGGTCACTGGACCCCTAGGGAAACGAATTCTATTGCAGCTCAATGTTTATTGAATATTATACAGCTGATAAAATCATGTCTCTATAGGACAGGGCCAGGTATGTCATACATTACTAGGCTTTGGCTGGTCAATGACTGTTTATGAAGTCTCTTAATTTTTGAATGGATAGCGTACATTTGCTTCTTCCAAATATTTGTAGAAAGTTTTTTTTCCTTCATTAGAGTGTCATTGAGTGTTGAGCTGATGACTTTATTTCTTCCCAAAGTAAGATACATGATTACCAAATTTTCTACTATTATTTATGATTTTGGATACAAATATCAGCCTCAACGAAGAAGGAAATGTAGTGGTAAGGGTAAGAGTCTTTAGGCACTCAGCATCTTTAGAGGTTATAGGACTATTCTGGTTTTCTATTTCTTCTTGAGTCAGTTTTACTCACTCTTGGGCTTTTGGGAATTTGTTTCATCTGTATTTTAAGACTATTGGCAAAAGGTACTCATATTCTCCTATTACCTTATTTAAGTTCTTTATCATTTGTAAATGTAATTTTTTTTATTTCTGATAATCTTCCTTTTTTTAAAAAAGTGGTCTTTTCAGGGGATTTTCAATTTTATTAGCTTTTTAAAAACAATTTCTGGCTTTGTGAATGCCCTCTGTATTTTTGTTCTCTTTTTGAGATGGTTTATTTTTTGTTTTTCTGATTTCTCAAATTGAGTCTTATTAGCTCATTATTTTTCAGCCTTTCTTTAACATAGTCATTTCAGGTTGTGAATTGCTCACATTTTAATATGAGAGTTGTTTTCATCATCCCAACATTCTACATGTTTTCTAATTTCAGGTGTGATTATTGTGTATGGTCAGTGTTCACTTAGATTTACTCATATATTACCACTTTATTTTCTTGTAATTCAGTTTGCGTTTTAGATCTTCCTTCTGGGATCCCTTCTCTTTAGAAAGAAGTATATTCTTCAGAATTTCTTACATTTGGGAGGGGAGAACCGTTGTTGAAAAACTCCGTTCTCCCGTGTCTCAGAATGTCTTTATTTCTCTCCTACTATTGAGAGGTATTTCTGCTGTGTCTGTAATGCTGGATGGACAGGTGTTTTGTAGTATCACACTGACAATATGATTCTCTACTCTTTGGCTTTTTAATTGTTGCTGAGACATCAGTTGTCAGCCCGTCATTCTTTTAACGCTCAACAGTCTTTCCCCCTCTAGCTCCTTATAAAATTCTCCTTATTTTTGGTGTTCTGCAGGTCCACTGGAATGTTTCTAAAAGAGATTTCTTTTTATTGACTCCATTTGGGGTTTATTGGGCTTACTGAAGTTGTAGATTACTGTGTGTTGTCAGTTCTGAAAAATTCTCAGTTATTCTGTCTTTAGTTCGTGCCTCTTCCCTATTCCCTCTTTTCCTTCGCTTTTTTTAGCATTCCAGACAGACTTCTTGTAGACCGTGTGCTCCATGTTTCTTAATTTTTCTCCCGTATTTTCATACTTTTGTCTGTGCTGAAAATTTTCTGGGTCATTTTTTTGGGGGGTCCTTTGTTGTTGCTTGTGTTCCTTATAGAATTTGAATTTCCTCTTTTATTTTCTTTAATATATTAAGTAGAGTTGACTCTTGAACCACGTGGGAGTAGGAGCACCAACACCCCTCACCCCCATGCGGTTGAAAATACACAGATAACTTTTGATTCCCCCCACATCTGAACTACTGATAGCCTAGTGTGGACCAGGAGCCTCCCTGACAACATAAAGTCGATGAACACAAATTTTGTGTGTTTTGCATATTATAAACTGTAAAAAAAAAAATCTGCCTATGAGCAGATGTGTGCTCTCAAACCTGTTTTATTCAAGAGTCGGCTATATACCAGTATCAGAAATCTTTAAGTTCTAAAATCTTTAAGTTCTGATTTTTTCTTACTAATGGACCTTGTATATTGTGTCTCTTTTCTGACCAAATAGAAGCAGTAATGGTGCTCTCCTTAAAATATTGTTGTCAGGGGCGCCTGGGTGGCTCAGTGGGTTAAGCCTCTGCCTTAGGCTCAGGTCATGATCTCAGGGTCCTGGGATTGAGTCCCACATCAGCCTCTCTGCTCGGCAGGGAGCCTGCTTTCCCTTCTCTCTCTGCCTGCCTCTCTGTCTACTTGTGATTGCTCTCTCTCTCTCTCTCTCTCTCTCTCTCTCTCTGTAAAATAAATAAATAAAAAAAATCTTAAAAAAATATTGTCGTCAGGACTAACCAAGTGATTATACATCATACACTTTGGTGAGTGGTTCATAATAAGCTCTTAATAAATGTTACTCATTGTAACAATACTACTAAAAATAGCAATATGATTATTGGCTAGTGATTATTGATAGTGTACTCCTGTTTTTGTTTCTGTTTTTCTTTTTTTAAACTTTGTGAGATCTTTTTAAATGCTGGGTTAAAGATGGAGTCTCTCAAGACGGATTTGTAGTTTGCTTCTGTTAGACACCTGTGGCCAATGACACACTTTAATCGAATGTTCAGCTCGAGGTGGTTTTGGACGATTGCGTTGCGTGGGCTGGTTTGTAGTTATGAATTCTCAGGGACTGTTTCTTCATCTTCCCCCCACCCCCCTCACACACACCCGCCATCCAAGTTACTGCCAAGGTTTCACCAAAGATGGCTTCCCTCAGGCCCTTGGGGGTGAGGTGGCTATTTCCAATTCCCCCTTCCACTCAAGATGTAGCCCATGGAGGTGAGTGCTTGGGTCTCAGCTTCACGGGGAGAGTCTGCTTTACATGCTGCCTGATGTGTGGGCTTTGGTGTTTGTCCACTGTCTGGTACCACTGTGGAGCTGTTCCAAGGGTTTGGGCAAATGCCCTGTGACGAATTGATGGTTTCCCTGCTAAGCTTTACCCTTCTAGATCCTTCCTTCCAGATAATATTTGGGTTCTGTGTAGTCTTTACCCTTTGCTAGCTCATTAATCCCTTTAACTCATGTTTGACAAAAAGCATTTTTAGTTATTTCCACACAACAGTCAGATTATCTTCTCCAGACCATTGTAGATAGATGTTTGTGACTATTTTTTTTTTTTTTTGAGTGTGTAAATCAGCCTTTAAATGAGAGCGGCCGGCTCTTTTGAGGTTTGTTGAATTTCTCCAACTGGACAAAACTGGGTGACAGTCATGCTCCAGGCTTTTCTACAGATGCCATGGGCCTTTCTGAGCCTCTGCCTGGAAGGATAATAGATAATTTAAAGCATTATTTTTATATTCTATGAAGACAGATTTAGACCTGTAATGAAGTTGTAAGCGAGGTTTTCATGAGTATTTTTAGTCTACGTTGTGAGAGTTTGAGGAAGGGTTGCCCTAGAGTAGGCTCTGCTCACTACTTGTGAAGAGTGGGGGGGCTTTAGGAAGAGGACACGGGGTGGGCCATTTTCATTAGTGTTCCCTCCCCCACCGTACTTGGTAAAAGTGACCTGCTCTTCTAGCTGTCACCAGCGTAACAGCACTCTCAGCCATAATCTGGCCGTTGAGAGCATTGCACAGAATGTCCCAAAGTGGTCACATTGTTCTCTTTATTCCTCCTTTGTCCTTTGTCACTGTTCTCTCTTCCTGTTCCTCCTTCTTTTTTTCCCCCCTCCCTGCTTCACTTTTGGGAACTTTCCTTAATTATTTTTCTGTCACTATTAGTAACCTGTTTGGGTGGAGGGTTATTGTTCATTATGGTGTTACTTATTTTCAAACATTTCTTAACGTAACGAAGCACACGTTTTTTCTTGGCCACCCCATGAAGACCTGCTTCTTGAGCAGGTGTGCTCTGTGAAAGGGCAGCAGTGTGTAGGCTCGGTGGGCCATCTGGTCGGCGTTGAGGTCCAGCTGTGCTCTGTTGCTCCTGAGAGCCATGGACTGTCTGGCCATCAGCACGGGCATGGCTGTGTCCCATAGTACACCTAACTGATGGACGCACACATTTGAATTTCATATAATTTTCACATGTCATGAACTATTGATTTTCCCAACCATTTAAAGGATAGAAATTATTCTTGGTTTGTGGGCAGTGAAGATACTGGTGGGGGAAGGATGTGGGCCGGGAGCCCTACTTCACTCGCCCTGCTTCGCAACATCCTCTGTGTGCCTCTCATGTCATGGGCTTACGTGCTTTTACTGGCTTCTTGTTGACCCCCATTGATAATAATGTGCATCTTTATAACATTAAGATATAAGTATGTTTTAATAAAAGTTCTAGCGCCCTTCATGAAAATGCCAATTTTTATTAATTACAAATTTTAATTTACATAGGCTAAGTCAGTTGGGAAATGCATCACTTTTAAGTTGATCTGGGATACTTGCAGTCTCGTAAATAAATGAAAAGTATCAAATGTAAATAATAGTGAAGGCCACTTTCATTTAGACTCTACTGAGAATCGTGTGTTTTGATAACTGCACGGCCCTTGGCAATTGTTCCCTTTTGCTTCTCCATCCCTATCCTTTCTAAAATTTGTTTTTGACATGAATGAGTGGAATTGCAATGTTTATTATTATTTTTATTTATTATTACTATATTATAATGATATAATAATATTATTATTATTTATTACATTAGCAGTGTTCTATGATTCATTGTTTGTATATAACACGCTGCTGCTCCATGCAATCTGTGCCCTCCTTAATACTGACCACGAGCTCACCCATCCTCCCACCTCCTCCCCTCTAAAACCCTCACTTTGTTTCTCAGAGTCTACGGTCTCTCATGGTTTGTCTCCCCCTCCAATTTCCCCTAATTCCCTTTTCCGTTCCTTCCCCTAATGTCCTCCATGTTATTCCTTATGCTCCACAAGTAAGTGAAACCATATGATAATTGACTCTCTCTGCTTGACTTATTTCACCTAGCATAATCTTCTTTAGTCCCATCCATGTTGATATAAAAGTTGGGGTTTCGTCCTTTTTGATGGCTGAGTAATATTCCATTGTATATATGAACCACATCTTCTTTATCCATTTATCTCTTGAAGGACATCTCAGCTTCTTCCACAGTTTGGCTATTGTGACCATTGCTGCTCTGAACATTGGGGTGCATATGGCTCTTCTTTTCACTACAACTGTATCTTTGGGGTAAATACACAGTTGTGCAATTGCTGGGTCATAGGGAAGCTCTGTTTTTAACTCAGTGTTGTTAATGGCAGCTGACGCTTACCTGATATTTAGGAATAGTTCAAGAACTGCTCAGTGTTTTTTGTAGAGGCAGGCTCTTACATGGCCCTGGCAAGCCATTCCTCGCCATCTCATTGCTATTACTCAGAATGTGTTAGTGATTTATTAATAGACCCTTGATGCAAAACCAGTTGGCAATTTGGGGTCTCCCTGTAACTCTCACAAGGACACCAACTCCTTCAATTAGTGATGTGCTCATGCTTCTGCTCAAGGACCATCCGGGGTGGAAGAACCGTGATACGGCCTCCACGCATCTGTGGCAGAAGATCCTACGGATGACAATCTGTCTGTGATTCTCCAGCACTTTCTCTCAGTCCAGGCAGGACCTTTAACTAACACTCAGAAAAGAGAGCCAGGAGGCGGGAAGAATGTCATGATTTCGACTCTCTGCATTCCTGTGTAATCTTACTCATCCTACTGGGGTCACACAAGATAGGTTCCTGTCCAGCTCTTCTCCGTGCCTGTGTTTATGTAACTGCTTGTAAAATCACCCAAAGATGATGGCAGTAAAAAGATTCCTTTTCTCTTTTGATTCCTGAAGAAATATTCTGAAAAAGAAGAAGAATTGGTCACTAGCAATGGTTACTAAAAGAGGCATATTTCCACATTAATGCCCTTTGGGGCTGGTTTTAAATCCCAGCAGTTTGGGGCGCCTGGGTGGCTCAGTTATTAAGCATCTGCTTAAGGTCTTGGACCTTAAGGGTCATGATCCCAGGGTCCTGGGATTGAGTCCTGCTTGAGACTCAAAGTGGGGAGTCTGCTTCTCCCTCTCCATCTGCTTCTTCCCCCTGCCTTCTGCTCATTCTCTTCTCTCTCTCACTTTCAAATAAATAAATACATAAGTCTTAAAAAAAATCCTAGCAGTTTGTTTTGTTGGGATTATTGAAATCCTGGGTAAAGTGACAAAAATACCTAGAGCTTTTGATTTTTTGATAAGTCAGTTCCAGGCTGTGGTGAGAGTAGATACCTAAATACTAGTTGAATACTAAATACTAGATACCTAAATACTAGATACTAGTTGCATTATAGACTCCCCTCTTTTAAAATCCCAAATTATCCGAACTTCTCCCGGTAGAAAGAATAATGGTTGCAAAAATGAGCAGGAAATTTATTCCTCTCCACTCATCTGGTATGAATTGTTTGTCCCATGTAAATTGATGAATTGCTGCTTCCAAGGTTGATGTGATAGTTTCTGTTTTGTTAAACAGCTATAAATCTCATCTAATACAGTCTTCGTGATAACAGGAAGAAAACCGTAAGTTAATATCTATTAGATTTCATTGCTTAAAAATAAAAAATAATTTACTAGTAAAACTTCATTTTCACAAACATAATTTGATCTTGTGTAATTGATAGGAGAAAATTCAGGGAATTTGTCCAGGCTCTGTTTACAGCTGATGTTTTCAGGAACTGCCACATGCAATAATCCAGATGAGTTCTGTTTATATAATAAGGCAGGCAGAATTTATAGTGAGCACTCAGAATGGATTACCAACAGCGACAGAAGCAGCAACATATATATACACACACACACACACACACACACACACACACACACATACATATATATGTACATATATATGTAAAAATAAATAAATACATATGTATTTATTTATTTTTACATATTCTGGTCCTTTTGCAAAATTGAAATATTTTGTGATCTATTACCCTAGTATTTTTGTTTGGCTGGTTTGTTTGAAGAATCACAGAGGACAAAACCTTAGGGACTTATTTGAAATCTCCTGTTCAGTTACAGAGAGAAGGGGAAAAGATCAGATATACACTAAAATATTCCTCCTTTCCGTGCTGCTCCTGCCTGCAGACCAATGAATCTATTGTTTTAGGTGCTCAGCGTTTCCTTCACTGGAGAGGGGAAGCCATGCCATAATTTTGGTTCTTTCTGGAGGGCTTTCTTTTAGTTACAAGTTGATAAATGGTTTTGATTCATGATTCCAGAAATTATGGCATGTTCCTTACAATTAATCACTTTCATTAGACTTTTTTTGTTGTAACAACAAACACCAAGCCAGCTGTTGCGTAGGTATCTCTGTTTTTCGAATAGTCACTGAAACTCCTGTTGGTCATGCTCAGGAACTTGACCTGGGTGACACCCAGGGTCAAGGTTCCGTGTCACGGCCAACGTTGGTAAGGTGAGCTCCTTCTCAGCTACTTCGCCTGTGGTTAACTAACCAGTGGTAATCAGTTCCCACCACATTCCTGTGGAAGGAAGTTCTATGACTCGGGTCATTTTAAATTTTGAAGACGAATTCAAACTGTAGAAACTGATTTTATTACTGAAATAGTTCAACTGCATAAGTAGAAGAGGGAAGGTGTCTGGAGTCCTTAATTTTGGGTGACCATATATTTTCTGACTTGGAGCTGTCTCCTGGGGACCAAAGCGCTATATCCTCTCCCCTCCCCACTTTCTTTCTCCTAGTCCTTGTGGCCTGTGGAGTTCTAGTCCATGTAACTATACTGGGCTCATTCTTAAAACCCTCTACTCTCAGACTGACTCTTTTTTTTTTTTTAAAGTATTTTATTTATTTGACAGAGAGACAGAGATAGAGAGGACAGAGAGAGAAAGCAGGACCAGGAGGGGAGGGGTAGAGAGAGAAGGAGAAGCAGACTCCCCACTCTGCACGGAGCCTGATGTGGGCCTCGATCCTGGGACCCTGGGATCATGACCTGAGCTGGAGGCAGATGCTTAACCGACTGAGCCACCCAGGAGGCCCCCTTCGCCTGATTTTTAAAACAATTTTAAATAAGTAAATTGTTTCTCTTTGATAATGTAGAGCCTCGTCATAATATTCTCTTCTCATTGGGTAGCTTCAGAAAGAAGCAGGGGTCAGGACTGAAGAGGGAGGGCATGACGGAGATGCTAGTTAACTTTGAGGGAGCCTAAGAGGAGCCTGGACGAAGTCCCTGAATTTTTTCCTCTCAATTATGTGAGATCAAATTATGTTTGTAAAAATGAAGTTTCACTAGTAATAATAATTCTTAAACTATGAAATATAGCAGATATTTATTCAGCCCTCCTGAATAAAACGACATCTGAGCAGAGACCTGAATGAAGTGAAAGACCAAGCCGTCGATATATCTGGGGGGAAGAGTGTTCTGGGCAGTGGGAACAGTACATGCAAATGTCCTGGGGCAGGAGCATCCTGGATATATTAGAAGAGAGCCATGGAAGCCAGCAGAGTGGGACAGGAGTGCGTGTTGGGGAGAACAGTAGGGGGCAGATCAGAGTGGTCAGTGGCCCATAGTGCTGCATGGGCTGTGGTGAAGGTTTCAGCTTTTCTTCCTCAGAGGATTTTGAATAGCAGAATAACTCGGGCACAAGCTGTGTTCTGAATGGATCATTCGGACTGCTCTGTGGCTGCAGTGATCCAGGCAGGCAATAGCAGTGGCTTGTATCAGGGTGCTGGTTGTGGATTTTGTAGCAGAGCGACTGGATTCTGGAGGTATTCTGATGGTGGACCTGCCAGGGTTTGCCAACGGATGGGATATGACATGTGCTTGTGTGTGTGGTAGGGGACGGAGGATGTGGTGGGAAGATAGGAGAGAGAGCATGTTTGAGCCAGCGCTGGGTCCAGAGCCTTCAGCCTGAGCACCTGGAGAGGCATACTTGTCCCAGAGTCCAGGAATCCCGTGGGAGCAAACCGAGTGTGGTTGGCTGTGTTCTGTTGAGGTGTTGGCAGAAATGTCAAGGTGGACGGTGGACATATGTCTGGGGTAAGGGCGGTCCTGGTCGGTGCGGGAACTGCATGCCGTCAGCATATAGTTGGTGTCTGAGGCCACAAGCTTGGATGACATCAGTGAGTGAGGGGTGGAGAGGATGTCCTGGTGGACTGGGTTCTGGGACATTCCAGAGGTTGGCTGACGAGAAGCAGTAGCAAAGGAGACTGAGGAGTGATGACCAGTAAGGTAGGCCGAGAGAGCTTGATGGCTCCAAGGCCAAGTGTCTTGGTCAGCTTGGTGGATGTAGCAGTGTACCCCAGGCCGGGCGGCTTATCAGGAACAGAAATGTGCCCTGCGCAGATATGGAGGCTGGAATTCTGAGGTCAGGGTGCCGGCCTGCTTGGGCTCTGGTGACAGCTCTCCCCTGCGCTGTGGACAGCCAGCTTCTCCTTGTGTCCCTGCTTGATCGAAAGGGTGTGGGAGCTCTCTGGGGGTCTCTTTGATAAGGGCACTAATCCCATTTGTAAGGGCTCTCCATTCAAGACCTAATCCCTTCCCCAAGGCCCCACCCTCAAATACCGTCACATTGGGGGTTAGGATTTCAACGTAAGAATTTTGGAGAGACAGAAAAATTGAATCTGTAACACTAAGAGGAGAATGTTTTTAGGAGGGGGGAGGTGATCAGACCCATGGAATGCTGTTCATTATGTCAAGTAAGCAGAAGACCGAGAATTGACCATAGATTTGGCAATCTGGAAATCACCGGTGATCTTACCCTCCTAACTACTTCATCTTTCCCAGTCTGTCTTTGTGCCCTGTAAGTTTGTCCCCACCTACCTGGTTCATGGTTCTTGCTGAGCTCACTTCCAAATAGTCGTACTCTGCCAACCTATTACAGCCATTGCCCTTGGGTTTGACAGGTGAGAAATCGATCTGTGAATTGTGTCATATAGAGTTGTCAGAGCAAAAAAGTTCCTAAGAGAAGAAATGTGTGAAAGAGTGAGATTATGGTGGGATTACTTTCCAGTCTGCAGACCTGTAACGTAGACATCATTCCACCCCAGAATTTTGAATTGCTAGTGACTATTGTAATTTAGACATGCAGAATGTGTTTTGATTTTCAATTTTTTAAATTTCTTATTTTTAAAGATTTTATGTTTTTGAGAGAGAGTGAGAGAGAGCACGAGCAGGAGGAGTAGCAGAGGGAGAGAGAGAAGCAGACTCCCCACTGAGCAGGGAGCTGACTCAGGACTTGATCCCAGAACACTGGGATCATGACCTGAGCCTAAGGCAGACACTTTGCCAACTGAGACACCCAGGTGCCCTGTGTTTTGATTAGGGGAAAAAACAAAACAAAACAAACTTCTGTCGCTAATAATTTTTCACTAGCATATTTAAAAAATGTACAGTCAATAAAAGTGTCCTCATATAATATAGTGATGGGAAGGATTTCAATCTACCATAACTGGATAATAAATCCTATCGTTAAGAGCGCATATGCTGGAGTCTGTGTTTTGTCAAGAAGTTCTGCTTTGGGGTAATTCGGTGTCTTGAGAGGTCTTGGTGGTAGGACAGAGTTTGAGTTTCGTTAGTATTCACAAATATGACAGGTTTTAAGAATTGAACCACATCTGGAGCCATGATGGGTAGGTCACAGGATTCATCCATCAGTGGCAGAATACCCGCAGGCTCTTGGTCCTTACGCTTGGACCTAACTGATTATGTATGAAACGTGCCTCTTCTCTTGAAGAACATGTTCTGATCTTCCTCACCTACACTTCAGCTAGAGGTATTTCACTGCTTGTCCTAAATACGTCAGATCTCGTGTTGGATGCTTACCGACAGAACTATTCCGTTCCTTTTCTCATGCTCTGGTTCATATTCAGTGCTAACACACTTCCAGTGAGGTGTGATTAAAGCTGTCTTTAATTATTGTAATCAGCATGTTAATCAGATCTGCACATGAAGAAAGTAGTCTTCGATGGTTACATGTTTTCCCAAAGTATTACTCTTTTTCAATATTTCATTCTAAGGGAACTAATGTTTCACGAGATGTGGTTGTTTGGGTAAATGGGAACTTCTGTTTTAAATCACTCATTTGAAATCGACTTACCCGGCACTATAAATCTTTGAAAGTAGACCCACAAGAAAGAGTTTTGAGAAATGTGACCCAGAACCCAAGGTTTTATTGAGTAGTTGTGTTTACGTGCTAGACTCCTAAAATAGTTTGTTTTGCATTGGTTTTATTTTTCTCAGTGATACAACACGTGTGTTTGGAAGAGTTATTCTAAAATTGACATAAAATACGTAGCTTGTAAATTCAGTGAAGGCTGTCTGTTGCAAATGCTCTGTACTGATTGTAGGTCTGCCTAGTTGCTTTGAGTGTTACTTGTTGAACAGGGACAAGAACAAGTAGTTCATTGGATTTTCTGGAGGCACCAGTGGAGGTGCTGTGCACGAACGTGTTTGGTACGTAGCAAAGACTTGGAGATGTTTTATTATCAGAATCGCCAAGCCTCGTGTCTGTTGGGCTGAGGAAAGAGGGTAGATCAGTTGCTTCTCTTTTGGAAGGTAGAGCAGGTCATCCTCAATGCTCTTCTCGTCCAGTGACATACATCATAGCCACATTTTAATACAGTTATATTATTTCTGCATCATTCTTAATCTTCTTGGGGTCCTAGAGTCCTTTGAGAGTCTGATGGAGTCAGTGAAACTTCTTGGGAGGGGCCCTCTTGGGAGGAGCCCATGCGTGCTCACAATTTCGTTTTGGATTTTATGGGCGACAAGTTAAGGATCTTTGCTGTAAGGGATATAATAACCGCTCAAACCGAAACTGGAGGGCACGTTTCATACATAATGAGCCTGTCTGGGATTAGGAAACTGACCTGCAGTTGGTCAGTTTTTTGAGGTGTGGCTTAGAGAATCTTCTAGCCGTCCAAGTATGGTGGCCGAAGAGTTGGAAAGACCAAACGTGAGTTAGATTCAAGTCAGATGCAAAGGGCGGGTTCTTAATCTCCGGCTTGTCTTTTGCCGGTGGGGGGTTGTGGGTGCTTCAGGAAGGTGATGGAAACACAGTGTTCAGGCTTTGGAGCAAGACTGAGGAGAAGCCAGGAGCACGGAGGATGTTTATGGTTTAGTTCCTGTAAAAACTTGCGGAAGAGGATAGCGGCTAGGTTGATGGTGAGAGGCTGGGTCTCTCCAGGTGGCTCGGAGCTCTGATTGTTTTCTGAAGCAGAACTCTGACAGCCACGTGGTGAAAACGGACTTCACTTCATTGTGAGTAAGGGCCTTTGGACACAGGGCGCGTGAGCAGCAGCCTCAACACCAGCCCCAGACTTCACCCGCCAGCCTCACTGAGCCTGGATTGAACCACTGGACTAGAATGACAGCGCCTGAGAGAGAAAGTACCGGTCTGTGCAGCTCGGAGGGTAGACATGGTGGGGTGTGTGTGGGCTGGAGTGTGTTTTGTGGCAGAAATGGTTGGCAAACACTGCCTCTGTCTGTATCCTCTTAACAAGGTCATACCCTTTAGTCCCTTGACTGTGCTTGTAACAATGGTCAAGCTTGTGAAAACTCTAAAATCATACCTGATTTAAAATTCAGTTCAATTTTTTGTTCGTATTTGAGGCAATTGTATGATCCTTGATCATTGTCTGGTTTTAGTTTCGAAATTTAAAAATGTAACTTCTAAATGACAATTTCCTGATTAGTTTTTTTAGTTAAAAAATGTTTTTAAAGATTTTATTTATTTGACAGAGGGAGAGAGATCACAAGTAGGCAGAGAGGCAGGCGGGGGGGGGGGGGGAAGCAGGCTCCCCGCTGAGCAGAGAGCCGGATGCCCGGCTCGATCCCAGGACCCTGGGATCATGACCTGGTTAGTTTTTAAGATTGGTTTGTTTCCCTGCAAAAAGCCCGTCAGAGTGGGCGTGGTCCTATTAGCAACATGCCTGAAGGTGCATTTGACCCTCCTCCTTCCCCTCCTTCAAACCGCCCCCCCACATCCTTCATTTAGCACTTACCCCTGCAAAGCCCTGTGCCAAGAGCTTCATGAGGGTTCTCTCACTTCTCGGTCCTAAGGCTCTGCCAGGTGAGTACTGTGAGGAGGCTGCTTTTTACAGGTAAGAAAACCTGACCAGAGAGGCTGGGTCATTTTCTGATATTACACAGCAAAACAGGGTGCACCTGGGATTCCACTCAGCGCCACTTAGAGCCTCTCATTTCCAGTGTGGCATGGCTTTCTCAGCGGGGTTCAGATCATTTCGGGCTTCTGGAAGCTACAGCCCGCAAGAAAGTCTAAGGATTGATTCATTATCATTTCCCCCTTTTCTGTGAGTGTTTTTGTTCTTTCCTTTTGGTCTACCGACCCTTTAGGATGGTAATATGATAATGTATTGGTTAGGGTTTTCCAGAGAAAGAGACCGATAGGACATGTGTAGAGCTATGAGAAGAGATGTATTTTAAGGGATTGGCTCACATGGTTGTGGAGATGTGGGGAGTCCAGAACCTGATGGAGGAGGAGACTCGGGAAAACATTGCAGTTTGAGTCCAAAGATGTTTCCACAGAAGAACTGGAAGGAGCCTGGGTCACAGATGGAGTCCCAAGACAGTCTGTTAGAGAATCTCCGCTCTTTTCTTTCAGATTGAAACTTTTTAGAGCAGTTTAAGGTCCACAGCAAAATTAAGGCAAAGGTACAGTTTTCCCTACCCCCTGCCTCCATACACGCCCAGCCTCTCCCCCATTATCAGCATCCCCTGCCAGAGTGGGACCGTTGTTACAGTGGGTGAGCCTACACTGACACATTCTCACCACCCAGAGTCCGCATTTTGTGGTAGAGTTCCCTCTTGGTATTGTACATTCCATCGTTATTGTCATCATACAGAGTCGTTTCACTGCCCTGAAATTGCTCTGTGCGCCACCTGTGCACCCCTTCCCAGCAATCCTGGCGGACATGGACCTTTTACTTCCTCCATTGTTGTGCTTGTCCAGATGGCCATAGAGTTGGTATCACACAGTAGGGAGCCTTATCACAGTGGCTGCTTTTGCTTGTAATGTGCATTTAAAGTTCTTGCATGTCTCTCTGTTGCTTGATAGCTCATGTCCTTTTAGTGCTGCATAATATTCCATTGTCTGGATGGACCAGTCTGTTCTCCGTTGACCTGGCAGACCATATCTTGGTCGCCTCCAGGTTTTGGCCATCATGAACAAAGTTGCTGGAAACATTTGTGTGCAGGTTTTTGTGTGGACGTGTTTTCAGTTCCTTTGGACGTGTTTCAGTTTCAAGGAATGTAATTGCTGGATCATACGGTACGAATACATTTAGTTTTGTAAGAAGCCACCAAGATGTCTTCAGAAGTGGCTGCACCGTTTTGCATTTTGACCAGCAGTGAATGAGAGTTCCTGTTGTTCCACATCATCCTAAGCATTTGCTGTTGTCAGTGGTCTGGATTTTTGGCATTCTAATGGTATATCTTGGTATCCCATTCTTGTTTTAATTTGCATTTCTGTGAAGACATATGATGTGGAGCATTTTGTCATATGCCATTTGCCATCTGTGTATCTTTCCTGACGAGGGATCTGCTAAGGTGGTTGGCCCATTTTACGATCAGGTGTGTTATCTGATTGTTGAGTTCTAAGAGTACGTTGTATATTTTGCATAGCAGTCCTTTATCAGATGTGTCTTGTATTAATATTTTCTCCTAATCTCTGGCTTGTCTTCTCATTCTCTTGACAATGTATTTTGCAGAGCCAAAGATTTCCATTTTAACAAGGGTCAGCTCATTTGTTTTCTTCATGCATTGTGTCTTTGCTCTTGTTTCTAAAAATGCGTCACTATACCCAAGATGATCTAGGTTTTCTCTTATGCTATCTGCTAGGGGTTTTAAAGTTTTACATTTTACATTTAGATTTATGATCTGTTTTGAATTAATTTTTGTGAAGGGTAATTTTTGTAATTATTCATAATTGCAAAGTCTGTGTTTAAGTTCATTTTTTTTTTTTTTTTTGCATGTGGATGTCCCATTGTTTCTGTACTGTTTATTGAAGAAACTAGAAACTATCTTTGCTCTTATACATTGTCTTTGCTCCTTTGTCGAAGATCAGTTGACTGAAAATATGTGTGTCTGTTTTGGGCTCTCTCTTTTGTTCCACTGATCTATGTGTTCTTTCTTTCATCAATACCTCACTGTCTTGGTTGCTGCGGCTTTATGGTAAATCTTGAAGTCAGGTAGTGTCAGTCCTCCCACTTTGTTCTCCTTCAGTATTGTCTTGACTGTTCTGGAATTTTTTCCTCTTTTTTTTTTTTATTTGACAGAGACAGAGAGATCACAAGTAGGCAGAGAGGCAGGCAGAGGGAGAGGGGGAAGCAGGCTCCCCGCTGAGCAGAGAGCCCGATGCGGGCCTCGATCCCAGGACCCTGAGATCATGACCTGAGCCGAAGGCCGAGGCTTAACCCACTGAGCCACCCAGGTGCCCCATGGACTTTTTTCCTTTTTATAAAAACTTTGGAATCATTTTGCTAATATCTGCAGAATAAGTTGCTAGGATTGTGAATTGCACGGAATCAACAGAGCAAGATGGGAAGAGCTGACGTCTTGACAATATTGGGTCTCCCTATCCATGAATGCGGAATATTTCTTTATTCACTTCTTCTTTGATTTCATCATGATTCTTAAGTGCTCTGGGGAGGTCAGTCTTTTGTTCTATTCAAGCGTTCCCCTGATTCAGTGAAGCCCAGCCACACTGGGGAGAGCAGTGTGCTTTACTCAAAGCCCACTGGTTGCAGTGCAAATTTCATCCAAAAATATCCTCACAGAAAAATCTGGAGGCATGTTTGATCAAATGTCTGGGCACTTGTGTCCTAGGTATGTTCACACACAGCATATGCCATTATAGACAGCAACTGTGAAAACCATTAAAAGATAGGCTGACTCATGTAATTAGATATATACAGAGGGCACGTTAATGTAAGTTTTATGCAAGCTTTTTTTTTTTTTTTTGGCAAGCTTTTTTTTCTTTCTTTTCAAAACTTGCACCTAAGGGAAAATTTTGAATGGAAGCTATTCTGCCACAGCAAAGAAAGTAACTTCACAGGAAGAAAGAAGTATGTGTGAGAGAGAGACCTGTGAGAATAAAATCTTTAACAAGAAAGTGTCCTATTCCATTGAACTTGGAGCCTTGGACCTTTGTGATATGTCAGTTCAGACTTGACAGTTTCTCTGCAGAGTGAGCTAATGAAAGACCTGTAGGAAGTTTTTCTTAGTGGAGAGAAAAAAAAAAGTCTCTGACTCTTTGGAAGGGTTTTTTTTTTAAAAGCAGGAACAGGTTTAAAGCAATAACAGAAATGCCTGCAAGGTGAGATATTGGCAGCTAGAGAAGAATGGGAGAGAAGGTGCTAGAATAGGAGAAATTCCATTATTTTATTGGATAAAAATCTCCAGCCAGAGAACAGTGATCAGGTTTTAACTTTCTCCTAACAGTTTTAGGGGCTGTTATTCATCCTCTAGGCTCATAAAGATTGGATGCACAGTACTAGGAGTGACACATTGAGAGTATCATAAGTAGTTTTTATCTTTATGGCTTTTGTTTTGTAAATCTTGGTTGTTTATAGCACTAAGAGGTTTTTAGGAACCTCAGAGAACTTCACAGAAGCAGTTGGCCTCTCAAAGACGTGTAGTACCTTGTGTCTCCTTCATTTCTGGGTGATGCCCTCATCTGAAATGAACGGTATCCGTGTTGCCTAATGGGACAGTTGTGTATTGTTCTTCAGAAGGAGAACTCCAGAGAAATACAGTCTGTCCCAACTCTTAAGATGTTTTTGATGCCCACTCAGTCAGTGAACTGGTGGGATATCTTGCTTTCTGGGTTAGATGCGCTGCAGCCATAATCTGAAATGTCTCTTCGTATCACGTGGGAGCAGTTATAAGCCAGGCAAAGGAAAGATGTGGAAGCTCATTTGTGAATGCTTGTGGTGTGCTGTTGAGTTATATCGTATTTTATTGAAAGGTCTATATATATATATATATATATATATCCATGGTAACAGTGATTCTTCGTCTGAATCCCACAAGTTGTGTTTCAACAGAAGATTCGTAAAACAGACATAAGGTGCAGAGCCATTAGATCTGTCCTTTCCCCTGTGACAGAAATGTACCAAACGCCTGCTGTGTGTGTTTATCATGGGTCCTGGGCATCTTGTAGTCATGCAAGGGGTGTGGCTGGAGTGGAGAGTAAGGCGTGGACTGTCGTGAGGTGGATGAGTACAGACGTGTAATTAATTATACATTGTGTTCAGGCTATGAATGGAATGACTCTGGGACTCCAGGAGGGAATATTGCTGATCCTGGAAGTTAGGAAGGATCCCCGAAAAAGGGATGGTTGAGGTGCTGGGTTTACTGGTGAAGTGTTTCTACACCAAGGGAGGGGGATATCCAGGCCAATAATGAAGCTGCTGGAGGGGAAGAGTTTAGAGAAAGCCAGTGTGGAGAGCAAAGGGAGGAAGAGTAGAGAGGGACCCTGCAGGAAATTGGGATAGGTTGGGGGAGTTTGAAGTTTACTCTGAGATTCATTGGCTGTGTGAAATGATCTCATGTCTTTTTTTTTTTTTAAGATTTTATTTATTTATTTGACAGACAGAGATCACAAGTAGGCAGAGAAGCAGGCAGAGAGAGAGGTGGAAGCAGGCTCCCCGTTGAGCAGAGAGCCTGATGCGGGGCTCGATCCCAGGACCCTGGGATCATGACCTGAGCCGAAATCAGAGGCTTTAACCCACTGAGCCACCCAGGTGCCCCATCATGTCTTGTTTTAAAAAGCTTGTGTTGAATACAATATTCAGGGTCGGGAGCTATGAGATATCTAACAAAGAATTAATATCTAACATAAATAAAGAGCTCCTACAAATCAATGTATTTTTCAAAAGATCAAAGCTTGATTTTTATAGATAACAGGTGTGAGAGGACTCCCAGATACCCATGGACGTTTGTGAAGCAGGCAGGACTCTCTGATCCTATGGCTCAGAAAAGAGGTCTGGTCTGTAGGGATGAATTTGACAACTGTTGGCATTACAGTGATTAAAGTCATAGGCGTGGATGAGACTGTCCACAAGAGGACCACAGAGTGAGAGGAAAAGCAAGCCAGCCTAGGACCAGTTTCTAAGTAACCCCTAATCATTGGAAGTTAAAGGGGATGGACGGAGAAGGCGTGGCTGGAGAAGGAAGAAAGAAAATCCCAGTCCTGGAAGCCCAGAGAGGACTTTGTTTCAGGGAGGAAGTCATCAGTAGTGCAGTTCAGTGGGTGGCTTGCTTCTCGTGGGGAAGGAAGTTGAATGGATGGGATAGTGAGTGAGTTTAGTCTTCTTTGCTTACGTTTGTTTTTGGAGGGGAGCAGAGAAATAGGGTATTGATTGGTCAGAAAAGAGAATTCCAGGGCAGGGGGGTTTATACAAAGTTGGGTGGTTCTAGGACTTACAGGGAATGATTTGGCTCAGTCTTTTTCTTTATGATGTGGTGATAAGCCTGGTCATTCTAGTGCAGAGGGGGACTGGGGACAGTGGTCAGAGGGAGGCAGGCATGGAGAAGATGATGGACTCAGAGTTCGCTGGGTACAGGGTGGGAAGGGGGTGGTTTTAAGTAAGGAGAACAAGCATGGTGGTGGGGGGGTCTCCTTCCAACAGAGTCCCTGAATCTGTGTGTCACCAAGGGAGGCATTCCCTGCTGCTCCTGCCCCAGACGGACGGACCTCGTGCCATTTCCAGGAACTGGCAAGAAAGCATTCTGTGATCCTCCCAGATCCCCTCAACAAGGCATCACAGCAAATAGATATGTACTGATGTACTTGCCTTATTTAAACAGGCAGATAAAACACTGTCAGAGCTTATTAGAATACATTCCTTTTCCAGGGAGCCGTGACTTGCATGAATTGTAGGAATAACTTAACTACTAGCAAAGGGAAGTTGGGAAGCTGTTGATGCCGGATTGGCGTGTCAGTGTGCAGAAGTCGGGTTTGAATCCTGAGTTTTAGGGAGATCTCAAGTGTGCTCGTTTTCTTGTCTGTATGTGCTTGGGTGCGTAACACAAAGGACAGACGTTGGATTTGGATGTGAGAGACGTGCAGACAATGGGAACTCCAGTGTGCTCTGTGGTGTCAATTAAAAAATACGTAGCTGCGTGTGTCAGACACACATTCGTATTGATGGAAGCCTCGTGTCTCATCTATTCACTATTGATCTTGTTCTCCTGAAAACCTTCAGCAAGTCACTGTCTTTGTGCATGATGGATCCTGTTGCGTTAAGACTATTCTTGCAAAGTGTAACAAGAGAGGTTGACATTTTACCACTATGTAGCAGGTGATCAGTTTTATAACAATGCATGGAAGCAGGAACAGAAACTAAAAATGAATTGGTTTACACGAGGAATTATTCTCCAGAAGATAGATTTCCTTTTTGGGTACCAGTTCGTCAGTGTTTGAAGATGTGGTCATTAGCATTAATTAGCATTAATATTCAACATAGGGAGAAGCAGTTAAGGGATTAGAAGGCTAAAAAGTATCATCCCACTCTGGAAGACATTTTTCATCTCATTATAATTTCTGAAATTAATAAAATATTAACCATGTGGTTTTTATGCCCATGGCCGTCGTTTCGTATCCGTGATCTGAGGTACAGGTTTGTTAAAAGTTAAATTTGGATTGTCGGAAATTTGTTCGTGTATAATTAAAGCAACGTTTTGCAATATTTCATGTATGATCTTCTAAAGGGAGACGGAGTGTGTTTATATAAACGTTGGAATGCATTAAAGAGGGAGCGACAGAGAGATTCATCCAAGGATACTGAGCCACCAGCGTGAAAACTGCCAGGAAGCCTTTTGTCGTTTAAGGCTTATAACCAGCCAATGAGGCCGTCTCCACGCAAAGTCACGTATGACCCCATAAGAAGCTAATCTCAACACGGAGGAACTCTCCTGCGCTCATTCCCAATATTGAGGAAAATTCTGAGCAATGTGTAGAATGTTAAGTAGCCGAGGGCTTTCTTGTTAAGAGTCTGTGTACACACTGACCAAGGTTTTAAGGATTATAATGGCCTTAAGAGTCTGTGTTTCAGCGATGTGGACTGTTCTGACGTCCATACCACTCATTGTCTCTGTTTCAGCTGAAAGTGGTTACTCTCTGTTGGTTCCCTCCAACAGTGCTCAGGTTGTGTTTTTGCGAAATCCCGATCTTCAGAGCAAAATAGTAATACTACTTTTTGTAATTGTTCAAGTATATTTACATAACTGAAAGAATCCTGGGAGGCTGAATTTAGACTTTCCCTCCAATCTATGGATAGTGAGTACTAAGGAGTGTGTGTGTGTATCTTTGTGTAGAGATAATTTTTGCAGCATTTTTCACAAGTTACCATCTTCATCTCATTAATTACTGGAGATAGGAATGCTTGGATCTGAACCCGTCGCACAGTAGGAGCTTATCAATCCTGTCGACCTGCTGAATAATTTTGTGACCTGTCCTTCTGTTTGTGGGAACAATTTAATTTGAAACTGTATGAAAAATTAATGTAGATACTTTCCTTTAAAAAACCGCAAGGGAAGGAACTTTATAGTCTTTTCTTCTTCATAGTGAGTGTAAACGCTTCCATTTATAATTCAGGATTCACTGTTGCACTTCTTTTCTTTAGCGAAGTCAGTGTTAAAGAATAGTTTCCTGATACCTCAAAGGCTGCTGCCTGACACCGTACGGTAAAGCCCAGTTCTGTTGTGAGCCAGGAGTTTCTGTGGATGGAGCATTTTTATTTATCTCTTCTTCCTCCAGAGGCTACTTTAAAATGATAGTGAAGGAAGAAAAAAATACATGAACCCACAGAGAGAATTGAAGAGAGACCCGTGCAGAAAAGATATTTCAAAAATGTTCCTGCAGCTTGAAAGCTCATGAAGGGTTGGTAACTGCCAAAGATGGGTGGGGGCTGTTGCAACCTCACACTTGGTTGGGGGGGCTTGGAGTCCCTGCAGTGCTGGGTGAGCGGGAGTCCCGGGTGAGGCTAGGAATGGCAGGGCTTAATGGGGTCAGAACACTTCCTAGGCTCTATGTCCCCTACCATATTGGGACAACCAAGGACTAGAGACCCTGTGTATCCTCTGGGTTCATCTCTGAAGAAATGGACAGAACTGTTTGGGGAGAACGGAGAGACTAGTTCGGGGGTTTCGTTCTCAGATGGGAGTTACCAAACACCCGTTCTGCGTCACAAGCCTCTGCTCTGGGACAAAGTTTCCCCTTCAGCTTTTCTGAGGGCTCTAGTTGATGTGTGATGCATGACCACGGGCCACCAGACACCCCAGGAGAACACCTAATAGGAGAGAAAAGGAAGGAGATAACCACAAAACAACCCTCCAAGTCAGAGGGTGCTGGGCATGCAGCAGGAGAAAATGCTCTGCTTTACTGTGTCAAGAGGTTTTGAAAATGGCAGATAAAGCTCTAGAAGAAGGGAACAACCAAAGAGCAAGACAGAACCAAAAATACAAGCGACACAATAAATTCAAAGAAGCTGTGGTTGGCAGTGAGTGGAGAAAATTGCCATGAACAAAAATTAGCCTCTGTGTGTTTAGACTCTTAAGATGCAGGAATGCTTGGCTTTTCTTCCAGCTAGAGGAGATCTGAGTGGCTCAGCAGAAAGTGGCTCACTGCCCATTGGAATTACTCTGCCCATCTTCCCGGTGAGTGGAAAGGTATGACGCAGCCTGTCTTCCCCGTGGACCTGTCTGTTCAACCTGCTGACACGGACAGAGAGGGGAGGAGTATGTCCCTCTGACTTCAGTCCAGATCTCCGTGTTCAGGGTCTCCTTGAAGGGGCAGCTCTGAACCACAGACCAGTGTCCCCAGCAGTTGGCCTCCATGTGGGACTTGAACTCATGACCCAGAGATCAAGAGTCACATGTTCTATGGACTGAGCCAGCCAGGCACCCCTGTTTGGAATCCTTTTTATAGGTAGCTCTGTAATCCCCATAATGCTGTTGTGGGACTTGAGGGCCATCTCTGAATGTCTTTGCAAAGAAGCATAGGGGGTGTGTGTGTGTGTGTGTGTGTGTGTGTGTGTGTGTGTGTGTGTGTGTGTGTGTTTTCTCTTTCTGAAACTCATGTTCATGATCGCATCCTGCAGTGAGAGAGGCGTACCTCCCCACATGGGCTGTTAAAATGATGAGTGTTACCTGGATTTCTTAAAAAGCAAAGTTGACTAAAGTATATGTATTTTCTATGAAGTTTATAAAATGTTAAAACTGAATAGAACTTTGGAAACGTGCTCATGAGAAGGTTGTACAAGGATCCTGATTTTACTCTTATGAATAGAGAATCTTATGAACTCTCAGGAGTGTCTCCGTATAAGCTAACAGCATGTGGAAATGATTACAATGTTATGGACAAACTTTTATCCATCTATTTTGTTTTCATTTTAATCATTCGATGTCTTTGGGTGTCTGCTATGTTGTCGGTCTTCCGAAATTTGATGCCTGGATCATCCGATGGAAAAGATAATGACCAGAGGGCAAGGAATTTTTTTCCTATTTGAGAAAGATGGTTCTTATAGCCATGCTAGTTGATTGAGTCTTTGAAGAGAGGCATTCTGTAGTAAATGAAAATTTATAGTCTTAGAACTTCTAATTAGAAACTTATGTGGACACCCAGGAACGTACAGGTCAGCTTCTGTTGCAATGACTTCTAAGGGATTTCTAGGCAATTTTTATTGTACTAAAATTTAACTGAATTCAGTATTACTCAAAATAAGTCCATTGACTGCGAATTGTAGACTTGTTTTTCATAGTTTTTTAAAAATACAGATGGTGGTATTTTCTCTAATAGATTTTTACATTTGAATATTGAGTTTGAGAACTAAATGTTGACCAGAACAGTTTTTCTTTTAAAAAGTCGCAGTGTTTGGGTGGCTCTGTCTGTTAACAGCTGGGCAGCCCGTTCAGTTAAGCACCTGCCTTTGGCTCAGGTCATGTCTGAGAGTCCCAGGATCAAGTCCTGCACGGGGCTCCCTGCTCAGCTGGGAGCCTGCCTCTCCCTCTGCCTGCCGCTCCCCTGCTTGTGCTCTCTCTTTCTCTGCCAAAAAAATAAACAAAATATTTTTTAAAAAAAGTAACAGTATTTCTGAGAACTGTTTCCTTTCTACTTCTTAATCAAAAGTTGTTCATGTATCTTTATAGCTAAGATCCATTTTTTTTAGTGAGAGTAATTTGTCTAGATACTGTGTGGCCCATGAAAGATTGCTTCAGAGCCTTGTGTAGAGACATTAATGGATAGTTATAGGGGCTCTGGGCTGGAGGGCTCACAAGGTATAATTTCAGAAGCATCCCTACTGTTCTCTTACTATGGCCCAACCCACTTCAATTTCAACATTACACTTTCATAAGGTGATGGCATATTTAAAAATGTTTAATTTCAATGTTCACTTGGATTATGTGGATGTTAGAACCACCCCTTAATTATGGACATTGGGGAGGGTATGTGCTATGGTGAGTGCTGTGAAATGTGTAAACCTGACGATTCACAGACCTATACCCCTGGGGATAAAAATATATTATATGTTTATAAAAAATAAAATTAAAAAAAAACCCACCCCTTAAGTAAGCAATTAAACTTTCTTCTTGTAGTGGATATGGACATAAAGTCTGTCGAGTATGGGACCATATTTCACCCAGCTATGCTGATTGTCATTTTTTGGTAAAAAAATAAGGAATGCATATTTGCTGGGCTCATTTGTATATTGTCCTCATCTTGAAACCTTTGGTTAGACAGTAATTTTCATATTATCTCTATCATGCCTACAAATTACTGATTTATCTGTATGCAGAAGCTTTGAGTGTCATGGATTCCCATGGAAAGACTCCTGGTAGGATTGACGTCTGCATACTTGAATTTGAAGTTGGGGGTGACCCTTGCTTTTTCTATGAACTTGGGAAAAGTTAGTTAGAAACATCACCCTCAGAGCACTGTCATGATGATCCCAAGACCCAGAGGAAGTTAAAGTTATGCTTGGAAAGTATAAGGGAAATGCAAATTTTCATTCCATTGTCTTGTATGCCAATTCCTTTTGGTCTTCTCGGTAACCGCGGGCATGCAGGAGGGCTGTCTCTCTGCATTCAGGCTGCTGTAACAGAAATACCATACTCTTTGGGGCTTGTAAACCACAGAAATTTATTTCTCACAGTTCTAGAGGCTAGAGGTTCAAGGTAAGGCACCAGCAGATTCTACTTCCTGGTTCAGAGTTGCTTCCTTCTGTTGGACTTTCACGTGGTGGGAGGGTCGAGGATCTTGGGGTCTCATGTATGAGGGCACTGATCCCATCAGGAGGGCTCCACACTCATGACCTCCTCTAAACCTAATTACCTCCCAAGGGTCCCACCTCCTAATGTAGTCGCATTGGAGGATTCAGTAGGAATATGGGGAGGGACACAAATCATTTAGTACACAGCAGGGGGCTAATTTAGAAATGGGTACAGCATTGAATAATGATGGCTACACTTTCTAATGACAGAAAAGGACACCGTAACAGTTCCTGCTCCAAATGGATGCATTACCTTATGAATGTGTATGTAGAAAATAAGGAAGATGGTATTTTATTTGAGCAAAAAGTCTAGTGGTAGATGTTGATGAATAGGTGAGTTGCTGCTTTTTAAGCAAAGCTGTGGTTGGGGCATTGTACGGGGGAAAGCTGGACTTTGCAGCCTTGTCTGGATTCCCTTTATGTTGCCTGAATTCTTCCATTTTGGTTCTGCTCTTGTCTTAGGATCCTTAGCGTGTGAGGGAGGGATATTGACTGGGATGCTGGTTAGTGATGGCAATCGCTGTTGTCCCCGCTTCTGTTGGCGATCAGGCCAGCGCACGTGTGCAGCTTCAGCCTGGCATTTGTGGGAATGAACAGTAAATACTTGGTGAGAGTGTGTCATACTTTAATATACACTTACAACAAGACGAGCTGCTATTTATTAATTGCCTGGTGTGTGCCGGTATGGTTAGGTTTTACTGATGTGTGTATCTTCTCTAAAACTGCTAGCAGCCCATAGGTTAAAATGTTGTTAGCACCCTTACACTGATGAGGAAAGAGCGTAAGATAAGTGGGGTAAATTACTCAAAGTTGTAGCCAGTGAGGGCAGAGCCTGCTAGGAGCCCAGTTCCCCTGCCACGACTTCGCTGTTCCCTCCTGCACTGTTACGGCCTTGCTGCCTTCCGTGATAACTCTGTTCCTTGAGGTGTGAGCAAGAAATTGTTGCATTGTGCCTCCACAGAACACAGGCAACGTGCAAACCACTAGCATCTGGAACCTTCCACAGAGGCTAAGTACTGGATGTATTCTAGGCAATGCTCCCTGGCCTGCTGGCTCTCCACGTGATCCACAGAGTGGGTAGGCGGGAATCTGGGCCATGCTTCTCCTATGTTGCTGATTCATGAAACCCATGAGGCCCCGGGAAGGCTCTGGGCCTCTCCTGGGTGTGGATGTCACCGGGTGAAGCCTTTGGAGATCTGTACTTTGGGAGATGTGCCAGGAATGTCCCGTTCCTCTAGTCTCGGGTTCTAAGCACTCAGAGATGGTTGGCTTCCAACGTCTGAAATGTCGTTCTTCAAGATGTCTCAGCTACATTCCTTCCTTGCTCTCAACATGGTCCCCACAGTTTGCGGCCCCCTCGCTTTTGTCCTTGGAGAGCTGTAGCGACTCCTTACCTCGGTTTCTCTGCCGTTGGCCTCTTTTGTTTCCCTTCAAGCCTGTGTGCTATTTTCAGATACGTTTTAGGCAGAGATTTCCTGTTGACTTAATGTGCCTGCTTTCTGGGCTGTTGATCGATGTTTTTCCCCGTGCCCTGTGCTCAGACTGGGCCAGAGTTGGTCAACGACTGTGCGGCCTTCGTCCACATCCTCCCTTCCCGGGCCGCTCCGTCGGAAAGCCCCTTGTTCCTTGTCTCCACCTGCAGAATCCTTCTGTGTCATTCAGAGCCCACTGCTGTTTTGCCACCTGGGGAAGGTCCTCTGACTTCTGTCCCTCCCTGGTCTCTTCCTTCTTGGAATCCCCCTCTCTATCCCTGAATTCCGTGCTTCACGATATCTGCTTTTCTCTCACAGAAATGCCCGATTACATTCTCCTCAAACGTCAGGGCCCCCCTTCTTTAATCCCCTGGATGCCCAGCAAGTGTGAGCATGCCACGGGCACGAGGTCACCCGCTGTGGGCAGATTTCTTGTCGCCGTGTTAGCTCTCCAGTGTGAAGCTTAAAATGAAGAAAAGTATCAAAACAACACATGTGTACAGAAAAGTGCTTTGAGGGGCTCCTGGGTGGCTCAGTGGGTTTAAGCCTCTGCCTTTGGCTCGGGTCATGATCCTAGGGTCCTGGGATAGAGCCCCACATTGGGCTCTCTGCTTGGCAGGGAGCCTGCTTCCCCCCCTCTGTCTTGCCTGTCTCTCTGCCTGCGTGTGATCTCTGTCTGTCAAATAAATAAAAACTAAAATCTTAAAAAATGAAAAAAAAGAAAAGTGCTTTGATTTTAAACTGAACCTGATACTCGCCTGCTGTGCTGAGGTGTGTTTTTTCTTCTTCTTCTTTTGTCTTGCCAGCAATCAAAGAGAAGTACACAGACTGGACGGAATTCCTCATTCGTGACTTGACTGGTTCCCGGACGGCGCCGGCCAACCTCCTGGAAGGTGTATGTATTGTTGTTACTCAGCTAGTCTGTGTCTGAAGCCTCACGGTTGCATGAGCACCTTTGCCTATATCCTTCAGAGGGTACACGTGTACGTGTGGATATTCTGTCCAGATAGCCTAACTTCCTGTTTTTTCCCCCGAATTGTTTAAGGTAATGATTCTCATGGCACCAAAGCTTTTGCACCTGTGGTACAATCAATAAGCGGAAAACTGGCTTCTGTGTGAACAGATTTTTAAATAATGCTATCGTTAGGATATCTTTCCACTATCCTCTACGTGGGAGCCTCTGTCCTGTATTCGTGAATGTAAATAAAATCCTGGAGAAGACCTCTTCCGTAGACGTGACCACGAAGCATGAGCATGCCCTGTTAGAGTCTTGGAGCGTGCTGACAAATGGTCCCATTGACTCTTCCATTCTGGTTGAGTAAACGCATGCCAACAACGCACGCGTGTTGAGTAATAATGAATCAGCCTCCCTTCTGAAAACCACAGGAGGATTGGCTAATCCTATTTCAGTGTGGTTAAGGTATGCTTAAGGTGCCGAAGAAAAAAACAATTGATCTGCCGTTGTGATGGTTCGTTTGACAATAACTGTATGATAAAGCACTTTGATCTTTACTATATATGGTAGAACAGAGGGAGCGCCATACTGTCATACATAATTATTGAGTCACCACATCTGTTTAGGGAATGCCCCTCGAAAAAAGGGGGAAACTAAATAACAAGAATATGATGTGGATCTTGACGATATCATTATTCTCTTAACATTAATGATGAATTTCCCTCCTCTCATAAATGACATTGACTTTTGGAGCACTGATATCTAAGACATCGTTACCTGGTTTTATTCTGTGAAGATTTTGCCTGGTGTATTTGCTTATCTTAACGGCTCCTAATTTGTTTGGTTAGCAAATCAAAATGATGATTCTTCACCCTTTCAGAAGGACGAATTATCTTACTTTGTTCATTCTTTTTTTTTTTTAACATATTTGCCTACAAGACTGACTGAACAAACACCCTTTTCATATGCCAACGTATGCTGAGAATTTTGCTTATACGTGGGCACTAATTATATAAATATATGTATATATAGACATTCTCTAAACCAACAATGGGACCAAGTGTAGAAATAACTACATAATTGTCTAATGTAGCTGATCATTCACGTGTGTTAGACACGTCCTTGATACATGTTCATGCTTTGCTCACTTAAAAGTATGTGAGTGTCTTAATCATTCACATGGTAGCCGTGATAAGATGAATGTCTGTTGAGTCATGGGGTACATTGATAGCCCCATGGTCTGGGAAAAGAGACATTGAGCTACCACATATTTTCTAGTGGGAGGACAATTTGGTGTAAGTCTTCTTAAAAGCATGCTTATTTCTAACAAATGCTGTTTTATCTGGGAAGGGTGATTTGTTTGGTGAGATCCGAGCGCAAACTGTTATGTTCTGTTTACTTGTGATTCTTGTTGTTGGACAGAGGGCCGGGGGAATGAACGTGTGTGTGGAAGGAGCGGGAAGGGGTTGGGGGTGGAGGGAAACACCAGACTGTTTGCCAGTAGCTTGGATGATGGTGTGAAAAAATATTATCTTCTGCTGTCATCTGTTTCCATGAGAACCTTAAAATAAAGTTTAAAATAAGGAGTTTTGCTTCTGTTTAAACAGCCTCTGCGAGGGAAAGGCCCTATAGACCTCATTACAGTTGATTCCTTAATAGAACTTCAGGATTCTCAGAGCCCTTTTCAGTACTGGATAGTTAGTGTGATTGAAAATGTTGGAGGAAGATTACGCCTTCGCTATGTGGGATTGGAGGACACTGAATCCTATGACCAGTGGTTGTTTTACTTGGATTACAGACTTCGACCAGTTGGTTGGTGTCAAGAGAATAAATACAGAATGGACCCACCTTCAGGTAAGGGCCAAAGCTTTTGCTGCTGCGAAGTATTTGGTAAAGGATGTGATGTTTTTCTGGATGTGTCTCTGGAGAGTTTGTTAGCTCCATGGTATCTTTTACACGTGCATATGTGAACATTAAGCATTTTGACTGCAGAAAACTCTTCTATGGAAAACAGGATTCAAGACCTCAGTAGTGTTCTGGAAGGAGAAAGTGGTGGAGGCTGTGGTGAAGCTGATCTTATTCCTCTGGAATCACTGATTCACTAATGAAAGACACATGGGACTGTGACTTGGTCATTTTCTCCCTTTTTCTTTAGGAATTTTGATAGTCTTGGAAGTAGGTTCTAAAATCTCTGTCTGCCCATACATCCTCCAGTCATCCACCCACTCACTCACCCATTCATTTGTCCATCCGTCTCCATTCATCCATATACTTCCCTCTATCTACCCATCCACCACCCATCTGCTTACCCACCTATCCATCTACTCACCCATCCCTCCAACCTCCCAGCCTCCCACCCATTTGCCCCCTATCCATCCTTTATCCACCCACTCATCCATCCAGCCACCCATCCTTCATCCATCCATCCATCCACCCACCCACCCATCCATCCATCCATCCATCCATCCTTCATCCATCCATCCACCCACCCATCCATCCATCCATCATCCACCCACCCATCCATCCGTCCATCTATCCATCCATCCATCCACCCATCATCTGTCTAACTAGCTATTCAGCCAGCCAGCCAGTCATCCATCCGACTGTCCAACCAAATGCTTATCATTATATAATCTGTCCTGACCTGGAAATAGCAAACAGAAGATCATCATACTTTTTTTCTGGCACATCATGGATTTTAATTAGCTCCAAATGCCCTGTCAAATGACTTTCCACAGACTTCATTGGATAGAAGAATGCATCATGCTTCCTGACATACCCCACCGGGCCAAAATCTTGTTTATAAACTAACCTTCTTGAATGTTTACTATGTGCCAAGTGATTTTACATCTGCTGTGTTGTTTGTTTTGATTACAAAAAGAAGCTACGTGTGTGGTGTGAATATTTCCTTTTCCAGCGGAGAAAATTTGAGACTGACATTAAGCTACTTGTCCAGGGTCATCTAGCTTGGAGAGAGGGGAATATACCGTAGTTCAAATTCCTAGGCCCTTTGCTCATTTCTTCCCATTCCTCCTGCTGCCCATACTGGCCTTACCAACCTTTTGATAGGTATCCTCAGGGGGAAAAAAAAAGTTGGGTCCTTATGGAATTAAAGATGCCAAGGTAGAAATATTAATTTCTCCCAGAGATTGCTGGGATTTCACCAGGTATATCGGAAGTGAAGAGCCAAATGCTTTGTTAAAGTTGCCAGAGATTTTTTTCCTCCCCTATTAGTTGCCAGTGCTTGTCTCGAGTACATGAAACCAAAGACTTAACATTTTTCCTTTCTGTCACTCAGCGGCTTTAATTGAAAAAGAAAAAAATCTTGGTTCTGTATGTCATGTATTTTGCATTTGTTGAATTTGACAGACATATAGACACGTAACATGGTATTTTATCAGTAGTATTGTTGTCAACATTTTGAGAAGCAGCCAGGAAATCCATTTATATACCCTGAGTAATTTTGGACTATGATGACAAACAAAGGGCCTGTCAGTGTTGAGAAAAGATCTAAGCTCAAATTTGCCTTGGGATTCATAACCTAGCAGGAGAAATTTACTTTGTGTGGGAAGTCGGGTGTATAAATCTTAGCTTAGTATCTAATTGCTTTATAAATTTTAGGAGATCCCTATGTTTGCCGGTGTGAACATTTATAGCAAAGCGATGGATTATTAGTGGCTTCTTAGGTTCTCTTCAGTGTTCCTTTGCTGTGAAGTCATGGGACTCATCCTCAAAAGCAAGAATGGAAAGTGTCACCATAGAAACTTGGGAAATATTTGCATAGGAGAGTGCTTTCTCTTTTGTAGATAATTTAATGTCTTTATAAGATAAGAATAAATTGTGTTTACTTGTCTTAGTAGTTTTCTGGGCATGAATTGTCCATTTCATGGGGGAATTCATGGGTGTCCTTAAAGAACTTGGAAGGTATTCATCATTAAGAAGTCATTTTCCCAACATTGAAATTGTTGGCAAGAGGAGTTTTGCACGGGAAGAGGAACGTAAAAGGCAAAAGTGTATTCCCTATGTGGCCTTCAGTTCTTCAGATGAAGCAGTTGCAAGACGAAAACTGGATTCTCTTGCCTCATTTTGCAGAACAGCATATGGGGCTGTGATTATGACCTGTGTGTTTTGTTATTTTTTTTTTTAAGTTTTTATTTAAATCCTGGTTAGTTGACATGCAGGGTTAGATAAGCCCACAGTGGAGTCAGCACTTCCGTACCATGGTGGGTGCTCCTCACGACAGCTGCCGTCCTCCATCCCCATCCCCTGTGCTCCCCCACCCCCCACCCACCTCTCCACTGGTGACCAACAGTGTGTTCTCTAGAATGAAGACTTCGTTTCTTGGTCTGTTTCTCTCTCTTGTTTTCCTTTTGCTTATTTGTTCTGTTTTTAAAATTCCACACAAGTGAAATCACGGTATTTGCCTTTCTCTGACTGGCTTACTTCGCTCAGCATTATACTCTCTAGCTCCATTCATGTCATTGCAAATGGCGAGATTCATCCTTTGTGATGGCTGCGTAATATTCCATTACATATACCCACCCCACCCTCTTCTTTATCCATTCATCTGTCAGTGGACACTCAGGCTGTTTCCATAATTGGGCTGTTATTGACAGTAATATATAATAATTATTATATATAATTATAATACTTGTTACTTTGGGTTTGTGTAAACTAATTTCAAGACCTAGAGTCATTTAAAACTTATATGGTAGTGCTCCTTCCTCAACTGAAATATAGGTGGGAATAAAATCTCATGCTTGCATAAAGATATTAGATGTTGTTCTTACTCCCAGGTGTTAAGTGGTGGGACAGGAAGATTTGGAGGTGTGGGGGCGGAGGGGACAGATGTTTCTGGTGCACTGTGAGAGGAAGCCCTGCGACCCCCTAGCCTGCCTGCCCGCTGGGCTGGGCGACCTCATAGACTGCCACCATTACAGAAACAAACCACGGCTCTGCCTGCAGTTTACTTAATCTTCCTACTTTTTAAAGGGCACAATCTTTCCCAACCATTCAGTACCAAGAGAGGTAGAAATGGGAAATAGGAAGTAGCTCTTTTTTAGAACCTCAGAAAAAAGGGGCTGCTTTGATGCCATCCACCAGAGAGGCTTAAGGTCACTGCGCCTTTTAATTTCTGGCCCAGATTGGAGAACATAGGTCAGGGCTTTTCATCCAGGGCTCCCAGGGCGGTGGCAGGGAGTGCAGGCGGGTGCTGGTGGTGTAGGTCGACTCCAGCTTCCGTGACGAATGCTGAGCGAGCAGGCAGTGGTGAGATGTCAGGTGATCAGGGAAGGGGGCCAGTAGCTGAGGTCCTTAGTGGTCCAGGCTTTACCAAGACATGTACAGGACAGTGAGTCAGCTCTCCAAACGTCACCCAGTGCTCATCACGACAGCTGCACTCCTCCATCCCCGTCACCTGTGTCCCCCTGCCCCACCCACCTCCCCGCTGGGGACCCGCAGTGTGTTCTCTAGAGTGAAGACTCTTGTTTTTGTTCTTTGCTTTTGTTTGTTTGTTTGTTTGTTTTTTGCTTGAGGGAACTTTAATGAAGGCAAGAAAGACAGCACGGTGCAAGCATCAGGCAGAATGTTCTATCTCAGCCATCTTGCCTTGTACCTGCAGGATGAAGTCGTCAGCTCAGACTTCTCACTGGCATGATTTCAGGCATCGTTCCAGCCCTTTTGTCTTACACTAGTGAGTCGGAAGCCTTGAGGTCAAGTGATGTGTGGTTCGAGGTCACCCCACCAAAGCAGAACTGCAACTAGAACGCTGGCGTCTGGTCTGAGCTCTCAGCCCAAGTCTTCTCCTCCGACGCCACCCTGACATTGCGAGTTGCACAGAGAATGGGGGAAGAGGAAGGGCGATGTTTTCATAAATTAAATCAGCTTTAAAAAAGTCAGGCAGATGTGGAGGAGCCCCTTTCCTTCCGCGTCAAACGGAAGGCAAACTACACTCATGGCGGGATTTTCTGGCACACTGGCTTCCCTTGTGACCCACTGGCATGCCCCGCGTACCCCATCTTCGGGGTGCTGTTCTTCTAGATGTAGTGTGGCCCATCCCCAGGCGATGTTCCCACCAGGGAGGTTTTAGTGGCTCCTTGAACACTGAACATCTGGGTCTGTGTCTCTATGGTTTCCCCGGTGCCTGGCACAGAGTAGGTGCTCAGCAAATAGTTGTCAAATGGATCGACTGACTAAAAGGTTGGGTATGTCTGCAGGGAGGGCAGGAACCAGCCAAGTCCACCTTCCAGGAGCCAAATGATGGATGGGGCTTTGGAAGCCAACCTGGAGGGGAGGGCGTGGAGTGAAGACACGCCCCCAGCATGGCCAGGGCTGGGCTGTCCGCTTTGCCCCTGATGTGGGGAGGGGGAGCTTTTGAAGACAGCGTCCGATCAAGCAGAGATGCCCTGCTGGTGAGCACCCAGCAGAGCTCCGGGACTTACTCCGTGCACAGGAATGTGGCCTGTGCACGTCCTGATCATTTTTGTTCCTCTAGAAGAGTTCACCTGTGCCTCCAGCTAGAGGAAGCCGGCAGAGTAGGGAAAACAGGGACTTGGAGCCGAGGTCCAAGTTTGCTTCTCCTTGCACGTCTGTTCCTTGCTACAGAGCCCTGGGCAGTCCCTTGCCTTTCCTCCTCTGTGAAATGGGTCTAACTCTGCATTTGCTGTGCTGCTGAGAGCTCCAAGTTTCCGCAAGTGATGGGCGTTTCCTGGGTATTCAGTCTGTAAGCAGAGTTTCATGGTTATATTTGGTTTCCTAAGAAATGTAAGTAGATCGTTGAGGTCAGGAGTTTTTTAGAGACCCCGCCTGCTTTCATATTTCTGGGTGCTTGGAAAGCAAGGTAGAGTCTTACATGTTTTTGCAGAAACTAAGGACACAAAACTTTTTGAGTTTTTCTCATCTCTAGATGCTTCTTCATATGTATGTGTGTATGTATGTATGTGTGTGTGTGTATATATATTTTTTTTTATTTTTTGCCTTTGCAATCTTTATGTCAACATTTCCTTTTTCTTTTTCTTTGCCTGTTTCTATTTCTTTTTCTTTTAGATAGTACCTGGAGTCAGGAAGTTTGTGAACTATGTCTTAGTCAAGAAACAGTCCAGAAATGAATTCTATATCAGTTAGCACAGGTGGCTGTAAAGAAATACCCATGATGGGGGGTTCAGACGACACAGGTGATTTTGTCACAGTTTTGGAGGATGGGAGACTCAGATAAGGGTGTCACTAGGGTTGAGTTCTGGGGAGAGCCCGCTTCCTGCTTGGTGGATGGTGTCTTTCATGTGCACATGAGGAGAGAGAGACCGAGAGGTCTGGGGTCTCTTTATAAGGACACTAATCCTAGGATGGGAACCCCACCCTTGTGATCCCATCTAACACTGATTACCACCCCCCCAAAGTCCCCATCTCTAGATAGTATCCCTTTGGACTTTAGAGCTTCAGCATATTACTTGTGGGGAGACATAAACATTTCTGTTCATAGCCTTCCCACCATCTGTTAACAACCATAGACCAGCCTTTGCTCACCGGGGAGAGAAGGAGGGAGTGGTCGGTGTAGGGTGCGTGAAGAAAGGGGATCGCCCCTCCAGGCTTCATTTAGCCTGAGGCTGCGAGCTGGTGGTCTCAGGCCCCTCTCCTGCTCTCTGCAGCTCTCGCCTTTGCAAGAGCCCTCCAAATGCTCGCTCAGAGGGGGATCGCCCCACGCTCACCGAGGCTTCTAGTTAAAGACGGATCGGGGCCGATTTTAATTGCTTATTACTTGCCCGCAAACAGAAATCAACATGATACACTCTATTAAATTACCTACAACACAATCATTTTAAGAAAATGGTTTATGTTCTTTTAATGGCACTGTTTATTGTCCATAAACTTGCCGGTGTAACCAGGCGCCTCTCTGGCTAATGAAACGCACACATGGAATGTTGTTCTCTGCTCATTGGAAACGTTAGGTGTTCAGCTTTTGCAGGTGCCCGAGTGTCCTGAAAAACCTGCATTTGATTTTCACCTTCTAGGAGAGGGGGGCCTTGCCGTGGGGTTGCATTCATTACCAGGGCTTTATGGCCCCAGAAAGAAGACAGAGGATCTTAAGATTGTAGGACAGAGATCCAAATCCTGTGGAACCTGGGCTTCTTGGTCTGCTCAGGTGCTCCAGGGAATCGATAGCACAGACCTTGCGGCTTCTGACCTGCGGCATTTCTCCCTCATGCAGCTGTGGAGCCTGGAGATCTGAGATGCAGGCTCCCACAGATCCGATGTCTGCTGAGGGCCCGGCTGCCTTCCTGGGCCGCACACGGCCGCCTTCTTGCAGTGTCTTCACATGGTGGGGGGCGAGGGGACTCTCTGTCCTCTCCTTTGTAAGGGCAGTAATGCTATCATGGGGACTCCCCGCTCATGACCTCCCAAAGTCCCCCGCTCCTAAGCATCACTTTGGGGGTTAGGATTTCAACTTAATGACTTTGGGGGGACAGCAGTGTTCATCTGTAGCCCCGAGCTTCTGGTTTGCTGGGAGGGAGATGGCACCTGGAGGATGGGGGCTCACCTTTTGGGGATGATACAGAGGACCCCCAGGCCTGCCCTGCCAGGTGCTTGTAGACACAGGTGTCAGGAAGGGCAGCGAGTGTCCCTACGGGGCTCTGTATGTCACTGAGTCACCTGGCTCGGTTCTGGGAGTTGGGCTCCAGCTCTGGCCAGCTGGTCTTGCTTTCGCTCTGGTCTTGCGTAGTTTTCGTGAACCACCCTTCTCTTGGCCTCCTCTTTGTCTCAGGGGCTCCCCTGTCCCCAGACAGCGGGAATTCAGCACCAGCTCTGTGCACCTTCTCCTGCCTTGACCCATCTTTCCTGTCTTGTCCTTGGCAATCGTCGTCCTTTCTGGTGGCTTGCTTCCCCTTTTGCTACCACGCCAAGGCTGAACTCCCCGTTGAACAGCTTCCAGATTCCTGGGAAGGTGAATTTGTTCTCACCTACCTGGGAACTCTAGGCTCTTGGGCATTGTTTCTTTCCTGAGCCCAGGCTCTTGTGACCTGCTGCCCTCGGGGTGACAGGGCTTTGCCTCCTCAAGCCCTCCACTGAGATTCTGGTCCAGGGCCACTGAGCCGAAACCCCCCCCCCCATACTCCTGGGACAATTTGTGAACAGGTCCCTTTCCCTCCTTTGTGGGACCCCGTGATCAGCGATTTCTCCCTCGGCACCCCTGCCCCCTGTGCATGTCGGAGGGACCATTCATCCATTTTCTGTACAGCTGTTAACCGGGGCCTCACTGGGTTCCCCCAAATATGTCAGAAACTACTAAGAGAAGTCACATGCCATTCTTGTTCTGATACAGAAATGCCAAATTGGAAAAGAAAAAAACTCCCCCGAGGTAGAAGAGTGCAAAAAAAAGTCTGAAAAGCATCATAGACGACATCCGCAGTAGAGCCTCCCTTGTCATGAATAACCCTTTACGGGACTTTGCATAGCTGGCCACGGGCGGCAGGGGGCCGCACCTTGATTACCTGACTCCTTCCAGCAGCATCTCTCTGTATCATAATTACGGGGGTCTGGAAAGACCCCTAAACTGCTTGAAACATAGGAGCTTCAGGCTCAAGGTGAGTTTGGAAGCCTTGGGCATCAGAATCTACGGCTGCGTGCTGAAAAGCAGACATGCAAGAAATTAAAAATATAGCCCCAGAGGTTTAATGTTGCCTTTTAACTGTGGTTAAATTCATATTCATGTCCCCACTGTCTGTCTGAAAGAGCCTGGGTTGATAAAGGGAAGGTATAAACATATCTCCTTCAAGTGAGTGCTTCTGCAAATCCTATTTTGATAAGGTCTTAAATCCGCTGAGATCAGATCATAAAATCCCCTGCAGTCACAGCAGGCAATGGAAACAAGGCCCCACAATTTTTTTTTCTTTCCGTTTTGCATTCAGCCAGAGTAACCTCCCTCCGTCAATCCCTCTGCCCGCCCCCCTCTCCCTGCACCCCACCGCCTGGGTCGGGTGGGGGTCGGGCGGGAAATATGGACAACATGTGGCGTGTTAGCAACATTTCAAGTGTAAATATTAAACTTGGTTGGTAAATTTTAATTTACCTTTTAATAATTTTCTGGCTTACACGGGCTATTTTTAGCCCACGAGCGCTCAGAGAGTTAGTGAGAAACAGGCCGTGATCACTGAAAATGCCAGACGAGAGTCGTTTCTAGCTTAGAAGTTTATCTGCTGATAAGTTCTTCATCAGGGGATATTGCTTCCCAGGTGATGCTTGGAGTTTGGGGCCGCGGACGACTGAAGATGGGGCTGATGTGGTTTATAAATTACAATAAATTACTGATGGAAGCCCCCAGAATGCACGCACATGTTCCCGGAAGGGCCCCATGAACTTTCTTCTTCATTTCTGATCGCAGAGTCTCAACTTGCTCTTTCCCATCAGAAAACCCCGTCCGCAGGCGGCCTTTCATGGGGCGGGGTGCGAATCCTCGCGGTCGCCGACGGTGCTGAGCGACTCTGAGAACTCGGAAGATAAAACTCAAGGGAGAACCATCCCCGCAGAACATTTTGGTCCTTAAACGCTTATGTGGTTTGCTGTTGATACAGAAATCTATCCTTTGAAGATGGCATCTGAGTGGAAATGTGCTCTGGAAAAATCTCTCGCTGATGCCGCCCAGTTTCCTCTTCCGATGGAAGTATTTAAGGTAAGATGTCGGCTCGTGGCGACTCGTGCTCTTCTCCACACTCCCCGATCTCCCGTGGAAAGGGTCTTGCAGCCCGTCGTTTCCCGCTGTTGGGACAGCTACCTGCCCACTCGCACTGCACATGTTTAAAATGTTCTCTCTGTGCTTTTGCTCTGTTTTGTCATGTCCACGAGTTCCTCATATCACAGGATCCTGACGAATGCGTGGCTTCACCATTTTTCTGCACGTTGTATTATTATAGAATAAGAACACCTCCTTTGCACTCCCTCACCCCTTACGAAGGGAACAGGACACGTAGCAAGTCTATTTCGGGTACTGGTTTGGTAAAAATAATAGAAAATGATGCTCCTCTTGATGGTTCGGTTTCCTGGATGGCCCGAGAAGCTGGGGTGAGTATGTGATGGGCTGTAGGCCTGGGGAGGCGCCAACAGAAAGGGGGGAACACAGCTGAAACAGATCACCGGGTTCTTAATACTTGAAAATGATGCCTGACACTTGTGTGTAGATGGAAGCCGTGGGCAGGGATGATCTTTGTGGGCCAGAGGGAGTCCCGAAATGTCCTCTGCCTCCCTGGACCCCGAGTCCTTGGGCCGTTCAATCGGAGTTGCTGTCAGCTGGCGGAAATTGGCTTTCCAGGCCCGAGGGGGCCTGTTTCCACCCCATTTGTCCCCACGGGGACTGAAATGCCAATGGTGTGATGTGCCACGGGGAGCAAGAGTTTAGGGTCTGGGTGCAGACATGGGCTTCCTGAATTTCAGTTACCCCGAAGGCCTCCCTCAGAATTGAAGCCCGTCACGGCAAATTGTGAACTTTCTTGAGTTGCACTGTCCTTGTTTGCAAAATTGGACTTAAAAAGATGATTTTTGCAACTAGGGATAAAATCATGTTCTGAAGTTACCAAGTAGGTGACTTTTACAGCAGTTTGACCCTCCTGAATTTGAGTAACAGCCTAGATGGGACGGGTGGCTAGGGGTAGTGATCGCAGGCAACGACACGAGGTCTGGGGAATTTTTTTTTTTTTTTTGGCTGGCCAATCGATACTTCTTTCCTCCTCTCTCCCTTCCTCCCTCCCTCCCTCCCTTCCTTCTTTTTTTTTTTTAAAGATTATATTTATTTATTTGACAGACAGAGAGATCACAAGTAGGCAGAGAGGCAGGCAGAGAGAGAGGAGGAAGCAGACTCCCTGCTGAGCAGAGAGCTCAATGTGGGGCTTGATCCCAGAACCCTGAGATCCTGACCTGAGCCGAAGGCAGCGGCTTAATCCACTGAGCCACCCAGGCGCCCCTCCTTCCTTCTTTCCTACCTTTCTTGCTTTCCTGATAACATCCTCCCCTGGAAATGATAAAAATAATCAAACCAGCTTTTAGTTTTCCATAACCTACTCAGTTCCACCGTGTCTGTGCGTCCCTCCCCCCGCCGGGGACCCCGACAGTTGGGGTCCACTCTCTCTGTGGTGGCCTTCGTAGTATTTTAAGTGTGTACACCAGATCACGTCCCTCACTCTCGAAAAAATAGATTTTCTTTGGAAGGATATTCTGTGAGGAGCTTGACGAGTGACAGATGAAAGCATAAATTCGTACCTCTCGTCTAGACCTGGGAGTTGCCCCCAGAAGCGTGTCCCTCCCTGACATGCTCTCTTGCCCCTGTGAGGGGACCCCGCACCCTCACTTTTGTGGGGATCAACTCCCTGCTTCTCTTTGTACTGTTACGGCCGGTGTCTGTCCTCCAAGGTGTTGTGTATTTGCTTTTCACGATGTAAGAAGCAGGTATAAGCCTCGTTATTTCAGAAGAGGCCATTTCCTGAGGCGCCTGGCTGGCTCCGTCAGTGGAACATCTGACTCTTGGTCTCTGGGTTGTGGGTTCGAGCCCCACACTGGGTGTAGAGATGACTTAGGAAAAAAAAATCTTAGAAAAAAAAGATGAAGAGGCCTTTTCCCGCTCTTTGGAGGGGAAAATAGCTGTGTGATGTTTGGGTAATAAACGGGCTTTGCTTTTCCTCAGTTGACTAGAGTCAGCCAAGTCATGAGCTGGTCTTAAGAGAATTAGGGTTTATCAGAGCTGACCTGTCTGCCGGAGCTGCAGCCTGAACTCCCAAGTACTGGACATCCTGAGAAATACAGGTAGGAACCAGTTGGTTCCTGCTATTTTCTGCTTTCATAGCTTCCTCTGTTCCAGGAGTAGGCACCATCTTCTGTGAAGTGTACTCCTCGGCTCCAGGCAGCTGGGCCTAGAGCAGGGACTGGGACCTTGTTTGGTATTTGATCAGAATGAGACAAATACTGGCCACAGTCTCTGTCGGCCTTGCGTTGGTGTTCTCCCCTCAGGTCGTGAAGATGGTACAAGGCAGAAGCCATCTTCAAGATGGCAGCCTCCAAGATCCTTCTCATGTTGAGCGAGTGAGACTGTCTTTGTTCTCTCTTCATGCTTCACTGATGGTTTGGGTAGAGAATTCTAGGCTCGCTGTCACTTTTCTCAAGAATTTGGAGGTATCACTCCACATTTTCCCCTCCCTTCTCCAGACTCTCGCATCTTCCTCCATTGTTCTGCGGGTTGGCAGTGGATGGCTGTGGTTGGACATCAGTTTTCTTCCACAGTACTGACCACTCCGGTGTCTGTAGCTCATGCCTTTAATTTGGGGGTGTTTCTTTTTTTAAATGATGGCTTCCACCATCACTTTCTTGATCAGTGAGTATGTGGACGTGCTATTCCTAGACTGGTTTTTTACTTTTTTTTTTTTTTTTCAAACTCTCTTTCGGTTCTGCTTTTCATTTCCTTGTCTGTTGGCACCACTATGAGACGTTTTCTGAACTTACTTGTGCGGTTGCGTTTTCGGTGTGTTTTTGCTGAATTCTGTTCGCAGCGTCCTCTTCTTACCATAGGGACGCATGAGTTTGTCTTGTTGGAATTACTGATTTTTGAAAGTCTTCTCTTTTTTCCCTGAAAACTTGTTCCCTCCATGTTGCTTTGGTTCCTGTTGTTCTTATTGGAGGCTGAAAATCCTTGCCCGTGGCTGTTGAGTACTAGGCGGGGTTAGAAAGCTAAGGGCAGAGCTGGTCAGTGTAGACAACCTTGGAGAGCCACTGCTTTGTTAAGGTGGTGTTTCTTCTTTAGCTGATTTAGCCAGACTGTCCATGCCTTCTTGCCTAACTGAAGCTTCAGGAGGGCAAGGACTGCGTCTTTTGTGATCAGTGTTAAATCCATTCAACCAGACTCCATGGCAGCAGCCAGAAATCCTGTCAAATGTGTGATTTGTTTAGGTGTATTTAACTCATTGATGTAAAATATTTTGAGTTAATATAGTTGTGGGTTACTGGATATACAGACTTACTGTTCAGAACCGGGAATACTACGATAGAAAACGTAGAGAGGCTACCAATCCCGATACAGTTTCTTTTTTTTTAATTTATTTGACAGAGATCACAAGTAAGCAGAGAGGCAGGCAGAGAGAGAGGGAGAAGCAGGCTCCCCGCCGAGCAGAGAGCCTGATGTGGGGCTTGATCCCAGAACCCCGAGATCATGACCCAAGCCAAAGGCAGAGGCTTAACCCACTGAGCCACCCAGGTGCCCCCCGATACAGTTTTAATTAATAATTTACTAGTTCGTTAAACATTATTGAACAGCTACTCTCTGTAAAAGGCTGTTGACGAGATCTCGTCATTCATCTGCATTTTTCAAAATGTTACCTTCTTCCCTCACTTTTGGGTTTTCCTGTTAGAATTCTGACTGTTCTTTGGGCAGGCTGCTGAGAGTTCTCCCGGCACTCAGTGTTTCGTTCATAATCAGTAGTTGCTCTAAGAGTCGATACTGACTATTTCCTGGTTTTCGCAGGACGGATGGAATGGGCGTGTCATAAATAAAAATGGGTCGAGTTGGAAAGTACGTGTTCTTAAAGCTCGTGAGGGACTTTGATGAATGTTCTCTCTTATTTCAATTCAGTGGGAAAGAAGTGGGCAGTTTCACTCTCTTAACCATAACCACGCGTCGGAGCGTCAGAAGGCATGGACGTTTACACGCTGAATTTTGGAATCGTGAGAACAACCACCAGCCTGAGGCTGTTGTAATAAATAACCACAAACTGTGTGGCTCAGTAAATGGGAATTTACTGGGTCATAGTTTTGGAGGCTAGAAGTGGAAATGGGGCCGTCGGTAGGGCCATGCTCCCTCCCAAGCCTCCAGGGCAGAGGCCTTCCCGGGAGTGTGTCCTGGTTCTGGTGGTGGCCCAATGTCCTTAGGATCTCTTGGGTATGGCAGCTTACTTCCAGTCTCTGCCTCCGTGTGGCCTTCTCTCTGCTCTTTGCCTGCCCCAGTTTCCCTCTGGTTATGGGGACAGCCATCACAGGCTGTGGCCTGTGCTTGTGCTAGTAGACCTCAGTTTAACTCCACTGCACCTGCAAAGGCCTTGTTTCTCAATAAGGTCACATTCCCAGGTTCTGGGTGGATGCGAATGTTTAGGGGACGTTATGCAACTCAGTACAACCGCATTCCATGAATGTCCAGTAATTTAAGAAATACTATAATAGTACCTTCTACTGAGTTATCCTACTTACACAGGAGTAATTAAGCTCAGAGAAATTGCATGGGGGCACGGGATGAAGTTCAGACGGTCTTAATAGTTGCTTCATGTTAATAAAAAAACAAGTTTTTTTTTTGTCTCAAATTTTTGGAAGTTTTTGAACAGCATTCTGCAGGGTACAAAAATAGAACTAAGGTGTTTTTTTTCTCTCCCCCTCTGTTATCACTGTTTGATCATCACTGTTTCTCTGCAGGCAAACTTATTTCTATTATTTTCATTATGGTAAAAGGTATATATGCTTGGATTTAGCCACGAATCCTTCTAGATGTGTGTTGTTATGGAAATTTCCACAGTGTTCAATGTTGCAAGACAGATATGCACATTTAATGGCTGGAGGTGAGCAGTATTTCAAAGCAGTTCTTTTTTTTTTTTATTTTTACACAGTAGACAAAGTGGGTATTTTGACAGAATGAATCTCACTAAGCTGTGGTGTTTGTCACTCTGGGGATGTGTTTAAACATGTGCTTTGGTATCTGTGTATCTGTGTCTAGAAACACAGTCCACTAGCGTTAACATGCAGGATTCCTCATCGTGCAGGAATATGGACAGTAATGATGTAAAAACAAGCTCGTTGTTAGTATTCCTGCTGTGCTTTACCCTTGATTTGAGAGAACACTTGGAATGGCTTTTGGGTACCATGCTTTAGTGGGAATTCTGATTTCCCTAATTTGGAAAATGCATATGATTTTCAGAAGTGTCCATTCATTTGAAAGAAGACAACCTAGTGAAATGGGTACCAAACAAAGTGAAAGTGAAGAGAAAAATGCATTATATTGAAAAACAAATAATGAAAAGAAATTTTTTGTTTGCAAGCCAGCCTCGTTATTAAGGGACCTGATAGATTTGCTAAGACAATCCATATATTACCACTTGTTTATGCCTGAAGAAAGGTAAGATTACAGAGGTGACCGTGGTGTATATCAGCATGGCGTCTCGTGGCTTCCTTTTTCACTCATTAGGCAATCTTTGCAACCCATCGTTTGATTGTTGACAAGTCCCACTGTCCAAGTGATGAGACTAGGAGAAAGCGGCCAGCAGTTTCTGTTCTGTTTCAGTTTTCAGTTGCACTGACTATCTGATGCACGAATTTGGGGGAATTCAGTTAAATCTTAAAAATGGGGCCTAGAGGGGTGCCTGGGTGGCTCAGTTGGTTAAGCGTCTGCCTTTGGCTCAGCTCATGATTCCAGAGTCCTGGGATCAAGCCCCACATCAGGCTCCCTGCTTAGGGGGAGAGCCTGCTTCTCTCTTTCCCTCTGCCTGCCGCTCTGCTTACTTGTGCTCTCTCTCTCTCTGTGTCAAATAAATAAATAAAATCCTTTTTTTTTTTTAAAGATTTTATTTGTTTACTTGACAGACAGAAATCACAAGTAGGCAGAGAGACAGGCGGTGGGGGGGAGCAAGCTCCCCACCGAGCAGAGAGCCCGATGTGGGGCTCGATCCCAGGACCCTGAGATCATGACCTGAGCTGAAGGCAGAGGCTTTAACCCACTGAGCCACCCAGGCGATCTAATAAATAAAATCTTCAAAAAAAATGGAGTCTAGGGAGATGGGAAAAGATGTGTAGCTCCAATTAATGTAACATTCAGACATTCAGAAACCTTCTCTAATCATGGTTCCTTTTCATTCTCTGCAATTCTCATAAGCCATAGTCTACATTTCTAACGCTATTTATCTGCCAGTGCTAAGTTGTGGACATTTCAGTGATGACTCCTACATACATCAAAAGGATCTACAAGTAAGAAGCCAGAGTCCCCAGTTTGCCAGTTAATTGAAATAAAGCATTTTTCCCTAAGGGAAACCTGATGTGTAGCCCAGGGAAAGAAAGCCCGTTCCCCATCAGACTTCATTCGTGACCACACCTTATAATTGCAAGGAAAGAATGTTACTGGAAATGTCACTAAAGCCCATTATCCATTTTTATCCCTTAAAGAAGTGAACTTGCTCAAATATCTTTTTTTCCCATTCCATTGTGAAAAAAAAGTTTAAAATCTCCAGTGTGTTGAAAATTCCAAGTAAGCTGTCTAGAGACTGGCGGTAGAATGGCAGTAAATGTAAGCCACACAGACTTGAGCCCGGAACCATGGCATCGTCCCCGAAGCCTGGCTCTTCTCCGTGCCTGTGTCCGGTCCCCAGCTCAACCCCAGGGTTAGTGAGCCCCAGGACTCCCAGAACTAAGAAGAGGTCACGCTCATAGTTAGTCCATGACAGCAAAATGCTGTGAAGCAAAATCAGCGGAAGGAAGAGCAGCCTGGCATGCACTCTGGAAACTGATGCGGAAGCCTCCAAGGGTCCTCTCCGGAGTGTCCAGGGGCAACTCTGTGACAACATGTGCTCACGGTTGTCTGCCAAGGGAGCTCACCAGAGGCCTGGCCCGGGGTTTGATTGGGGGCTGGCCATGTAGGCACCCCCTGCCTAGCATGGGCCCAAGTCCTAGTCTCTCAGAAGGAAATTTAAATCCTACTGTTTGTGCAAACAACCTTGGCACAGCGGCCACTCTTGTAGGTGGGGGGAGCTTTGTATCAGTGTAAAGTGCTGTTTACAAGCCTCTTCCCAGGGGGCAGCCCAGGACTGCAGGCCGGCCGTCTGCAAGGACTGCAGTCTCTGGCCTGGTGTGCTGTTACTTCTCTTCCGCACACCTCTGTTCCGTCTGTCGACAAAGCCTGGTGGCTCCAGGCTCACAGACTGCCCCGAGTTCAGTCACTCTCCTCTTGGTCCATCAGCCCAGCCCCCAGGACAAGCTGCCGTCCCTCTGTCCTGGACTGCTGTGTGAGTTTCAGAACTCTATCCCAGGCTGCTGGTCATTGCTTCTCGTGGTCAGTGAGATTCTTTTGAGACAAAATTCAGATCCTGTGACTCTTTCTCTTATAACTCTCCAGGGGCATCTGCTCTGGCTTGGGGTGTGCTGTCCCAGGTCCCACACGGTCCTGCTTCCTGTGGGCTCTCCTGGCTCATCTGCTTGCTGCCTAAGGCCCTCCCGTGTGGCACCCCTGCTTCTGGCAGATGCTGCCCCTCCAACGCAGAGCTGCCCCTGCTCTGGCCTTTGCTGTCATGCTCTGTCACCTGGAACGTGACCAAAGGCCTGCCCAGCCTCTTCCCTCACTGGGTTCAGGCCTCTGCTTACCGTAAGCAGCAGCGTTCCCCACCACCACCTGTCCTCCTCCATCACCATGCTTCTCGTAACACCTATCCCCACACGTATTCTGTACTCATTTGCCTTTTCAGCTTTGGATCTGTTTCCCCTAGCTGGAGTGTAAGCTCCGTCCTCCGGGCCATGAATGGTGCCTGGTACAGTGTAAGTGCTCAGTTAAAATTCTTGAATGGTTTTCGTGAAGAAGTCAGTACGGAGATTGACTCAGAAGAGTGGAGACTCCGAAGTCGCAAGTGTTAGTCCTTGGGGCGGACCCTGTGGGAGTGTCTCGGAACAATGCAGTGATGCGGTGAGCTGTGGTGGGTGGGCTGAGGAGCTGATGTTTCTGTGACCAGCTCAGATGACTCATGTCTGTCTTTGGCTGAGCGGAAACTGCTGAGAGCACCGAGGAGAATATTCGGGATGCGTTGGAGTCGAGGAGATATCTCCACGTCCGTGGGATCCCGTTGCTCGTGAGGTTGCCGTGTCCATGTGTGTGTCTTGCTGACAGGGATTGGATTCACCAGGTTGTGTGTGGGCTTGTTTTCTTTTCAGAGTGTCTGGCTCTCCCTACCTCACCTTACAAAATCTCTTTGTAAGGTGCTGCGTGTCCTGTATCGTTTGCTCATGAAAGAGATCAGTGTAGATAACCGGGAGCTTGAGGAATGTCCTCCACTGTCTCGTTGGCCAGGAGCTGGCCTGGAGTGACTGTGTTCTGCCTTCTGGGTCTCTGTTGTTCCACCGTAGGGCTTGTCTTTCCCAGTGTCCCATCCACGTTCCTTAGATACACACCAAAACTGCATAGATGAAATGTGTTTGGGTGGTGACAGCCAATAATTCTGGATTATTTTCGTTTTTATCAGAAGCTGAGGAGAGATGTGTTTTTCTTTTTCTTTTTTTTTTTTTAAAGATTTTTATTTATTTGAGAGAGAGGAGAAGGTCAGAGGGAGAAGCAGACTCTCCATGGAGCTGGGAGCTCGATGTGGGACTCGATCCTAGAACTCCAGGATCATGACCTGAGCCAAAGGCAGTCGCCTAACCAACTGAGCCACCCAGGCACCCAGGATGTTTTTTTCCATGGGAGAGGGACGCCCAAAACTCCAGCCACAATCCGTCCCCTTATTGCCAGTTCCCGATCGGTATCTGTGGCTGCTGTGGAGGCCCGGGAAGCTGAGGTCGTGGTAGCTGCTGCTTTTCCTTCATCAGGACTCACAGCAGATTAGAAGAGAGTCCTTGGTCCAGTGCTTGGAAAAAACACCAGGTCTCCTGGTGTCTGTTGTCTTTGACAGAAGCCTGGGTTAAAAGGATCCCAGCCTCTGTGTACACAACTGATTTTCCTTAAAGGACGCCCTCGCAGGTGTTCATAAAGGGCTCTCGAAATGGCCACGTGACAAGCTGGGTGGCTTTGGTCCCATCTCAAGTGGTGCCTATCACAATTTCTTTGTTGCGGCTCGCTCTCTCTGGTGGTTAGCGCTGAGCCAAGAAAGGTGCCACCCGCAGCCACGGTTAGTAGTCGTGTTTCCAACATGAGCAAACGGACCAAGAGAGGGAGACATTCCAGGCACGTACCGTCCTCCCCGCGAAGAGCATCCAGGCACACTCCTGCTGCCTTGAAGACCCCCCGGCCTGTGATTTCTTCAGCTTCCTTCAGCTTTGAGATATGTACCTGTCGGTGTGAATGTCGATTTAACCCGTCGGACGGAAGCTCTTCTGTGTTTGAGGTTCGGAGACCTAGGTGAGAGGCCGGAGAGAGAAGATTAAGTGTGGCAAAGGGAGAAGAGCTCTTCTTTCTTCTTCCATCTGCTGCTGCTGAAGGGGTGGGAAGGCCTGGGAGCTGTTCCCTGACAGTGGATGGCGATGTGGTTTCTATGGTGACTGATTTCTTTTCCTCTCGTTCTGCGGCTAAATCCAGCAACAACAACAAAAATCCCTCACAGCTAAGTTTGGCCTTCGGGGGGACACTTAGATTCTCACAGAAATTTGCTGTGGGCCCCCTGTGTGGGGCCAACCCTTCATTTCTTTGGCATGATGTTCCCTGTCCCACATGGCACGGTGTCTGATACCAGACAATTTAGCAACTAAAGGGTCTCATCAAGTTAAACTCAAATGCTCTTTTTCAAGAAGGACTGTTTTTGACAGGGTGGGGGTTCATTTTGGCATCAGAGGGACGGCTCACCCCCCTGGGATCCCACCCGTCCTGGGCTCACCACACACCTGGGTGGGAAGGCTCTGCCTGGCACGTGCGATGCCCCTCCGTAGCCATTCCTGTGGCATTCAAGATTTTGGAGAGGTGTTTGAAGACGAGCCTCTGCGGGGTGCTGGATGGCGGGGAAGGTCAGGCCTTCCTGATGTGTAGAGACACGAGGGAGGGTCCGTTGGTGGCGGTTCCTCATGTGCTCCGGGTTCATGGCCCGTGGTGGGTGAATTGTGGAATGGCAAGAGGACGATGGGGGCCATCTCGTTTATTATGAGCGCTGGAGACAGTCTTGGGAGAGACACACTGAAGAGGGCAACTTTGGTCAGATGATGAAGGTAACTGCAAACAGCACAGAGCCTGTGTCTTCGGAGTTGGGGCGAACCACGGCACGCTCGCGGGGGCGCAGACGCTGCTGCCTGTGGTCGGCCTGGTAGCGCTCGCTGTTAGCTCTGCACACCAAGAATTTAAGAATAGAGTCAGCTTTCCCTTACCTGCTGCCTGAGTTCTCATTCCCAAATGGCTTCTGTTGGCCACTGATTAGTCTCGCTGCTGCCAGTCACTGTGGTTTCGGGGAAGGCAGGATGACACGAGCGTGGACTCAGCGTGATTGGGGTTGGGGTGTGGGGCAGGGGCCCAGCGGAGCTCTCTGAGATAGAAACATTTCGAAGTGATTGTCACGTCGTATTTTTATTTTGTTCAGATTTTCCATGTCCCTCTCTGTTAATCAGAACAATGCAGAAGTGATTCTACTTGTTTCTTCTATAAGGTACTTGGTAATGGGGCACAATAAAATTGTACAGAGGCTGTTTTTCTCCACTAAAAACACACAGAGATCCTTTGTAAGTTAGGTTGGACTTTTTTTTTTTTTTTAATATTTTGAATTCGTTTACTGAGAGAGAAAGGGAGCACGCAAGTGCAGGAGGGGCAGAATGAGAGAGAGAATCTCCAGCAGGCTCCATGTTCAGGGCAGAACCCGACACAGGGCTCGATCTCACGACCCTGAGATCATGACCTGAACCAGAATCAAGAGTCGGACGCTCCACCAAATGAGTCGGCCCCTCCGCCGGGGCCCTGGTTAGATTGGATTTTTAATCTGCACATGCCTTTTTTAAACAGGCACCTGCAAATTGCAGTATCTCCAAAAGGGAGACCAGTGTATGGAGGTGTCTAAATGCTTTCCTTCGGGGGTTTATGAGCTGATGGAAAAGGAGCATCCAGCACACTTCTGGTTCAGTGCCGGGAACCCCCAGCTGTCCCTGAGCCCTGTCCTGCCTTGAGAAAGGCGGTGGGAGGGGGTTTGTGGGTGGGATGACACGTGCTTGGACGGCCATCCATCCTGAGTCACCCTCTCTTGATGGCATGAAATCAAGGGGAAGATGAAAATCCGCCTCTAGTATTGTCTCCAGCCCCACGTAGAACCAGGATAAACAAATCACATAAACTTTTACATGAATATGTAAGGCTGCATTTAACATTGAGGAAGAGGAAAGGACTCTGTCTGTCAAATAAAAAAAAAAAATCTTTAAAAAAAAAAAGAGGAAAGGATAAGTTTAGAATAGTAGAGACTCGGCTTAAAGCTTGTTCATATCTACCAAGATGCCCCGTGTGGGGTTGCCAGTGAGATTCTTAGGTCCCAGCGGGACTGATTCTTGCCCCTGGCGTCTTGATTTTCCTAAAGTTCCATACGTGCGTGCATACTTAACTCCAGTCTGCAAAGGAGTTCCGAAACCTTCGCCCTCTTGATTGCGATTTTGTACACATGGGTCCGTTCGCTGGACCTCAGTTGTTCCTGAGCTGCCGATGATTCTGAGAGGCTGCGGGTGTGCCTATGGGGGGCCAGGAGGGGAGCCAGGCCAGGCCAGGAAGTGTCACAAACCCTTGTTCTTGTGTGGTGAGTCGCACCGCTTTGGAGTATCTCTGGAATAGACATCCTTTCAGACCCATCAGGTGTGGTACAGAGGCACAGGATGAAAAGCGCTGGTAAAGCTGGGGAGACTTCGCATGAATGGGGGTGTCGTGCTCCCATGGGAGCTCGTTCCCGATGAGAGTTCTGATTACTGAGCCCCACAGGGTGGGAGAAATGGCCCCAGGCCCTCTCCACGTGCTGGGACATTATCTGCACAGCAGCGTGACGCGGTGGGTGTCCTTGGCTTTTGGGACCCTTGGGGAGTCTTCAGACTCAGAGAGGTCGATCCCCTGTCCTGCCCTGTGCCGGGAGCCCATGGTGGACCCAGCATGCACACAGAGACCTATCAGCATCCCAGGGCTGAGTTCTTTTTCTTTAGAAGTGAACACGGGTGTTTAGAGGCTGAGCCCAGTGAGTATTATTGCAATGAAGGATGAGAAAATAAATCCCAAGAGTGTGTGGGATTTGCCTATCAAAGTATCAGGTCAGCTGGAGTCTGCTGAGTGACCCTCCTTGTTAAGTCACCTCTGACAGAGGCTCGGCTGGCTTATTTTTTTTATTTTTAAAAGATTTTATTTATTTGAGAGAGTGAGAAAGTGAGAGAGAGAGGGAAAGAGCACAAGCAGGTGGAGGGGAAGAGAGAGAGGGAGCAGTAGTCTCCCCACTGAGCAGGAAGCCTGATGTGGGGTCTCAATCCCAGGACCTTGAGATCATGACCTGAGCTGAAGGCTGGTGCTTAACTGACTGAGCCTCCTAGGCGCCCCGTGTTGGTTTTAGGGCAGGATGATCTTTTATTGTCACAGTTACAAGTGCCCTCATTTCTTTCAAATGCCTGCACTCCGCACCTGGTGTGGGCCGGTAGGAGGGGCCCCGTTTCCCTTGAGTGCAACTGGCTTGGGAAGAGGCCTGTGACCAGTCCGGGTCAGCAGTATTTGAGGAAGCCAGCTGCATGGTTTGTAGCATAGGTGACCTGGCTTTTCAGAGGAGGTGTGGGGGAGGGGTGGCTCTCTCTTCTTCCTCTGCACGTTATCCCACCTGGCTGAGGACCCTGGGACCCCACAGCCGTCTTCAGGCCCCGAGGAGAGCTGACTGAGGGAGGAGGTTCCCAGAGCATGGAGAAGGACGGAATGAATCCGGGCCGTGTATGGCATGGATGCTTGCCCCCTTGACCAGCAGCCTCGAGTGGAACAACGTGTTGTGGGACATAACAGATTTCCTTACGGCGTATGCCAGTTCGAGTAGGGTTTTCTGGCCTGGCCATGTTAAGGTGGCCTCAGGGATCAGTACCCGCTAGGTGACTCGTCTGTTTGTGGGTTTGAAGTGAGAGTTTACTACTCAAAAATAACAGACCCCTTGCTGCTGTGGGGGGAGGCAGGCAGGTTAACGAGTCCCCGAGTCATTTGTCATCACTGTATTATACACAGAGTATCTGTGTGGGTATGGTGTGTGTTTTCTCTTCCATTGCGGCATCTTCTCATGTCATACGCTGGATGTTCAGCGTGGTGGCCTGGGGTAGGGTAAGTAGCGACACTGGGTCTGCTGTGTAGACTGGCCCAGATGCCCTGTCCGGATTTCCAGGGATGGTCTGCAGGGCTCCTCAAACCCAAGAGATGCAGAGAGCTGCCGGGTTGGCTAAATGTTGGAGACAGAGGCACAGGGGACCAAGGAGGCTCATGGGCAGTGAAGAGGGAAGAGCCCACACATGTAGGGGTCCTCTCTGGAGGGGAGGATTTGCCCATCAGGGGCGTGTGGAGCATCTGGAGGTGGTTCGGTGGCCACACCTGGGAGCCTGCGGTGGGTGCAGGTGCCTCCGTGGCTGGAGGCCAGAGAGGCAGAGGACCGTCCCGTAGTGCTGAGGACAGCACCCTCAGCAAACAATGATCGGCCCCCAAAGGCCAGCAGTGCCAGGTGGAGAAGACTTAGCCAGTGAATGAATACTTTCCTCCCCTGGAACAGGTGTACCGTAGCGGTCAGGACAGCAGGGTTGTGAGGAAGGTGCTGGAGACTTTGAACCATTACTAGGTCCGTGCCAGGCGGCCTGGCCGTTGGCGTGTCCAGTGGCGGGATCTTCCCCACCTGCATCAGAACACCGTTCAGAGGAGCGAACGCTCGTCTGTGTCTAGAAGGCTCGGGGCACAAAATCAGCCTGCTTTGTGGAAGGGTTGTGCTCATTACCCGCTTTTCTTTCTGTCTCCAAAGGGTGGTGTCCTCCCGAGTGGGGACCGATCCGGGCCGTGGTCCTAATTTGCAGGACAAGCTTTGGGTAGCATCGGGGTTGGCAGCAGAAGGGGCACCCAACAGTGTGTCAGCCGCGTTCCATCCCTGGGGTGTGAAGCTTGGACTCCCCAACCAGAGCGGCCAGCATGCTCTTCCTAGGCCCAGGGCGCCTGGACTGCCCTGTCCCAGCCCCTCCCCTGAGCGTTGTCATAGAAACGGGAAGAGATGCCCCGGCTTTATCAGGGAGAGGATGAACTAAGTGCGGGAATGTAATCACTGTTTACCCACACACACAAAATCAGCCGTGGTTTTTCCCATAATGCTTCTGTGAGTAAACCTGAATTTCTTGCCACTTACAAATGCTTTTATGTGCTAAATGGTAATCAATGAAAGGCATTCTCTGTGCTCTGCTTCATTTTTATTTTTATTTTTTTTAAACCTGGTGTACCAGTTTTGGGACTTACTGTGAAATAAGTCTTCCTCTAGTTACCTGTTATAAATCTTGTGGTTCAGGTTGAAGTATATATGGTACTACATTTTCTCATTACGATTTTTTAACTTGATTTACTGCGTGACTTGTAGATAAAACCACTATTTACAGCTGTAAGTAAAGAATGGAAATGCTGATTAGTGTTCAGCGTACAGATTTTTTATTACATTTTCGTTATAAATATTTCATTGGCTAAATTTAATTCAGGGCAGTGGAATTAAAACGTAATAATGCTATTGATTTAATAAATGCTGGCATCCTCATGTCAGTTTTTAGATGAAACTAAGATAATGAGAGTAATTTTCTAGTGAACGTATGAGCACTAGATCTCGTGTAGAACAAAAAGAGGAACAATATGATAAATTACACCAGATTTTTTTTTTAGCACATCTCATGCTGATAGGAGTAAAGGCGTTAAAGCATATAGTTCATTATATATCAATTTGAATGTAATACTAATTAAAACCTTCCTGACTTCTCTCAAGCCTATTCTTAGAAATTATGTAAATTAATTGAGGCCTTTGAAACGATGCATGTGCAACGTTTGAGTACCCTGTGGACCAAAAAGTGCCTTGCTGGAACTGAGTAGAAGTATACCATGCAGTATCTCTGTTGAGACAGTAAGAGATGGGGGAACTCGGGGTGCCTGGGGGGCTCAGTCAAGCGTCTGACTCTTGATCTCAGCTCAGGTCTCGATCTCGGGGTGGTAAGTGTGAGCCTCCACTGGGCTCCAAGCTGAGCGTGGAGCCTACTTAAAAAAAAAAAAAAAAAAAAAAGGTTTTGGTGCTTAAAAAAATGCCGGGGGCGGGGGGCACCTGGGTGGCTCAGCGGGTTGAGCCTCTGCCTTCGGCTCAGGTCGTGGTCTCAGGGTCCTGGGATCGAGCCCCACATTGGGCTCTCTGCTCAGCGGGGAGCCTGCTTCCCCCTCTCTCTCTGCCTGCCTCTCTGCCTACTTGTGACCTCTCTCTCTCTGTCAAATAAATAAATAAAATCTTAAAAAAAAAAATGCCGGGGGGTTGCAATTTGGCAAATTGCCTATCTGGTTATTTGCCCATTTTATTTCAGATCAACATAAGCAAAAAGGAGAAGGCAAAGAATTAAAGGCCGAGGCTCGTATGGCCACCCCTGGAAAATGTTCTGTAGCGTTTGATGGTGGAGCTTGGGTTAGGAGTCTGGTTTCCACACGGGGGAGGGGGGAGCACTGCTTTTCTTTTCTTTCTTTTTTTTTTTAATTTATTTATTTGACAGAGATCACAGAGAGAGAGGAGGAAGCAGGCTCCCTGATGAGCAGGGAGCCCAATGCGGGGCTCGATCCCAGGACCCTGGGATCATGACTTGAGCCGAAGGCAGAGGCTTAACCCACTGAGCCACCCAGGTGCCCCAGCACTGCTTTTCTCACACTGAAATCCTCACCAAGTGCATTTTAATTGTATTGTGTTAATTAGCTTGAACCCATTCTCCCCGGGGCCCCATTCTTATACCGTCCTATCATGCGAGGTGTGTTTCTCCAGTGAGGCAGGGTGGGAAGGAGCATCAGCTATTTTAGGAGTTGGTGATGGCCACACAGCACATAACCTCCTGGGCATAACCTGCTGCTCCTCCAGTCCCTAAAGTAAATGCAGAGAGATGAGTCAGGCTCAAGGAGGAATGTGGCCCACGAGGGGCACCGAAAACGGTGGAGAGTTCCATCTTTCCCGTCTCCGCTTTCTCCTGTGTCCTGCTGGGTCTATGCTTCATCTCCTCCTGTAGATTAATACTCAGAGCTGCTTGTCTGTTTTATAAAGGGCTTCGCTGCTCACCCTGAAGCTTTCTCACTCTGCCAGAGATGTTTGGTGTGCTGCTTCCTCCTGGATGACTAACAGGGAGACTGCCCTGTGCACTAGTGTTTCTTCAATAGCTGAGTTTGATTCTTCCAGAAGCCGCTGGGACCTTTTCCAGGCACGGCAGTCCCTTCCAAGGCAGGGACCGCAGCAGGGGCTGATGTTGGCAGTGGTGGATGACTGGTGTGGACCCCTGCACCGGGCCGGGGGGGATGCCCCGAGGTCGTCCGATCTCCTTGACCTCTGCCTCTCGGGTGAAGTAGAATGAGACGGGGGCTGGGAAGCCAAACAGCCAGAGACACCATGGTTTGTCCACACTTCCTTTTCCAGCCTGACACTTTGTATTTATCCCTCCTTGGTCATTTTCTAAGTAAATGTCAAGCTTCTCAGCATCAGGACTACATCCCCGGCTTGCTCTTCATTCCGTGTACATTAATGCGTGACCCGTGGTATTTAAAATACTCCTGATGGGTTGAGATGCGTGTGCCCTTTGCAGCCGGGAACATGGACTGGCTGAACCACGTTTATCAGATTAACCTGTCTGGGTTAACGTTGGTAATGTGAGAAGATGGGTATTGATGAAGGATAGCCTGCTTACAAGGCCCGGTAGTCATTTCGCTGCACATGGTTTTTAAATCTTTGTTGGCTTCAAAAACACGCGAAAGCAGTCTCAATCACTTGTTGGTTTCTGATGAAGACCGTATATGGACTTGCTGGGGGTAATTTTTAGTGTCGCAATTCTCTGACACTTTTTTTTTTTAACACGCCATTGGAAAAGTATTAGGAATTAACAGCAAAAATTTGGAGGTTAAGTAAATAATCAGTATTAATAGCTGTTGCCTTTTAACCTGGTAATATCTGTCTCTGAAATAAAATTTTAGGAGCCCATAAGCTGTGAAAGTTTTATTTGTTTACTGATTAATGATGGGTAAATAAAAGATCCTTTATGGCCTTTGCTTCCCAGTCTGGTCTGTAAGCCGAAGCTAAGCATGGATGTGGTCAGACCACTTGGGTTTGAATCTGGCTTCTCTGGTGAGCTCTGTGTCCTTGCTTGGATAACTTAACCTCTCTGTGTCTTAGTTTCCTTGCTGTAGGATGGACACTCCCCCATGGTCTGCTGTGAGGGGAAGAAGGTAATACAAGAAAGTGCTCACAGGTATTTGCAGTATGCTATGCTCGACATCACACACCAAAGCAAGTTATTCTCAGTGCAGAGTGCCTGAGTGGTCACGGGCGAGGGCAGGAGCTCCTGGGTTCTGGAGAGAACAAAGCTGATGGAGAACAGAAGTAGATGTACACATAATCTCTTTCACATTGTCATTCCACCAAAAATAAGGTTCCCTGAAGAGCGATTATTAAGGTAGGCTGGTAAGACAGTCCTCCAGTAAAATGAATGGCGTTTTACTTCTGATCAATATAAAACCACTTCAGGGCAAAAATAAAATGTGTAGCGACAGGTGTAGATGGGAAGAACATTGCCTGTCTTTGTTAAATGAAAGGTTTTCTATAAGCAGTTTAACTGGACTCCCGGACATTTAAATAAACAGTATTTCTTGAGTGTGACAGGCGTGTTTGTGAATGCACTGAGGATTTAGTAATCCCTCCTGATTTCAGGAATAACATCATTCTTGATCCAGTAATTGTGAGGTGTGAATGATGCCCTAGAGCTTTGCAAAGGCAGGAATGCATCGTTCAAACCAGAGTGGATTTTCTATTATCTCTCAGTAGATAATCAGTTTTGCGAATCATCTTCAAGGGCCAGGAACTCTGTTTTTTAACATCGAGAATGATTAGCTGTGTTTGCGTAAATGAATGCGTTTACTCTGACTGCATTAGCGGCCCAAAGTAAATGGTCTTGGGGGGGGTGATTAAATTTGTTTTTCAATGAGAGTGTCTATACATTTCCTCGTATATGAATATGAATGTACTTATATGCACAGAGAGAGCTCAGAAGGTTTATGCGTTGTCTTATTTGGAAATTTACTGGCATCGAATTCTTTAATTATCATAAAAAACTCTATTTTTTAAGAATGTCAATGACTCCCTTTGCGTTTTTTGATCAGACTTAAATGCCTAAACCCGGTATTTTAAGACCCAGCCTCCAGAGCTAAATTTACGAAGCCACTTTCCCATAAACTTTTCTTTACCCTTCCAAGTCTTGTGCTTTCCTGTTTCAAATCAAGATTCACTCCTGTAAATCCTCGGGTCGCCATCGTCATGGCAGTAGTGATTTTTATAGGCTGCGGTAAACCTGTTCCTTCTGGAATTTCTTCTAAGGCTGGATCTTTGATAGCTCTTCTTTGTTTTTCTCCTTCCCCCTCTGATTGTTTGTGTGTGTGTGTGTGTGTGTGTGTGGTACGTTGGTGGTGTTTAATGCATGCTTATCGACTGAACCATAGAATATGGAATTGGAATGAATATCGAGAAGTCATCTCGTTTTGGACGTTTCTTTAGCTCACTCCAGTAAATGCATGTTGGGGTCTTTATAGGATGAACGGGGAACGCGAACGAGAGAGTTCAGCCCTGGCTGGGAAGTATTGCCTCAAACATGGGGGCTGTCTATCCTGTTTGTTTCGAGGTCTCCAGGGGCCAGCTGGAAGTTTCCCTGGCCGGCCCTCTGAGCGGATACCCTTCTGGACAGAAACACTGGAGCAGTGGATGGACCGTCATAATTGAACTCACAATCATCTTGTGTCTTTGCTCCTGGACTTTAAAAAATTTCGTTGTGTTGACTTACCTTTGACACGGGTGGTCATTGAAGGATTGTTCTTTTTTTCTTTTTTTCTTTTTTTTTTTAATGTACTGATTAAACAGTGACTTTAAGAAAGGGGAAGGTGGGAACGGGGGTGCAGGCCCGTGTCGCACAGTTGCTGGGCTTGTCTTCGGAATGGAGAGTTTGCGTTTAAGGGGCTCTTCTGCGTGGATGTGGATTATTCGAGACCGGAATAGAAATGCCTGTGTTTGGACGCAGCTACCTCGCATTGTGTCTGGCTTCCTTTTTCAGTATATTAAACGATAGGGTTGAAAAATTGTCACGTGGTTTGGAACAAAAACAGACGCATTTCTGCAAGGCGGAGGTCCGTGTGCTTGCAAGTAACAGAAAGCTGGTAGAAGTAGTTTAAGATGTAGGAAATCTGAGCCGTGATTAACAATGAGAAGACTCCTTTGTGAACCTTTGCTCACTGAACATTAGTCTTAAATTGCTTAAAAATACTTTTTAAAAAAAAAGATTTATTGGGGCGCCTGGGTGGCTCAGTGGGTTAAAGCCTCTGCCTTCGGCTCGGGTCATGGTCCCAGGGTCCTGGGATCGAGTTCCTCATTGGGCTCTCTGCTCGGCGGGAAGCCTGCTTCTCCCTCTCTCTCTGCCTGTCTCTCTGCCTACTTGTGATCTCTGTCTGTCAAGTAAATGAATAAAATCTTAAAAAAAAAAAGATTTTATTTATGTGTTTGAGAGAGAGAGAAAGAGCATGCAGGACCAGGTAGGAGGGCAGAGGGAGAGGGAGAAGCAAACTCCCACTGAGCAGGCAGCCCGACACGGGACTCGATCCCAGGACCCTGGGACCATGACCTGAGCTGAAGGCAGCTGCTGAACCGACTGAGCCACCCAGGCACCACCTTCAGTTGCTTAAAAATATTTTACGGTCACTGAGATAAAATACCGTCAACACCATTTAAATTTTTTTAAAAATATTAATGTCATTAGTACTTTATTTTCATCTCATATATGGCTTTGTATGATTTTGATGTGAATGGTATGTTTTATGGATGAGCAGAGAGATAGAGACACTCGGTGGTTGACAGACAAGCACATGGGCCACTCTAGGAAGGAGGGAGGAAACTGTGTGATTTCTGCATGAAATGATGCCCACTTTACCTAGAGATGGAGTCTGATGCCGAATACACTGAAATCCTTTATGGTAAACACTTGTAACACCAGCTGCAGCTCTGGAAGGAGGTTATCTGAGGAGCAAATTGTTGCTCTAAGCCTTGAGGCTCTATTTCTAAGGGAAGCAGCCAGTGCCTGGTCCCACCCGACAACTGTGAATGAAATAAGGCAGCTGTGAAGGGATGTCTAGTAGCGGAGGGCTCCTGTTGCCGCGGAGGTTTCAACACAACACTGGGATCTGTGTTGGAGAGATCTGGGAGGGCTCGGAGCATTGATCCAGGAGGGGTGTGAAGATGGCCAAGGACTTCAGGTCAGTGGTCAAGGTCGAACTGAGATCCTGGGCTGTAGAGAGGGTCTGGCCGCCCTCGTCAGCCCTACTCAGAAGGCTGGCTCTGCTCAGAGCAAAGGCAGGAAAGGAAGTATCTCAGGCAGAGAGCGGGCACAGAGCTGAAATCATGAGGGGCTGAAGACGGTGGGTAGACCAGAAGCCCAGAATGTGGTCAGGAACCCCAGACAGCAGAAACAGAAAGGAGAAGCAAAGCCAGGTAAGGGATCGAAGTTGCAAGGAGAGTGCCGTGGGCACAGGCGGCCAGAAGCTACACCTTTCCTGGGATTGGCGAGCCGCGTCTCAGAAGTGTTTAGTCTTGCAGGTGTGAGTCATGAGAGGGAGCGTGGCGGCGAGGAGGGACATCTGATCGCACAGAGAAGCAGAACTTCTGTGAAAACCTTGCCTTCGTCCGGGCCGTTCATCGTACAGTGGACCCTGGAACCGCATGGATGTGAACTCCATCTACACGCAGATTTTTTTCGCTCGATACGGTTGAGTGCTGGAAATGTGTTCTCGCTGTGAATTTCTTACTAACGTCGTCTCTCTAGGGTACTTTATTGTAAGAATATGGTATATCATTCAGACAACTTATAAAATATGTGGTAATCGACTGTTTATGGGATCAGTAAGGCTTTTCTGGTCAGTGGTAGACTCGTAACTTTGGGGGAAGCCCAAAGTTACGTGCAGATTCTCGACTGTGTGGGAGGATGGCGTCCCTAACCGCCGCGTCGCTCAAGGCTGGGCTGGAGTTACACGTGGGTCCTTAGTACCTGAGGACATTTCTATCGTGTCAGGCAGGAGAACAATGACTGCTTCAACTTGTTGACTGTATTCAGGCAAAGTTTATATTATGGTTTGGGAGTAACTCCTTCTTTCTGAAGGGGAATTAAAAACGGAAAAGTGTTTATCTGTGTAACCGATTCATATGCCTCAGTTCCCGCTGCTGGTGAGATACTGGGGGTGCTGGTGTCTGACAGGAACTGTAACGTTCCATCTTTCATGGAGGTGTCAGCTCATGCTTTTTGGTTCAAGTTTACCGCTTTTGTCTCATCCCCTGTGGTTTCTGGCCCTGCCTTGGCACTGTGCTTGATGTGTGTTAATATGCATTAATTCTCTGTACTGTTTCTTTGATTTTTTTTTTTTCTTTCCTAAGCCAGCTTCCCAGCCACCGGTAAAAATCAACACTGTCGTGGCACGTGGGTGGCTTGGTCGGTGAAGCGTCTGCCTTTGGTTCGGGTCATGGTCTTGGGGTCCTGGGATCGAGCCTGGTATCGGGCTCCCTGCTCAGTGGGGCGTCTGCTTCTCCCTCTGCCCGCCGCCCCCCCGCTTGTGCTCGCTGGCTCTTTCTCAAATAAATAAAATCTTAAAAAACCCATTGTATTAAGTATAAGACAATAAAATAATCTCTTGCCTTTAAGAATATTTCCTTGTGCTTTGCCTCCTATGCTTATGATTTTTGTCAAGTGTTAGCTGTTACGTTCTTAAGGAATCCGTAAAGGTTGAGAACGGGCTAGCTCTCTCCGTGAGTTTCTTGTCATACGTCGTTGCACACCGAACACATCCCTTCTTGGCTGTCACCCACCTCACCCCTCCCTTGCACGTGGCGGCACCCTTCGCTTCAGTCAGACCCAGGATTTATTGTGCACCCACTGGGTTACTGATCCCTTTGCGGACGACTGTGGCGACGTGAGACAGGGTCCTTGAGGTTCTGGGGGTGTCTGAAGCCAGTGACACAGTGGAGGGATGGGGAGTTTCGTAAGCAGGTCTTATGTGCCCCGACCGGCTCTGGCTAGGGGAGCCGTCCCAGCCCCACGGGACTCTGTGCGACGATCCTCAGAGTCGCGCGTGCAGAATGACATCATTGAATTATTTAAAAACCCACTTAGATTTGCAGGTGAAAGAAAGTAATAGATCCCTCCGCACTTGCATACTTCCCAGCCAACCGATGTGTGTAGAAACAGCAGGATTTATTAGCAGCTGTTAACGCCCTCAGGGACGGGCTGCAAATATACGTTGATTTTATTCACCAGCATTTATCCAGGCTGTGAGTTCCGCGATGACCTCCGTCTCTGCAAAATGAATCCTGGTATCCAGAGTCCAGCCGGCCTCACCTGCGGCCGGATAGGGAAAGTGGATACTGAAATTTGTCCTCTTGTGAAGGCAGGAAGACTCTGTCGGGCACACAGCGGGCTGCTGAGTCGGTTATGAAACTGCCGGATGCCTATTAAACCGGGGCTTTGTGCATCTTTATTGAGCGGGAGTCGGGTTCTGACGGTGTGCACGGCTGGGTTGGACCGTTCTGTGCACGCATTCCCAAGGCTGGCCACTTACTGCCCGTAACTGATCAGCTGTACGTACTTGGGCACAAGAGACCGGGACGAGCTGTGTCAGCCACAGGGTTTCCCCGAAGCCCTGTGATGTAGCTCCAGGAGCAAGAGGCCATGTTTCCTGAGGGCGCACCTGCTGTGTGTTTCAGATGACTGCTTGCCTCATTACTCTGCTGTGGTTCACACAGAGCAGCACCTAAGAAGACCAAAGCGGGGCCACGTGGGTTTTTTTGTGTAGCGTGAACTGAAGCACGGCCGCAAAGCCTTGTTTTCTTCTCCCGGAGGAGCAGTGGAGCCTGCGGAAAATAACTAAATCCGCAGTATCTTGCAATAACGAGAAGTTTGTAATGGGGAGGGTTAATGATTTCAATCCGACCTCAGTTCCCCAATAAAATGTCTAAGGAGAGCGTCCAGACAGCGCCGAGTTAATTTGCAATACCGTCAGCTTTCAGCGTCTCTGTCCTTTTCCCCGCAGGATCATGCTGATCTGCGAAGCCATTTCTTCACAGTCGGGATGAAGCTGGAAACACTGAATCTGAACGAGCCCTTTCATATCTGTCCTGCATCAGTGACCAAGGTGAGCTCCCTCCCTTGCTCCTCACCTCTGCCTCCGGCCGATCTGCTCACAGTGGGCCAGATGGAATGTGCCGGCACAGGGGCGGACTGCGGCACGGTGCAGGGAACGGCACATCGGGGCTGAATGGCACGGCACACCGGCCGGAGCGCGTTCTCCCCGGGCCACGCCGTCCGAATCACCCCCTTTGTCCCCAGTCGTGCAGAGCCAGGTGCCTCCTGTTGCAGCAGAGATAGGGGTTAATATGGATTGGACTGTTGCTGTCCGTGTCCTTGAGTGACCGGGAAGGAGGGGCAGGTGCACGGCGGAGTTTACAGCAGTGAACTCCACCACGAGTGTGTGCCACCTTCTGTGGTTGGCCAGGGACACGTCCATGCGTGCATCTGTTCCCATTCTCTTTAGCACAAACGGCCGGGCAGTCACACGTGGTCACCACTGCCGTAGTAACTTGGTCCTCTTCAGCTGACCGTCCTCGGTGTGTTCGACCTGCTTCTGGGAAATGCCCACCCGTGTCCCGTCTGCAGTGTGTGTCCCCACATCCGGCTTCCTTTCTGCCACTGACTTTCCTTCACTAAAGGGAGAATCCGCCTCTGCGTTTTGCAGATTTGAAATGAAATCACCTTTCACGTTAAGTCATTTTTATGACGGTCTGATGGTCTTTTTGATTTTCATCTCCCCTGGCCATGCAGGTAATCTCACGGAAGTCACCTGTGGAAGTCACACCTACAGTATGTGTTCCACCTTAAGTGTCCTCTAACAGGTGGCGGGGAAACTGAGAAACCCAGCGTTCTTACCAGTGTGTGTTTTAGTTAATGGCCTTTTGCAAGAGAACTTAATTAACGGTCCAGAAGTCAATTCCATTTTAATTTCTTTTACCAAGGAAGACTGGATTTGTTAATACAGTGATGAGTGTCTGGGAGTCATTTTGTATGCTCTTTTTTAAATTCATGATCAGTAAAATTGAGAAACACAGTGGTGATAATGTATTTCAGAGTATGGAAAATGGTTAGAATCATGAAATGCCTTTTTCCTTTTTTCCAAATATTTTTTCTTTAGAACATAAATTACTTTTATGTAACTCTTACAGTAACCTATTTAAAGAATAACTGCGTGCCCGAGAAAATTACTGACTTAGATTTTGCAGGACGGTTTTGGGGTTGCAATTTATGTCCTCACAGTCATACACCGTGCATTCAAAGCCTTTTTATTTAAATTGACCTTTGGGGTTCTTGAGTGCATATTCTGGTAGGTGCACATTTTCCCAGAACTGTTGAGTTGTATTTGCTGAAGCCTGGCTAGGTTTTCCCTTTGTCCCAGTAGTGGCCGATACACTGAAGTCAGCTGCCAGTTTACCTGGATGGATATTACCCGGTCCTCATTCTAAGAGACCATGGTGTCCACTTTGCCTGGTGTTTCTATAGTAAAGGAAACAGAGGAACAGATGTGCTCAGTGCTGTCAGCAGTGAACTCACACTTTCATGCCTGTAAATAGTTGTAAGTGATCGTGTTAGAATGTGGCACACTCCTTACGGTTGGGCGCGGCCCAGATATCCTCATCTTGTTGGATAGATTTCCACTAACAGTAGTTTGGTTTCCCGATAAATAATTTTCTCTCTAAATAGGTCTTATTGAGGATGGGGCCAGGGAGGCTATTTTCTCTTGATTTTTTTTCAAGATTTTATTTATTTATTTGACAGACAGAGACCACAAGCAGGCAGAGAGGCAGGCAGAGAGAGGGGGAAGCAGGCTCCCCGCTGAGCAGAGAGCCCGATGTGGGGCTCGATCCCAGGACTCTGGGATCATGACCTGAGCTGAAAGCAGAGGCTTTAACCCACTGCCCCACCCAGGTGCCCCTCTTGATTTTTTTTTAAAGGTACATTTTCTTTTTCATTTTAGCTTTTCTTAGCCTTTTTACCAAAGATCACACACTCCGTCTTTCTGTCCCACATGCATCCCTTTTTCTTCTCCTCTTGGCCCTGTGTTGTGGACACATGGATTGAAATATGCACTCTGGCCCCTTAGCACATGTGGGCACGTCCCCACGTTCAGGGCTCCCTACAGAGAGTAAAATATCAGGATATTCCTAATGTAGTCACTATAATTAAGCCTGTTCCTCCTAACATTGGAAAAGGTTTTGGAATATTATGTCTGGGCATATAACGCTGCGCTGTTACTACTCATCATAATGAAAACTTCATTTTCATTTTCCTCAAGGCTTTTCTTCATGGCACACCCGTTGAAGAAATAAACAAATAATATTGAAGCCAATAGACAAGGAGGTGGCTGACTGTAGCAGATCCGGGATGACATGTCCCACCATACAGTGAGATTATAGATTAAGTTTCCGGTGATCCAAAACAGGGTGATACTGACAGATGGTGGTGATGATGACATATGTGTGTGTGTGAAATCTGTCCTGTTGTTTAGATCAACAGTCTTGGTTCTGCCCCTTTTCTGGCTAGCTCTGAGCAGCGCAGTCCTGGGCTGGTTGGTTAACTGTAGGGTCTTTTTCTGAGACCTGCAGGTTCTGGACCAGATCGATGTTTCTGGACCATGTGGGCCATGACCCTGATGGATTTGAAGAAACTAATAGAGCTTTTTTTCTGAAGTATGCACACATGAATATGCATTTTACTAGGTTTTGGAGATTCCTTAGTGTGGTCCTTACGGGGTCGAGTGGTGCTAAGAGATTCAGCCAGCAGAATCCCACACTTTAATTATCCGTCTATGTGTGTGTGTGTGTGTGTGTGTCCGTGCATGCACATGCAAGACCCAATCCCACTCCACTGGGTTTTGTAGGCACTACTCTGGACACTGGGAATGACAAAAGTCCCTGCTTTTACAGAGCTTATATTTTAATGGGAGGGGGGCAGAGACAAATAAAATCAGTAAATCTGTATAGAAGTTTACATGTTCGGTGCTAAGGAGAGAGACGCAGCAGGGGAGGGACTAGCGGAGGGTGGAAGGCCAGCGTGTGGGATGTGATTTTAAATCAGGCCGCAGGGAAGATCTCTCTGGGAAGGTGAGGTTTGGTCCTTTGCTCTGTCAAGTCTACTTTCAAAGGCAGACCTCGGGCAGCACCACGGTAGCCATTTACCAAAATTAACATCGAGAAGAACAGAAAGGAGTGCGCTCTGCCGCTTTGCTTTTAATCAGAGTGCTTCCGGATGATATTTTGTCAATGAAGGAGCCAGGAATCCTAGCTTTTTAGTAAGTGTTAGGATTTTGTAAGAAAGACTGGGTTATGCCTGTCAAGCTCGTAAAGTGATGTCTTTCTTCCTGGCCTGGTTCACATACTAGATTCTTCAACCCCATCGTGCTTGAAAGTGCCGGGCCCATCTCGTTTTGCGTTCTGCTCTTCCCATCGGTATGCCTTGTTCCTGCTTCTTCACTGAAGACAGGAGACTGCCCTCAGAGGATCTGTAGGGGGAGACCGATTTGGGATCAGTCCCCAGGCAGGAATGAGGATCTCCGGGACAGAGAGAACTTGCAGGGTGAAGCTCTGGGGGCCTGTACTCGAATAGGAGTGGTCAGGAAAATGTTCCAGCAGCATTGACTTTCAGGGGCCACCTTGCAAAAAGACACTGCTGTTTTGGAAGAGCTTTGGCACAGTGGGTGTTGAGGCTGGGAGGGTGTGCCTGGGGGGGTGGACGGGGTGATCTTGGGCTGGAGCCTGTGGTGGTTACAGGGCTGGGAGGCAGGATGAAGCCAGAAGTCCCCAAGCCCGACAGTGGAGCTTCTTGAGTGATCTGGTGTGAGCGCGTGGGTCCCAGGTGTGGACAAGAAGAAACCACTGACCTTTCAGGGCCCGTCTTGGTGTTGCCGTAAGCCTGGCCTTGTCTCCCTGTGTAAGTTTGGTTTTCTCGCAGCCCTGGACGTCAGTTGACTTCCCTAAAGACACCCGTGTTGTTTCCTTCTCTGTTTTATGTGAATATTACTCATTCGCTTCTCTTGCCGTTAAAATGGCTGTGGTGATCACCGATCAACTGGTTCGTACCTGGACCAATTTCATAATACACACTGAGGGGCCGGTTCGTGCTGAAATCATTTTGATGAAATGTATTTATTGCCTTTGGAAGTGGTGCCAGCATCTCATACTAGCTTTTCAGGAAAATCCCACGAAATTAACCCTTGGCTCTGTGGTCTGTGTTTTCTTGCAGGTTTTTAACAATCATTTTTTTCAAGTGACTATTGACGACCTAAGGGCAGAACCTAGTAATCTCTCGATGCTGTGCCATGCGGATTCTTTGGGGATTTTACCAGTACAATGGTGCCTTAAAAATGGAGTCAATCTCACGCCTCCCAAAGGTTCGTATTCTGTGAAAATATGCATAGTTCAGGTGGTTCGGGGGACGGGGGCATCGTACTGTCACCGAAGCGTGGCTTTGTTAATCTCCAGAAGTTGAGGTTGCAAACTATTTTGACATTGTGGGAAGAATGTGTCTCGCAGGTGGCTTGACGCAGGAGTCTATCCCAGCTCCCTCCCTGGTGAGGTGCGTGACTTTGGGCTTCTCGAGAAATCCACTTCTGTCCACCCCGGTTCTCTGTTGGTTATCATGTGCGGAGCTGCTCGTGTGCATGACAGAGGACACAGCATCGCTAGGTCATCAGGGTTGGCTCAGCGCTTAAATGTGTCTAGAAGTGGGTTTAAAAATGCAACAAGGGACACCTGGGTGGCTCTGTTGGTTGAGCATCCGACTCTTGATCTCAGCTCAGGTTCTGATCTTGGAGTCGTGAGTTCGAGCCCCGCGTTGGACTCCACGCTATGCAAAAATAAAAACCAAACCAAACCAAACAAAAAAAATGCAACCATATGTTGAAGAAGCATTTCTTAACATTTTAATTTCCAGTAATTTAAATTTTCCCCAGAACTCGGTCACTCTTCTGATAGCCAACAATTTGATGCCATAATACATAAAAATAATTCAGTTGGGAGCTGGGTTGCATGCACATAATTTCAAACTGGGACCACGTACCACATTCCTTTTGGTAAGGACTGCGCCTGGGGTTCGCATGCAGTGTGCTGTCCCTAACCGAGGTGATGGAAGAGAGCAGCCAGATGGAAGGAGAGTGGGCGGAAAGGAACACAGAGGGAGTGTTAGAATAATCGAAGGGAAAAGGGGAAGCGATTCCCTGGAAGAGTAAACTTACGGCGGGATTCCAGTAGCGACCCACAAATAATATGGGGGTTCCGCACTGACCTTCTCAGCTGGCCAGGGACTGGATTATGGGTAGCGTTCACCATGTTGGGGGGCTAATATCCTGGGGGAGGTTAGGTTCCAGATGCCTCGTCCTAGATGCAGCCTCTCCTGCTGCTCCCACCTCGCTTGTCTGCCCTGTGCTCCGCCGGGCTTCTCTCCCACTCCATCCTCCACGCTCACCCCCACTGGGGGATGCCTGTTGAGTGTTTCCACCTCCACCGTTGACCCTTCTCGTTAGGGGACTGCGGTGGCAGAGCGTGGGCTTGTCACAGTGTGGTGAACTTTTAGAGACCATGGTTTACCCTGTTGAACATGCCTAACTCATTTTGTCCCCAAAATGAGCATGGCCTCGGGACGGGGCTCCGTCGCAGAGAGCTTCCGGGACCCACCTGAGGCCACATCACAGCACTGATAAGTAGCAGCGAGGGGGTTGGCCTCCCAAGTCTGTGTGGCCCTGTGGTGAAGACCCAGTTCCTGAGGCCTTGCGGGTGCCTCCGTGTTGGTCCCTCCGCGTTGGTCCTCATGGGCGACTGGCCAGATGGCCTTTCAGTTTTCAAGACTGTCACATGGGACACCAACGGGACCCTGCGAGTGCTCTGCAGAGTCAAACAATGACACGAGTCTAGGTATCTTTATAATCCTCTCTGATGGTCCTACAGCATTTTCACTGTGATGATCTCCTGGGAACAGATCAGGGAAGTCTTTTTCTGCTGCAGAATCTAGCGACAGGTCACTTGCTGCGTTTGAACGTCCCACCGACCATCTCTAACCTCGTGCTGGCTAATGGAACCAGAGCGTTTGTACGGAGGGTCCCTGTCATTGAAGAAAGACTTCCAGATACCCAAAATGCTGTGTGGTTGGACTTTCTAAATTCCCAAGTAGTAACAAGATCTATTTAAGAATTTAAAGAAAAAATGAGTTGGGTGAACAAAAGGGGAAAATATTCGTAGATGCATTTCGGCTGCTCGATTATTCCATTAGGCGGGGGTTAAATGTCTCCCAGATTTTTGGTTTACCAAAATGTTCACCAAATGTCTATAGATATTTTAAATATATTTATTATGAAATTTAAGTGTTAGAAATACGTTTTGGAAAAGAGAATGTTGGTGTAATTTGGATACTTATTTAGAAAATGGGTGCGCCTATTGGATAATTGCATTCCCTGATATTTGGAGAAATATAGTTGGAGAATTACAGTTCTAGGGTATAATCTTTTCAAGTGCCTGTGGTTACAGCAGAGTCTTGGCTTTAATTACTGAGCTCCTATCATTTTGTGGGAATATATTTGTTGGATATTTATATATATGTTATGCACGTAAGTAAAATATATTTGTTTTTGTAATTAAAGCAAATTAAAATGGAGAGGTGCTGCTGGAGGTTTCTGTGGTGGTGATTTTATGGTTTCCTCCTGAGGTAGTTTGTCACATGGGTTACGTGTCCACGGCAGGGTGGGGATCCTTCTCTAGAATTTTTTCAAACCATTCTTTGCTTTATTAACATACAGGCATAGATGCTCTTCTTATAAAAGTTATTTTTAACTTAAATTCTGAGCTTTATACATAGGGTATGTAGGATTTATTATACATGTTGAGAAGTGAGTTTCACTGTTTTCTTGTGTGCATGTTTTCCACGAACATAATAACATTAACATCGTTTGGATTTCTGTTAGAAATGGAAACACTGCTTACGGTTACAATGTACTGCCTGGTCCTGAAAAGATAGCCTACTCGCTCCCCAGTGGGAAGCAGCTGATCAAAGAAGAGATACCTGATGGTCTGGGAAGATTTGCAGAGAACATAGACCCATACCTACATTGTTTTGACTTTATTTCTTAATTAAAAAAAATAATCTGTCTCCCGACTTTAAGGACAGAAAGCGTGTAAGCTAGAACCTGTAGGCAGGTTTCAATAGGTCTCTGGGAGAGCAGATGCTTTCCTGGTAAGGAAAGGACAGAACCTTGGAAGTTTTATTCCATTCACTTAAAACCAGCACAGGACAATTCAATATTATAGGCACTATAAAAGGTAATCAAGCGAGTAGATAAATCAGCTAAGCCAAAGTGTATATAGGTTATCAGCCGTGACTTGCTGTTTTTAAACTACTTGATTTAACCTTGTTGGCGTGTCACGTGAAGGATGAGGCGTAGAAGGAGAAGAGCCAACATCCCGTCCAGGGGGATTTCGAAGAAAATATTAAGCCTTTCCTTTGGTTGCAAGTCTGTTGTAAAATGGGTGTGCAAGGGCTGGAAGTAATCTGCTTATTCCAGCACATGTCTCCGCTGTTTGGCCTCTAGTAATCGGTGCTTACATTGTTAACATGACTTCAGAGGTACAGGTGTGTTTTTCATTCTTATCGAGACGCAGAGTAGCGACCCCTCATTGGTACGGTCTTTTCCTAAAGAAAAGGCTCAGACTCTGACTGATGAACTTTCCCCACTTGGTGATCTGCTATCTTTCAGACCTACCAGAGGGGACAGAAAGTAACAAATACCGACACTCCTGAAGCAGGTGCTGGCGTTTAGCTGCATTTGATTTGGATTTTTATTTTATTTTATTTATTTATTATTTATATTTTAAAGATTTTATTCATTCATTTGACAGACAGAGATCATAAGCAGTCAGAGAGGCAGGCAGAGAGAGAGGAGGAAGCAGGCTCCCCGCTGAGCAGAGAGCCCGATGCGGGGCTCGATCCCAGGACCCTGAGATCGTGACCTGAGCCGAAGGCAGAGGCTTTAACCCACTGAGCCACCCAGGCGCCCCTGATTTGGATTTTTAAAAAATGAAATGAGGCGTTATAGAGTAAAGAAGACTGGGTCACCTCTGACTGTCTGTTGCTCCCACTCAGTGTCTGTTCTGTTGGTGAATCCCTTTGGTATTTTGGGGATCTGACTGTGTGTCGTCACGATCACCCTGGTCCAGGCCACGATCTCTCCAGGGCTACCCTCGAGCGTGATGGTTGGCTGGTGCTGTTACTATGTACCCGTTAAGATGCCCATGTTTTAAGATGTCCCTCTGGTCTAGAGCCTGCCGCCTCACTCAGTGGCAAGCGCAGGTCACGGTCCCAGCCTCCAGCTCCCCCTAGTTCCCTGTCTGCCTCATTTCCTAAGATGCCCTCCACCGCAGGCCTTGTCCTTCCCGGGACGTGACACTCGGTCCCCTTACGCATCTGTCTCCCTCCTCCTCCTTCAGTCTCGATGGAGGTGCCGCCTTCCCGGGGCGGTCTTCCTTCTCTTTCTTGTTGAGTATCAATTACAGATTTCCCCCACCAACATTTGTCACCTCCTTCCCTGCGTGGCCTCGCTGCACAGAACTTCTTAGCATGTCAGATGCAAGTCATGTAGATTTTACTTCTTTGTCCTGTTCTGTGTGTGTCTCTCCGCTGCAGCGAAAGATCCAGAGAGCCGAGATGTTTCTCCGTTTCTGTGCTCATCCCCAGCGGCTAGAAGAGCGTGGCGCTTGGTCAGTGTGTGTTGAGCGTTGAATGAATTGAAGTCCTGCCTATGTTCTGTGCTTGACCCTTCCCACCCTTCCTCTCTGCCATGACTTTGGTGCCCTCCCATCCCTCCCCCACCCCCCGCCCATGACCATACCCACCTTCTTAAACCTGTTGCGTTTCCACTGCATGACTTGGAGGTTCTCACTGTTTGCTCAACAGCAGATCTTTTCAACACGTGCACACAGTAGGATGCCACGCCTCTTTCTATGTGACTCTCACCCTGTAGCGTCCTATAGATATTTCTCTACGTTGGCGTGTATCGATGATTCATTCATTTTGCCTGTTGTGTGAGCAGACCGTGATCCTCACTGAGGGCCTATGCAGGTCGTTCCTGGTTTCTGTGTTGGAATGACATTCAGATGTGCCTCTGCGTACATGTGCCAGAGTGGGAGAAGTCTCTCTGGGGATGCATCCAGCTGTGGGATGGCTGCTGGGGCTCACGTTTCGCATCCTCCTCGCTGTCATGAGTGCATTGGGCTTGAACATGGCCCTTCCGACAGCTGTGAAATGGGTCTCCTTGTTTCGCTTTGGCCTCCCTAATCGCTGGCCGGGTGGAGAAGTTCCTCGTTCGCTTGTTGGCAATTTGTACTTCGTTTCCATTGTTGATTATACTTTTTGCCCTTCCTCTGTTGATTATAGAAGTATTTATATTTGAATATGAATGCTTTCTTTGTCATACACTTCACCACGTATCAGAGTCCATCCTGTGGCGTGTTGCTTCGCTTATAATGGTATTTTATGTTATATTGAAATAAGAAATTGTAATGTCGTCAAATACTACCGGCCTTTTCCATTATGATTTGTTTATATGTCTTTGGAAATTTTTCTTTACTGATGTTCCTCTGTGTTTTCGTTACAAATCTTGAGGTTTCATTTTCTGTATTTAGCTCTTTCTAATGTGCTTGGAGTGAAGTTTTACATGGCATGAGGAAAGAAAACAATTTTATTCTTTCTCTGAAGTTGAATTGGATTTTCAGATTCACCCATTGTCTCAGCATCATGAATTGAATAGTCCGTGATTTCCTCTCTGATCTGTAAAGCCACGGCTGGCGTACAGGGAGTCCTCTAAAGGGTGAGGACCTTTTATCTGTTCTTATTCTGCTTCGCTGGTCTGGTTGTCCATCTCTGCATAAATACTTTTTCCTTTATGTCTCGATATCCATCAGGCGAATCCCTCCACTTTTCCTTCCTTTTCAAAATTATCTTCGTTGCTTTTGGCAGGTTATTTTTGCAGTTTGGATTTTATAAGAATCAGTTTGGAAGACGCTATAAAAAATCCCATTGGATTTTAATTGACAGTGTGTTGGACTTAATTAATTGAAACAAATTGACATTTCATTATATTATCTTTTTTATAACTTCCAGTCTTCTGCTAGAATTTTTCCGAGGTACATTGTCCTTTTGCTTGCTGTTGTGAATACTTTTTTTTTTTTTAATTCATTTGTTTTTTGTGATGACTGTGGCCAGTATAATGGAGCACCACTGGTTTCTGCATGCTAATTTCCTATCCAGCCGCCTTTGTAAGGCGGGTCCCCCCAGAGCCGTGTGTGTAGGATATGGACAATCTGACTCTCGAAGGTTTTGTAAAACTAGCTTGTAAAACCATCTGGCTGGTGCTGTTCTAGTTTGTGTTCTGTTGACTATGAATTTATTTCCTTGAGTGGTTAAGTTTAGTCATGGTTACCACTTCTATTTGAGACAATTTTGGTAATGTGTATGTATTTACAGAATTATCTGCATTTTTTGGAAGATTTTATGTATATATTTGACAGAGGGAGAGCAAGGGGAGTAGCAAGCAGAGGGAGAAGCAGGGTTGCCGCTGAGTGGGGAGCCCGATGTGGGATTCGATCCCAGGACCCTGAGATCATGACCCGAGCCGAAGGCAGTGGCTTAACCCACTGAGCCACCCAGGTGCCCCCAGAATTTTCTGTTTTAGCTGTGCTTTCAAATGTATTGTCAGTATTCTGTTAGGTAAACTAAACTGTTCAACCATTACATATTACATAAAATATATATTACGTTTCTGTTTGTTCCATAATTTTCTAGAAGGTTCATCAAAATATCATTGTGAGATTGAGGCTTTGTCAGCTTGTATGTGTGTGTGCATGTGTGTGCATTACGTTTCTGTTTGTTCCATAATTTTCTAGAAGGTTCATCAAAATATTGTGAGATTGAGGCTTTGTCAGCTTGTGTGTGTGTGTGCATGTGTGTGTTTCATGTGTGAAGCATGGTAGGACATTAAAGTCTGGGATTTGGGGGCTCGCGGCTGTTGACCCTCTTTATCCCTAGTCGGTTATTTTGTTTTAAATCCCTTTTTGACGCTCACGTTCATTTGTTCCGTTATGTGGGTTGTGATTTTCCATTGTGAACTAGTTTTCAGTGGTGGTGGTGATTTCTGTGGGAGTTCCAGAATCCTTAGAGCAAAGTACTTCCTTCCATCTAGCTTTGTGTTAGGGCCCACCCAGTGTTGTAGGATTTTTACAAGTCCTGGAAGTATTTATTTATTACTATCTTTATCTCCCCCACCAGAAAGTAAGGATTTTAAAAACCAGTTTTATTCACTTCTGTATCCCCAGCACCTAAAACAGTGCCTGGTACATGGAGGTGTCCCTGGATATTCAAGGAATGAATGAATGTCACATTAATTTCTCAGCCTGTGCTGTACAAAATTGTAAAATGGTACAGCATGCCCACATGGGCCTCTGGCTTGGTGGAGCATGGCACTCCTTTCTTCTCCACTTACTCGGAGCCCTGGGCTGGGAGCAGCTGTGTCTGCCCCTTCTCTCCTAAGTCTGTCTGGTCCCATTGTCCTGTTGTCGCAGACCAGGCATCAGACGGGGACCAGGCTGATCGTCTCAGCCCCTGCGGCTCCACTCTCTCCAGCCCATGGCTGTTTTCTACCCCGTGTGAGCTCCGAGCGTTCACCGGACGGGTCAGCTCTGCCTTTGTGGCCCTTGTGACTTTTTTGGAATCTCGACATTTTCTTCTCTTTTGAGCTATGTAATTATTTTTATTATTACTATATGCCGTCCCCATCAGAGAGCGTCCATCCGTCCCCATCTGAGAGCGTCCATCCTGTTATTGGATTTGGAAGTCTGTTCTCATTTCTGGCTTTCTGATTGATTCTTGAACAAAAATTCACTTTTGATTGAAAAGAATTGGGGGCGTAAAACCGTTTGGGTCATTTTTTTATACCTGAAAATTTTCCAGTGGTTGGAAACGGCCTCCCTCCTTTCACTTAAGCCTCAGTCTCGTTGTTCAGGATGCTTGCCGTGGCTTTGCCATTGGCTGATACTTTCATGATATTGGACTCCCTCCTGGGGACACGTCCATACCTCCTAACATTATGGTTATGATTCAGATTAACACTTTGTGACAAAGAAGTGTATCAGGTGTCGTAGTGTCACCTATCAACGTTAAATGCGTTTCAGCATTGGTTTTTATTCTAAAAGATGCGGAAGTTGACACAGCTCGGGTTTATACTAACTTGACTTATTTATTTCCACCCTTTTTCTTATTTTCCATGGTTCTTTTGCCTCTGCGTTATTCTATGAATGTAAACACAGAAGAATTCAGTTGGAAATGAATGTGTGTGTTTTAAAGATCTGCACCGGGGGACTTGACTGAATGTCAGCTGGGGAAGAGAGGGAGCCGGCAGACTTCAGGGGGGTGGGCGGGGGGCGGCGTGTAGCTCTTTAGCAAACAGCATGGGTGAGAGGAAGGGCTTTAGTCAGTTGCGCGTGTCTTTGCCTTCTTGCCTATGAGCCTGTGTGCAGACTCACGGTGAGTGGCATTGAGGGAACATTGGGAAGCCTGGCTCAGGAGTCAACAGACTGGTTCCTGGGGCTGCGCCTGCGCCCTGACATCTGTGGTCCTGCTTCCTCAGCCGTGTGGTGTGGACATGCCTCCTGCATCTATACCTCATGCTGTCAACATGCTCTGAGGTAGACCTCTTGCTGTGGGGCTGTGTGTTCTTCAGCGGTGCGGTGGTGTTTCTTCCCAGGTTTCTATCCCAGTTCTCCACGTCGGCCTCCATCCCGGAGTCACTGTTCCCACGCCGTGTGCATGTCCTTCTCAGTGGCTCCTGGAGCCAGGGGACAGCTGGACCTATTTCATCTTCTTACCCTCAACGAACCAGAGTCCGGCAACCTGGAGACTCAGGGAAAAGTGATTGAATTAAATACATTTCCTTGTTTGAGAAAGTGTTACTACTTTTTAGGACTTCTATGGGGTTTTTTTTGTTGTTGTTGTTAAAGATTTTCCTTTAAAGATTTTATTTATTTATTTGACAGAGAGAGAGAGAGAGAGAGCACACAAGCAGGGGTGCAGCAGGCAGAGGGAAAGGCTGATCTCCCCTGCTGAGCACAGAGCCCGATGCAGGACTCGACCCCCGTTCCCTGGGATCATGACCTGAGTCAAAGGCAGATGCTTAACTGACTGAGCCACCCAGACATCGCTTAGAGACTGCTTTTTTTTTTTAATTTATAGATTTAATAATGTATTCATTCTTTAAATTTTTGAGAAAAAGGAGAGAACTTCCTGTCCTGAAGAAACCTCTTTTGGTGTATATGCTTTCAGATTTCTGTTTCTCAGAATATGTAACTTTGTGTATCGACTTAATTATTTATACACACCAATTTGCCACTTACTTGGCAAAATGTCTCCTACATTACCTGACTGGAAAGTTCCATGATTTGCAGGTAAAGAAATGATTTAAACACATCCCCATTGTTTGTGTGTATTGGGCTCATCTGCTTTGATGCATAAAATGTTTGTACAGCAATCTTATTATTTTTGTAGGATGCTTCATAGGGGAATTACTGCTTTTTTCTCACCCCAGCTCACTCTGCCCAGCCCTGCAGTACACCCCCTCTTGCTCTTTCTAGAACATTCCAGACATGCTCCTGGAATTTCACAGTTGTTGGCCCCTCCCCCTGGCCTGCCCTTCCCCCAGATGGCTACAAGGCTTCCTTCCTAAGTTCCTCGGACTTTCAGCTTTTCCTCAAGACTTACATCCCTCCCTTTGCCCCTTCTCTGCTTCTCTCTGTAACGCTCTGATTGTCTGACTTTTTATATTTGTACATGATGTGTCTCCTCTCATTGAAATGTACGCTTGCCTGGGGAAGGGTTTTTGTTGTCTTTTTTTTTGCTTCTGCATGCCTGGTACTAGAACTGTGCCTTAATAGGTACACTGAATCAGTGCTTTTAAATGATTGACTGTGTGCATGAGCAAATGGCTTGAGTGGAGAGGAGACACCTTCTTAAAGGTTTTGACACATCGCCCAGTTGACATCTGTGGTGGTTTTTTGAGTGATATGCCAACTGGAAATGCATAAAAGCACCTGTTTCCCAACAGTTTTTACAGTGGTGGATTCTTATTATTGTCCTCCATTTTGCCAGTTGGATAGATGGCAAAGGTGATTTTTTTTTGCTGATGTTATTTTTGAAGATTTCATAATTTTTTCCTATTCACTTAGTATAGAAGAGCAGCTCTTACTCTGTCTCTTTTATTACAGAAGGATGTCCTTTTTTAAACCCTTACCCTAACCTCCACCCTACTATGATTATCTCATGGTTGTCATGGTTCACTTCTGGTGCAAAGGGCATGAGACTACCATGATTATGTAGGGGGTGGTTGTGGTGATTCACTTACTGGTGCAAAGGTCAAGAAGACCGCCATGATTATATGGTGTTGTCATGATTCACTTCATGGTGCTGAGGAGAGTACTGATTTCCTGTAGGAACTGGATAAAATCAGGATTCTGTTAGCAAATGAGAAGCTGGGAGGTGCTCATGGTGTAGCTCAGGTCACGTGTGAATTCTTCGTTGGTTGACTAGTGCCTTATCTTTTATAATGGAGCAAAGGTGCTACACTTGTAAGTAATTTTTATTGAAATACTTTATGATCACTATCAAGACTTGGAAAATACAAAGAGACAGAAGAAAAAAATATCCATGAATCCCACCATCCAGATAACTGTGTTGTTAATTACCATTACTAAGCTTTCCCTACATTTCCTTGGGTCTTTTTCTTTGCATACTTTTCTCTTAATTTGGTAGTTCTGTATATGCTTATGCCAGGCAGTCTTTCCATCTAAACCTGTAGCAATAATGTTTTCATATTTTTTTTTTATAAACTGTGTGCAGTTTCATGCCTGTATGATTTTCCATGGATCTTGGATGAGTTTCATTTCTGTTCTGATCTGGGGGTGTAAAGTGGTCCCCATCCCCGGATTGAGCAGTAATAATGCCATTGTATGTATCTTAACGTAGGACACTTTTTCAATTTTCAGGATTGTTTTGAAACTGTTGTGAAATTGTCATGTCAAAGTTCGTGAACATTTTTACTGCCAAATTGTTTTCTAAAAGAATTACCCACTTGCACGCCCAATAGTAATGTTTGCAAGTGAGGCTGTCCTGTGCCAATTAATTTGTATCATAAGGAAATGGGTCATCGACCTGTTCTCTTTTGGACCCGTAACAGTTGGAACTTCGTTCAGAATAAACACTAATAAAAGCTTAAATAACTCCAGTGGCCATGGTTCAGCGGTCCCCTGTGGCGGCTTGTTGCGGATTTTAATAGCCCAAGGGGTTTTGATTTCCTTTTCTTTCCCCCTCTGTTATTTTCCTCCCTCCTGGGTTTACAACATGTTTTCCTAGCTATAGTTAAGCCTCAGTACTTCTTGTTCTGTCTTTGTTGATTAATGAGTATAATTGACCCCTGTTGTCTCTATTATATAAGCCACAGCAATTTGTTTTTATGTAGCAGTTATATTCTGAGCTGTCACAAAACTGCCTTACAAAGAGCGAGCTCATTATCAGCCTGAAGGAAAAGAATTTTAAGTGATGAAGTGACTAAAGGTTCCCAAGAGGAGGGAGGAGGAGGAGGAGAGGTCTAGGCTGTTCAGATAGTCAAGGAAATGAAGAGCTTTGGGGGTAGAATCATTCATCGTTGTGTGGGTACCCAACAAGTCTTGGTTCTATCTTGAAATCATTAGATTAAAAATGGCTCCCCGTAGAGAGAGTCTGGAAGACTAGATAGAGAGGGATTGAACATAGGTCTAAGAAACCAGAGAGCACGACATTTGATGGAGTGGGTTGAAGCCCATGGGAAGTTCATGGTTACAAATGTGATTATAGAAAGCCCAGCTCATGCCTCTGTGGGGGGAGTAGAGGTGACTTCCACATTGGGAAGTTTTATCTGACTATAAAGAATACCCAGGTTTCCATAGTATATCAGAAAATGGGTTGTTATTCACTTATATATATATTTTTTCCTATATGGCCTCCTCCCCCATGATCTTGATGAAATTTTTGTCAGCTCACAAAAGTTACTAAGCAGCAGAGGCCCAGGGAAGAGACATCAGAATGGAATGAGATCTTGCCCTTAGCGAAGTCAGCTTGCCACAACCCCAAATGAATGGGGTCCTTTTGTTGCAGGATTTATCTTGTCTTCCCCTATTCTGTGGAGAGCTTTTAGGAGGTACCTTGTTTCATAACCTCTCTTTATCTACCCTGCCACATTTTTCTCATAGGAAAAGAGGAAGGAATTAACCACAGAAGGATGGGAAAAAATCCTAAGTAGCCACGGTAGAATAATGGATAATGGTGGCTCTCAGTTATGAAATGCAACAGCTAGAGGTGCCTTAAAGATCTTGCCTTTGCTTTGTGAATAAGGGAAGTCGGGCACAGAAGGTTCCAGTGGTTCTCACCTTGTCTCACACAGCTCTGGGGAGAGCTGACTCTCAAATCCTAGATGTCCTCCTTGGATTCTCAGCATTTTGAGCTGTCTTTGGGCAAATTCTTCTGTTCTTACACATTAATGTAAAGATTTGCTGTCCAACAGCTCCAGAGAAGCCATTCGCTAAGTGGAGTTTTTATTAATCGTAAAGAAACTTGCATGATCTTGTTGAAAACATGTTTTGTTGATAAGTGTTCAGAAAAAAGGTGATTTGGTCCCTTCCAGAAACTTCTGACGAGAAGGTCCCTTCTGGAAACCCCTGCCGGAAATCTCCATCTGGCTCTGAAGAGAGGGGTTGGCGGCAAAGACAGGTGGAAAAACTTCCAGAATCTCTTCAAAACTCTCTTCGAAGAATACAGCATCTCAAAACTTGAAGAATTTTAACTCCTGGTTGGAAAGAAATGAGGAGTTGTCAGCCTTGATCGAATGATAGGGATGTCTTGGGAAGAAGGGGCGGAGGGGGGGTTACTTCTGCCATTCATGGTCAGCAGCAGATTGGAGGCCAGGGGTCAGGCTCTGGGCCAGAGGGCAGCTCCCTTCTTGGTTAACCCCATCTCCATCTTCTAAAGAAACTGGTCAAATTGAGCTTCCCTAATGAAAAGAAAATACTACCTTGTACTTGGGAGTACAAATGGAGGTAGGAGGCAACCGGGATCTTGACTTTCTTCAGTGAAGAATTCCTGGAATCACTTTGCAACTGTGGGATTTAGGAACTACAAGTCCCCATGTTAAGTGAATTTGCAGGTGTAGGATTTATGATGATATGGGGAAGAAAAAATGGGGACTTGGCTCAAAAACATACTTAAGAACTCCCTTGTGGATTTATTTTCCATACGCCTAAACCCATCAAGAGAGAGTGCTCAAGTGAAGGTTATGGTGACATTTTACACGGTTTCCGTTGATCCCAATGGCTTCCACTGCTGTCCTTTGTTCACAGGAAATGCAAATGACACTCACAGGAAAAGGTGCTTTTCTCTCCAGGTTAAACTGTACACCCAATGCTATGCTTATTTTAAGATTTGGAACTGTTTACTCTTCCCATGACTTTCCCAAGACCTCCCATGTCCTATCACGGTGGTCATGACATGACTCTTACTTGTGCCCTTCCTGCCACATAAAATGAGTAAAGAACGGGAAAAATCCACCTTGGTAAGATCTGTATTTCGTTAAGTGTAGTATGTGGGAAGAGCTGTGTCTCGAACCCCCTCCCTCCAGGTCTCCAATGTGCCCCTCCAAATCCTCACCCAGACAGGCCTGATTTTGCTGATTCTCTCCTTCCTTCCTCCTCTGTGGTGCACCCCTAAGGCAGGGCTGTTGCTGCCTTCCGTGCCTTTCCAGGCTTTTTGGGGAGAACCTCAGCTCCTTGTTCGCTATGTGTCCACCTACTGGTACTCTTTAAAAAACCATCCCCCAAGGTGGTGTTTTCCAGTAAAGTCTCATGGTTTCCACGACGATACCATGAAGCAAGTTCACGTGAACTCAGGATTTACGTGGAGGGAGGAGTTCCTATAGATTTCTACAAACGTGCTGTGTGGGTGTGTGGTGTGTAGTATCCTGGCTCATCTGCTCTCCCCCAAAGCAGTTCGGCCCCTGCCCCCGCGTCCCACCTTGGCCTGGTTTCCGGGCCCCTATTACACTAACGACGGCACACCTTACGTGCATGTTGGACTTCACATTTTCCCACGTTCCCCTCAGAAATCTGACCTGCTATCCGGAAGCAAGGAGGACATCACCCTCTGGGGCCCTGTCTTGGACCTCTTATTGTTTTAATGAGAGGCCAACGCTAAAGCTGTTCGTTTGCTCTGAGCTTTAGCTTGACGAAGGCTGTTCTGTCTGTGTTTTGCCCCGTGCAGGTTACTCCGGCCAGGACTTCGACTGGGCTGATTATCACAAGCAGCACGGGACAGAAGAAGCCCCTCCCTTCTGCTTCAGAAATGTAAGCAGCTTGGTTCTTACTACTCCTTCTCTCCCAGAGGGTGTCCGCCATCAATTTTGTCGGCTGCTTTCTATTCCCTGGGCGAAACTAGAGGGCTGCCCTGGACGGCAGGAGCATAAGGCTTTTGTAGTCCTGAAAAGTCCTCTTTCGGGTTGTGTATCAGGGTGACTCCGGGCCGTAGTCACAGGAGACGGTCCAGGGTGTTCCTGATCGGCACGTGCTTATGACAGTGTCTGAGCCTCCTGGGAGCCCTTGGCTTCATCATCCGAAATCTAGTGAGCCCATAAGGAAAGGGAGGAAGGAGAAGCTCATTCTGCTTCTCAGCACGGCACCTGATACTGGCATGATACATCATCCACCTTCTGCTGGTTAGAACCAGTCCCTCAGCCACACCTGCCATGAATGAGGCTGGGAGACGTGCCATGGCCAGGGAATTGTTCCAGCCACGAGTCTGTACTGTAGACAGGGGAAGACACGTTTGGGTGGCCCCCTGTGCCACCATTGCATGGGTATTTGCTGTGTGGGGCATACTGTGGATAAGCCCATTGATAGGAGATGCTCTGCCCTTGAGCTATATTCCCAGTATGTGATCGTCAACTTCTTTCCTTGGATCACTTCTGTAAGATGCTAGCCCGGCAGTTCTCTGCTTTGCTTACTTTCCGCCGCTTCCTGGGTCAAGTAGAGCTGTTGGCTTGATGGCCCATGAAACAGCCCTGTGTGAGTGTGTGTGTGTGTGTGTGTGTGTGTGTGCGCACATGCATACTTTAGTTATAGGAGTTGGTCGTATAAAGTAGCTTATAAATTATTGAAACCTTACCAGCCCTAGGAACTACGAAAAGGGATCTGGATTATTATTTCTGTTTTGAGAATGAGGCATAAATATATAGCCTTGTGTGTTAAACATGCATTCAGTTATGGAAGTTAATTCTTTATGCTAAAAAAAGAAAAAAAAAAGACTCAATCCTCCAGTTGGGGATAGTGGATAGTACAGAGAGCGAGAGCCCCTAAATCAAAGACCTTTTCTGGGCATGTGCTCCTAGAGCTGTTGATTCCTTGCCACTCCCTTACTGCCCCTCCCCCCATAATTTGGACTGCGGGGCTCATAGCATACGAGATCTGAGAGGCAGAGGGGTTGGCTTCCTGGGGGAGCTCAGTAGCGAGCATGAACCAGAGGTGGATTTCGAGGAATGAAGTAGGTTGATCGGCGGGCCGGCTTGTACTCATGTACATGGAAACACATCAGTGGAAGAGTTGGAAACCAGGGCTCCTGAAATGACCAAAGGGCCTTCCTCCTGGCCGATGCTGCGTTTGCACAAAGGTTCTTCTGCAGCGTGGAAAGCTCCTCGTGGTGAGTTGAGGTGGTAGGACGGGGATGCTGTGTGGGCATGCCACCGTGAGGATAGCCGCGGGTCAGCTCCCAGGGCTGATCAAGTCCCAGAGCGTCTCACTAGACTCTTTACCAGAGTGCCATCTCTTGTCACAGAGTCCTGGCCTTGTCACCTTTCACTTAGGATGGTGGGCATACTTACCACATCCCCCAAATCCCCTGGAGTTGTGCTTTCTGCCTAACAAAAGAAATACCCCTTCCCTGCCTCTCCAGCCTTGGGAAGGAGGGAAATCCTGCCATGTCCCCTAGTTTTGTATGTAGGGAGTGCTTTCTTCTGTGACAACATGGTTCCACTGCGGCTGCTTTCCACCCATCCTCTGCTCCCATTCCACCGGGCAGCTGGCCATGTGCAGTGTCGCCGTGGAGCAAGTAGTCACATCCCCAGGTGGCCTCTGAGCTTTCAGGATTTAGCTTCCACGATGAAATTGCTCCTAATGAATATGCTGGCGTATTCATTAGGAATGCACTTGTTACAAACATGCCCTCTTTGTTTCTGGCCCTCCGTTTATTTAATCGACAGGGTCGTTATCAGCCTGTTGGCATGTGCATTGCATTACCGATGCTTTGCTGAATTTTGTTAGCTCGCTACAAGTGCTCTTTAATGGAATGCTTATTATGAATTCATTTTTTAATCACACATCTTGTGTGTATGAGAGAAGAGGTGGTGTGGAAGTGGATTTCCCTGGGGACGTTTAACAATCTCCAGGCAGGGCTGAAATGGATTGACACAGCCAAATGCTTAGTAAAATAAACTCACAGGTAACAGTTTTGCTATTGATCTTTATAAATTACCCTCAGGCAGTGAGTTGAAACGAAAATAGGTTATGCGGTTGTCGCTTTCCCTTATTAAGGAGGATAAAATGCATTTTAACTTACTTAGAGGCTTTTCAGGCAGCCTATTGAGTCGTATTATAAAAAGAAGTTCAATACGTTGATGTGGACGGGGCAGGATGACTTGCAGAAAAATAACCCACCTAAAATCTCTGTGTTTCCTATTTCCAAAGAAACATAAAGGAAAAATGCAAATTGCTTTTTCAACATTTGCTGGGTAATTTTGTTCCGGTTACATAAAGATAAAATTGCATTTACAACTTAACCTGCATACGAAGAGTTGTGACTGTGAATAACCTCAGTTTCTCCCCATGGGTCATGCAAGGATGTAGGCTCTGTTATTCACAGGAACCTGTTAATTTCAGTTTATATATTTCAAAATAGATGTTTTCAGTATTGTAATGTCTGATTGAAACGTATAGTAGTGGATGGTTTTGGAAAATTTTATATTTATTTAAAAATAATGCTAGGAGGCATTTTTGCTTTGAGTATTGGCTGAGTATTTATTGGCTAAATTGACCCTCTGGCAGTTAACTATAGATTCTGGACAGGATACCGAGACAACTACCTTGGGGGTGTGGCGAATGAACAAGAGTGAGCAGATCTGGAGGGGAGCAGGTCGCTGGGAAGGAATACGATGGGTTGTGTGATTTACTTTTTTTTCAGACTTTTTTGACAGTTGATGTATGAGGTAACAAAACCAGCAATATAAAAATGACAGTCTTTCTGGCCTGATGAACCAGATAACAGAATTTGGGCAGCCGCAACTGTTGGAAAGTGAAAGGAGTCACAGATAAGGAAGAGCCAGGAGAGAGAACCACAGTTTCTGTGTATAAATTCTGCTTAAGTCTTTTTGGATTGCGTATTTTCCAGGCAAACTCCAGGCAGCCTAGTTAAGGACAAAAGACTGAGTGGGAGTTTGAGCTCCTTCTCAAGAGACAGAGTGTGTAGTTTGAGTCCAAACAAGTTAATTGCTTGCTAAAAGAGAAAAACCAACGCTTTTGGGAAGAACATAACACAATCCAGAGTCTCTGCCATTTAACATTTAAAATATCCAGACTTCAGAGTTGCTCAACATATGAAGAAATAGGAAAATTCTCAGTAGAAAAGATAACCAATGGAGACTAAACCCAGCATGACCCAGATGTCAGATTTAGCAGACATGTTATTTTAAAGCTCCCATTAAGACTAAGCTTGGTGTAAAGCAGTGATTCCCAAAGTGCGGTCTTTGGGTCAGCAGCTCCAGCAAATTCCTGAAATACAAATTCTGTGAACTTACCTCAAATCAAATGAATCACAAACTTTGGAGGAAGGCCCAGCAGTCTTGTTTTTTTGTGTGTTGTTTTTGTTGTTGTTGTTGTTATTGTTTAAGATTTTATTTATTTATTTGACAGAGAGAGAGAGAGAGAGAGAGAGAGAGAGCGAGTGCACAAGCAGGGAGAGCAGGAGAGGGAGGATGCAGGACTCAATCTCAGGACCCTGGGATTATGACCTCAGCTGAAGGCTGACATTGAATCCATGGAGCCACCCAGGGGGCCCCAGCAGTCTGTTTTTAAAAGGTTCTCCGGGTGATTCAGATGTATCCTAAAGTTTGAGAAAAAAATGTGAATGAGAAGGTAGGAAGTTCCAGAAGAGAAGTAGAAAGTATAAAAAAGAGAAATTCTAGGACTGAAACATATAATACCTAACATAAGCAAATTCATCGGAAGGGCTTCCTGGCAGAATGGAGGTGACAGGGAAGAGAGCTGATGACTTTGAGGATAGAAGTGATCCTATCTGAAGAACCGAGAGAGAAAGAAGATTGGGTGTGGGGAATGAGAACAGAATCTCAGGGACCTGAGGGTCGATATCATATGTAGTTGGAGACCTAGAAGAAATGGCCACAGAGACTATGGAAGAGAAAATGTGGGAAGAAACAATGGCCAAAAGTTACCAAAGCAGCTGAAAATACTAAATGCACGGGTTCAGGAATCTCTGTGGGCCCCAAGTAGCATAAATAGGAAGACACCCAGCATAGTCAAACTGCTGATACCCAGACATAAAGAGAAAAATCTTCAAAGCACCCAGAGAAAAAGTGGTAGATCCCAAATAGAGGAACAGCAGTTTGCATGACAGTGAACTTCACATCAGGGACAAGGGACAGCAGAAGATAGTGAACCAGTGTTTGTAGAGTACTGAAAGAAATCAACCACCACAGGTAATGCTTCCTGAATGAAGAGAGAAACAGATTCTTCACCAAGGAAGATCGACAAATGACAAAGAAACGTGTGAAAAAAATGCTCCACATTTAATTTAATGCAAATTCAAGTCATGATTAGCAAGCACCGGACATGTGTTAGAATGGTTAAAATTGGACAACTTGCCAATACCAAGTGCTGGGGATGACGTTTAGCCACTGGAATGCCCCACACTGCTGGTAGGAATGCAATATGATCTATGGAAACTAATTTGGTGGTTTCCTAGAAGGTTAAACATACATTTACCATATGGTCCAGCAATTCCTTATCTAGAGAAATGAAAGCTGCACTCTGGGCTGCATTGTAGTCCCCCAAATTCATACAGTGGAAGTCCTAACCCATAGTACCTCCCAGTGTGACTGTATTTGGAGTTAGAGTTTTCGAAGAGATAATTAAGGTAACATAAGGCATAAGGGGGAGCCTTAATCCAGCAGGACTCGTGTCCATATCAGAAGTGGTAATTAGGACACAGACCACATGCATGGAGGAGAGACTGGAGACAACAGAGCAAGAAGGTGGCTGTCTATAAGCCAAGGAGAGTATCCTCAGAAGAAGCCAACCCCGTCATCTCAGACTTCCAGCCTTTGGAACAGCGAGATAAATTTTTATTGTTAAAGCCACCCAGTGTATGGTATTTTGTTATGGTCTTCCGAGCAGACTCATAAACTCTGTTCACACAGAAACTTGCACTTGAATGTTTATGGTGGCTTTATTCACAATCACCAGAAATTGGAAACTGCTCAAATGTCCTTCAACTGGTAAATGGATGGACTGTGGCACGCCCTAGAAACTACTCAGCAGTAAAACAGAACGAACTACCCGTTCGTGGAGTAGCATTGATGAATCCCAGATGCATTTTGCTTCAGTGGAAGAAGCAAGACTACACAGTGTATGGATCCATTTAAAGTGATCGCACGGAAAAGGCAACACTCTCGGAAGAGGACACGGGTGCATGCTCCTGAAACTGGGAGCCAGGGAGGGACTGATCACCAAAGGGCCAGTGCAAAGGCGTTTTGGAGGTGAAGGGACTGCTGTGCCTGTTGATAGAGGTTATCGCTGCGGGACGCTATACACATTTATCTAACAGCCCGAACCCTCACGCAACAGGGCACCAAAAAGAGTGAATGTTCCTAGGTGTAAATTTTTTAAAAAGTGAATTTAGAAAATAAATAAAAGGAAGCCAAAGCCACAAATTAAAATAAATACGGTTCCAGATAAAACTGGGATGTCACCACCAGCTGACCTACACTAAAAACAGCGCCCAAGAATGTTCTTCGGGCTAAAGGAAATGATGCCAGATGGAGACTCAGGCCGCCTCCTTGCACCCACGAATGTGCCCAGGCCTGCTTCGAGCGAGGTATACAGGGAAGGAGGAGAAATGTGCGCCTCAGTGATGGCGTAGAAGTAAGGGTGCATACGGGGCTTGGCAGAGAACGGATTCATCATCTCCTTCAACAGATATCTGTAGGCACCTGCGGTGTGCCCGCAGAGCTCTCATTCTGGGAGGCAGATGAGGTCATGGTTCTTTTCCGACCAACTGTGGCAACCCTGTTTGATGGATAAGCTCTGCGTGCCTGTGTGCGCCTGCGCGAGCCTGTGCGCATGCGTGGGTGTGTGTGCAGCTGCGCGTGTCTGTGTGCGCCTGCGCGTGCCTGTCTGCACGTGTCTGTGCGCCTGCGCGTGCCTCTGTGCGCGCATCCCTGCTTGGCCCGTGGGCCCTTCTGCTGCTGCTCCTGCTCGCTGTGCCCTGGCTCAGTGTCCCATCTCTCTCTCTTTCAGACCACATTTAGTCGGGGGTTCACGAAGAACATGAAGCTCGAAGCCGTCAACCCCAGGAACCCAGGAGAGCTCTGCGTGGCCTCTGTTGTCAGCGTGAAGGGGAGGCTGATGTGGCTTCACCTGGAAGGTACGCTGGCTTCGCCCCCGCCCTGGGGAACCTAGGGTCCGCCTGGAAGTGGCGAGGTACACACGGTGCTTCTCAGAAGGAACCCCTTCTGCTTTCCTTTTGCTTAACCAGATCCTAAATGATTCAGGAATCCTAAGCAAGTGAAACTAATCAAATATAAACTTGTTCAGAGGCTCTCATCTTAACTAATAATTTCATGAAATGAGATGCTGGTGTGATAATCATGTTTGGAACACAGTGGTCTTTTTACATCTATGATTATAAAAGCTAATGTCACAATTAAATTAACACGAGTCACTAAAAGTGGTATTTGAGGTCTTGGTTATTATGGGGATATATTTATATATTTGCATTTTAATATGAATAATACCCTTTTACTTTGGTTCCTTCCACAGATGTTTAATTTTACCTTGAAATAGTCACTGGAGATGACTTTCTCCCCAAATATAATAATACACAAGATTTGTTTGTTTAATGATGTTTGAACTGTTTCTCATAGCTACTTTTTTTTATAACTGCAGATAATTCAGAGAACATTATGCTTTATAAGCGGAACCATGATCAGATTTTAGGTTGAGATAGAACACTGGTTTTTTATAGGTTATATTTTAAATGAGAAGGAATTAAGTCTGATCTGTAAGGTTTTCCCATTTTTCCGTGCTCTAAATTTTTGGGGTTTGTTGTTTGTTTTTCTTATTTTCCTGGCATTCATAAGTTATTTTAAATATATATGAAAAAAAAAAACAAGACTAGTTATGAACAATAAAGTTAGTTCTCTTGGCCCGTATCTCAGCCATCATGCTATGCTCCTACCACCACTGGTATGAAAATTTGCAAGGTCGCAGAACTGGTACTAATCTCGTCATTTTGTCTCTTTAGTAAGCAAGTCTAAGAAGCACCAGAATTCTGAGGCTGATGATCTCGATCTCAGAAATATTGTAGTCCAAGTGAGCGGGAAGGATAGAGAGCAGTGATTGTACGTGAACATTATCTGTGTCGTTAATTCCTAGAAAAGTAGTTTAAAACATACTGTGGTTTAGGGTTTCAAAATCAATGTGCAATAAAAGGAAATTCTCCAAAAGTTGATTGCTTGGGGGATTTTCAAGTAAAATGGCTTGTAGGTGGAATTAGCCAAAAAGTAGACAGAGGTATGATGGTGATATTTCTGTAGCTACAGGAATAACACATGACCTTATTTTCACTACTATATGTAAAGTTGAGTCAACTGCTGTAGGAAAAATAAGATTCCTCCTGTGATTTCCAGTCCCTACATTAAACCTGCTTGCCTAATACTGTGCTAAACCACATTGCGAGATTGGGGTCGTGCTTGCATTATTAATTGGAAAACAAAAACGGTAGAGTTCACAGCCCATGTTTCACGTTATGATGTAGCATATTACTGTTAAAGTTCTTTGGCAGTCATTATTTATTTAGCAGTTTTTACTTACATAGCGCTTTACAGCTGTTAATTACCTAACACAGGCAACAGTGAGAGAGTCCTGATTTTTATAGATGGAGAAACAACGGTAGCTAAGCTGTGAAGATATGCATGGGGTCAGTTTCCTTGTCCTTGACATCTTTGTTGGTTAATTCATCAGACCTCACAGCTTTCCAGTTCTTAAAAAGAATGAGAAGCAGCAACATTTAGCCTATATTGAACATTTTTGACAGCCTTTTCTCCTTATTACTGTTTTTCTTTGGATAGAAATTTCTGTTTTTATAGCGAAGAAACGTGAGGCAGCTCCCATCGGCTCTTATTCTCCAGAGCGCTTTCTTATCCTGTAGCAGTGAAATCACCATTAGGGAGCAGATCAGAAAATAGATTGTCAATTTTTTTTCCAGACTGACATACTGAAAAAAGAAAATCTTTTTTTAGTAAACAGTTTGTTGCATATTATTTCCTGGAGTCCTTGGTCAGAATCATGTGTTTGATCAAAAAAGTAAAATGCCATTTTGTCTATTTTTCTTGCTTGAATTTGTTCTGTTTAGGACCTTCCCGAATATTACTTTTAAAGTCACAGTGAGCTTGGTGACTCTTACTTCTCATTGTTTCACAGTTTTATGTATATAGTATTTTCTGTCTTCAGTCCTGGGAATAAATGCTAGAGATTCACCATGGTAGCTATGTGGCTGTTAAATTATTTTTATGATGATGGGGATTCTGATTATAGACCATTTATTTACTTGACACTGTAAATGTAGAAAGTATTTTGTAACAATTTATTAGTTATTTTTATGCATTAAATTGATTTGAAGTAGTTTCAACACATGGCTAATTGACCACTTTTAGGTAATTAAAATGATCATTTTTAATCTACTAGTTCTTCTCTTGAAGTCAGTTCTTTAAGTGTCTATAAAAGAGCTGATGTCAAGGAGCGGGCCATGAATGAAATACAGGAGATGGAGGTGGTACTATCTTAGAAGCATATTTAAAAAGAATTGCAAGCTCTCACTACTGATGGGTGGCAAGTACAATTTATGATGATGGGGTTTTTGTGTTTGAGAGAGGACGTTGTAGTGCTTTCTCTTCTGTGTTAATACTCTGCTTCAGGTGATTTGATGTATAACTATAAGCGTTGGCCATGTAGCATGAGTTGCTCTCAGTGGTGATGCTCCCAGCCTTGCAGCCCTGCGCTCTTGTGTCTGCATCCCCACACGCCGCACCACTTCATGTGCCTTCCAGATCTTTGTCTCCAGGGATAGGATGTGGGTCTCCCACCCATCCTCAGGGCACCCCCACTCCCTTCCACCCGTCCTCAGGGCACCCCGGTCCCTTCCACCCATCCTGAGGACACACCCCACTCCCTTCCACCGGTCCTCAGGGCGCCCCCTCTCCCTTCCACCCGTCCTCAGGGCGCCTCCCTCCCCCTTCCACCCATCCTCAGGGCGCCCCGCTCTCCCTTCCACTCATCTTCATGCACCCCTGCACCCTTCCACCTGTCCTCAGGGTCCCCCGCCTTCTACCCGTCTTCACGACATTCCCACTCCCTACTCCCTTCCTAAGAGGGCTTACATCTTTGCCTTCCTTTGCTTCTATTACTTTTTATTTTTTTTATTCTTTTTTTTTTTTTATTACTTTTATTCTTCTGGCTGAGGCAGAAATTCCTCCTATGCCATAAAAGGGATGGTGACCAGCAGGCTTCATTTCTGCAGAATTATTTAACTCTTTTAGGCGATGCTGCTTCAGAAATTTTTGAAGAGAGCTCTGGAAGGGGATACCAAAACCTGGTTTGCCATTGGGAGCGCTCTTACTTGTGAAAAGGGGCAGGGGACTCACAGTAGGCCTTCTTGTGCTTTGCATGTGGGGAGGGAATGATGCCCTGTAGGAGTTCTTACCCACTGCTTTCGGTTCTGTTTATTATTAAAACACAAACATGCAGGGGACCAGCACAGTCAGCGAGGGAGGGAGTGGTCTGCTTCTTGGGGACACTTGGGATCAGCCGCCTTTCCTCTGTTCCAGACCAGCCCGCCGTTGCCTCTCAAAGCCTCCCTGTCTATCTGCCACGCGCCTGCTTAAGGCCTCGAGGCTGGATCGTCTGGCTTCTTGCCTTCCTTGTCCTCTCGCTTTGTAGAGCTCCGATGAGTGAGTGAGTGAGCATGTGGGCAAATTGAGTGCATGAGGTAATGTGCTAAGTAAGGCTAAGGAGGTTTCTTGCCCGAGCCCCTTGGTGGCAAAGTTGATTCCATGAGACATAGGGATGAGGGCCCAAGCCAGGTGGCCATGAAGACATATTTAATGGAGGGATTAGGCCGTTCCTGTAACAGATTCCTGGAAATTCAGTCTGTTTTGGATAGAACTGAGAATGTGCTGAAATTCCTAGAGTGGTCCCAGTTCCACAATGTCTGTTTACATTAGTGATGAGACAGGCCCATTAGAGAATCTGCTGTAGGTGACTGACACTCAGGAAAAAGCACTTGCACATGTATGTAGTTTTTGTGCAACTTCAGACCATCCACAGAGCCTCTCAAAACCGTTCTTGGACGGGCCTCCTTGGAATTCATGCACCCCAGATCGGAACCCCTGTAGGAGACATTCTCAGGATATATCAGTAGACATTAGTTTTGTGTTGTCCACTGTGTGGCTTCTAGCCACGGGTGGCTCCTTTGTTTTAAGTTAAACGGAATCATAATTTCGGTTCCCGCGTTGGGCTGTCTGTGGTCATGCACTGTCACGTGAGGCTGGAGGCTGCTGTTTGGGACAGCTCCTGGACGTCCACCTCCTTACAGAAGGTTCTTTTGGGCAGCACTAGTTCCAGATGCTCCGCTTGAGGAAGAAGTGAGCCCCTTAGGCCTGTCGAGGCTCAGAACTCAGATTTTCTTGGGGTGTGGGAGCAGTAACATGCAGGGTCCTCTGATCAGTAGCTCAATGCCAGGCTGTACATTTCATTTATCATCCAGGGGAGTGAGGTTTTAGGACACAGAGAACTTAGGAACAAGATGGAGAGTCTCTCTGCTCCGGGGTCAGCCAAGAAGCACGGTGTTTCCAGCAGGACGGGATTGTGCCGGGAAGCAAGGTCCCTCTATGATCACTGAGCAGGCTCTTCTTCTCAAGGACGTGGTGGCATCCCCCAAGGGCAGGAAGCTTTAGTTGCTGGTCTGCTGTGGGCTTCAGCCACAAAGCATGTCGAGGGTACAGTGGCACTGCTGCTGTAGCTCTAGCCACCCTTAAAGCTTAAGAACAGAAAGGGAAGTATTGAGTCTAACTGTTACAGACTTCACGGCCTCGCTTGCTGGCGGTGAGAACCACAGGAAGATCAGCCCTGCCTCCTGCTGTCCTCCCACAAGTAGAAAACTGTCAAGGGAGCTTGCTTTGTCCCTAGGATCTAGTGCACAGGAGAGGCTGGGAGCTCCATGTCTCAGATCTCCATCCGCTGTTGGCCATAACCAGCTTTTCCCTTTGCCTGCCGGGTCACGAGAGAAAACCTGGTTCTGCGGCAAATAGAATATACAAGGTCTTCAATCACCTGCTGCTGTGATGGAGGTGTATTCCTTTCATGGAGGTAGCTGCTAAACCGTTTATCACTTCGAAACAAAGTAACAATGCCATACACACCTTGTTAACTCCGCTCCCATTCGGGCCAGCATCCGAGTGTCCACGTGAGCATCTGAGTGTCCGTGCATCCGCGGGGAGACTGTGCATTTGCGTGGATGACTGGCACCCCCCAGGACCGATGTCCTGCCCTTTCTATGACTAGTAATTACTTTCCTGCCTCCAGTCCTCCTCACACCCCTGTCTTCTGTTCCTCTTGCTAAGGAGTTTGATACTTATTCTCCATCTCTGGCTTTGGTTGGTTGTTTTTGTTTTTTTCCTTATGATGCTTTTTCTACCTGAGTTTCCCCACCGTCACTGATAATTCTCCATCTGTAGGTTGTCCCCGTCCCTTTTTCTCTTTGCAGCATTCAAACCATATTGACCCCTCCTTCAAAGCCTCCCCTCCATCTCTTTTCCAGAATACTGTGCCAGGCACAGACTCTTTCTTCGATGAGCATTCCTGGCTTTACTTTGTTCAGCTTCCCTCACGTAAAGGTCAGAGCACTTTGAAGTGCTTTTCTTCCCCAGTGCCTGTGCAATCTTGTCTCTCTGTGGCTTTGGGAGCCGTTCTGTGCTGACAACTCCAGCACTCACGGCAGACCCCCCCACCAGTCCTAGTTTTAGTTGCCGGCACAGTGTCCCCCAGCCAGATGTCAGTTGTTACCCCGCCATTTGCTCTGCTTGAGTTTCCCCTCAGACCCACGTGAGAAACCCAGAGACCATTCAAGCCAGCGCATGGCTGCCCGTGGCCCGCCACTGTGACCGGGGCATCCCCTTGGCAACCAGTGCCCCTGCCTGACTCGGTCTTCACGTCCCCCGGCCTCCCTCTGGCCCAGGTCTTCATCCCCCCGCCCCCGCAGTTCCCCGGCAGCTGCCCTGCCACCCTCACGGGGCCCGAGGAGTTCAAGTTGTAATACAGCAGCCATGGCTTCCTCCTCCTTCTCAGTCCGTCTGTCTGTCTCCTGGAGTCAGGTCTCCTGCTCCAGCACGCGGATTCGGCAGCCCCCTCTCCCGTCAGTGTTACCTCCTTGCGTGCCATCGGAACAGAGCACTTAACGACGTCTGCAGACATCCTGGCACTGTCACTGGCGCTGGGAGCCACTGTGCAGGACTGTGCTCCAGTCTTTGTCTATCACACAGCACAGTATTTGGATGAGAGTTCGTGTGCATTTTGCTCGCTAAATGCTTGCTGACTAGATAAGAGGCATAAATAAAATCTTGTGTTTCTGAACAAGAAAGTGATTTAAGAGATAGCAGTCCCTTAAGAACTGCTAGCAGGTTCTTTGAAATAATTAATAAGATCGATGAACCCCTAGCCAGACTTAATCAAAAAGGAATGAGAAAGGACCCAGATTAATAAAATCTTGAATGAAAGAGGAGAGATCCTGACCAACACCAAGGAGATGAAATTTTAAGAACATAGTTATGAACAACCATATGCCAATAATTTAAGCAATCTGGAAGAAATGGATGCATTCCTGGACACATAGAAACTACCCAAACTGAAGCACGAAGAAATAGAAAACCTGGATAGACCCAAACCAGTAGACCCTTAACCAACAGATCCATAACCAGCTTCAAACCAAGTGAAGCAGTATTCAAAAATCTCCCAACAAAACAGAGTCCAGGGCTGAATGGCTTTCCAGAGGAATTCTGCCAAATATTTAAAGAAAAAATAATAGCTATTCTTCTGAAACTGTTTCAAAAAATAGAAATGGAAGGAAAACTTCAAACTTGTTCTATGAGGCCAGCATTACCTTGATTCCAAAACCAGACAAAGATGCCACCAAAAAGGAGAATTACAGACCAATATCCCCGACGAACAAGGATGCAAAAATTCTCACCAAGATACTGGCCAATAGGATCCAATGGTACATTAAAAAGATTATTCACCACGACCAAGTGGGATTTTTTCCTGGCCCTCAGGGGTGGTTCAACATTCACAAGTCAGTCAACATGATACATCATTAATAAGACAAAGGACAAGAACCATGTGGTCCTCTCAATTGATGCAGAAAAAGCATTGGACAAATACAACATCCTTTCTTACGACTCTTCACAGTGTAGGGATAGAGGGAACACACCGCAAGATCATAAAAGCCATATACGGAAAGCTCGCAGTGAATAGCATTCTCGTGGGGGAAAAACAAAGCTTTACCCCTAAGGTGTGCAGCACGATGGATGCCCACTCTCACCACTTTGCTCAGCATAGTACTAGAAGTCCCAGCCTCAGCAATCAGACAACAAAAAGAAAAGGCACTTGAAAAGCAAAAAGAAGTCAAACTCTCACTCTTTGCAGGTGACATGGTACTTTATGTGGAAAACCCAGAGACTCCACCCCAAAATGGCTGGAACTTCTAGAGCAATTCAGCAACGTGACAGGATACAAAATCAATGCATAGAAATGAGTTGCATTTCTATATACTAATGAAGTGACTGAAGAAAGAGAAATTAAGAAATCATTCCCATTTATAATAGCACCAAAAACCATAAGATACCCGGGAATAAACCTAACCAAAGAGGTAAAGGATCTGTACTCAGAAAACTATAAAGTACTCCTGAAAGAAATTGAGAAAGGCACAAAGAAATGGAAAAACATTCAATGCTTATGGATTGGAAGAACAAATACTGTCAAAATTTCTATTCTACCCGGAGTAATCTACATACTCAGTGCAATACCTATCAAAATACCATCGGCATTGGTGTGCCTGGGTGGCTCAGTGGGTTAAAGCCTCTGCCTTTGGCTCGGGTCATGATCCCAGGGTCCTGGGATTGAGCCCCACTTTGGGTTCTCTGCTCGGCGGGAAGCCTGCCTCCCCATCTCTCTCTGCCTCCCTCTCTGCTTACTTGTGATCTCTGTCTGTCAAATAAATAAAATCTTAAAAAAAAAAATACCTTCGACATTTTTCACAGAGCTGGAAGAAATAATCCCAAAATTCGTATGGAACCAGAAAAGACCCCAAATTGCCAAAGGAATGTTGAAAACCGAAGCTGGGGACATCACAATGCTGGACTTCAAGCTCTGTTACAAAGCTGTCATCATCAAGACAGTATGGTACTGGCACAAAAACAGACACATAGATCAATGGAACAGAATAGAGAGCCCAGAAATGGACCCTCAGCTCTGTGGTCAACTGATCTTCCACAAAACAGGAAAGAATGTCCAATGGAAAAAGGACAGTCTCTTCAGCAAATGGTGTTGGAAAATTGGACAGCCACATGCAGAATAAAACTGGACCATTTTCTTATACCATATACAAAGATAAACTCAAAATAGATGAAAGACTCAAATGTGAGACAGGAATCCATAAAAATCCTAGAGGAGAACACAGGCAGCAACCTCTTCGACCTTGGGCGCAGCAACTTCTTGCTAGACACATCTACAAAGGCAAGGGAAACAAAGGCAAAAATGAACTATTGGGACTTCATCAAGATAAAAAGTTTGCACAGCAAAGGAAATAGTCGACAAAACTAGAAGAGAGCCTACAGAATGGGAGAAGATACTTGCAAATGTCTAATCAGATAAAGGGCTAGTATCCAAAATCTATAAAGAACTTATCAAACGCAACACCCAATGAACAAAAAAATCCAGAGGGAAAAAGGGGAGAAGGTATGAACAGACACTTCTCCAAAGAATATGTACTAATGGCCAACAGACACATGAAAAAATGCTCAACTCGGCATCTGGGAAATACAAATCCAAACCATAGTGAGATACCTCCTCACACCAGTCAACAGCAAAAATTAACAAGGCAGGGAACAACAAATGTTGGTGAGGATGCAGAGAAAGGGGAGCCCTCCTACACTCTTGGTGGGAATGCAAGCTGGTGCAGCCATTCTGGAAAACAGCATGGAGGTTCTTCAAGAAGTTAAAAATAGAGCTACCCTATGACCCAGCAATAGCCCCCAGATACAGATGTAGTGATCCAAAGGGGCACCTACATCCCAATGTTCATAGCTAAACTGAGGAAAGAGCCTCGATGCCCTTTAACAGATGAATGGCTAAAGCAGATGTGGTCCATATACACAATGGAATATTACTCAGCCATCAGAAAGGATCGACACTTACCATTTACAACGATGTAGATGGAACTGGAGAGGATTATGCTAAGTGAAATAAGTCCATCAGAGAAAGTTATCATATGGTTTCACTCGTATGTGGAACATAAGAAACATTACGGAAGAGGATGGGAGAGAAAACTGAACAGGAAGAAATCAGAGAAGACAAACCATGAGAGACTCTTAACTCTAGGGAACAAACTGAGGGTTGCTGGAGGGAAGATGGGTAGGGGATGGGGTAACTGGGGGATGGGCATTGAGGGCACGTGATGTGGTGAGCACCGGGTATTACAACTGAATGAACCTCTGAAACCAATAATGATATGTTGGTTAATTAAATGTAAAACAAACAAAAAGATCTGCTCTCTTGCCAACTGAATTTTGAGCCAGTGAGATATTTTATATATGTAAGTTAACATTCAGAATCTCTCTGGCCAGCTTTTTCCTATGCTTGGGTCAGTTCCAGTAAATCTACGGGAATCCCGTGAAATTGCACCTTCCTCAGACCTGGTGCCTCGGGGTCCCAGGCAGGGACCAGAGTCTGCATTTGGGTGTCACCCTCCGCAGATGGTACTTCTGCGTGCGCTGGGGTTCATAAAGGACTCTGAGATCTAATGGGTGAGGTGTGGCATGGTTTAAAGGGACTTGTGTTGACGTAACCCCTTATGGGTAGGAGACCAGGTGCGGAAAACTGCCCCTTAAGCCCTTCTGTACTTCGTGGAAAAGTCAGGTGGTTAATAAGCATTTCGCAGAGACTTGCAAAAGTCAAACAAGGGAAAATGCAAATGCGTAAGTAATTCTATTTCAAGCCAGTGTGGGTGGTTTTAAAATCTTTAGAAGGAGGTATTGCCTGCATGAGACAATTTTGGGAGAAGCTGCCTCAGCAGATCGGGCTGAGAGCAATGTTTCCTGCACGTTAAAGAGGGCGGTTGGAGAGTGGGAGCTATCTGTGGGCACAGGCTTTTAATCCTCCCAAATCTGTTTTGTTCCCAAAGCTGATGCTCGATTAGATGGGTTCTTGGTGACCAGCAGCAGAAATGGGCCAGCTCTCCTAGGCAAGATGCGAATTGCGGGGGAAGGCTTTTGATGGGGGTCTGGGGGAGCACCTCTCCAAAGGCTTTGCTGCAGGAACCCACGCAGAGTTTGTCCTTGGGATGGTTGTGGCGCCTGACCGACTGCCTTCCTGTTGTCTTCTGCCCACACTGAGGGCAGGTCTGGCTTCTTCCCCTTCTGTGGGAGGCGGTGGTGACTGCCTTATCTGGGGAACTCTGCAGGAGGGATGTGAGGCCCGAACAGGAATGGGACGATGCCAAATAGACCCAGCCAATCCAAACCCCAAACCGAAACAAGAACGAGAGAAAGGAGGAGGTCATCTGAGACGCCTCTGGAGTTAGACTTATTTAGGGTCAAGTCGTGGATCCACCCCTCGCTGCTCTTCAATCATCTTCTGTGCCTCAGCTTACTCATCTGTAAAATGGGGCTGTGTCTGGTCCCTATCCCTTAGTGTCGTTGTAAAGATTAAACATTCGGGGCAGTGTCGGGCCCGATGTCAGTGCTTGCAAGTTTGTAGTCCTACAGGCGTCTCTCTCTCCACTCACACATCTGATCCCACTTCTGTAGTTTCCCTCCAGACCGCCTGTTCCCTATCACAATTTGATCTCGCTGCCCACCGTTTGCCTGCTTCCTCCTTAGAAATATGGCTCCACGGCTGACAAAGGGACGTGACAGTCTGGCTTGGTAGGTGGGTCTTTGCAGGTGGAAGGAGACGGGCGGATGGCCCCTGGGGTTTCTGGCACTCAGATCACCGGAGCACTTTCCCTCTCCAACACCTTATCTTTCCATCCCGTGCTTGAGCCCGTCCCCATTTGCTGTGGCCTTTGACTCTGAATGAGGGTACTGAGCAAGGCTACCTTGCTTCCTTAAATACCTCTTGCTTTTCTTCCTTTCCCACCTTTTAACAGAAGTGTGGGGCTGGTTCTGATTCTCTTCCTAAGCCTCTTCCGGAGGCCAGGTACAACTTTGTGGAAGGGAACAGTATCCAGTGAGGGGATGACACAGTCTCTGGACGTGGCACATGGCAGAACTATTTTAAGGTTCCAAAGTGACTCTTAACAAATTTACATGCTTTGTGAATATGGAACATTTCTGTCCTCTTAGCGAAATGATTCATCATAGTGTGGTTTTATTTCCTGTTACGGTCACTTGCCCGTCATTAATCTGGCCTCTGTGGCAGTAGGGTCTGTGCGTGAGACTCTTTTTGTTCTTGGAGCATTTGTGTTGTGTGATTATTGTAGTGATAGTAAGTTTGTGATTATAAATTAGTTGATTCATTTGCAAGGGCCAAAAATACATGAAAGTGTCAGAGTCTCTCTCCCACTCCTGCTCCCGTCCCTCGGTGCCCTAGTTCCTTTCCCAGCAGACGCCCACTGTATTAGAATTTTACACTTTGTTCCAGATTTGTCTTATGCACATATAAATATATGTTATTTCCCCCTTTTTTTAAACAGATGGTAGTATACTACATATCCACAGTGTTCTGTACTCTGCCTTTATTTGATTCAACATATACGTATACATCTTTGTATATAAGTACATAAAGAGGTTTCTCATCCTTTTTTTACAATGGCAGAAGATCCCGTCATACGGTGTACCAGAATTTATTGAAGTACTTCCCCATAGATAGAGATTGAGGCTTCTTGGTGGTTTTTGAGATGAAGGTTCTGGATAAGGATAAGCAAGTAGAATTCTTATTGACGGATGCAGCTAAAATGAACTCCAGGGTTGAGCATGACCTTGTGTTTTTCACAGAGGGTGTCCTCTAAAGTGGTAAGACTATTGCATTGTCCACTAAGCTTTGTATAGGTAGTTTTGGAAACCCTGGAATAATCAAGGAGAATCGCATACATTTGTAATGGATTATTTTGTAAGCTAGTGGGTCGCTGGTCTTGGAAAATAGTGGGTTATTTTTTATAAAGATTATTCCGAGTCCAGCCAGATGTATCTAGTTGTAGATATGTCCTAGTTCCTAGGACATAAGGAATCGATGCCCATCATTCAGAATAGGATTGGAAAAGTTTCACAGTCAGGAAAATGTTTCTGGGAGATAAATAACCCAGTTTTCCATCTGTTCCTATCCAATGGATGCCTTCATGGGTTAGATTTGAAGGTGCAGGGAAGGCAGGATTTTAACTTTCTTGAAGATGTAGTCGCTGTCACGTTGCAGCTCGTAAATATTTGTTTTGAATGTAGAACATGAATCAAGAATTTTAAAGCATGGTAGAGACAGCCATATAAATATAATACTGTATACATTGCTTTGGAAGTGTATATATTAAAGCATTAATAATAGCAAGTGATGTTTGAGCCAGCAGAATATTGGAAGATCAAGGTCATGATTTAGGAAGGAACAGGCCATCAAGTTCACCTTTTGCTTCTTTTCGAAGTACTACTTTGACCTTGAAAATCTTATTTGTACCTAAACGTAAGTCTGGAGATACATATATATGTTGTAGATGAATTCAGCCCATTGGCAAAATTGTTGAGTAGCTGAGAAACAGGTGCTGTTCTTGTGAGTCTGGAGAGGAAAAGACAGCTTGCAGACCCTCTAGAGAGCCGGGCGCCCTCCAGGACAGGAGCGGTCACTTCCACAGTGGAAGCCACCCAGGGAGTTTACTTCTTGTCTGTTTTGGACGTGGTCTTGTTTATTAGGCGGTCTCTTTGGCGAGTACATTAAGTACCCGTGGAGTTGTAATGGGAGACAGAAGTGATTTCCATTCACTCAGCTGGTGAGAGCTGATCCCCACAAACCTGCTTGCATTCCTTTAGCTTACGCACCCTTCAAATTATGGGAGCATTAAGGAGAAAGAAGGCTAGGATTGATAATCATGGCACTTGCTCTCTTGGGGAAGGGTCCAGAGCCGAGAGTGACTGGTGCTGATCACACGCGTGCGTCGGCGTGTTCGGGCGCCGCGAGCGCAGCAGCGTTGGGCTAGTGCTGGATCGGAACCAGGTCTGTGGAGCAGCGTGCTGCTTTCTCACGGACTCTCCTGTACCACGGGGGGGGGGGGGGGGGGGGCGGGCCCGAGGCAGCGGACGTCAGCGTTACGGCGGTTGGGACCATTCTGCGTCTGCTGGAATTGAGCTTCGTGACATTCAGTTTGGGGGGAGGTAGGATTGAAAACTCCTCAGATGCGGAGTGGTGACGTGGGGGGGGGGGTGCTGACTGCGTTGTTTTCTCTTGTTGCTCCATGAAGCAGTCAAGGCAACGCGAGAGGAGGTGGTCAGACTCTTAATAGAGGTCACGTCTTTCCATTCGTAGTTCATGAGTGTCTTCCCTCAGTGCTGTGGGTTTTCTGTTTTCCCCCGAAGAACTATTGATTCGGTATCGAATTTTCTCCTTTTCACTAGTTTGCTGGGTTCCAACTGTGTCCTCTGTGGCCAGAGCTCCTTGAGAGCTTCGCTTACCTCCCAGGCAGATTTCCTCTCTCAGAGTCTCTGAGCTGTGCTGACAGTTTATCACAAGGCGCGAGTAGGTCCATGAAACGGGGTGACTTTTAGGCAGACCCCTCTAGAAAAGACCCTCCCGCATAAATGGCTTTTGTGGAACATGACCGAAGCCTGCAGGCCACCCATGGAGTTCAAAATGAGTAACCCCAGTCAAACCCGCGAGTGAGCCAGCTCAGAGAAACTGTGTCTGTGTGTCCTGCTCAACACCCACGTCGCCCTGCCCAGCGGCTTCTTTCCATGGTAGTCTTAACTTTCGTGAATTGAAGGTCAACCTTTGCTGGGTGTCAGATGAAGTGTGTCTTGGTGGCCCCAGCTCTGGCCCGTTTCCTTCGTTTTTAAAGATACTTTTAGGAAAGAGGTGGACTTGTTCCCTCTGCCAGCTTTTCTCCTCCCCCCCCCCCTCCCCCCCCCCCCCCCCCCCCCCGCAAAGGAAGTAGCTTGGATCTTCTGGATCTTCACTTTCTTTGCACCCCTTGTAGTCCAGCTGTTTGGTACTTCATGTGCTGGTATCTGTCATCAGACTGGACTCGGCTGAACTGTCCAGGGAGCGAGATCCTTGTCTCCGTGATGCTTCTGATGGGCTCCTTTCTTCTGGGTCTCCGTGGTAATGTCTGTACCTCTTGTCTTGACTTTCCCGATGCAGGTCTGCAGACTCCTTCCCCTGAGTTCATTGTTGATGTGGAGTCCATGGACATCTTCCCTGTGGGCTGGTGCGAAGCGAACTCGTACCCTCTGACCACACCACACAAAACCGTCTGTGAGTATCGTCCAGGTGGGAGCCAGCGTGGACGGTGTCCGGGGCTTGGGAGGTGAATAGACTGTGTTGTAAAGAGACTGTAGCCAGGTTGTAAAAAACAATGTTTTTATCTCATGGATGCTTCCAGTACCTTCGCGAGATGGAGATTTGGCAGTATCTCACAGGTAGACAAGCTAAGTCAGGATGGTATGGCAGGTGAAGGTCCGTGGAGTGGCAGAGGCAAAATAGAAAATAAATGCAGTGAGACCTATAAAGATTGTATAAAATGATATATAGATTTAAAATAAACTAAGTCTTCAGTTTAAAGTTCATTATTTTGATTAGAGAAAATTTAAGCTAAATACCCTGGGGGGTTTTTTGTTTATTTTTTTTTTTTTGTTTCTGTTTTTGAGGTGGGGAGAGAGAATGTGCAAGTGGGGTGGGAGGGGCAAGGGACAGAGGGAGAGACTCTCAAGCAGGCTCCGCTCAGCACAGAGCCTGACTGGGGGCTCAGTCTCAAGACCCTGAGATCACAACCTGAACTGAAACCAGGAGTCAGACACTCAACCCACTGAGCAACCCAGGAGCCTCCAGATACTGTTTCTCTATCATGTCTGAGAAACAACTGATTTTTCTTGTGAGGTTTACCCTAAAAGAATCATAATTGGTCCTAATAATTACTGACATAACGTATAAAAACTTAACTACTCTTAGCACTAACTAACCAGTGAGATTTCAACTTTGCTTTGAAAAATACATAATATGACATCCTTCTGATCACAAAAAGACCAAATTAAAATAGTATTTAGTAGTTAACCCAGCAGCTAACTCTGTCTCTCTGTCTCTTAAATTTATACAATAGTGTGTGTTTTAACATAGGTTACTGTAGGTTGTTATCCTGAGATCGTACCATTTAAAACTCTTCAAAACTAATCAATTTTGCCATTTCTTATTCCACCCTAATGTTTACCAAAAGTGTTAGTTAAAATTACGTAGCCACTCTGGAAGCAGTATGGAGCTTCCTCAAAAAGTTAAAAATAAATAAAAAAGTAAATCTACCCTACAGCCCTGTGATTGCACTAGGTATTTATCCGGAGGATGCAAACATAGTGATCCATTTAATCTTATTGAATGCGGGGAATTCTATTTAGACTTCATTTCTGATGAGTCAGAGTCTCTTTTAGATTTATTTATGTTAGAGAGAGATTGAGAAGGGAGGGAAGAACGTGGAGGGGAGGGACAGAGGAAGAGCAAAGGACACAGGGCTCGATCTCACGACCTTGAGATCATGACCTGAGCAGAAACCAAGAGTCAGGTGCCCGACCAACTGCACCCCCGCGCACCCCAAGTCAAAGTCTTATTTTAATGCTAGAGGAAATTAAAGTTGGGAGAATGCAGTAACTTTTCAGTGCTTAAATTGTTACTTTGATACTGACCCCATTCGACAGGAAGATGTTTTTAGAAAATGCCTTTGCCCAACTTGTGAATGAAGCTGACTGTCCTTTTGCCCCTTCTTGCCTGTTTTACAGCACAAAAGAAGAGAAAGATTGCAGTCGTACAACCAGAAAAACAGTACGTTTCTGTTTCTGTTTTTTCCCAAAACTTAGGGGTGCTAAGCTCCATAGAGCCATCTTTACAGAGGATCGGAAGCACGGCTGTTTGTATCAGGGGTTAGTTCACAGTTGGCGCAGTCACAGAGGAGATCGTAGATATACCTGTCTTTCTGATGCACCTGTTACATGCGAGACACAGGCTCTGCTCCGCCAGGGATCTCTTCTCTGTAGTTTCTCCCTCCCGGTCCTCGTCGGCACACCTGGAGGGCATCCTGGCCCCACACATGGAGAGTGACGGCACCTCGCTCTCCCCACCCACACTCCGCATGCTGGCGTCACGGGTCACGGCCGGCCCGGTAGGCAGACTGTCGTTTGAGGCCAGCTCTGCAGGCCCAGCAAGGTGTCCTCGAAGCTGCTTTATTACTCCGCATCTCAGCATCCTCTTGTGTGAAGCACCTGTTTCTTGGGGGTTTCTTGAAGATTAAATTAAATTTCTTATGACAAAAATGTCATGGTTAACTCAGTGTACATTACCCCCGGTTTCAGTTGTAATTTTAGGGAGAAAAGGTATCAAGCAGTGTGCGTACATGGACTATGTTTTTGAAAGTTTGCCATTTTTAGTAGCATTTTTATATATTGAAGAGCAGCTAATGTCCACTACAATACACATCCTTTGAAGCGTGGTTCTGTTTTCTTAATAAAAATACACCAGTAGAAGTGAATTCAACAACAGCATTTTTCTCGGGTTCCCAGGTTTAATTGTAAAATGAATTGAATAATGAGTGCGTTGCTGTTTGAATGTGAATAACAATTTCTGTGGGCATTTTCAGTGCATTCGTGTCTAAGTGCCGTGTAGCAGGTTAATAATCTGACTCCGGTGTGGTCTGGATAACACTGAAACTGAGAGCAAACAATAGACAGTCCCATCACTGAACCCAAATCCGAGTCCGTGACTCCTCAGTCTGTGGTCCGTGGACCCGTGGCCCCCGCCCTGCACTTGTACCAGTCGCCCAGACAGCTCGATAAGACACACTCCCTGCTGGGCCCGTCTCTGAATCCCCCGACTCAGGATGTCTTCAGTGGGGCCCGCGCGTCTGTGCATCTAACACTTTTCCGGGTGGCACTGGTCCGCGAGTGTGTGGACCCCACTTTGCAGCACAGAGAGGACCCCACTGAGATCTCGTGATGGTTCGCTCTGCATTTGTGTCTTTTTTCAGTGATGTGGTTTCCACACCGCCATCCTGGGTGCCCTGTGAAAACCAGCGCACCTCTTCCCCCTGGGGCTACATTCTCGGTGTTTATTCAGCAGCTTTTTACTGAACTAGAACACAAACTCTGCTCTAGGCTAGGCTGACTGCTCTTTCTAGGACCCGTCCGCTCGTAGGCTTTCTTTGGGGGTCTTTTTAGTGTGGCCATGACCCACACAAGCACAGGCACCAAAAACCGAAGGCCAAGTCGTTCTCAGACATTAGTCCGTAGAAAGTACTAGCTGCTTCTGTCGAAGGGAAGTCTGAGTTCCATTCAAATTTATGCAAGTTGATGTTTCTTGGTGTCTAAAATATAATGAAGGGCATTATGATGATTCTACAGCAAGAGACAAAGGCAGGGGCCTCCTAGAAGAACATCACTGATCAGGGATGACCACATGAGGGGCAGACGTGCCATTGGCTTTACTGCGTGCTTGGATTTCCGTGATAGTCGCTATAAGTTGGGAAAAGACTTAATTAGTTTAATTAATTTAATTAGTTATTTCATTCGTTGCATTTCTTCTCAAGTGTGCAAGCCGTGATAGTTGTATTTTCTTGATCAACAGATTGCCATCCACAGTGCCTGTTGAGAAAATACCTCATGACCTTTGTTTATTCCCTCACCTGGACACCGCAGGTAAGCGAACCCACCCACGGCTGGCCATCCTGTCCTGATCTGGGAGTGGAGACGTGCATGTGGTTTTAGGTCAATAGAAGAATATCTCTACTTTAAGTTCATTCTCCTTGTCGCTCTTGCCGCTTATTAACATATACCTACTTTAAAAAAAAAAAATTCTAAACCAGATTCTCTGTGCCTCTTCTGTCTCTTGGTCAGTGGCTCTAGACCGTTCTCTCAGTCTTCAGGAGAAGAGTCCATGTGTTCCTTGGAAATTTGAGCCCAGTTAGGGATGTATGTCGTAGATGGTCATGTGCAAGGAGAAAGAATTGCAAATATTATTATTAGGCACCCATATTTTTTTTCACTTTTTTTTTGTCATCCCACTTGCATTTTTCCATTACTGGTTAATATTTAAGTCCCTGTGGGCTTTTGAATTGTTCCTTAAAACCCTCTGTGTTTGAAAGCTGAGAGTGAATAATTTATGTTTTTTAATGTGTGAAGTTCTATATCTTACAATGACTTTTGAAAACAAATGTGGATACCCCGTGGACAACAACTCTGATTATAGACGTGTTTGTACATTAAATAATATATTTGATTAAGAATTCTGTTTTCTGGGGAGCCTAGGTGGCTCAGTGGGTTAAAGCCTCTGCCTTTGGCTCTGGTCATGATCCCAGGGTCCTGGGATCGAGCCCCGCATCAGGCTCTCTGCTCAGCAGGGAGCCTGCTTCCTCCTCTCTCTCTGCCTGCCTCTCTGCCTACTTGTGATCTCTGTCTGTCAAATAAATAAATAAAATCTTAAAAAAAAAAAAAAAAAAAGGAATTCTGTTTTCTAACCAAAGTGAAAACTGCTCTGAATTCTTCTGGGTTTCTAAGCTCTATAGCATGGAAGAATCCTGGCGATCAAACTTATATAAGGAGAGCATTTTTATGAGTAGACTTACTAAAATATTTTTTTTCCCTGAAGTTCTGGATAGGGTAATCCTACCAAAAAATTTCCATGTATATGCAGCTGTGGACATAATTCTTTTGCTTAATTTTGTTGTATAGAATTCAAACTTCAGAATGGTTTTAAAAGAACCGTGTCAGCTCTTCTTTCAGAGCCTGTAATTGTTGTATTACTCCCTTTGTCTTCCCCTCACAAAAATAACACTCCTCCTTCCTTCCCTCTTGGTGTTTAGTTGAAGTCCTATGAGGACAGCCCTTTTGGGCCTGTTAAATTACCGTCCCAAACTAAGGAGGGTCTTTGTACAGAGTTACCACTATTAGCGGAACTCAGCTGGAACGATGTAGGGAGGGCGGGTCTAGGCTGACAGCGAGACCCTGTTACAGACACCAGGAAGGTTTCGGGTAATACCTTGCCATTCAGTCCTTCCACGTTTCCCCATGGCTATCTGAGACCCTGCTACGTGGAAAGCATAATGAGGGAAATGCAGATTCAGTCCACTGGGAGGTACACGGCACATCCATGAGATTGGCAAAACCAAGACGCCCTGCCACGTCTGGTGTTGGCTTGGACGTGGGATGGCAGCTGCTTCTGTGCAGTGTTGATGGGAGCGTATTGTCCATGTGGAGATTGACTTGAGCGTGTGTTGGGGGGACACTGAAGATGTGCAGCCCCCACGGCCAAGCAGGTCCGCTCCTTGTTATGGACTTGGAAAGCTCTCTTGCCCGGAAGAAGCAGCTGTTTACAGCTGTGTTTAGTAGAGCGCTTTGTCATCCCGAGCAAGTAGAAACGACTGAGCGTCCGTCCGCAAGAGAGTGGACTGCTGGCTGGCGCTGGATTCGTGTCATGGGGTCACACACAGAAAGGACAGAAGGATGAACGTTCTTCATATACGTGGACCATTGGAGGGATTGTAGAAACTTCAGGTGGAACAAACAAAAGGTTGCAGAAAACTGTTTATGGGACGTTTTTAAAAATACCCGAAATGCCACGCATTGGCCTACCAGTGTTTGTGGTCAAGTTTATAGACCTGCGTGGAAATGACAAACACCAGATTCAGGCTAGGGGAAGAGAAGGTGGGGGGTTCCTGGAGTAGAAAACCCAGGGGAGCTGAGCTCTGTTGCTGAGCGTGTTTCCTGTTTGGCGTCTTGTTTTCCTCAGCCGCACAGTGATGCGTTGTCTGTCATTGTCTTGATTTCACATCTTTGTGTGTCTTGAATCCTGCATCATAAACAGAAAAGCTCATTGATACGGTAGCAGAAAAATAACCCCAATTTTTATGCTCTTGTGTCTGTAAGACATCCGGCTGCTAAGACGCAGTGGGCCTCTGGGTCGTTTTGCCAACTGAGTGGGTCGGAGCAGGTCTCTGTGGGCGCCTTCATCGCGAGCTATGCTGCTGTCCCCACAGGCCCTGTCAACGGGAAGTACTGCTGTCCGCAGCTCTTCATCAACCACAGGTGTTTCTCGGGCCCTTACCTGAACAAAGGCCGAATCGCCGAGCTACCTCAGTCGGTGGGACCGGGCAAGTGCGTGCTGGTGCTGAAGGAGGTAAGCCAGGCGCGCGGGGCTCTGCGGCCATGCGTTTCCACAGGCGTCCCGGACACAGACACGATTTCTGAAGGACATAACAGAAATTTGAATCACTTGAGGTGACATTTTACACGCGCTTCCTTCCTTTCTCTCTTTCCTGGGGCGGGAGCTGGTCAGGCAAAGACCAGCCAGGCCCGCAGGCCTGTGGAGGGGCATCTAGACCTTCCTTGCCCAAGTTCTGTGAAATCTTGCAGTGGGTTTAAGGGCTGTCTGTGTGGAGTGGGGGCCCGGGCCTGCAGACTGAAGGTTTCTCTCGAGAGATAAGTAAGCCTGGATGGGTGAGAGAAAGTTCTGTTAGGGATGGCTGCCCCTTGGCCATGTCGGGGGCGGCATGGCCTTTCCCCTCCGTGGGTCATATGCATACGGCGTCTGCCTGCAGGAGGCACCGGCTCACTGCATGGTGGGCTCCAGGCACTTGCCTAAAGCTGGTGTTGTGGGCAAAGCCATGCATCGTTTCAATGGTTCTTTCCCATTTCTCTCCCTGTCTTTCGGGGTCCACCCACAGAGAGAGGTGAGTCCTCGTTACACTGACGGAGGTTTTCTTCTCTGGTCCGTTTTTATAGACTTGCCACAGAGCCCGTGGGGACATGGCTTAGAATTCTGGAACTATTCTGAACTGTTCTTGGGACGTGATCTTTGCTCTTTTCACACGTATCAGTGTTTTCTCTTAAGAAAGAGGACCCCACATAGATGTTCTTCTTCGCATTGAATGTGTTTTAATTCCCGGGGCCCAACAATCCGTTCATGTACCAAACACATGTACCAAACACCAAAGGCCACTTCTTGGAGGCAGGCCCTGTGCCAAGTGCCGTGTCCGAGCACAAGCCATCCCTGCCCCCGGCCTGTTGGGGCTTCACGGCCCTGCTGGGGAGATGGTGTATTCTAGGCTGGCGGTCCGGTGTGGGGGGACAGTCAGGGTGCAGAGCAGAGCGCTTTGGGAGCACAAGGAGTGACAAACAGATGGGAAGGGCCCCTTGCTCTGGCTTGGGCAAAGGGAGGAGTGCCTCCTGTGGGAGCACGGCCGCGGCTGCACAGTTGGGTGTCGGGACAGGGTGCGGTTCCCTCGGCTGGAGGCGACTCAAGGGTACAGAAGAATGTCACAGTTTCAAAAGAACGGAAGAGAGGTCTGGCCTGCCTGACAGGTGAGGCAGGACTGGGTAGCCCTGTAGCTCTAGGGTGGCCTTCTCTGGCCCTCTGAGTGACACCGTGCAAATGCCTTCCCTCCACACGGGGACCTCCGCGTGGTTTCCGACGTCTTTCTCCTTAAAGAGAGTGAGATGGTTGTAGCAGAGGCTGAGCGTGTTAGCTTTTCTAGGCCATCTGCAGAATTAGTAGTTAAAGACTTACACGTTCAGAAAGCAAAAATCTCTTTTAGAGAGAAAATTGAAGTTGTGGTTGAGAAGAAACTCTGAAAAGAAGCTCTGATGGGGCCATTGCTGTGGGTTTTACTTGGGAGCATGGAACCCACAGGGCGTTCAGCGGGGGTCCCATCATTCATGCGCTTCCGGTCGAGGGAGAGACGAACAGGCAGGTCGAGGACTGAAGAGGGGTGAGCGTCTCCGTGCCGTGATGGGGCCGGCGCAGGTGTGTGGAGATCCCCGGGAGTCCCCCATGGTCGGTGCGGAAGGAGGCGCGGGCAGCCTGCCCACAGAAGGCCTGGGCTGTCAGTGGTGCCTGGGGACGGAGGCGGGTAGAGCGGGAAAGAAGGCGCGCGGCACCTTGAGTGTGAAGGACGGACACAGGAAGGGCACAGATCTGGGTGGGCCTTGTCCTAGGCCCCTGGCAGGTGTCCTCAGCAGCTGGAACCCACTTTCATTTAAAGCAGCTCGCCTCCGGCGCCTGGGCCCTGCCTCCCGAAAGTGAGCGGTGCACATCTGGCCCAGCTGAAGTGGCAGTTTGGTCTGTCTCACAGACAAGACATTTGTCGCTATGGAATGATAGTGCTCAAGGCAGGTGGAAGGACAAGGGATGCCTCTGAAAGGCCAAGGTGATACGGACAAGTGGAGGGACCGCTGGTCAGCTCTGGGCGAGGCGGCACGGACCTTGGATCCCCGCAGATGATGGACCAGATCGAGGAAGAGATGAAACCAGGACCGTGTCAGGATTCCCATCATGACATGGAATCACACCCCCGGACCGAGCGTTGCCCACCCCCACCCCACCCCCCCACCGCGGTCCACCGCAAGTGGGTTGTGGGTTTGGGGATGCCTGCCTGCATGTGAGCCTGTTTTTGTCAGGAGGGATCAGGAAGGAGCAGGAAGGCCTGGCAGAAAGGCCGTGAACTGGTGGGTGCCCGTGAAGACGCCTGCAAGGCTCTTGGTGCCGGCGAGCTCCAGGGATCAGCCCGCGGTCCCGGGTCACCTGCCCCGGCTCTGCTCACAGACGCGCTGGCCGGGGTCCAGCCTGTCCTCGGGGCCTGGCTCTTTGGCTCTCCTACACTAGTTTTCACAGTGGTTGTCCCCAACCAATTCCCCGATAGCTGCCAGCAGCGAAACGCAACAGCCAGGCCACAGCCGTTTTCTGATGACAAAACTCGTTTTTTTGCTGATGATCAGAAAATGCATGAGGCAGGAAAAGAAGAAGGAAAAAAAAATAAGCACTTCAGTTCTGTGAGTGCAAGAAAAATGGGAGTTCCAGCCAGCCAATATTTATGCTAATGTGCTCCCTTCAGCTCCAAAACCTCTGTGGTTTCAAATTGCATTTTACTTAAAGAGAACGAGGTAATTGGAGCAAAGACAGAGCACGTTTGCTTCTCAGGCTTTTGGTGGTTTTAGCAGTTAAAGGTTTTCAGGTCTTTAAGAAAGGCAGAGTGACAGCTGTCGTCCCCCCATCTGCTCTGCTCAGAGGTGGCTGACCTGTGTGCCTGTGGCCAGAGCCGGCCTTGGGCAAGTGAAATGCAGGTGGAGAAAAGGGTCGTCACTTCCCAGAGGGTGGACTAGCAGGGAGTGCTCTCCTCCAGTGAATGAGATTTCTCTGTCTGGTTGGCTTCTGTTGTCTTCGTAGCTCTGGGGCCTCAGCAGGTGTGGAGTGAGTGGTGTGGGGCCTGCAGGTGCGCTGTGGTCCGGGCATGGCTCTCCAGCTGTCCACGACCACTCTAGCGTGTTTCAGATATGAAGGCGCTGGCTGACTCTGCGCGCAGCCGAGGCTCCCTGAGCGTGTGCCACACCAGGGACCCTTCCCGTGCTGGAGCCTGGCAGGGAATCACGGTCCCTCCGCCTTTCGTTCATTCAGGCCCCGGGAATGCCTGGGTCATACCCTCGTGCCAGGTGGGCTCTGTTCTTGGAGTGGGGGTCACGGTGGGCAAGAGATACGGCCCGTCATTTGGTGAAGTGACAGCCGCTTGCAGACCAGGAAGGGTCTGGTCTGTCACCCTCTCAGCCTGTCTCACCCTAGCAAACCAGCACAGTGCACATACACAGCAGAGATGTGTGCCAGGTTAGAAGAACGCCCTAGTTCCGTGTTCCTTGGGGTCCGCGGGAGGCATAGGCATGTGGCCTATAAATCTGGAAGCAGGGTCACGTGTTAGGCAGTAAGGAAGAGGGTGGAAAGAGATGCCTTCTCTAGAGGCCCCCCTTTTTATATACCCCGTGGTGTCCTTCCTGGTCTCACTGTGACCGCCTCCTGTGCTCAGGCTCAGGACCTGGGATCGCAGACCCCTTCTCCCTGGCTGGCAGGGGCGGAGGACCCCCGCCCGATAGGCATCTGGCAGTTATCTCCGACTGTGTGAGCCCCTATGACGTGTAGCCAACGTCAGGCAGTCAGGGGCAGTGGGTCTCGAGCATCACAGCAGAGGGTTGAAATAGTGAACGTCGGGTCTGACGCAGGAGGCGAGTTTGCAGACCTGCCCTTCCTGCAGGTTCTGGACACTGTTCCCACGGCCCTATGCTTCACGGGCGCCAGCAGTGGGCTCTGGAGGCCTCCCTGTTTCCGGAGTCGGGCAGCGCGCCGGCCTCCCCTGCCCCGTCCGAGGTGCCTGCCTGCAAATGGTGCCCCGCAGGGGAGAGTGAGCGCCGCACCCTCCCGGCTTTCCGGTGGGTTCCGACAGCTGGAGTTTGGCTTCAGTTGAGGCTCGCGGTTCATGTTTCTGCCACATGGTTGACCCGTGAAGCTCTTTCCCTCAGTCTCTTGGTTTTGATTACTGTGTTTATTTCCCACGTTTGGGGAGTCCTGGGATGACTTGTTTGACTTTCCCTTCATTGTATATCATCGAGCGTTTGTTCTTGGCTCCTTGTCACAACTTGCACTTAAAAACTGGAATGACTTCATGTGGGAACCCAGAAAAGGAATCCAAAGCAGCCTTGGCTGTTCATGTAAATGGTGCCATACTGCATGTGACGACGGTCCCTTCTGTCCCTCAGAAGAGGCTTGTGTTCATTAGTATAAACGGAGAAGGTGGAGTGGGTCACAGGGTAATGTGGCCTCATATGAAGGACTCAGGCTCTGTGGTAATGTCAGAGGAAAAGTCTTGTCTAGGTGATGTCTCGTTACGTCTGTCAACAAAATCCAAGATGGCGCCCTGGCTCTGGGTGGCATCGTGTGGTGGCTCCGTTGCTGCTGTCTTAAGCTTATGCTGAACACCAGCCCGTAAAGAACAAAGCACCAAGCCTGTGTGCGGGCATAAACTGTCACACACACGTCACCTGTGAAGCCGGACTTCACAGCATGCTGGCCAGTGTCTGGGAAGGTTGGCAAAGCTTAAGTTTTTGTTATTTGCCTGTCAGGAAGGTAAGATCCCTTCATGGAACTTTCTCATCATGCTGTAGGATAGGACTTTGTAGCAAAGAAAGTCAGGAGCAAATATTACCTCCTGGGTCTCTATCCACACATATTTTGTGTATTTTATGGTATCAAAGATATCCTTGGGGTGAATTAGTCACTAATTTCTAGATGTCAGTTTGATCTTAACTATTTTTAAATAACTTTCAAATATATTTTTAAATATTTTTAACTCCTTTCGGAGCTCATATTGAAATTCATTGAAAAAATTAAAAAAAAAACTTACTGAATTCCCGCTATTGGTGGGTATAATTGTGACTACTATGAATACAGCAGCAAACAAAATACAGTCCCTCATGTCTCGTGGGAGTGGACAATAAACAAATAAGCTGATAAATATTGGAGACAGGGAGTGTTTCTTTTGGACTATGGACATGGACTGTGAAAAGAGCAGAATTCATGGAGGTGTCCTAAGTCGGCTATGAGCACTAAGAAGAGAGACGTTGCTGAGAAGGGGAAGCCGTCAGATGGATAAAATCTGTCTTATTTGAACAGAATGCCCACCGAGCATCCCAGTGGAGGTGGACACACAAGTCTGGAGCTGGGGAAAGGTTTAGGATGGAAATAGAAATTTAGGAACCATTAGTTTGTGAGTCTGCGCCCATGCTGAAAGCCAGGTGCACCGCAGAGTGAAGTAGACAGTCCAAGGACTTGAGCCCTGAGTCCCACTGTTATTTGTGGGAGGAGGCACAGGGGGACCCAGGGAAAGCGAGCTGGGATTCAGGAAGCCCCGGAGAGGCTGGTGTCTTGGAGGTAGAGGAGAGGGTGCTCACCAAGGAAGGTGTGAGGGCACTGCCTCGAGCCACCAGCAGGGCTGGATAAGAGCAGAACCAAGGATGGCTGTTCTTCGGTGATGCGGGCACGTTGTGGGCGTGGGAGCGCCCCTGGATGGGTGCTGGAGAGTGCTGGAGGAGAGGAGGACCCCCAAGTGCAGACAGTCTAGAAAGAGAAGGGAGAGTGACCAAGGTGGCTGCAGGAAGATGAGAGAGGAAGGGAGAGTTGTCACGGTTGAGGGTGGGACCATGGACTGGTTTCTGCAGGAAGGGAAGCTGTCCCGCAGAGGAGGGAAGTTGATGGTGTCGGAGAGGCGGGTGGCTGGTCTGCTCGGGCTGCTACAGCCGATGCCGCAGACGTGCTCAGAGAGCAGACATGTGTGCCTCACAGCTCTGGAGGCAGGAACCTGAGGTTGGGGTGCCCGCAGAGCAGGTCCTGCTTTGCATGGGGCTGGCTGCCTCTTCGCGGTGTCCTCACACGGTGGGAGAGAGAATAGGCGCTCGGGTCTCTTCTCACAAAGTTATACTCCAGCACAGGGGTGCCAACCTCATGACCTCATGGAGCCCTAATCTTCCCCCAAGGGCCCCATCCCTAATGCCTTCGCATGGAGGTTAGCATTTGAACATATGAATAGGGGCTGGGGTGCACAGTGTTCAGTCCAGAGCAGAAGGGAAAACTATAGGGTGAAGAATATTCTGGAAAGCATTTGGGGCTCTAGGATATGTCGCTGATGATAGAGGGCAGAATGGACGCATTGGGAGCATACTGAGGGGCTTGAGATTGGGTCATACTAGGGGGAAATGCAGAGTCATATGGGAACAGATTCTGGGTGTAAAGAATGTTCTAGAAGTGATGGGTTTCTGGTGACTGAGGTGAATGAAGATTTAGGGTCTGGTGGGATTCTCCTGTTGGCCTTCCAGGGGGAGGTAGAGAATTCCTGGGAATTATAGTCTCTTTTGGGAAATGATCTTTCAATCAAGTTGAAGTGATGAAGCCAGGAGTTCATTGGCATGGGATTGGGTTGGAGGAAAGGCTACCTACCAGGGCAGCCCAGGGGCTTCCTAGCCTTGCCGCTGGGACAGAGGGAGCACCTCCCCTCCAGAGTAGTGGGCTGCCAGGGGAGGTCAGCCTTCCGTTGAGGATCGAATGAAAGTCGAAATCAGTTTTGGCCAAAGCAGTAGAGTTCTCCACTTGGTAAAACGTCTAATTATTATTGTTAGTAGTAACATTTTTGCAACAACAAAAGGGGTGAGGAACATAAAGTTTATCATTAGATAATATTTAGTATTATATGCAGCATTTGCAAAGGAATGTGCATAGGGCCGTCAGTTTTTGAGGAGACGAAATGAAAACACGTAGTTTTCAGGAGTAAATCACTTGAAAAGGTTATTTCCTTTCTGAGGCTCAAAACCCTATGGATGGAGAAAGTGCTGATTAAGCACGAACAATTCTTTATCATTTTACAGGGGAATAAAAACAACCAACCTATTTATAAAACTAGCTCCATTCCATCTGATTTTGAACTTGAAAAGGAGAAATGTTTGAGGCCCACAAGGGCCTTTGATGGTCCCAGTTCCTGTAAAAAGCGAATTATTGTAACCATGGCTCTTGGAGGCGCTGCAGAGAAAGGTCTGTTGGAGCAAAGTGAGCGTGTGGGGGAGGCTGCTCTGTGTCCAGATCCTTTTTCTGACCTCTCGACCTCCCCAAGAGGGAATATTCTCCTTCATGTTTCTACAGGAGCCAGTCTCCCCCAAAGAGAGGCCTCCCCACAGTCACTAGAATTTAGCAAATTACATACTTTCAAAGTTGAGAATCTGTCTCTTTTCCATTAAATCAGCCGAACTCAAGCTGTGGGAGCCATATTTGCTTTCTAAAGTGTTTTCTGATTTTGACACTCAAAGAAATAATTTTCTTATTAAGTGGTTCCCTGCACTTTCAACATTGTTCTGACTTTGATCATATGATACAGTTGAGGTTGGAAATTATCTAAATTACTTTGGTGTTTTGGGAGTTTTCATGACCGTGGATATGAAAGGAAATCACGGAATCACGTAATTTCATGATGTGAACAAAAAAAATTCCCACTAATTTACATAATCTTCTGAGCGCCCGAAAGGGGAGGCGTTGGGGGAAGAAACCCACGTTGGTTGAGTGGCTCCTGTGTGCCCCACACGATGTGCAGAGTGAGTTCCTGTGGCTGGCATGGCCTACCTGTGTTCTCCCTCCACTGACCCCTCCCCACCCCCACACACCTGACCCACTCCCCACTTTCTGCATAAGCACTTGTTCCTGCAGAGCAGAGGGAGGGAAAGCAAGGAGAGAGGTGCTGCAGGCCCAGGCGATGGAACGCAGGGCTGGATTCCTCAGAGACCCAGTGAGATGGGAGTGCTAATTGGATTTGGTGGCAGGTCCTCGGTGACCTTCCCAGAGCACTCGTGTGTCGTGGTTGAAGAGGAATCGGATTTGGGTCAGTCGAGAATGGAATTGAAGCAGCGGAATTTAAAAGTACAGAGTACTTTTATGAGAAGTTGTGTTCTGAAAAGGAATCGGTGGCAAGAAAGTCAAGGAGCTTTGACACAGCGTTATTTTGCAAAGTTGTGAAGACTGACACATCCATGGGGGCTGGCGGGGATAGGAAGGTGGATAGTTTTTTTATGGCTTGGCAAGGACTGGGTTGATACTGAGATTTGGGCTACCTTTAAACATTTTTTGTGTGCCAAGATGTGTTCGCTTTTATTTTTCATGACATTCCTGTTGTAGAGAAGGAAAATCTCTACTTTTAGGTTTAGTGACTGGGACATGTGAATTAAACTGACCACAAAACACATCAGTAGGAGGAAAGGTTTATGTTGTGTGCACAGGGGCTCACAGAAAATAAGTGAAAACCCAGGGAGGCCATTATGCTTGAGATGTTTCCGTACCATTTAGCAAACGGCAGTGCAGTTAGAAGAGGGGAGAGACTGAGGAAAAAGGGGTTCAGGCTTCTAGGGTGCTAAACTGTGGGAAGGCAAGTATAAGGGAGACTAATGGAAGTTGAGGTTTCTTTTAGTAAAGTTGGTTTCTGCAGAGTCATCTCAGGGACATCTTGCTTTCTCCAGTGACAAGGGTTGCTCTCTTCTTCCTCCTCCGGGTATGAAGGGACACCTGGGCCATGCTTCTAGGCAGAAAAGGGCAGAATGGAGAGTTCCTCCTGTGCGTAGTTCTCAGTTGCCTTCAACTCAAAATAATCCTATGCCAAAATGGCATATTTTGGGTGGAATGTTCTGATCCCCTTATGAGCCAGATAAATGGCAGTGTCCCCATCATACAGGAGGAAAGCCAGTCGGGCACCCCAAGAACTCATCCTTCTACAGGATGGAACTGGGGTTCGAGCCCAGATCTGTTCAACAGCAGAGGTGAGACTTCTGCGTGAGGTGTGTTCTCCACCACCCATGTCATGGACTCCAAGAAGCCGAGGGAAGGTTGCGTGGAGCATGAGTTTCTTCCTGGAGTTACCCCAACACCTGTACACGCGTTTCTTGGGAATAGTGTTTATTAACTTCACACCCGCATCCTGCTAGCTAATTGGGGGCAGGGTCCACGCAACCCCTTGTGATCAAGGGCGTAATCCAGTGACCTGAGTCACCGTGTGGTACAGGGAGCAGTAATTCTGACTCTGGACGGTGGTAACAGCTGCCAGATGAGTTGTTTTCCCAGAGGTAGCTGTCCCATGCTAAGGCGTCACAAGCAGAAGAGTGATTGAGCTCACAGTCCCGAAGTCTGATAGCGGGCCTGCTGAATTTGGCAATGCGTGGCGTGGCATCGGAAATGCCATGGGAAAATTATTCAATATTGGACGCTTTTGACAACTTAATGGCTGCCTGTTCCCAGGCTGAATGGAACGCTGGAAGGCATTTTCTTCTCACCGTCTCCAAATACATTTCGTTCTGCAGCGAATAACATGTAGCTCTGGGCCCTTCCTCGTGAAACACAATGGAAAGAATTGGTTTAAATTTTATTGTCTGTTGATAAATACTTTGTGCATTATTTCAGCCAATTCTAATTGGATTTATTTTTAAACTCGATTTCTGCAAATGGTACTGACAGTAAACAATAAATCAGATGATTACTCTAACACAGAAAACATAAACACCGCAAAACTGCTTGTATGGCCTTGTTTTGGCCTCTTAGTGCCTCGGCTGAGTGGACGGCCCATGGGCTCCTGCCAGGGATTTATAGGAACCTGGCAACATAGCAGAGCGCTGACCGGGCTCAGAAAAGACACTTGCATGCTCATTGCACCGTTTGAAATACTGTAAAGATTGACTCTTCTGTTATAATAGGGAGCTTTGTTGTTTTTCAGAATTAAATCAGGGTGCAGAGCACGCCAGTGCCACAGACACTGCGACGGAAATATCCGGGCCACATACGTCGATCTCCATCCTCCCCTGATACCATGTGGTGTCCTCCCCAAAGGCAGCAGGGGCTTCGGCAGTAACTCCAGTCATGGCGTTTCTCACCCCCCTCCCCAGGGGTGTGTGTTTTGCTCAGAAACCTGCAACATGAGCTCAGGGCCTGGCAGGTTCCCCTCAAGGAAGGAAGACCCCGCAGGCGTGCCAGGCACAGTGACCCGTTCCTGCTGCCACTACGGGGGGCTCACACATGGCAGAGCCTCAGCAAGGGGTCTTTCGGGCAACTTCACAGTGTGGGGGGGGTTCCTTTGGAGGCTGCATTGTACCTCCCGTTCTTCACACGGTATGTCCAAGTGGCAGCTTCTCTGGAACATGCCAGAACTTGCAGACGTTTGTGGTTAATGATAACTGGCTTACAGAAATGGGGGGCTGCCCCGTGGGATCTGAATTCTATGGCCTTTCCGTTCAAGGGGCACATCGAGGTTAATAGGAACGTGGGACCTTCGCAGAGCCCGCATGGGTTCACAGAGCGGAATGTCCCGTCTTTCTGGGAGTGTTACAGGAGGCACCGACCACCGGTGGATTTCCTTGGGCTGGGAATTCGGAATAAAGGTGAGGTTTGAGGAAATAGGAGACAGGAGAGTATTGGTTACTCCACACGGTCCTTCGAAGCGCTTGCATCTCAGAGCGCTGTCCTCCTGTGAATCGTCCGTATACTGAGCTGGCGTCAGGTGATTTTCAGATACTTGGTTCGTCTCCGGACAGATATCTGAAGTCTGCTCAGAATTGTCGGTGCAGATCTGTTCTGTTGCCTCCGTCCCACTGATTCCTTTTGAAATTTATTTTCAAAAATGAAAAATTCTCAGTAGCCGATCTCATTGCGACGTAACGCCGTTGGCTCTTTAGAGGAAATAGATCCGCTTTTCTTCAGTCAGACACGACAGGGAGGGTCTGCTGTCCCCTCTGGCCAGTGGTCCACACTCCCGCCAGAGGGACTGGATTTTGCCACCCTCTGGACCCCATGGGTGGTGAGCTGAGTCGTTGTCCAGCTGCGGAAAATGCTCTGCCCCACTTAGCAGATGTGTGTGGCCAACGCGCGTTGTCCGCTGGGTGGTTGGGGCAGCATTCTCGTCTTAGCAGGGGTGGATAGGGCTGAAGTTCATTGCTGCTCTTTTCTCCCCCACAGGTTCTTAGCATGATCATCAATGCGGCTTACAAGCCTGGAAGGGTGTTGAGAGAATTACAGCTGGTGGAAGATCCACACTGGAATTTTCAGGAGGAGACGCTGAAGGCAAAGTAGGTGTTCTCAGTTCTGGGAGACAAGGTCTGGTAAGCGCCTGCTCCTTTGAAACTCGTCCTTCCTCTTCCTGACACAGCCCGCAGAAGTGGGAACAAATGGGAGGGGCCGTCATTCTTTAGTTCTGGGCGCTGTGTACAGATTTATTGGCATTTCTGTTTCACGGAGTTGCCTTAAGCCTTGGGATTCCGGAACTAAAGGAGAGATTTAACTGTTGTGATTAATGTTCAGAGTCAGAATGTCCTGTGTGTCAGGGTCAACAGATTATTTGATCAGAAGGGGAACAGTTATGAAAGAGAGGATATCCATTGTCATTATTTGTGATTCACGGACAACTCTTAACATTTGATACCGTGAGGAGCTCTGCCAGATACAGATAGAAGTTCTTTGCTCTGAGAGTTGGCAGTGTTAAAAGATAAAAAAAACCCGATCCTCTGCTTGGTTTCGGTGAATGGGCTGTGGGTTGAAATGTAGTTGTTCCCTCTTATTTGCAAATAGGCTAACTGGAAAGATGGTATTTTGGCCTTGCTCTAAGTTTCTCGAGCTCTGAAGTTGAGCCTGGTGGATCAACTGGGGCCTGAAGTTGGCCCCTGCTGGATCGATAAGCTTGAGCACGGTGTTTAGAAGGCGGAGAGAAGAAGGTCCATTTGTCAAGATAATTTTCTGTAATAATCGCTTCAACTTTGGGTCCTTGGTATTCGTTTAGCTTTTCCTCAGAATAGATCTGACTGGTCAACTTGTTGTGGAACAGCGTCCTCACGTATCTTCAGATGTGACATTTGGGAAATGAGATCTTTCTGAGCAGGGACGCACGTTCTGCGACGAGAGTGTGGCTGAGCTCCCTTTTAAAGAAAGCACCTGTCCTGCTCATGTGAAAGTTGAGGGATGTGAAGTGGTTTGTTTGACGGGTTTTATCCTCCCCTGTGGTTTACTGACCACGCTGGTCCTGAGTAAGGATGGCGGGATGCCCCTAGGCCACTCTCCCTTCACTGTCTTCTCCACTCAGCATTTCCTAGTTTCTTTTTTGATCACGTCTGTAATTTTAGACGCTATAAATGTCATTTGTGGTCTAACAATGCACTGCCAAGTCACAGGCATCAGAGGGAATGCGTGTTAGTTGGGAGAACGTTTATTTGTGTGAAGTGGCTTGTCAGTGAGAGGTGGCACGTATCTCCTCCTTCCCGAGAAGTATTTAAATGAGCCTCCCCTATAAATTACCTGAGAGGCTATGATTAATGGGAAAAATTAATGATCTCTTCCAGCCATACTAAATCTTTTCCTTCTGTAATTAGTGTGGTTTGTTAACATTTTACTTTTTTTTAATAGAAATAAATGTAAGCAACTGAATTTATTTAAAAAAAAAAAACAATACATGAGCATTACCTGTAGTGCAGAAAAAACTAAAGCAGGTTTTTCACCAGCTGAATGTTCCTTATCTTTCTACTTCAACTGAGGGGGAGATCAGCAGCACCTCGACATTTTCTAAGGTCAATGCCCCGGAAAGTGGTGGCCAAAAACCCAAGCATGTGTTGGTACAGAGAAACACTTGCTTTAAACAGTTTCTGTAAGATTCCGTACCTCCCAAACACACCTCACGGATAAGGAAATAGGACAAGGACAAAAATCTTAAACCCCATTAAAATCGCCCCTGTTGCTAAACAAGCCAGAAAGTTGCTCCATGTACCAGAATGATAGGGAGAGTTAATTTTGCGGTGTTGGCACTCATTTTCACGTTACCAAGTCGATTAGAGCGTTTATGAAATCCAGCCTCATACAGTCAAAACTGACACGGGCAGTCAGCCCTGCCTGGTCATGAAGGCGATGTGTTACCTATTAGATCGTAGACGATGGTGAGTTCCTTAAGCTGGATCTTACGTGGCAGCTTACAACGAGAATGTGTCTGTCTGCCCCGGGTTTCGAGAGTTCTGCATCACGGTGGCGTCTCAAAAGCAGCCGCTGATGATGACAGATTTACAGGTGGGAGGGAGTGTTCCTTCTGAGGGTACTGTGTGCTGAGTCACCTCTTTGCTTCTGATGTAAAATGACAACATTTTAGATCTTGACAACTTGGCTGTTTTCTTTGGTGCAAATGAGAGGAGAGAGCCCGGACTTCTTCCCATTTTGCTGAAAGGCTGAAACGCATCCTGTCCTGAATAAATTAACCTCCTAGAGATGGGGACTCGCATTTAAGGCATTTGGTTGTCTGGGTCCCTGTCCTCCAATGACAGTATCACAGGGAGTGCTTTCAGGGGGAAAGGACAGGAGATCACCAACCCTGGGGTTTGGGAGGGCAGTCGCTGAGCAGTTGGGGTTTCTGACTCGTTCTTCCTCGTCTGAAGAGAAAAGACCCATTTTCTTGAGAGGATGGAGGTGCCGTTGAAAAGGTTTGACCTGTGCGTAGGAGAAAAACTTAACATCGTCATCTTCTGTCCCTTGATGATTTTCCCCCTATTTATCTAACAGCCACACCGTTTATACTTAAAGAACTTAACTGCAGTATTGAGCACCGGGTAAGGAGTCTGTATCGAGAGTCTTCAGCTTATATTGAAAGGCAAAACCCAGGTAGCTCTGGTTCCGAAGAGAAAGTAGGTTCTTACGTAGTTCATTCAGCAGTCCTGGAAGAGAACATTTCTCTCCAGTGCATTTCCATATACTAAATTGACCTATATTAGTTTGAATTTCAGGAGGAAGAATTTAGGCTATATGTTAGGGGGATAAAAAAAAATAATTTCAACCATGCGCATCTAGAGACATTTAAATGTTTTCCGACATGTTCTAGAATCTTCTTGGGGGGGAGAAAGACTGTTAACTCTGCTTTGAGGGGCTTTTGTGATCTTCTTTATAAAATCTAGGTAAAGGCTTAATACATTTTCCCAGTCCTTTGTTACAGTTACTCAGAATATTTAAAGAGGAATTGTCCTGTAACTGGAGGGAATGAGACTTCTTTATCACTTAGGCAGACGCAGGGGAAATCACAACTTCGAGGTGAGTCACACTTGGCTCTATAGAAACGATAGTTTGGTTTCTTTTTCATAAGCAGTTACTGATTTTTTATGTGTTTCTATTTCCCTTTTTTTTTTGGTCTTTTACTCGTGCTTCTATTTTGTGAGTAGCAAGATGTAATATTTGGCAACAAAATGATTTGTGTGAAAAAGGAGTTGGAAACAGAGACTTTTCGTTGAAAAAAAATTATTAGTTCATTTGTTAATTTTAACCTCGCTCATATTTGTGTGATCGCTCTCCTGAAAACGTGCTGTAAACATTCCAGGAAGCAGGCGCTGAACCAGTTTGTGGAACACAAGCCCGAGTTCCTGTGCGCGCTTAAGTTCCTCAGGTTATGGGCCTGGTGTTTCCGCTTCCGACACAGACCGGTTTAGGGTGTTCTGAATTGGATGGGGTCTTTCCGAAATAAGCGCACACATACCCCCTTTCTTACTCAGAGTTCTCATTCCTTGAAGTGCAGGAATCTAGAAAAAAGGCAGAAGTTTCTGAACGGTTGTGTCTCATAAGACCAGAAGCCAGTGAACCAGAGCGTTGCCCATAGTTCTGAAGATCACAGAGATGTGGCAATGAAGGAAAGGCTCGCTTCTGTAGGAAGTCAGGACCATAGCTCACTGTGGCTAAGGAGCGGAGTGATGGTCTCCCAGCACGTGAAGCTTCTCTGTCTCCACAGAGTTGAGTTCTTACTTCAGAATTCTGCCTCAGGTCATAGATTCAGCCTGCGGGAGTAGAACCTGGTTTTACGCTCTCACAGCCCCATCGCTGCCTCACCAAGTTCTGTTAGAAGGTCTTGCTCTGGGGTCATTTTGCAAGTGAATGATAGAACTTAGGCCAAGTTGGAGTCCTCCCTCTTGGATCCTCCTGGAATTCAAGAGTGGATTGTTACATCAGTGTTGGGTTTTTCACTCTGTATTTCCTTTTGGCTCAAAATCCATTTTGGGTTTTTCTCAGGGGGAAGAGGTGAATATTTTCCAGCATCCTTGTTTCTCTGTCTTCATCTCTCTTTTTCCACCCTGCCTGATGTACTCACATGTGGAAATAAACCCCCACTTTGATTGGTAGGAAGATACTGGAAGACCATTCATACTTCCTTCTTGATGGCAAGAAGAAAAAAACCTTTTCTGTACCCTGTAATGTTCAGTTCCTGGGAGCCTGCAAATTAAACTGACAGAGGACTGATGAGCAAGAGAAAAGACTTTACTCACAGGTGCACCATGCACTCACACAGGAGTGCTTCCTGATGAGGAACTTGAAGGGGCAGTTAGGATCTGGAGCTTATGTGTATGTTACCCCTAGCTTAGTAGGGGAAAGAGAGTATGGAGCAAAGGCCCTTAGGGGAAGAACACATAGGTTTCTTTCTTTCTTTCTTTTTTCTTTTTTTAAGATTTTATTTATTTTTTTGACAGAGAGAGAGAGAGCGATCACAAGTAGGCAGAGAGGCAGGCAGAGAGAGAGGGGGAAACAGGCTCCCTGCTGAGCAGAGAGCCCGATGCGGGGCTTGATCCTAGGACCCTGAGATCATGACCTGAGCCTAAGGCAGAGACTTAACCCACTGAGCCACCCAGGCGCCCCCAAATAGGTTTCTTTATGAAAGACATAGGAGTTTTTAGGAGAACAAATAGAAGATAAGAAAGTTTGTGAAAAAGTTGGTTTATACGGGCACAAGCAGTCTTTGTTTTTCATGGCCGTGAAACTCCTCAGAGGGGATTTATGGTAGGTTTACTCTGGTCTCTCCCCTAGGGTTAGAAGCCACTCCAAAGAGGGAACTTAAGGTAGTCCTCGTTTCTCAGAAGTTTCTGCTTTTAGTCAGCTCATGGAGGCTCTGGGAAAGCTGCTTTTTGCGTCTTTGGATCTCAGCCGTCTTCACCTTAAAATCATCTCTGTGTCGGCTCTGGGGTTCTGAGCGGGTCCCCACAGTGTCAGCCGGGGAGAGGATCCCTCCTGCATCCCTCTGCTTTCTGGCGTCCTGTGCTGTTTCATAGTGGGTGTCTGAGACCTCTGTCACCCAGCCTGTCCTCAGGCGCCCTGCTAGTAAAGACAGGATCACGTTCCGCATGTCTCTGGAGGCTCAGTAATGCAGAGGTGGACCGGGAATGGGGGCGGTCTTCAGAATGATGGAGGTGGAGCTCCTCTGTTGGCTGCTCACCACACATCTCCCTGGGTCCCTCCCTTCTTTATCTTTGCTTCCTGTCATGCTGTGTCAGTTCTGACCCAGTTGCTGTTCAGTTCTGACCCAGTGATCTTTCACTTCTTTTTCCCTCCTTCCTTCCTTTCCTCTCCCCTCCCTCCCTTCCTTCCTTCCTTCCTTCCTTCTGAGACCAGGGAGTTTTCTGCTATGTACTATCTGGATCATGTCTTCCAGTGTTTTCCTCTCCTCACAGAACTTGTGCTCCATGCTTTAAGAACCTTACCTTGTGTTTACAACAGCCTTGCTGGTCCTTTTACTAAGTTCCCCGGCAGACGGTCCTTCCCTCCGGACTCACATTGACAGGATAAAGCAAGGAGCTTTATCCTGTGCTTTGAGCTGTTCCCCTCCTGTTCTGCCTACGGAAGTGTGTCCCTGGCGTACTGTTTGTCAGCCTTTCACTATGGGGAGAGCTGCAGAACGGATTCTACTGTCACCTGCCGTACAGGCTAGAGAGGGGACCGCGGTGGCGCCCCTCAGTTTGTGCCCTGGGTGCTGCCTGCCCGCCTCTCCACGTCTGGCGGAGCTCCTGACGCCTGACCTGCCCGTGATGCCCCGGGAGACTGTGAGGATCGGATGGTCCCGTTGTACGGAGTCTCAGAGAACACAGAAATGACCCTGTCATGTGCAGTCATGCTGCTAAACCCCAGCCGATGGGTACAATCCTAGAGCCGCCTTTTGCCTGTGTTTCTGGGTAGATTGGTAGTTCTGTGTGTTTAGTGCATCTTCACGAACAAGAGTTGTGCGACACTTGCCCTCATTGTCGGCCGGCTCCAGACAGGCCAGGTTACTGGTTCAGACAGGAGCTGTAAGGTCCAATGTGTCTTTCCCGCACTGCATGAAAATCCGAAAGCGAATGCCCGTGCTGACCCGCAGCACTCGAAAACAGATGGAAGTCGTGGTATACACTAAGCTGAAAGTAGTTTGAGTCAATATACACCTAACATTTTTATTATTTCTTCTCTATGTGTTTATCTGGAAACAATCTCAAACTTCTAGAAAAATGACGTTTAAATTATATAAACAATTTATTACGATTACATTCTTTTTCCTGCTGGATTTCAGAGTGAGTTGTTGGCATGATGACCCATCGCCCCCCAGTCCGTAACCATTTGCTACCAGCAAGGACGCTCTCCCACATAATCAGAATCAGAATGGTGGTGCACACAGGTGGTCCTCACACCGCACTCGTGTCTCCGCTGTCCTAGTGTTGTCCCTCGGGCAAAACCGGGGCACTGGGCTGCCCTGTCTCTTAGGGTCCCCTTGCTCCCCAACAGTTGCTCGGACTTTTTCCTGACCTTCATGACCTTGATATTTGTGGACGGTGGGGACACGTTGCAGAACGCTGCTTCTTCGGGAGTTTTTTTCATGTTTCTGCACGACGGGGTTCAGGGGGTGTATGGGGAGTATCACAGGAGTAAGGATGTTCTGCTCACAGCACCCTGCTGGCTGACGCCCATCTCTGTGCACCCCCTCCCTGGGGGTGTTTACTTTGATCACCTAATTAAGGGACGTCTGCTATGCTGCTGTGGGGCAGAGGCAGCTGGTGGGGGGATGCTCCGTACTATGTAAATATCCCTCTTTGTCAGGCTTTCAGCCTTTTCAGAGCCTTGTTTGTGTCTGTGTGAGTTCAGGGGCTCCTCTTTCGCTTAGTGGGGTGACGTCATCAGCTTACTCTGATGCTCGGGTTGGCCCAGATTTGGCCAGTGGGGACCATACCCAGCAGGCTTTTTTTTTTTTTTTTAAAGATTTTATTTATTTTTTTGAGAGAGGGAAGAGAGAGAACGAGCAGGGGGAGAGGGAGAGGGAGAAGCAGACTCCCCGATGAGAAGGGAGCCAGATGCAGGATTCTATCCTGGGACCCGATATCATGCCCAGAAGCTAACGGACAGAGCCACCCAGAGCCACCCAGGCGCCCCCACGCTCCGCCAGCGGGCTTTGTGTTTATCGCCTTGACCTTTCTCATCAGTGTTTGATACTTGGTTATTTTCTGACCCAGTGAACTGTTCCCGGATCATCTTGTTCTTTCTCTGCCTAGTCCTGGACTTAGCGACCTGTCTGAGGAGACTTGGTTGTTTTTTGTTTGTTTGTTTTTGTTGTTGTTGTTGTTGTTTGTTTGTTTTTGGTGGGAGGAGGTGAAAAACGATATTTAGCAGCCAAGTTTGGACACGTAAGTGCACCGCTGTTGAGGTGTTGTGTCTCTTGGGCTTTCTCGTTGGACAGAGCAGTGACATTTGTGTGTGTGTGTGTGTGTGTGTGTGTGTGTGTGTAGACGTACATATGTGAGTGTCTAGACATACACATGTACAAAAAGAAATTGACATTTATATTTACTTCTGTGTCTGTTGGGTCGGGAGGCCTCATGACCTCCTCCATGGTCTGAATTTTCCTACAAGGGCTGTGGGGACTGAGTGCTATGATTTCACTCTGGGCTGAGACTGATCCCGGTGACGTAGTAAGGACACGCAGCGAGGTCGTGAGGAAGAAAGAGGCAGGTGGGGTCTGGAAGGATCTCCGTGTCAGGCGTCCCTCTGCTTGCTCTGCTTCCCCAGCAGCGGAAGTGACTGTCACGGGACGATTCCATCCAGAGAAGCCCAGGCCGAGGCTCTTCTTGGGAGCTGGTCCCACGGGCAACACGCTGCCTGGTGTGGACCAGCCAAGCAAGCAGGTCCCGTTTTCAGCACAAAACACATGGTTTGCCCAGGCCGGGCGCAGTTTAGCGCCTGGATGACCTCCAAAATGCGGTTCCCAGACACCAGCCATAGCGACTAGCTTCTCTAGAGACTGCAGCGACAGGCCTGCGAGCCTGGCCTTTCTTGCTCGCTTGTGACCGAATTCGAGCTCCGATTCCCCCTCTTCGACCAGCCTAACACCGTGGGGGGGTCCCCTCTGGCCTTTTCCTCTCCTGTATTTGCACCCACCCCCCAACACAAGGGGACACCTGGTTGGCCTGTCTCTACTCTGTTGTGTTTGGTCAGGCCCCGCTCTGGAACCTGTTTCCTGTCCCTTTGTCCCTTCACCCCTATCCGGGCCATCGCACCTGACCCGTGCCGGGCTGTCCACAGGGGCAGACATCCTCTGTGTTCTGAGCAGGACGGAGATGCTGTCATCCTGCCTCCATCCTCACCTGCCACGCGTCTGGATCCTCTTAATTAAGGAGGGCCCTTGGAACAACACCCGTGGGAGAGGGGGAGATGGACCATAGCCCACGGGCTCCTCTGGCATTGGAATGGCCCTCCATGGTCGTCCCGAGGCGGGCCCAAGTGGCCAGGCCCTTTTGCTCCATCACAATGACTCACGGCATGGGGGCTGCCCACAGGAGGGGGGAGGGCGAGCTCTTGGAGCTGGACAGAGCCTCTAGGGCCTGCGTCTGCGCCAGCAGTGGGAATGGGAGGTCCTGGCAGCCCCACCAGTGTTTCCCGCATCCACCCACCCCGGGGCCAGGACACCGTGGGTCCCACCCAGCCTCTCCTGCCTGCACACCTTCCCTGCCCAGTCTCCCTGCCCTCCTCCTCCACCACCATGGCTATTTGATGGGTTTGTTCCAGAAGGGCAGGCAAGGAGAGGGGATTCTGTTACTTTTAAACCATACCAGGATCCTATTTTCATAAACTTGGATTGGCGTTTCCTAAATGAGAAAGGTTTACTAAAACGCTTGCTTCCACGGAGTCGTCCCAAACTAGAAGGGAAGAAAAAGCTGAGCCTTCTCTCTCTCCCATGGGGCATTTGCTCTTGCCCTCTTCACGTCCTTCTAATGTATTTCTGGAAGCTTTGGAATATGGAGGTCTCGGACACCTGTCTTCGGGCCCGACTTCCACAGGTTGAAATTGGATCCGATTTTCACATTTCTCTTGCCTTTTTTTTTTTTAACTTGATATCATTTAATTTTTTAAGGAACTTGAAGAATTTTGATACAGAGCTCTTTAGAAGGGAGGGAGCCCTAGAGCTACAAAACCGTAGTGGGAACAACTGTAAGGGAAGTTGTACCAGTAATGGATTTTTAGTCTGCATTCCCCAGAGCAGGAGGGATACTCCGTGTCCGCGGACCTGTGCTGGTTTTATCGTGAAGCATATCAAAAGCACGGAGCACGAGCCAGCCGGACGTGAACCACGGAGTCCTCCGCAGAGCGCGGGGTGTGTGCCTACATCTAGGGTCAGGAGAGGTCCTAGAAAAATCAACAGTTGTTCAAGAGCGATGCGATTTAAAGCACGATCTTATCTATAAAGAACTGCTTTTTAGTTCTCACTACACAGAAAGCGAAGCTAGGCATTTAAATGCAAGAAGAGTGCAGAGGGGCTGGGATCAGAGAGACCAGAGAATGAACACGAAGTCCAGTTTTTTCAAGTTAGAATTTAATTTCTTTGCTGTTGATACTGTAAAAAAAAACAAAACAAAACAAAAAAAAAAACGAGCTGTTAGGGAAAGGAGTATTTTTTTTCTGGTCTTAAGAGGCATACAGAGAAAGCCTACTTGAACGCAACTCAGGATCAGTTTATTCTATTTTTTTTTTATTTTTTATTTTTTATTTTTTATTTTTTAGTTTATCCTATTTATTTTTATCACCGCCTTACTCTTAGGGAACCAGATCTAGGTTTGAACGTAATACTTCACTTGCAAATTACCAAAGAGATGCTCTCCTTACGTTAACGCTGTTTGCACGAATTACCTGGTGTCCCTGTTGCTTTGCGGCAGGCTCTTGGAAACCTGCAACACAAGTGTGCAAAGCAGGTTTGGCAGAGAGCTCACGCCCATCACCCCACAGACGTGGACAAGCGGGATGGCAGTGTTGGCTTACTTGGCAGTTCACGCCTCTGGATTGTAGTTAGTTTTCCAAAAACTAACCCGAGTGTTACCTACCAAAGGTCCCACTATCTTCCTGGAATATACATTGTTGTTCAGGATTTCAACTTGAGGGCCCCTGCGTGGCTCATTTGGTTGAGTGTCTGCCTTTGGCTCAGGTCATGATCTCAGGGCCCTGGGGTGGAGCCCCACGTTGGGAGGGAGTCAGCTTCTCCCTGTCCCTCTGCCCTCCCACCTCTTGTTCTCTACCTCTCTCTCTCTCAAATAATAAAATAATACCTTTAAAAGAGATTTCAACTTGAAAATCAGGGTGTACCTCTGGGGCATAGTTGAACAGGCCCCGTGGTTTTAATGCATTCTTTGTGGCGGTGGACTCTGGGTTCCGTGACGTGTCAGTTAAATAAGCACTGGTCTAACAGAGACGTGTGTGAGTGTTTTGTACCAGTGATAACTTAAAAATGTGTTGACAGGTGGCTCGAACCTACATCAAGTACTCCCCTTTCCAGCCAAGCACTGTTTACGTGGTTATCCCTGTAAGTACTTGGCCCAGGGACTCCGTGCCCATTTTGAACCCAGTGTTCATTCTGCCTGCTTTCCCGAAGAGCTGGTCTCCATTGATGCTGGTGACTTCACTGCGGGTGGTTTTTCTTAGCAGGAGACAGTGTTTTGTTTTTGTCTTTTGGTTTTTTTCCCTCAAACGTGATGAGCAGCAGGTGACAACATCTGGATTTCCGAAGGGTTCTGGAGTGGGTGTTGAACCGCAGACACCACAGTGAGCCATGCCACGCGGAGCTCTGTGGCAGTGGTTCGTCGCGGTCGTGGTGCACGTGGTGCTTTCCTAAACACACTACTCCAAGCTCCAAAGGAACGATAAAAGCAAACGACAGGGGAATCACACACAGCCTACCTTAGGGTTGGAAAATAAAGGGGCTACTTTCAGAACATGCCGTGTGCCCAGCAGGTGTGAGTAACTGTGTGGTCTTGTCACTCTTCCTCATTTCTAGGTACAGAGGCAAAACGTACCGCGCCGTGGCCAAGATCGTGCGGACGTCTGACCAGGTAGCAGATTTCTGCCGGCGGGTTTGTGCCAAGCTGGAATGCTGCCCAAATCTGTTTAGTCCCGTGCTGGTTTCGGAGAACTGCCCGGAGAACTGCTCCATTCACACCAAAACCAAGTACAGTAAGTACAAAGCATGGAAAGGAGATTGGGCTGGGGGTTAGAGGTAGTTGGTGGATTTAAAAAAAAACAAAACAAACCTTTGAATAACTTTTCATGGGATTGCTATAAAAGAATTCTTTAAAATTTGCTGTGGCCGATACGTGTCCTAGCCCCATGGAGGGACAGGATGGCAAAGAAGCGATGGAAGGGTGGGCTGTGAATTTTGGGCACTGGCTGAGTTTGGAAACTTACCCGGCTGAGAGAGAGTGGGTGAAGCTGGTTCTTCGTTGCCGCTGGTAACCAGCATCGCTTTCATGGTCCTCAGGCTGAGGAACTACAGACCCTGCCTTTGCCCCTCCGGACGGGGGTGAGCTCCTTGTCACAGCCTGCACCCCCCACCCGCTCCCGTCTGTATCTCCTTCTCTGAGCTCCTGGATGAGGCTGCTGGAGGTACAAAAGCGGCCCGCACTGTTCCCGGGACTCAGGGTTGCCCCCCACTCCCTCCACCTTTGCTCTGACCACTTCCTGGCAGGATTTTCACACTGTCCACCACACGCGTGTGGTTCCTCTGCCGCCTTTAGTGGCCTCTCCCAGGTCCCATCCTTCCTCAGCTCTGGCCTTTGTCTGCAGGCTTGGTGGCCTGGGGATTTGCTCTCCCAGCCTGCATTCCAGCCACCGGCACATGAACGGGACACGGGAGTGCGGTCCACGTGCTGGGAACCCCAGCCAGCTGAGACAGATCAGTTTGTGTGTCAGAACCAGGAATCTGAACCACCATTTGGAATGTGAATCTCCTTGCAGTTTTCTCTGTATGGATGCGTGGATATCCTAAGAACTCCTTTCCGCCCCATTCCTGCCAAGAGTCAGCACCCTTGTCTGTGAGGTTGGGCCACTGGGCATTCTGCACCCGTGCTCACGCACGGAGAGCCAGCGGTGTGTTGGTAGGACGCGGGGACATCACCGCCCTCTGTGGAGAACTTGTTTCCCCTCACATTACGTTTGGCCAGAGGAGAGACCACCCCCCTCCCGGAGTACGCTGTTCAGTAACAGACGGGAAGAAGTGGGGTTACCCCAGCTCGAATTAAATATGAACGAAATGACTTGGAGATTTTTCTGGGTATTATGTGATGAAACATCAAAATCCTGAGACCCCTAGGTCAGCGTAAATACTGCTGCAGATTGAACGGATGCTCCGGGGGGACGACAGAACCACCATGGGGAAGGACTGGGAGCACTGAGGCCAGCAGTCCCCCCATTGTAAGCCCAGGACTCTGAAAGTGTGTTGCCCCTTTGTTGTATTCGGTCAGACTCCGATTTCCAGCATCCGGCTTCTAGAAAACCACTGGTAGGCGTGTGCTGTGTTTTCTCAGCCCTCAGATCAGTTTCTTGGCTGTTCCGGATGATTTGATATTTATTCTAGCTGTGCTGGAAGGACAAGGCGAGCTCAGGGTCCCCTGCTCCTCCACCATCTTGACTGCCCTGGGTTCTAGAAGACCAGACAGGTCTTGCCCACATGGGGCTCTTGGGTGTGAACAGGTGCTTATTCATTCGTGACTGGTCCGTGGGGACAACCGTGAAGCCTTGATTGTCTTGCTCCGTGGGTCATACTGGTCTCATTCTGCATGTGAGGCAACAGAACGCCGGGGCCGGGAGGCGTTCCCGGGGAGTGCAGGGGCGCGGGCACCCATGGCAGCCACGCTCCGCCACAGAGCGCGTGCTCCACTGAAGCCTCGGGGCTGTGTGTTTGGGTGTTTTCTTAGCTCCTTCCAACCGTAGATGAAGGTTGCCTTTCTGCATGTGGTTTTAGATGGAACAGTAGGGGTTATGTTGTGGGACAGCCGAGACTTTGGGCGATGGGTCTCGATTGGGATCATAACTGAGAATTGGGTCCTTAGTAGTGGTTTCAATTAGTTGAGTATACCTTTAATTTATAAAATGCAGCGGTCGTTACTGGAAATTGCTAACTGACTCTGATGGGTGCTGTGCATGTGACTAGAGACCTGTATCGAGGTGCTGGCAGGGCTGGTTCCTCCAAAGGCCTCTCTTTTTGGCTGCTGTCCTCACAACTTCCCCCTCTGTGCACTTCCCCTTCCTCCCTCTGTTCTGCTTCCCATAAGCACACTGGTCCTGTGGGATGAAGGCCCTACACTTTGAAGACCTTCATCACCTCCTTACAGGCCTTGTCTGCACATACAGTGCCGTGCGGGTAAGAGCTTTAACGTGTGGATTTTGAAGACACACAGGTCTGCCCCTAACACTTTCTAACCACGAGGAACGGGAGAAACGTTCGGAATGAAAGAATGGTCTTTCTCTCTTTTTCTCTTCTCCTCTTCTCTCCTGCCTGATCTTCCTCTGGTTTCTCTGTGTCCACGTCCTACGTGTGTGCGATCGTTAGAAGACATTTTTGATCCCCTCTCTCCTCGCAGCCTATTACTATGGAAAGAGAAAGAAGATTGTGAAGCCCCCGATAGGGGAAGCCAGCACCGAGAGCGGACACCCGAAGCCCGCCAGACGCAGGAAACGGCGAAAATCCATGTTTGTGCAGAAGAAGCGGAGGTCTTCTGCCGTGGACTTGGCCGCAGGCTCAGGGGAGGTACGTCCTGCTCAGGGCACCTTCCTGCACGTGCCCGGGAGGCACGGTGGCTCTTGGCCGGGGCTGTGGCCCACGTGCGATGCCAAGTGCTTGCAGACTCTGGGTACCGAGCCCGGCGCTTCAGCCACTGAAAGCAGACCCCGCCTGCTTGGCCATGTGGGCCAGGAGAGGGCCGCGACGGGGACGTGGTGGGGATGGCTGGATGGGCCTTGCCGCACCCCCCAGAGGGTTTGCATGGGGCCAGCTCGGCGGGAGGAGGCCTCCCCGGAGTCAGTGCTGTCCCTTCTCCCCAGGAGAGCGAGGAAGAGGATGGGGATGCCGTGGATGAGGACACTGGCAGCGAGGAGACCAGCTCCGAGCTCCGTGATGACCAGACAGATACCTCTTCAGCCGAGGTCCCCTCCACGCGGCCCCGGAGGGCTGTCACCCTGAGGAGCAGCTCGGAGCCCGAGCGCCGGCCACCCGTGGAAAGGCCTCGAAGGGCCCGGAGGGCGCAGGCTGCCTCCTGTACCGAGGGGGCAGAGCAGGGTGCGGCCACCGTCCAGGACCCGGCTGAGGTAATGGCCGCGGGCCCCAAGCTGGGCTCTGGGGGGCCGGGGCTGCACGCAGGGTGTCAAAGAAGGAAGGCCTTGCCTGGGGGCTCCGTGTTTAAACCAGCAGTCGCGGCAGCTCCAGCCTGGTTCCCGAGCCTGGGGAGAAGGGCTGGGGATCGCCCACCCTGGACGGAGTTCCGAGGGAGGTCATGGCACCTGTTTCTCCAGAAGGTTTTCCAGCTGCAGAGGATCCTTGTCAGGGGAACAGACAGACTAGGCCCTCAGGGTCCCGTGGCCACGAGGCTTCCCCTTCACAGGAGACCTCTGTGATGCTATGACTCAGTCAGCATATCCAGTCTCCCCCAAGCCTGCAGGCTGTCTGCGGTCAGCTTGGGGGTCACAGGCACCATCGTCACCAGCATAACTGCAGAAGGGCTGGCTGACTCCTGCACGTTCTCAGGCACCTTGTACCCTCCTCTCTCCAGTCGGAGATGCTCCTCCCGGTGCAGGCCCGAGACTTCCTGAACTTGGTTTCTAGCAGCTGCCCTCACGGCGCCTTTTCTTTTAACCTCTAAAGGCACACGAGTCATTGGAGGCAAAATCGTAACCCAGATGAGCTGCTGTGAACGTCCCTATGGTCTGTCCGGTGCCTGGGGAGAGGCCAGAGGGAGGAGGAAAGTCTGGCTCAGGTCCGCAGGGTGTACCCAGTGTCCTGCCGCCCCGGGGGTGTTCAGGTGACCCCCTGCCTCCCTTCTCCCGCCAGGACACAAAGCAGGAGGAGGAGGAGAGACTCATTCTGGAGAGCAACCCGCTGGAGTGGACGGTGACCGACGTGGTCAGGTTCATCAAGCTGACGGACTGCGCCCCACTGGCCAAGATCTTTCAGGAACAGGTGTGCTTGTCCTGCCACGGCGTTTGTTTTATGTTCTTTGTTCTTCCATTCTGGCTGTTTTTGGGGACCCGGCTCTGGCAGGGCACAGGTGCTTCCTCGTGACTGCAGGGGCTGGGGGACGGAAGCCTGGCTCACACATCATCCCCGCTGACACTTCCGTGGGGGGCTCTTTGCTGCTCAGCAGAGACGCGAGTCCTGGCTTGGGCTCCCCTGTCAGGGGCTAGGAGCCTGGGGCCATCTGGCCTTCGTCGCCGTCAGGGTCAGGGCGGTTCTCCGTCCTGCAGGAAAGCCATCTTTGAAAGGTTTCTGTCTCCCTGGGCCACCCTTTTCTCAGTCCTTCAGCTAGAAAGAGCATCCCTTGGGCTCCTTTTCACCCAGGCCCGGGGCAGCACTGGGGGCCATGCTCTGTAGCAGTGAGTCTTGGATGTAGAGGGACGCAGACACCCGGGTGCTCAGTACTGTGCCCTCTGGCACCCCCAGGTCCCTGCTGGTCTGCCGTCTCTGCTCCCCACTTTACGTTGTTGGATTCATACCATCCAGAGCTTCTCATTCTGTTCAGCAGGAGAAACAGGGAAGGGACGTGTCCTCATCTTCCAGAGGCAGAAGCCCTCCATCTGCCCTGTTTCTCTCGATGCCACTCTCTTCACTGCTTTTGCCTCATTCTTTCGCTCTTTCCTTTGTAACAACGTTAAAAACCTGTGGGACGTTAGGTTCCTGCTAGCGATGGGTCCACGCAAAACGATCAAGATAATCTATACTTTAGAGGAATTTTGATTCTGCTGATGAGACAAGGAGAATTATAAAGTGTAAGACGTGCTTTGAGCCATAAAAAAGGTATTTTTTTTATGTTGCCCCTTAAATTAATATGGAAACAAATGGCCCGTCTTGACCCAAGCCTCCCACGGAAGCTCCAGTGGAAGCCCGTGACCCACTCTCCCATGTTCGCGTGAAGGTTGTTACTTCTCACAGCGTCTCACGGAGTACGTGTGTCTCTCAGGCGTTCAGATGTAAGGACGGTGCCGTTCACGTAATCCATTAGAGGTGTGTCTGTGCGGCCTTTTTTTAGATTATACAAACCGGTATTCTGGGAAGAGGGGAACTCAGGCATTCAGTCAAGAAGGAAAAAGAAGCCTCTGATGCCTCTGCACCCAGCGAGTCCCCCAGATCTCCTTCCAGGCCACTGTATGGAAAGCAAATTGATGCAGTTCCCAGGGGAGGGTGGCTCTTAGCATTCAGAGGTCCCATGTGGTCAGCCCCAGAGCCGCCCGCAGACACGGACTGCATGCACGGGAAGGCGTGAGTGGCAGCCGTGGGGCTTTGCCGTGACCAGCACTTCCTCTGAGTGACACAGAAACGCATGTAGGAAAAAGCTATATCAGACATAACCTAGTAATGAGCCCGTCCCTTCATTTAAAACACTCAGACAGGGAGAGAATCGCTAAGAACCGTGAAGGCTTGTGTGTTTTGAGCCATCTCCTATCTCGGAAACAAAAATAAAGTGGTAGATTAAACTCCTGCTAAAAGCTTTGGCTGACGTGGCATTTTCCCAGGTGGCCATTTGTGAGTGAGTGGTGGCCCAGCGAAGACACTGAGTGCCGGTGACCCAGAGCTTAGCATGTGGGGCTGTTTGCTCGTGTGTTTGTTCCATGCACAGGGACGGAGTGTCTGCTCTGGGCCTTACGATGTGGAGGGTCGTGTTCCAGATTAGTCTCAAGCTGTGTTTTTGCCTTATTTCACGTTTGGACTCCAGTGCACACTTTGGCTGGAAATGGTTTTCAGCCGGGCTGTGGCCGACGGCACAGCACTCTCCCGCCCCAGCTGCGGGTTAGTGGGACGGCGAGAGGGGAACGGGCTTGCATGCCGCCACTTTCACCCGCTGGTGATACGAGGCGAGAACGTGGAGACAAGGCTGACTTGGGAGAAAGGCTAAAATGCTACGAGTGCCGAGTTGTCCTCACTTGCACTTCTAAGCCCAGCTTCTTAGGGTGTGCCAGAAAGTTCCGAGCCTTCCCAAGCCAAGGTGTCCGAGACGTGACGCATGCCCGCCACCTTCCCACTCCCAGAATCAGGCGGCGGGCAGAGCCCTGTCTCTCACCTTCTCCTCTCACACCAGTTAAAAACTCGGTCCTACTATGGACCTCCTTACTTCTCTTAGAGACGGGAGAATACGTAGACTCATCGATCACAGCTGTGTTCCGGTTCATTTCCAGCCTCACGGTAGGCCTTCCCTCGGCTGTGGTAAAAACCTACTGCCCACCGTGCTGTCCACAGCGCATGGGACCTGAGCCCTTTACTGTTCAGTTGGGCCCGTCATTACTAATTTTTGCAAATTTATTCAGTCGTCTTTGAGCCCAAGTGCCCTGTGGTCCTGCTTCGGGAGGCCTCCAGTGGGTCCGTCCAGCCACGGCGTGAGGTTTCCGATGACCTCAGGCAGACAGTGGCTTTGTTCCCCAGCGTGGGAGAAACCCCAGGGCATGGTCCGGCGACAGCAAAGTGCACTCATTCCTCATGAAGGTGTCAACTCAGGGCTGTCCCCACTTTATGGGAGGGCATGCCTTTAATTCTGAAATGTTATGGCAACAGCTTAAAATGTCTCTACTCCGTCATTTCATGCTGCTGCAAATGTGTACATTATACAGTAAAACTCCACACATCTCTAACTAAGAAAAACGCGAGACTCTTAAACAGGGGGTGGCCCTCGCTCGTTGCCGTACGGTGCCGTTGTTACTTCTGTGCACCTGCTCTCTCCCGAGCTGTAGGGCCGTGCAGTGGGTGGTGGCCGCACGCAGCCCACATGGGAAGGAGAGTCAGGACAGACGTGTCGGTCACCTGTGACATTGACCCCACCCAGCTGCCGCCCCTGCCCTTACCTCTGGGACAGCCTGATGCTCAGGTTGCTCGGCCCAGCCCCCGGCAGGGGACACTTTGGTGTTGAGAAATCAGGGGCGCAGGTTTATTCGTGATTGCACATTCTTCTCAAAACGAGAACAGTGCAAAGTTGTTTCACGTCATTGGGGAGGATGGGAAATGAGGGGGCCAGAGGCCCCCACAGCTTAGTTGCAGGCAGACCGCACAGAACCCTCAGGCCCCGTGGTTGATTGGTTCTTCCCAGGTCCCAAACAGGGTGCTTGGTGTCTGTGATCAGGGAGATGGCCATGCCTCAGCCCGCCTGTGGTCTCCGTCTCCCTGCACGCGGCAGTCTGTGCAGATCCAGCCGGGTGTTTCTCCCTAGCTCACCCCAGGGTTCTCCATGCGGTCCCCACATGAACATGCACCAGCCCTTAGTAGGACCGGTTCAAGGACGTGGACATGTCCATCCCTTCCAGCCTGCCCACCCTTGAAGTTCGCGCCACAGAGCATGGACTCTCCACCCCTCAGCCATGGCCTAAACACCCAGATGTCTTTTCCTTCAGGCGCTGCTCCCGCAGAGGGAGGGCGGGCCTGGGAAACACTCTCCCATTGGCTTTGCCCATTTGCGAAACGAGGGAGCGGATGTGTGTCAGGGGAGTGAGAAGGGGCTGTGATCGCATAAAGGTCTAGAGGCCGTTAAGAGATCCTGACCATCATTCTTGTCTGGTTCCATCTGCCCTGAGCTCTCTGTGCAGCTTTTCCTCCACTGCTCAGGGCCTGGGGGGCTGCCTGCCAGGGCTGGAAATGGCCCTATCATGCCCCAGTTTTAGATGCTTCCAGGCGCCTAGGGGCAGCAGGCTTATAAACAGACTGGGACAAGCAGCAGTCACTCTGGCCGTTCATTACAGGGCCTCAGGCTCAAGTGCGTTCATCCCCCGGGCGTGTGGGTGGTGGTCAAGGAGTGGTTTGTTGAAGTGGGTCAGATGGTCTGCATCAGGGAACTGGTGTGTCCTGGTGGCAGCTGTGAGGCTCTGTGGCACCCCCAGGAGGAACACTTGAGCTGCCCTGGAAAGAGTCTGGGGCGCTTCCGGCTCTGTAAAGCCTGCATTCACTCCCAGGGCCTGTCCCACGGCTTCCGCGCTCCGTTGGCAGAAGCCCTGCGAGGTTTAGGAACAGACCCAGCGAGGGGCCATCTTCCCCCTCACCACTAGACGGGAGTGTGAATTTGAGGATAGCGGAGCGGCATAGAGTCAGCCTTGCAGGCCCGTCCTTCTTCCCGTGTGAGGTCTGCGTGGAGGAGTGGGGGGATCTTCAGGAGCCAGGGACAGCTGGCCGAGGCACTTCCAGAAACCTCGGAGTGTGCACCCCAGCCCCCATCTCCCTGGATGGGAGCCCAATGGCCCTACTGGATGCATCTGCGGTGTAGACCGAAGCACCTATCCCCCACGGTGTTGGGGACATGGGGTCAGGAGGGTGGAGCCCCCGTGAGTGGATCGGTGCCCTTGTAAGAGAGACTGCGGAGAGCTCCCTGGCCCCTCCCCCATGTGAGGACTCTGGAGCCGGGGAGCAGGGCCTCACTGGTCACCTTAGGCTGCCGGCAGCTCGGTCTTGGACTTCCCAGCCTCCAGAGCCGTGAGACCCAAGTGCCTGTCGTTCCCCAGGCCCCCGGCCCACCGTATCTGTTACTGCGTCCTGGGGGACTCACGGCCCCAGAGTCCCCCGTCTTTCTGAGTTCTGTCCACATGTCACATTCTCAAACTTTGTCTTTACCTGTCTATTGACTTTTAAATTCACCCAGACCAGGTCTTCCCCTTCAGTCGCTCAACAAACATTTCACGAGCCCCTCTTCTGCATCCAGCAGGTATTTTCCTAGATGCCGAGATTAGAGCGGTGGAAACAGACTAGAAAAACTCTCTTGCCCTTATTGCCAGGCCTTCTCAAAAGTGAGTTAAACATGAGGCCGTCTCTGACTGCTCCCCCAGCCTGGTGTGTCCTGGGGCTCAGCTTCAAGCTCTGTCTGCTAAGGTGTGGATTTGGGCTGCCGTATACATGTGTCTCTTCCCCAGCTAGAGAACGCGGGAGCCAAGTCTCACTCATCTTGTATTTCCAGTAGCTACGTTGGGGTCCAACATACAAATAATTCAATACCTATTTTGCAAATAAATGAGAAACAACTTTAAAGACTTGGCACCTGCTCAGAAACTAAGATTTGATTTACCAAGGGAATCCCCTTCTCCTCCTTCCTGGGCTGTGAGGCATTAGAAAAATGGAGAAACCTAAAAACATTTCAGAAAGAATGACAGATACCGGTTTGCATCGGAGATGTAGATGCATTAATATATTTTTATTAAGAAATGGTTTGTGCGTCCCGAAGAGTGCCCGTGAGGCATGTACAGATGGGGCGCGCTGAGAAGATGAGCGCCTGTGAAAGCCACTGTCCAAGGAAGACTCTTCTTTACAGTTTGTCCTTTCGTTGTTGATCTGTGTCGTGCCTTTTGTATTCCTGTGTCCGTCTGCCATCCCGTGTCCAATCTACACAGAGTGTATGGTTCGTGGTTGGTCCAGCCGCTCCGTGGCCCGGTACTGGATCCCGTGGGGGAACACCCCACTTCTGAGCAATCTTATCTCTTAACAGGCTCAGCTTTGTGACCCCTAATAAATGTCCTCCCCTTCAGTTTCTCGTGGCTTCCCCTCCCGCCTCCTAACTCATTCCGGTACACTGTGGCCAATAGCAGCTTGTGGATGTTCACGTCCTGTGACGGGGCTTCTCTGCCTAATGACTGTTAGTGACTTCCTGGTCACGTACCCCAGAAGCTCGTGTCCCAGCTGCTGTCCGGGCCCACCTCAGCTTTCCCTTCAGTGTCTCTGTGCTCTCCTCGAATATGTGCTGTCATCGACTGCTTGTCTTCCACGGGCCCATCTTTCCCTTCATGATTCCTTGTGGTCCCTTAGGTCTGAGCACAGGAATCTCCTGATCTCTGAAGCACTCCTTGACTCCAGCAGGACTGGCTGTGTTCCCGTCCCTTTGAGCGGGAGCACTGTGTCCACACTTGATTCTCTCTGTACTATGGTGGTCTGTTCCTCAGAATGGCCTCCCTCGAGGCTCCTGCTCTCCTGGCAGGGAATCTCTTTCCGTCGGTGCAGTAGCCACGGAGCCCATCAGCGTGCCTGTCTCTCAGCAGGCCCTCAGACGCTTGCTTGTTGAGTAAAGAAATGAATGACCTCCTCCATTTAGGTGTGGTGCGTGCGTATGGCGGCCACCTGCACTGACATGGTCTGTAGAGAGTTGTGGAAGCATTCTAGGGGCGGCTCTCAAGTGTAATTGAATCTGTATGTCCAAGGATGGCTGTCACGTCTAACTGTATGGCGGTTTGGAGCTGCGGTTTTCCCTCCAGAATTAAATATCAGAGAACCACGATTCTAGGGGTGCCTGGGAGGTTCAGTTGGTTCGACTCTTGGTTTCAACTCAGGTCATGATCTCAGGATCTGGGGATTGAGCCCCACGTCAGGCTCCTTGCTCTGTGGGGGGGTCTCTGTCTCCCTTTCTCTCTGCCCCCACCCCCACTCGCAGTCTCTCTCAAATAAGTGAATCTTAAAAAAAAACAAACAAACTGTGGTTCTAGTTCCGATGTGGTCTCTTACTAAATGATCTTAGGTAGATCAACTAGCTTTTCTGACATTAATTTCCATCTAAAAAAAAAAAAAGCATCTTACATCTGAAAGTAAGCCTCTGTTCTGTTCTTCGTTGAACATGATGGCAAAGCCACCTGCGTGTGGTTTCATGACGTCATCCTGTTTCCTGCTCACACTGTGTTTTTCTGTGGCCCGTGGTGCTCACAGGACTCTGTGTCCCTAGGCCTGTGCCCCCTCTGTCACGGTGTGGCATGATGTAGATGGATTTGCCTCTGAAGTTGCAGTTGGCTCCCAGGTCCCAGGTCGGGGGTACCATTGTTTGGCCCACAACCTTGAGCAGAGCACTGTCTCTCAGCACTCCCAGCCTGCTCTTTCCTACAACCGGCCTGAGGGGTGGCACATGAAGAGCCATTGGAGTGACATGTAAAAGCATGACCGGAAAAGTAAAAACAGGGAGAGCATCAAAAATTCATTGATAGTTTTGTTAGTTTCCATCCCACTTTGGGCATCTGTTTAAGACCAGTCGGTTTACACTGGGTTTGAGGAGGTCCAGTTTGAGTCCTGGGTGAGATGTGCCCTGGACTGGCCACGGCCGCGCTCCCGTAATTCAGACAATTGTAAGTTGCACTTGCTTTGGTACTTAAAGGTTAATGCTGCATTTTTACTGCTGCTCTTCGTCCTAGGGATTATGAGCACGTCAGGTGCCTTTTGAAACTGAGGGTACACGACATTATATTCCTACCATTAGTCCTCCCAAAGGCTAACATTTATTCCCATTTTGGGTTGTGTTTTGTTTGGTTTGGTTTGAGTATTTTTAAGACTGTTAAATAAACCATTATTTGAAGAAAATAAGCTTCCTATGTGTAAGTCATCATGAGTGAGGTCGGAGGTGCTCGTGTGCGGTTGTAGGACCAGGCGCCTCCGTGGCTGACAGCAGCCCTGTGCTCACCACTCTGCCACGGGGCAGAAATTCTCGTTTGCGGGGTGTGGTTTGTGCTCTCCTTCTGCCGCTGTTACCTTCTCTTACTGCCTCTGCCACGTGAAGATGGCCTCGTGGATAGGAGGAAGGGATTGCACTTAAACTCAGTCACCCAATCAAACGGTATCTAAATAAATGAGCCCCATTTGTTAGAGGAATCAAGCTGGTGAAGAGGCAGAGGTGTCTACTGGGGTGATCTTAAAGCTTTGGGGTGGGCCTCTGTCCCTGCCTCCCACAGGAAATGCGGCTGGCCAGTGTCTAACGGCTCCGTCCTTGCCTGGGCCCGGTGCGCGGCTGCAGAGGGCTAACGAGGACAAGACGGGGACGCACACCTCATTCTGGGTGGTGCACGTGTGCATGGGGAGATGCATGCCTTCGTGTGTTGTCCTCAGTGGCACACTGCCCTGGGTAGTGCTACGTCTGTCTCTTTCGCATCTCCTCAGCCGTTGCGATGGTGAAATGTCAGACCTTGGCAAGGAACCCGGAGCTGCTGCTTTTAGCAGAGCTCTCCCCTGGTGCTCGCGCGGAGTTGCAGCAGGACGCGAGACGGAGCGGGCAGGCGTGGGGGCGAGGGGGCTCTCCGGCAAGGGGCCGGCGGCCTGGGGAAGAGGAGGCCCTGCGACAGTGGCCCTGCTCTGCCCCTTCGTCCCCACCGGCCTGGGTGTGTGAGTTTCGGGGTAGCTGGGATTTTCCGAGCACACAGGTTTTATTAACCAGAAAGAGGAGGGAGTCCTCAGGCCAGGCCGGTCTGTCTGCTAGCCCCGCACGCCCCTGGGCCCCGGGATGAACCTGCCGTGACAGCTGCCTTCCCCTGGTGTCCGGAGTGTGGGTTCTCACGTGGCTCTGTTTCCCGGCAGGACATCGACGGGCAGGCGCTGCTCTTGCTGACGCTGCCCACGGTGCAGGAGTGCATGGAGCTGAAGCTGGGGCCCGCCATCAAGCTGTGCCATCAGATCGAGCGGGTTAAAGTGGCCTTCTACGCCCAGTACGCCAACTGACACCGCCCTCTCGGGAGGGGACCGGCGCTGCAGTGGTGCAGCATCTTGGGAAAGTTCGGGGACCAGTGCTTTGTTTTTTGGGCGACGTAGCTGGTACACGCACTAAGTAGCGCCAAAAGGCAGCTTGGAGGACCTCCTGCCCCTCCAGCCTCTGCCGGCACCACGTTTTCAAGCACACCTGCCACCGCGGCGGGCGCCCCTGGAGTGTTGGGCACTGCGGGAAGAGGAAGAGCTGCTCCGCACGGCCACGTCTCGGCTTTCTCCCTCTGCAAGCCAGGCGGCTCCTGTGAAGGGCCCTCCTCAGCCACGGCCCACTTGGCTTTGAAAACGAAGGTACAGGTGATGTCTTTCCTGCACGTGCCCAGAGAGGACACCAGCCGGTGGCTTTGCTCTGCTCGCTGGTGACGATGCATGCATGGCCGTGGCCGCGCGGATGCCGGTTTGATCTCGGGGGCAGCTTCATTCTCAGACACACTGGTTTCGGGACATGGTTATAAAAGGATGGGCTAAACCCGCGTCACCTGTCCCAGCTGCCTCTCGGGAAATAGGAGGCTTGAAGGAGGCGGTATGTGGTTGGAATGAGACCGTTCTTGCCAAGTGACGGATGTCTAGAGCCTGTGGAGAGTTCCATCTGCAGTCTTTTCTAGAACCTCACTTATTTCTGACTTTCTCATTTCATTGTGACCAGATCAGGGAGTGGGTCCTTCAGTTTGCTGGGAAATGCTGAGCTGTGTATCGAAGGAAAAGCTTAATTTCAGAGAGGAGTGGGAAGAGGCTTCAGGAAATTCTTAATAAACCAGCTGTGTCCCCTTAGAAGGATCCTGCAGTGAGTGTCTCAGTGAGACTGGCTCGGATCCCAGCCCTGGGCCGTCCGGGAGGAGGCCCGTGTTCCTGACGGGAGCCCGGGCAGCATCCTGGGTCAGCGACCTGCCTGCCTTGCAGGGGACTTTCTCCTCTCCACCCTAGCTGATTGCCACCACCAAGTTTTAAACGTCTGGCAAGTGGGTCTGCCTGGGGACCTGTGCTGGAAGGACCGGCATCCTGCCCTCTGGAGTTGGCAGCGTGGTGAGGACAGAAGCATCCACGGGGACTCGCCAGTTAGCTTACAGTCATTTCTGTCTCCCGCTGCCTCCTCCTGGGTTCCCACTCCTGCTTCTCAGCCACATACTTCCGGCCTTCCACGCCCCGCCCTATGGAGTCCATGGGAAAGGGGATCCATTTCCAGATCGTCGGCATTTTCCCTGCGCTGACTCACTCACGAGCCTTCACTGTGACCTTTTCGAGCTGAGCCTATTCCTGTGGCATCTGAAACGGGAGTGAGGGGATGAGGGGGCTGCAAGGTAACGTGTTTCCAGAAGGAGTGTCCCCTCCTTGTGTCCTTTCAGGGAACGGCATGGGGGAGAGGTGCTGCGTGGGAGGTGGGAGGTCTTGCAGGCATCTCTGGAACCCCCACCCCCCGGAGAGCTGGTAAGCCTCCCCCGGCAGCCTGGGCAAGATGTAGCCACCGTTACTGGGGACACGTCCTGCTCCCCAAGGGGCTGTGTGCCCCACACCTCCTTGTCCTCAGTGTCTCTCTGAGCGGCAACCTGTCACTTCCCCCTCGTCCACTTGGTGGTGCATGGTCAGGAAGACGAGGCCGGGGCCAGAGGTGGAAGACCTGGCTTCAGGGTGACCATCATGGAGGTCACATATGTGTCCCCTCCTGGCCCCCCCTCCTGGCCAGGAAACCTTTCAGGGCCAAGAAGATGCTTCTGGTGTGAGTGTTCCCGACATCCTCCTGAACTTGGATTCTCTGGGGGGTTTCCACTGCTGGGTGCACTTCACCTCATAGCAAGTGGGCCACCGAATGGTAATGAGGTGTTTGTTCTTCTGTAGGATTCACCTGACACCAGCTTCTGGCCTATCAATAGGGCCAGTTTCCAAGGTACATTTTGCCGTCTTGCTGTTGTGTCTCTTAAGGCAGGAAACGATTTCCTCTCCCACCCCAGCACCACCATAGCCCCAAGGCAAACCCCTCTCAGTTGAAACACCAGCAAGGGGTGCCTCTCCCCCCACTTCTCTGTCTCCAGACGCTCCAGCCTCTGCTCTGTGTCTGTGAGAATACTTTGGGACCAAAGTCCTGTCCTCTGTGTGGCTGGGTCCCGCATACACCGAGCTGCCCATTACCTCCTGGAGCGGGCCGGGAAGCACATCCTCCTCTCCTGGCCCAGCAGACGCTTCGAGTTCTGTGCAGCGTGGATAACTCGAGAAGCAGAAATGCAGCCTTGGTGAGAGCCCTCGAGCAATCCCATCCAGAAACTACGGGAGCTGGTTCAGCCCCCACCTTCCTGACTGCGTCTGTGCTGTGTTGGGAAAATATCCTGCCCACATACACCCCCAAAAACCCAAAAAAACAAAACCTAAGAGAGTAGGGTAAGGCTGGCATTGCGAACGAACTTCTTTGCTTTTCCAAAAATAAGAAAAGAAAAGAAAAAAAACCAAAAAAGGGAAATGGAAACCTGTTCCCTTCAAGTTGCATTGACCAGAGAATTATCCCATCGCTTTTAAAGTTAGGCTCCTTGATGGAAGCGGGGCTCACTCCCCGTGTCTGGGCTCACCCCGGTTAGGTCGTGTAACCTGCTCCATCTGTATTGGAAGGGTATTTCCTGTGTTTGCTTCGACTGGCTCCTCAGTACACTAGAGTGACTCAGACCTGTGACCCTCCCCCCACCCCGACCCTTGCTGTAATCTCGGAAGGTCGGTTTGGGTCAGTCTTTGAAGCTTGGTCTCAGTGTCCTGACGTCTCAGAATACCGAGTGTCATATCAGGCAAGTTCTGAGATTTGCCTTTTATCTCAGACCAAACACCTCTCTCAGAGCCGTTCTCCCTTCGTCTTGCAAGCACTAGGACTTTCATAACTTCTTTCGTAGAACACCCATTTATGTTCACTTCTGTATATAGAACTGTAAAAACAGTAGCATTGAAATCATCTTTGTGGTTTGAGTGCCCTGGTTGCTTTTGGTTAAGTTGGTGAATCTAGGATCCAAGTACTCTGTTCTGTCTTAGAAAGCTGTGATCGCGTGTGCAATTATTTTTGAAGGGAAAGATAGTAAATTAAGGTGTCTGTAGCGTGTAAGGAAGCAGTCGCTGAAGAGATGTGCGCGCCGCCCGTGTGTGTTGGTGCAATGGCCAACAGCAAGGAGGAACGCTACCCGCAGCTCTGACAATGTAATGATGGAATGATTCTCCTACCGTTTCCTGTTCTTTTCTGTTCAAGAGCTTTCTGGACATTGCTTTCATCCCTTTAACTCAGTTGAATATTTCAGTTGGTTCCCCTGGCTTTTATCACTAGAGTTGGTTTATAAGTACCCCAAAATATGAATGTGATGGAAGAATTGTGGTAGTTTTGACCACGTGAATTTACCTAAAAATTGTAACTGCTGCTTCGGGTTTTGGTTTAAAGCAGCTCTAGCTCAGGTGATAAGAGCTAACCCCAGCAGTTTCCTTGGCGCTGGACTTTCCATCTTCCTTGTTGGCTTTAAATGCTGGGGATTCCGTACCAGAGAGCACGTTGGTCTTCTTAGGCAACCAAGCCAGAGCGGGGTCCGCGTGGGCCTGATGGATACCCCCAAATAAAAGGTAACGTCTGGGAGCAGCGTGGGCTGAAAATCAGCTGACCATGGGAAATTGGAGATAATTGTGCTTTTAAATGATAGAAGAAAGAAACGATCTCATTTGTTGTTCACAGTGGGAGCTAGCATGATATACAGAGGCATAAACTATCCCAAGTCGTGAATGTCAGAAGCCCCGTTACTGTTTTGCATTCCAGTTTGAGTAGTTCGTATTGAAATCTGATTCATATATTGTGTATGTTTCAGTGTGTAAAAGGAAAAATTCGTGTTTTTACTTTTGGAATTTGCAGGACAAAGGGCATGTTGTTGGTTTGCTGGAAGATTGTATTCTGTATATATGTTCTCATGTAAATAAATGAAAATCTAAATCAGAGTTATATTTTAATTTTTATTCTAAATGAAAAGAAACCCTTTTTACTTGAAAAAATTGTAAGCCACATTGTTAATAAAGTAAAAATAAGTTCTGTGGTGCTGTGTGTGTCTGTCTGTGTAAGGGCACTAAATGTTACTGCTGGGTTGTGTTGTGTGTTGTCGGTCTCTCCCTACTATGCACTCAAGCGTGCGCTTGTAGGGTTTTAAGGACCGTGGCTCTGAAAGTCCCATGCGATTTCTCACAGTTACCTGGTGGCTTTGGAACTTTTTATTCGAGGCACTTGTGTTAATTCTTTTTGTTAAGACATACCAGCATCTACAGACATGCCACGCTACAGACATACAGCATCGTGGCTGGGCTCTTCCGTGGCCGCCGGCTGCGTCAGGAGGATGACAGCTCTATGCGTGGCGCTCGACCACTTTTCCGTGGACGCTTGTCCTTTGAATGATCCCAGTGGGTGTCGGGCATCTCAGAAGAGCAAGGGGTGCCTTCACCCCCGGCCCTGCCATGCGTTCTCTGTCCCCAGTGGGATGCGCGCCTTCCCCCGCCCCCGTCTCTCCACGCTCGGCGTTACTGAGGAGCCGAGCCAAGGCCAAGGGGATGAGCACTGGGGGCAGGTGGTAGAGGAACGTGCCTTTCTTCCGGCCCCGCCCACCTGGTCATCCCTCTTCTTGCTCAGCATATTGCTCTCACCCCTGCACTCAAGCAGGCTTCTGTCGTGTTCTGTTTCAAATTATGAAAGCTTTTTCCGTCAGCAGCTCCTCACTGGCAAAATCAAAGCCTACAATGGCAGACAGAAGCGGGACGCATACTGTTCATTTTCTCAAAATACACTAAAAACAAAGAACTCATAGGTTGTAGGACTGAGCAAGTAGGATTGTGGTATTTCTCTTTGTGCTTGAAGATCCTTGGTGACAAAGAAACATAGACTGAGTGTATAATAAGGTAAAGTGGGAGCTGAACACTTTCCCTGACTTCTGAATTAGATGAGTTAAAGCAAAAAAAAACCCAAAAAGATAAAAAAACAAAAAACCTTCCATTTCTCTCCATCTTGCCACCAAGAGCCGAGTTTTAATGCTTCTGCTGTCTGTCGAGGCTCTTCTCGACTTCAGTTCACAGAAGCTCCTTGCCCTTTGTTCCAGCACTGGATGCCACTCCTCTTCTCCTTCAAGGCCGCGGGACAGCGCCACGCTTCCTGGAGGTTCCTGGAGGTTCAAAGGCTATGTAAAAAAATGCTGTTTACCCAGACATGACCTTGGGTGGCTCCCATAGGAAGACAGGACGATTCGTCCGTGAGGCGAAAACGCCACATCTGAGCAATCGCTAGGCCACCATGGTTTTCCAGGGAGTCACTTTGTCAGGAGGCTTTGTGACGTCAGCCCAGATGGGAGGAGCTCCTGTGCCGTGCTGAGTCCCTGTCTGGCGGACTCACGAAGAAGAAAGCTCTTCTCGCACTATTCTCGGTCCCATCGGTGCTGAATTTGTACGCCCACCATGCCTGCCCCATCCAGCCTCCTCACGGTTTGTGTTCCAATAGTCGCTGCCATCTTGTGCTTCAAGATTTGGGGGATGGCAGATGTGTGACAATTCGGTGTGCATTGTGGAGAGAGAGAGACCAGGCGGAGACGGAAGGTGCCCACTTGGAGGAGTATCGTGCTTTCCAGACACTCCTGGGTCGAAACACTTGTTCTACTACATGTCCCGGATGTGATACACAACCTGTTTTCTTTCCTGTCAAAGGTAGGTGGTGATACATGCATGCCCCCGTGATAGGATTAAAGATACTGCGTGGCACGAAACCAAGAGTCTAGCCCAGAGTGGGTGAACTTGAATTCTTGATTCGTGGCACATCAGCTCCCGTGCCCGTGACCAGATAGTCCGTAGCCAGAATATCTGGGCGACCACAACATTGTGTCCATCGTGCCCATGGCAGGGGGAGCCTCAGGTACCCAGGCCCAATCCAGTCACACCCTGGAGAGCCAGACCCCGCTTCTCCATCTCTGGATCCTTGGGACACACACGCCATGTGGGAGCAGGATCTGCTTCCTGGAATGATCGTTGACCAGAAGGGTAGTGGCAGCCCACGGGCAGGGGCGTGAGGGTCCTAGAGCTCCAGCTTGGGTCAGGGTAGGAGTAGGGAGAGCGCTCACAGGACAGTGGGAGTTCCAGGTGGCCTGCCCCGAGAGACCCCCTTTGTTTTCGTAAGCAGGGGCCGACCCTGTAGCACACCACCTTGTTTTTGCTGTCCTTCCTTCCCTGCTTTCTTTTCCACTTGCCCTCGTACCTGTTGCCTTGTAATTGTATCCCACAGTCAAATACTAGCCTATAAGCTTTGCCTCAAACTGTGTTACCTTTGGAACCCTGAATTAGCCAGTTTGTGCCAGAAGCTTTCTAGAAAACAGATGCACCACATGGGATTTGGGAATACGATTGCTACCCAACGGGGTGACCAAGCCCCATGGTGTGCTCAGCCTCCCTAGAGCTCCTGCCTGTGCTGATGAGGACAAAGGGCAGGTGGGCAAGGCTTCCACCTCGGGCAGGGGAACAGGGGTGAGGATATCAGTAGACACTCTACAGAGGGGCTGCACTTAAGGGAAATGATAGGCAGGCTTAGGAAGCAAATGACCAGCGTGGGTGCATGGAAGGAAGCTTTCAGAGGTACTGCCATCTTAACGCAGCCACAGGGAAGACCCGCCGAAAACTCAGGCCCAGGATCTGATGAGGAGGATGGCAGAGATGCCGAGGACAGGAGGTGTACGGCCTCGATGGGCTTCCTTCTGTGATGTCCGATGACGACTTTTCCTGATAGTGACAGAATGAGCCTCTGAGATGCGCAAGGGGGTCATGGAGTACATAAGCCCAGAACCTCGAACCCTCCATTGCCCTGAGCCCTCCCAGTTGGCCAACCTTCCCCTTGCCAGAGGACGGAGTGCAAAACTCTGGAATGCAAAATGCCAGCATTCTCAAGATGTCTTGCAATTTCCCTGCCCGTCATTGCCTCCGCGGTAACCAGATGGGTCTTAGGACGGCCCACGCTGGGAATTACCAACCCTGATCCCGGAAGGACAGTCCACACATGGCAGAAATTTCAGGATGTGGCCAGTGTGCCAGCAGGAGCCTGGGAGCTGGTGTGGGAGAAGGTGAGGACATTAGACCAGGGCTGGGTATGAGCCTGGGTGTGGGGCATTCGCCTGGGACTTGGGATTTAATATTCTTGTGAAGGACAACTTGAAGACAGTCTGATGATTCCCAGGAAGGGTTCCCAGAGGTTTTCCTACACTGAGCACAGGGGAAATTCCAGAACACCCTCTTCATTGCATGAGGAAAAAGTCAGAAGGCTGGAAACAGGTTGGGTAGAGTCTGTGAGACGGGGCTCAACAGATGCTTCTGCTTATTCAGAACAGGGTTTACAGGGACATCGGACCTGCACTTGTTCCATGCATGTGAGGGCTGGCTGTCACTGGAGAGGGCGGAAGAGTGGCCCAGCAGATGCACTGTTGGGTGGTGGGTCCAGGAACGCATCTCCCCAGATGTGCTTGGCATCCCCTGCCCCCCGGGCCGGCACTTCCTTCCTGGACAGCCCAGCTGCGGCACCTGGTGCTCCATCCCCACACCGCCGGCCACCTTGCCCACTCCTCTGGCCCTGGGGGACCGGAACCGCATGCTCTCCCAAACCACCATGCGGGCAGCCACATGCCCTTGGGCCTCCAGATCCTGGGGCGCCAGACCTGTCGAAGTTTCTACTCCTTCAGTCTTTGCACCCAGGTGAGGCTCTGGGCATTATTGATGTGGCTTCTCCCCATGGCAGAACCAGAATCTGAAACCTGGACCTGGAAGATGCAGTTCGTGTCCTGTGGGCAGACTTCGATCAGTGAAAGACAGCAGGTAAATTCCTCTGCCATCCAACCCCAGATTGCCTGTCCCCCCTATGGTGGTCCATACATCTGTCCACAGACCTCCCACACGTCTGAACGACCACATGTGCTTTCTCTAATGCACTATTCCTTGGCTTTCGTGCATTCCCCCTTCCACGCCTTCCTTCCCCCAGCTGAGATCCCACCAGTAAAGCTGTAGCTTCTAGGCTCATCTCCAGGGTCGTCTTTCCGGGGACCAAGCCTGAGACAGGAGGCAGCGGTCATTATCCTCGCAGACGCCCTGTACAAATAGTGATGGTCAAAAATCCTGGTGCGATCCAGCTATCGTCTGGAGCCCGAGAAACTTAGAGCCTCCTGTTACTGAGTCTTGCTTGCCGTGACATGAAGCCTTTCTGAATTACTTGAAGACGTGGGTTGGAAGTTCATGTTAAAAGTGTTCTTTCTCATTATTAGAGTAATGGATGTGCATTATAGAAAATGTAGCAAGTAAAGGGCCGTTATTCCATCTCCCGTTCTCGCATTATGTCCAATTACCAGTCTTGCATACTTCCGTGTTTGTTTATGATGTTGAAATCAAGTTTATACCATTTAAAAACTGTTCACCAATTTATTTTGTAATCATGTTCTTGGGTGGAGGTAAAATTTTTAGCTATCTATAATTTTTAATGTTTCAATAAATTTTTAAGGAATTCAATGTAACAAATGTTTGTGTCCCATCCACCCAGTTTGAAGAAGTATTACTGGTTTGCCGTATTTGCTTCAGATTTATGTGTTGAAACCCCTTTTATCTCCATCCCAAGTCTGTTTCCCTCCCTTCTATCCCAGAAGTAACCACAGTTTTGGCTTCGGCATTCTCTAGTGGTGCGTGGGATTTTTATACTAACACTTCATTTGTATATAAGCATGATAACGCACGCCTCTGTTTTGTGGGGTTTCGATATTTTCGTGACTGTTATGCTCCTTGTGTCATAATGCAAATTACTCTTTTTTGCTCAATATTACGCCTGTGAGATTTATGCACGTTAGTATTTTTCTAATTCATTTATTTTCACTGCTGCATAAATTCTACTGAATGCATGATTTCCTTCTCCATTCTTTGATTCTTGGGCCTTTGCATTCTGTTTTTCTGTGTCGAAGAATGCTGCCACGAACATTTTTGTACAGTTCTGATTGTGCACACGTGCAGCAGTGTCCCCAGACGCTGGCTCTGCAGGTGGAATTGCTGGCCGTGGGCCCGCGCCTCTTTCCATCTTGCTGGATATTGCAGTGGTGTCCCCAGAGGGGCATCCAGGTTGCACCCCTGCTGGGAGCGCGGGAGCTGTGTGTCACTGCTGCGTGCCCCTACCCACTCATGGCAGAGTTTTTCATTATTGCCGATCTGCTGAGTGGGGACGCGGTAACTCCAGATCGTTTCAGTGTGCGTTTCTGTAATTACTGGCAAAGTTTAGCATCTTCACATATGCTCGCTGGCCATTTGTGTTCTCTTTTGTGAATCACCCGCTCACAGCCTGTGCACCTGTACGCATTCTCTTCCTCCCTCCTTCCCCCACTTCTTTCTCTCTGATTGATGAGCCTTTTCTGAAATAACTTCTTGACCTTAATCCCCTGCATTGTAAACCCATTTCTCCTCTCGGTTTTGGCCCTGTCAACTGTACTCTGCCTTGGTAGTTACTCTTTTCAATGTACTTCAGCACACCACTCTTTTCCTTTACGGTTCTTGCTTTTGTCCCCTTGTTTAAGAAACGTTTTTCTACTCCCGACGACATTCAGAGGGTCTCTTTTATTTTCTTTTATAAGTTAATAAGTTTTGCTTTTCCAAGCCCTCCAGAATACTTTTTTTTTGGGGGGGGTCTTGGTATTCCCCATATTATCCAAAGGGTTGATCCCAGTTCGCAGTCCTGCGGTGTGAGTGTCATGTTCCCACCCTCACCGGGACTTGGCCGCGTTTGTCGCCGTTGCGGGTCTGAGGAGTGTGCGAACCGTCTGCTCAGGGAGGGAGGGAGACAGGTAGGCTGCTCTGCTCTCACTGCCAGAGAACTCCTCCTTTTTCCATGGACTCGCGGTTCTGCCTGCCTCACGTGCTCAGCGTACATGTAGGTGTGGTCTGTGTCTGGCCCCAGTGTTCTGTTTCATTGGTCTGTTTGTCCGTCCCTGTGTCATAACTGCACTAAGTACTGTGGCTTAATACCAAGCCTTGAGACTCAGAAAGGGAAACCTCCCCATCTTACTCTTCTTATTGGAAGCCGTCTCGGCCATTCTAAGTCTTGTTCTTGGTCATAAATCTCAGACTCGACTTGTTGAATTCTGTAGAATACTCTGTTGGGATATTGAGGAGAATTATATTAAACATATGGGAACATTCAGAGAGCATGGACGTCTTTTATCCTGCTGAATCTTTCTGTCCAGAAGGCAGTGCAATCGTTTATTTACTCATGTCTTTTTTAAGTCTCTCAGTAAGGTCAGGGTGTCATTCTCCATAAAAGCCATCTTGACTACAAGTCTCTTCATTACTAAAAACAACAACAACAACAAAATCTTCCAAGCAGCAGGTGATATGAGAGCATGATCTGAGGATGAAACTGAATTTTGCATTACATGGGCTATTTAGAAAGGAGATTTTCGCCCATATGAAAATTCTATGAACATGGGGCTCACGGGAGTTAACAACTCCCAAAGCGCTCAGCTAGTTGACATTTCTAAAGGTCTCTTCTGCATAGTTTAAGTCTTAGTCAAACCTCAGTTTTCTACAAATAGTTTGAAAAACCTGCTTTGCATATTATCCCATCTGACTTGTCATAACCCCTGTAGCTGAGAGGCGTGATGTCAGAGTTGGAAAGGTGAGAACAGTCTGTGTTGTTCTATGCCCCACACTGATAATGCTTACCTACTACAGTTGGAGCAAAGCGGTCCATTCCCTACCCCTCCCCCACATTGGCGTGAACGATTAATGGTTGACACTGTTGAAATACATTTTGCTATGTGCCCCTTATCCATCGACCCATCTGAAATAGGGCAGCCTTAATATGAAATTGAGCGGGTAAAGGTTGTCCCAATAATCCCTATGAATGAACTCCAATGGACACATTGGATGAGATGCTTAGGCACGTGTGAAGCTAATATTCTGATAAGAAACCAAAGAGGACATTAACTTGTAGAACAAAAGTGCTTCAGACCGATAAAGTAGGTACACAGTGCCAAGTGCATTAGGGAACAGAAGAGCCCTGTGCAGGCTGCTCATAAAAGGCCAGAAGCCACATAGGAAGCAGGCAGAGCATTTACAGAAATCCTTGTCGAGGAGGACAGAGCGGATGTGTGTTCAGCGAGTTCAGGCTAAAACTTAGAAGAGAAGTGATGTTTACATTGCTTTTCCAATCCCTGGACAAAGTCCCAGCCCCGGTTACTGACCTTAAAGTGTGACGGGAAGGGGCTGCCTGGGTGGCTCAGTGGGTTAAGCCTCTGCCTTCAGCTCAGATCTCAGGGTTCTGGGATCAAGTCCCACATCGGGCTCTCTCCTAGGCAGGGAGCCTGCCTCCTCCTCCTCTCTCTCTCTCTCTCTCTCTACTTGTGATCTCTCTCTCTGTCAAATAAATAAAATCTTTAAAAAAAAAAAAGTGTGATGGGAAGCTTAGATCCTCCAGGGCTCAGCCAGGAACCAGAAATGGGTGCAGGGAGCTGGTGGGCACTGCGGGAAGCTGGAGGGACACACCTGTCCACGAAGAGGCCTGTCTCTCTGTCCTGTGGCCTTTTCTTCTCATTTCCCACAGGCAGCTAGAAATCCAGATACTTATGTCACATCTCCAGATTGTCTGATGCTGGCAAGAAATTCTAACACTTTAAGGATGACAATGGCTAAAGAAAATAGCCCCAGCCGGATGGCCAGGCACCAGAGCAAGATCTCTGCCTTGCCCAAGCCTACAAAGCCCTTAACCCAGACACAACCCCCTGGGAGCTGCATTAGGTAATAAATGTGAGGCGTTGACCTAGGAGACTGGTGATCACTTTTTCCAAGGCCCTGAAATTTTGATCTCTTTGGACAGTAATGAAAACACATCAGAATTCATCCTTGCCCAACTGAAGTCTTACTCATAACTGTTGAAATTCAAAAGAGAGGCTTTCCCTACATCATTTTGGTGTGCAAGGATGTCTGTGTGCATGTTTATGCTTTGGGAGCAGGGGTCCTGGCTCAGTGGGGCCAGTCTAATCCAGGAGAAAGAAGAGGCTGGCTCTGCAGACTTGGTCTGCTCCACTTGGATGACCCGAGTCAGGGAAATTAACCCATATACTCTTCCATTGCTTCACCCTTAAGACGGGAACGGGGATGCTATGAGGAGTCACAGCTCTGGTGTGCTAGAGTGTTCCAGGAGCTACATTAATTCCCCTTTCGCCTGCAGCTCAGTGAAGACTCAGGCATTATTAGATGCCATTTTATAGATGAGAAGACTGAGGCTCAAAGATGACACCATTCACTTCCAGAGGACAGATCTGGATTCAGATCCTCCAAAGATCATTGGGAACTCACTTGGAACATACTCTAAGCTGCACCTCAAAATTATATTATGGGCCAGCTTCTTAAAATGGGGCAGTGTAGGCACATGGCTATAAGCTAGAGATGGGAATCACTTATTAATTGACCATCTACTATGTGTTGGGTGTCCTGCGAGCAATAGAAGAGCATAATACTTGGGTTTCCTGTTCAAGGGATACACGATCAATTAGAGGTAATCAGAGTACATACGAGCTTTAGAGATGCTTGCTTTGGGTCAGATCCACGGAGAATTCTGATAGAAACTCGAAGGCTCCAGCGTCTTCTGGGTGGTGTAATTGCATATGTTGTTTATTCTCTTATCTCCAGAATGTTTTCCTTAAGTTTTGAAATGTTAGCCTGGCAGCCTGGACGACAGCATCTGGTAATAAGCTGTAAAAACGTGGCATTGTTACGGCTCTAAGTTTTAAAATAGCAAATAACATAGTTCTGAGTGGTTTCTATTCCAAAGGAGGAAAAAATATGCATTTTTTAAGGCCAAAGGACAAGAAAAATCTTTATTACTACATTTTCTTATAAAGTATATAGAACAGCATTCACTCATTCAATCAGCATATGTATCGTACTGTGTGCCAAGCAGTTGGCAGCACCACGAGTAACAAGATGTCTACGAGAAACACACTCTTCTGAGACTGTCTAATGGGAGGTGAACATGGCAGGGGTGTGCTAGAGAGCAGTGGTGAAGGGTCTTGGGAGTCAGGCTGTCTAGATGTGAATCTCTATTTTGCAATTTGGATAATGTAATATCTGTGTGCCCTTGTTTATGCTATCTGCAAACTTGGGATAACAGCATCTAGATCATTGCGTTGTCATGAAGAGTAAATGGGATAACCCACCATTAGAAATAGGCCCTCAGAAACGCATTGTTTTGGACATCAGTATATACCGAATGTTCGTAGAAGCATTGCTTGTAATAGCCCTCAATAGCCCAGACGCCTGTCATTAGTAAAATGGATAAATCAGTTGACCACAGAACAATAAAAATGGATCGTTTATGGCTGTCTACAAAAGCATGAATGAATATTTAAAAACAGTATCTAGGGAAAGAAGCCACACTTAACCAGACGCTTGATGATTTTGCTTCTACAAATATTCGAAAACAGTCATAATTATGAAAATTCAACCAAATATTTTTATGGATACATAATTCAGGGGACAATGACAAGGTTGAGCAAGGGAATCACTACCATAAAATCAGTCCATGTTGATCAGGAAGGGGTGGGAGTTACCCCACCAGGGAGAATGGAGTAGCCAAAAGCTACTGGAGAGGTTTATAGGCATTTGGATGGGATGGGTGTCTGCATTCATTCCCCTGAGAGAATCAAGAGCCTTGCCAAGGTGTGGAGAAGAACAAGGACCTGGGGAACTTGCAGAGGGATGACTGTGGAGGCCAGACAGGTTATGGATTAGAAGTGACACCGACTTCTGGAAGGTAGAGCAAGGGTCTTACACTCCCAGGTGCTTTCCTCTGGCCCAGGACCCACTTCTTTGTCCTTTTGAGGTTGGTTTGTTTGCTCTTTCAGGGTGAGTTAGGACTCTGTGACATCACCTTACTTCCAAGGTGTGGCCTGTTCTGAGGTCTCCACTGAATGCTGAGTGTTTGCAAAGCTGCCTCTCCACTCTGGTTACTAGAAGCTTGAACAGATCCACACACAAGCAGAGACTGGAATCCGTCAAAGACTCCAGAAGATTCTCTACAAATTTCTGAAAGCTTCTCTGCTTGGATCCCTACTCTCAGTTATGCTGCTCCATAAATCCAAGCCTTCTAGGTCTCCCTGGCCTCTGGCCCTTGGACTCTCCACATAGGTCATTGTTTGAGTTTGAGTCTCTTCTTTGGGGGAGGGAACAACCATCCCAGTTTGCCTGGGAGAGGGGATGTCCACGGGAACAGGCTTTCAGGTGCTAAAACGAGGGCAGACTGGGATGCCTGGTTACTGGTAGTCAGTCTGGAAGGTGCGTCCAGTGGAAAGTGCATGTGATCGCAGGGACGGCTTTGTTTTCTGTGATTCCTACTTCGAAAATAATTGTTTCCTGTGTGTTATCTTCTAATTGCTGATGGTGGGAGGCTGAGTCAATATCCTGTTCCTCCCTCATAGCTGGAAGGGGAAGTTAATCTTTTTTTCCATATGAGTCTAATTTTTTTTTCTACAAATAAGGATATGGAACTAAATCCTGAACCATTCTGGGGATTAAGAGATCATATGTACAGATGTTTGAAACTAATAAAATGTTATCTAAATGCCTATGTTTTTATTTACTGGAATACTACATCCATTTTCATACTTAAAACACCATTGCTTATCCCTATAGATATAAAGCCAAAGTAAATCCAAGAAGAATTAAAAATTGGAATGTTAAAGGAATTAAAGTCACCAAAATGGGAGAATATCATCATGAATACCAAAAAAGAATAAAATTACAAGTGTGATTTTTGGCAGTCAGCAAAGTTTTAGAAAAGCATCTGTAGTTTTATGACAAAGATTGCTATATTAACAATAAAATAGTTCTTAAGAAATAAATTCAAAGAGTGGACTCTCCAAAGAGAAAGAAATTGGAGAACCCCCTGGCCAACACATCACGGAGAAAACTGACTTGAGGTGAAGACTTGGAGTAGTCTCACCTGTTGGTGTGATTCGTTTTCATTGCCATTCGCATTAATCAATGAACATGTTAGTGTTCTTTCTCACATATTTTCCCATGAGCTTTTATACATCGTTATCTCAATTATTTAAAAAATCTATTTTTTTCCTTTTTACCTAAGTTTTCATATACAGCTATACAGCAATTTTTTTTAGCAATCCCCTATGATAGATATTTTGGTTGTCTCTGATTTGGTTTCTAATTCATTTGTAATCGGTAATTTTCTACCAACAACAATTAGGTTGTTTCTAATGAACAGTGATTCAGTGAACACCCTAACATGTACTCATCACTCTTTTATTATTCTGGACATTCCAATCTTTACTTCTTCCTTAATTTATTCTGGCTTTAAGGTCTACAGATACAGTGAAGCTATTATAATCATGAAAATGTAGGAAATATTTTATCCTTTTGTATTTTATTCCCTTAGGATGTATTTCTGGGTAAAACTGTTACATCAGAAGACACGCATGTTAACAAGGCTAATGCTTTCCAGCAGGCTGTCCCAACTGATACTCTGATGGGCTGTACAGGAGTGACATCGTTTCATATACTCTCGCCAGCAATGCTTACAGACTCCCTTTAACTTCCGTCAGATAGGAAAAAAAGAAATTGCAGTCCTGATTCTCCAGTTCTCATTCTTTGAATATTAAAAGTACTTTAGCTTTTCATATGTTGACTGGCTGTTTGTATTTCTTCTTGGAATCCCCTGGATTCCAATTCCAAAAATGTGTAACGGGAAAACAGCTGGAACGGACCACATTAGCCTGAGGCGGGCATGCCCCCTCAGGGCTGGGATTGCTGCCCCAGCGGACTTTCAGCTCCCATTGTCCCCTTCCTACCCCTCTTCCTGCTTTGTTTCCTTTTCCTTCCCACTTCTTTTCCCTCTCCAGCACACTCCCAATTGTATTTGTGGAGCCTGTTCATTCACCTTCTGTCTCCCCCACTAAAATGCCAGCTCCGCGAGGACAGGTCATTCTAATTGCTTTTTTGGGATGCCTGGTGGGCGGGGGGGGGGGCGGGTAGTCACGAGCTACAGAAGCAAGAGCCAATGTTAGGACCAATAAGCAGACCCTTCGTGGAGAGAGGTTTCTGCTCCATTTTCAGAGTGATGCTATCATGTTGAGAGACACACAGTGAAGTTAATACAACACAGACTCTTTCTAGGCCAGACATATTACCGTGGTCACATCTGCCACGGCTCTTATAATTGGCATCTCTAAAGTAAACAGCTTAATTTATGTTCTAGTAATAGAGTTCCTCACAGGAAGGGCTGGTGGAAAGGAAGGTGAACAGGGTGTGAATCCACCTTTGTGGAGAAGGCACCATGTGCTCTGTATTTATTCTGTCGTCCAGTCTGGACGGCAACCCTAGAAAGCACACAGTCCAAGGAACGTCTTCCTCCTTCGTGTTCCCGCAGAACCCCAGGCTCTGCTATATCCACTGCATTTGAAATCCCGGCTCCTGGCTCTTCTTCCCCACTGCACTGGGAATTTCTTGAAGGCAGGCACTGAATCTCCTTCCTTGTGAAGATGGATCTCCAGAATCGGGCGTGGGCCCCAGCACTCAAGCAGTGCTTTAAAAAATTCATCTGGAATCAGCGACAGCAACTTCTTTCAAGATATATCTCCAAAGGCAAAGGAAACAAAAGCGAAGATGAACTTTTGGGACTTCATCAAGATCAAAAGCTTCTGCACAGCAAAGGAAACAGTCAAAAAAACAAAGAGGCAACCCACGGAATGGGAGAAGATATTTGCAAATGACAGCACAGACAAAAGGTTGATATCCAGGATCTATAAAGAACTCCTCAAACTCAACACACACAAAACAGACAATCATATCAAAAAATGGGCAGAAGGGGACGCCTGGGTGGCTCAGTTGGTGGAGCAGCTGCCTTCGGCTCAGGTCATGATCCCAGCGTCCTGGGATCAAGTCCCACATCGGGCTCCTTGCTCGTCAGGGAATCTGCTTCTCCCTCTGCCTCTGCCTGCCATTCTGTCTGCCTGTGCTCGGTCTCTCTCCCTCTCTCTCTCTCCGACAAATAAATAAATAAAATCTTTAAAAAAAATGGGCAGAAGATATGAACAGACACTTCTCCAATGAAGACATACAAAGGCTATCAGACACATGAAAAATGTTCATCATCACTAGCCATCAGGGAGATTCAAATGAAAACCACATTGAGATACCACCTTACACCAGTTAGAATGGCCAAAATTAGCAAGACAGGAAACAACATGTGTTGGAGAGGATGTGGAGAAAGAGGAACCCTCTTACACTGTTGGTGGGAATGCAAGTTGGTGCAGCCACTTTGGAGAACAGTGTGGAGATTCCTCAAGAAACTAAAAATAGAGCTTCCCTATGACCCTGCAATTGCACCACTGGGTATTTACCCCAAAGATACAGATGCAGTGAAAAGAAGGGCCATCTGTACCCCAATGTTTATAGCAGCAATGGCCACGGTCGCCGAACTGTGGAAAGAACCAAGATGCCCTGCCACGGACGAATGGATAAGGAAGATGTGGTCCATATACACTATGGAGTATTATGCCTCCATCAGAAAGGATGAATCCCCAACTTTTGTAGCAACACGGACGGGACTGGAAGAGATGATGCTGAATGAAATAAGTCAAGCAGAGAGAGTCAATTATCATATGGTTTCACTTATTTGTGGAGCATAACAAATAGCATGGAGGACAACGGGAGTTAGAGAGGAGAAGGGAGTTGGGGGAAATTGGAAGGGGAGGTGAACCATGAGAGACTATGGACTCCGAAAAACAATCTGAGGGTTTTGAAGGGGCTGGGGGTGGGAGGTTGGGGGAACCAGGTGGTGGGTATTAGAGAGGGCACGGATTGCATGGAGCACTGGGTGTGGTGCAAAAACAATGAATACTGTTACGCTGAAAAGAAATTAAAAAAAAAAATTCACCTGGAAATGAATTACTGTGTAGTGTCCAGTTTGGAAAAGGGAATTCAGATAACCTCGAGGGTGTTTACAATTTAGAGAAAGGAGCCAGTCACATACATGACAGAACTGGAAAACAACAGAAGATGTTTTGTCGCCCAGTGCTTGATCTTGCTGTGTAGAGCATCTGAGGAGCTAAGACTTCAGAGGATGGAAAGATCATCATGGGTTAAGATTAGTCATGAGAAGATTTCTTTATTCACGTGCTCAATATATTATAAATGATCACAATATATTGTACACTGTCTTGGGCATGGACCTTAAAGAGCATAATCCTTGACCTCAAGGCTCATATGTTCTAACAGAAAAAATCAGATATAGGAAGATCTGAGGCCAGAACAGAGTCTTCCAGTTTCTAGTCCAGTATCGTTTTAATAGAAACATAAGGCACCATTTTCACTTTACAAAGATCAATACTGATCTTTTTTTTTTTTTTTTAATAATTTTTGGGCATTGCTGTGTGGTGCATTTGGTTAAGTGTCTGACTCTTGATGTCAGCTCAGGTCGTGATCTCAGGGTCGTGGGATCAAGCCACATGTGGGGTTCCACGCTCAGTGGAGTCTGCTTCTCTCTCTCTCCCTCTGCCCTTCCCTTCACTCTCTCTCTCAAATAAAGAAATAAATCTTTAAAAAAAATCTTTAACTTGACTCGCATCAACACAAGCAAATTTGAATATGCTTAAATTTTCTAAGTGTGTTTGAATTCCCCACATCGTATAGAAGGCAGCTCAATCCCCTACCTCAGAACTAAGCTATTAGTACCCAGGGTTCAAGCAACATTATTGTCAGCATCGTCTTCATCATCAATGATGTCACCAAGACTTCTACCGAGCCTTTATGTGGGCCAGACTCTGTGCTGACCTCTCGGTGGCCAGCAGGTGTTGGACACCCATCGTCCAGCCCATAAGCTGGAATTTATGGGGCGGGCGTGACTTGGAAGCAAAGAGGACTTCCTGACTTCTTAACCTACAATATGGACCAGGCATAAATGGACAGTGTATTCTGGTCAGTGTTTAAGGAGCACAGGAAACTCTGCCTGAGCATGACCCCATATTCACCTGTGGTTCTGGGAGCCAGCAGATCTGCGCAACCACGTGACAAGTAGAAGCCTCCTGGATTGGGGGAGTGGCCTTTGTTGGAAAGGGGAGCCTTCAGAGATGAGCAACCAACCACGCCGGCTCTTCTTCCGCTGAGCTCCCTCGACCCCCAGAGCCAGCCCTCTCTGCCTAAGCACCCAAATAAGCCTCTAGGACGTCTGGATTTGCTGCCCCCTCCATGCATTCGAGATATTATTTCATTTGATCCTCCGACAGCCTTATCAGACCTTCTCTGTTGCTACGTCCATGTTGCAGATGAGCAAATGGAAACGTACAGAAATTAACTAGTTCACAGTCCTCAACTGTTACTTGAGTCTAGCGTTCATAGTCTTCCCCTTGACCTCTATGGTATATATTGCCTCTTAAACACTGGATTTTGGTAAATCATGCTCCTGGCCTATAGAGGCTATCTAATGGATTGTTTCTAAATGTGTGTATGCCTATAGTTTCTATCCTAGGCTGCAGATGGGGAACGCCTGGGCATCGTGTTGAACACACACACGTGGTTCAGTCACCCTCTAATGGGTGTGAAAACTAAAGTCAACTTCGGTTAACCGAAGCCCATCTGTGCCCTCTGGTTCGAGGAGCTGAGACTTTCAAGAAGAAGCCAGGAAGAACCCTTCAGGCCTCCAGCAAGCCAGCAGCTCAGCACACCACACACGCAATGTATTTCCAGCGCCCGACTCCCAGCAAGGCATTCGATAAACACTTGCGGACGGGGTGGGACTAAACAGATGCTCATGATGGACACAACATGGGGACTAACTGCAAAACCTATTCGAGGAACAACTTGATGAAGCAAAGCAAAATCAAACGGGCCGATGCGGCCACTGATTCCCGGTCTTAGAGCATCTTGGTTTCGGGGCTGAAAGGCAGTGAGGAGAGCACTGTAAAGCGTGGACAACATGCAGGCAAAGGCTGAATAGGGTTTCTTCGACTTAACACTTTTCGAAACTGTTAATGCATTTGGGCTATGAAATGCTGTGGAAATTGAGAGTCTTTGCAGGAGGGCTGGTGCTCTCCATCGCCACACAAACCCATGTGCGTGGGTAATGCAGTGACGACATCCAGCAAACCTATGATGACGGCATCTCCTGGATCTCTTCCTTCAGACTGAAAATCCCCTTGCAGACTATAGTCTGGGAAATTGTATTGTTGCAAGACGAAATCAAATAGTTAAGCTTTGGGGCGGTGGCGGGGAGAGCCATGGCACAGGGAGGGGTTTAATGAACGGTAACTCTCAGCATGTGCTCCCGAGAAGGGACTGTAGTCCTTTCGATTTGGAATGGAAATGCAGCCCTCTGGGCTTGTCCCGGTCCTGGGGAAGTCAGATTGTCATATTAAATGGCGCAGAAATTGACAGATTCCAAACAAATAGAGTCATCCTTGGAGAGTGCACAATAACCTGGCAATATGGAAATTACAAATTATAATATGTTCCCTTTGAGTAAAGGAAATATGCAAAAGAACAACTACCTAATACAACAGAGTTTGTGTAATCCCCGGGTAGCTACGGTTAGGGAGTTGTCTTACCACAGTTGCATACTCCTTGGTTAATCACAAATGCACAGATTAGGTTTAAGGTGAATTCTAAAATTTTTTAAAGTTCAGTTTTTACATTAAGCGCCATCAGGAAATATCCGAATCCTCTGGCAATCAATGGCGTAAATCTTTTTAAGTCTATGCTCTTTACTGAACACGGCTTTTTTTACGTAACACTAACTCTCCTTTATGTTGGGATTTTTCTCATCTGTTTTCAGCCTCTTAGTCATCTTGGTCCTAAAGAAATAGAAACATTCAGCTCTGCCGGAAGTATTTTTTACAATCTGGTTGTTATCTTCATCAGGTTATGTCTCCTTGTGCTTATCTGTGGAGAATGATGTGGAAATCCAGTGCTGGTAGCGATGATAATATTCACTCATTTTATTTGACAGCACTTCGGTGAGTGGTCTCTACTTAGAAGAGCCAGAGCTCGGGGTTAGGAGGGATGTAGTAAGCCCAGCACACGGGATCTGTCCTTCCGCGGCTTACACCTATCTAAAGAGCACCTGGGATCAGAATTTTTAACATTCGCCTGATTCTCGTTTTTAAAACAATGTTCACTGCAAGATCAGTGTCTTGAGTGAACTCCTGATTACTCAAAAGCTTACTCCTCCTCCCATCTCCGAAGACCTCGCCTTCTTAATTTCACTGCCCATCAGCTTCTCTCATACAGTGGAAAGGACACAAAGAAGGGAAAACTCACACCAAGAAGGACGTGAACGATCTGATCAAAGATCTGTAGGGAAATGTCTGAGTCTTGTGGGTGTCGATGACTTCCTTTCTAGGTTGTTCTTTCATGAGTAACGTGGAATCGCTCTGCTCTGGGCAGGCGTGCATGTCTCCACTGACCACGTACTTGGGGTGTGCACGTTCTCTTTGTTTCTTTTTGTCTTGCAACTGCCAATGCCATCTCATTACTGTTTCCTCTAAAGCTTGGTGTAAGTCTTAATCTCTCTCCACGTGAAGTTAGAACTTTTGCTTTTCAGCTACTCGTTTTCTAGTGAAAATGAGTCACATAGTGTCTGTAGAGACGGAATGTCAGCCTCGGGGATGTTCCCAAAGGGTGGAGATGGGCAAGGCACTGAGACCAGAATAGTGTCCCAGAGGCAATGCTTCAAGGACCAAAGTGAGCCAAGGGACACTGTCGTTGTGGGCAAACAAGTCTTCAATTCCCTGGGCGCAGATAAATGTCCCTTAGAGTAGCTATGATCCTCCAGCATTTCCTCCAAGAGTAGTTAAAAGCAACAGTTACAAAGTCACCAGAATCGGGGAGATCCAGATATTATGTCAACACCCGACTTTTAACCAGGGTGACCCCGTGCACCTTCTGACTGATGTGGAGCTGGCCACCAGCAAAGACCAATGATGAAGGAGGATGACGGAGTTTCGTAGGGATTTGACATGGTTAGGGCGGATTCCGTCAGGATATTCCGTAGGTGTCTTCTCTCCTCAATCTTTGCGGAACTTAAAATGCATGAAAACAGGAGATGGCCTTGATGTGGATGCAAGGTATACGGAGGTGAATGTTCAGGTAATTGGAAGGGGAGTCTCTGGTGAAGGTGTGGCAGACTGTTCAGAATTCATCTTACGTAAACGGATAGAAGGAGTAAACTGACATGTAGTAAAACACACACTTCTGAAATGTGCTGAAGAATGCAATTCAGAAATCGCTCATCAGGGACTCATTGTTTAATTCCAGCATGGTAAATGTCGACCTCAGGACACTCCCAAATTGTCCACCGCGTGAAAAATGAAACATACCGATTCTTGAAGACCGATATGTTCCAGAGATGAAGTCAGGGGATAAGCAGAAGAACTGACCCGGGCTAGCAGGGCTGAATATGGGCCACTTTGGGGCATATGAGAGGTTGCTGGTCCAGGAAGGTCACCCGGGAGAAGTAGACCCCGGTTTGGAGGTGGGAATGCGAGGGATGGGTGGCCCCTGGACGCTGGCTGGCCCATCACTCAGGTCTCTGCGGGAGGAGTGGAGGATGGTGTGTACACTCGCCGAGTAACACTACCATCTAGGTGCATGCATGACCTCCTCCCATGGGTGTAGGTAGAGCTGCAGCGGGATGCAATTGGACTGACAATGGGAACGGATTGATTGCAAACAAAATAGCTTCCGTGTAACATGAGGACAGTTTCCCACTCTCAGCTGTGCTCACATTCCCTGGCCTCCATGGAGGGGAATGTGATTGGAATCTCCTCGCAGAGCCCTTGAGACAAGCCTTGGACCCAGGACTAGACAGTTTCTGTGGTCCCTCTTGGCTATCAAAATGTCTCCGTTTGCAATTTTCTCCAGTTCAAACCACTCATGGCCAAGCATCCAGCAATTCCTATGGCGTCCCTTTTGTTCAGAGTACCCTTGTTTGTTGACTTGGTTTCCCTATTGACCTGTAAACTCCACATCCGTTCTCTCCTGTCTGCATGCCCAACTAGGCATCAGAGCTGCGTGTTACTGAGTTGGGGCACCTGCCTCCTTGCCCCGTCTGTGAGTTGATTTGGGAGCCTCTCAACGTTCACACTTTTTGGAGCATCGCAGAAGAGCTAGCTAGCAAGTCTCCAGTCTTCCATGACATCATTAGCAAACCCATACCCACAGTACCATCCCTGTGCTGCTCAGCGAGAACACGGCTCTGACATCTTCGCTCCTCGAGTTCAAAGTCTTTGATACAGTTTAAATAGAGGGACCCAGTCCCACTGATTTAATTACCCTGCCATTTTAGCTGAATGCTCTTTGACTTAATTTTATCTCAATGAGTATAAAGCGTCGAGAGACTCTCTCATAAACAGGGAGTTGCCTCTGACAGCTTCTGGGAAGGAGCCCTATGGGGAGATCGTGGAGATTTACAGCACTCTAACAGCACTGCAGAACAGTTTTGGCACCAGAAGGTTCTAGGGCTTAATTACTGCCTTTAAAATTTAAGCCAGAGTTAGACGCTGAGCAGTACCCAGCAGAGGAGGGGAGGAAAGGGCACAATTGCACTGCACACTAAAGGCTTGTAAGATGATGCTGGTGTTATTCTTTCTTATGTATCCTGGAAAGACACAATCCAAATAATGCATCACTCTTTCTGTGGCCTGTATTAGCCACACGGAGAGACCTGGCCCCTTTAAATCCAACTGAGGTATGCAATTCGGGAGGTGTTACAAGACTTCTATTTACTCCTTAAAAAAAAAAAAAAAAATCTGGATTTTTTAATTCTTTTCAGAAAGTGCCTGGCCAAGATCTAAAAACTCCAGCAGTATCAAAAAAAAAAATGTTCACATACTTGTAATTTTGTAGACCACCCATTCCTTGCTCTTGACTCCTGTTAGGGCCGATTTAATGTTAAAACCTGTTTAACTATTAGGGCCTGCTTAGCCAGAGCGACTCCATATTGCCCAGGCAGCCATATTGTTGTTTACATCCACGGACTTCATTCTGGGAATAAACGCCCCCATAGTTCCTGGTATGGCTCCAGGTATCGATTCTGGGAGTAAACGCCTTAACAATAGAAGCCACGTACCTTGGGTCTGCGGTTATGCCCTATAAAACCAGCCTGTGAGATCGGGACGGGGTCGCTCTCTTCGGAGGCGGCCCTGGCCGGTCAGTCTGACTTCTGATGCTTGGCATAGAATAAAGCTTTGCATAACTTTCACTTTGTCTCCGTCTCGTTCCTTCGATAACGGACCCCAACCACGCCCATCTGAAATACAGCATGTTTTGCTATGATTTGTCTGTTGCAGATAAGGCTGCTATAAATAATGGAGGCAGCCCAGGTGATGACTGGAAAAGGAAGAGGTGGTCCGTACACACGATGGAGTGTTACTCAGCCATCAGAAAGAAGGAGATCTTGCCTTTTGCCACGACATGGTTGGAGCTAGAGAGTGAAGTAAGTCCATCAGAGGAAGATAAATGCCGATGATTTCACTCATAGGTGGAATGTAAGAAACAAAACGAGGGAGCAAAGGGGTAAAAAAGAGAGAGGCAACCAAGAAGCAGACTCTTAACTCTACAGAACAAAGTGCTGGTCACCGGAGGGGAGGCCGGTGGGGAGGAAGGAGAGCTCTTGTGATGAGCCCGGCGTCTTGGGTGGAAATGCTGCTCTCTGTGTTATGCTCCGAATGAATACTACACTGTATGTTAATTAGCTGGAATTTAAATGAAAATTTTTTTAAAAAAAAAGAAGTCACAACTTAAAGGATAAAGCTTTTCCCTAAGAGGAGCAGGAGAATACCCCCAAAGTTATTCACTGAGTGGGGAAAGGCTGTCTGTCAGGCTCTCTCCTGTGCTCATCACGTTGCGTCTGCCAAATAGAGCAGCTTTGAGCCCGAGGGCGGTACTCAGAAACCCACCACCAACTGCCCACGGTCCTTAGGAGGGGCATAAAGCCCCAGTCCTCGGGAGCTGAATTTCAAAGAGATCTAGAAATTCTGAAAAGTACTTTCAGCAACCAAACTCAACATATGGGGTTATCTGTGGGATTTCGGAGCTAGCCCGGTGGAAAGAGGAACTACAGAGGAGGAAGGAGGCGGGCCGCTCCTTTTTCACCTGCCTCACCTCGATTCCTGGGAATGCCAGCCCTTGTTTCAGCCTCGAGTACCCTCCAAGTTGATTGTAATTCCCTGGCTTCAGAGCGCCCTCCCTCCGTATCCTTGTGCACGGCGGTGCCACTGCCGTCTGTCTGCGTGGCTGTCGGATTCTAGCTCCAACATGACCTTCCGGGCCTGAGACTTCACCGAAGTCCCCAGCTGGCCTCAGACACCCTCCCTCCCTTGCTTCACTGCTACCTCGGGAAGCTCTATCCCACCTCCCTCCCCATGGAGCGTGAATTCTAGAGATCATGAAAGACGCTGTGTCTTCACAACCTGGCACACATCGGTGCCCGGTGAATATTTCCTGACCAATAGATATCCCAGCCACGGGAGCTCTTTTGTTATCGACCCGATTTCATACCCCACCATTCTGCGGGTATGACATCAACTTTCTGGCATCACACGGATACACCTGTCAGAAATCACGCAAGTCACTTTCAAGTATGTGACTTGCAGGGAGATAGCCAGTGTCCTGAAACGTCCCACCTTCCCAGAAGATAAAAATAAGAACTTGGGTGTGACTAGGAAAGACCAACCCCCAGTCATCGTCATGTGACACGAAATGGATCACAGTGAAATAATATCATGGTCGGGAAAGTCACTGCCAGGAAGGACCATCACTGAGGGGGTCTTTGAAAGAGGAGAAGAAATGCACACGACAAGCCCCCTTGGCAGGCTGGATGTAGGAGGCACATGGCCCCAGGGGGCCGATTGTCCATTATCCCACCCAGTTCTCTCCTCCGAGCCGCGCTGTCAGCAACGTGCTCCCGGCTTTATGACAGACGTGCCAGGGGCCAGAAATCGTTCTATGAGATTGTGGAATAGAAGAGTAAACTCCTGTGTATAAAGAGCAGGAATGATACTTGCTTCTATACCGTGTGTGTGTGTGTGTGTGTTGAGTCTGACAAAATAGTTTTTCTGAAGCCTTGGTATCAACGGTTGGTTTTTTTATTTTTTGTTTTTTTTAAGGCATTCGCTTTGTGATGGAAGGACTCAGGGAAACCATTTAGATCACTTAAGTATATGTTTCTGGCCTCTCCGAAGCCCGGTATTGAGGTGGGCAGGGCACGGGTGCGGTCGGGTTGGACCTCTGCTTGGTGCCATCCCTACTGGCCGACCTTGGGAATGACTCGTCACCTCCCTGGAGGAGCTCTGCGTGTCCTAGAATGAGGAGCTTAAAAGAGATGGTCTCCTTCCAGCTCTAACATCCTGCAAGACGATGTCTCTTTGTCAACAAACGCGTTTGTAACACTTACAGAGCATTTGGGTTTTACCCTCTATGCATTACAAAACCGTAGGTGGTTAACAAGCAGGAAGTTACCGACTTTTAACTGTAGATTTTAGTGAGATCTGTACCCTGAATGTATTCACAGGTAATCCGACAGATGAAGGGATCAGGAAGGAGACTGGACATGGAATGTGGTGCGCTGTGTCCTTTGTGGCTTTCAAGACGCCGGTGGTTCAGCACGCTCAACCATCGTGACCCTGAGAAGAATCTGCGCAGGGGGAATTTTCTGGAAGTGCCCTCTCTGGGGTCCTGGAACCACCGTTTCCCTCCCCTCATTACTTTCAAAACCAAAATGCTATTGAGATGCAAATAGTTCCTGTTTCCGTTGGGCGATCAGAGCATGAAGGGCGCAAATCACCCTGTGATTTCGTTCTGTTTTTTACATGTTTGAACATATTTGTGGCCGCAGGTTGGAAATCCCTGAAGGAGTGAGCGCCGCCAGTAGGAAGCACCAGGTTTATTTTGTCAATATCAAAGGGACGAGCGGTGAAAAGGAAAGGCAACATACAGCACACCTCCGTTTCACAGACGAGCAAGTGGATAAAAAAGGACTTGTGTTTTACTGTAAGGTGAATTTGCAAGGTACGGGGGGAGGCTCAGGATTTCTGACTATCTAATCCGATCTCCACCCCTCAGACCTAAAACCCCTCATCGGACCTGGGCTCACCCCTCCGTGAGTTCCACATTCTCTGTCAAAAAGCTCTTCGCAGCACGTCCCAGGCTTCCCTGGAGGGGATTTTAGGTTAGTGGGAAAACTGAGTGATTGGAAATAGTGTTTTACAAACTTTTATTGATCTAGAGTAAACAGAGATAATCGGTCTTAAAAGCTCTTTTTGCAAGCCCTGAGTTCAATTATAGTGTAGCCATAATTCCAGAACTCTCTGAACTGCACCTACAAATTATTCTCTGCACACACCTTTAACTTTAACAGCTATTCATTAGTCTAAGAGACCTTTGCTTTTATATGAATCCCGTTTAGTAGGGATAGAAAAAGGTATTCATTCTACACAGCTGCTACTTTATTGGAGCACTTCAATTCTTTTAAATTACACTCTGACCTTTTGAAAATGGGACAGAAATTTCAAAAGTGTATTGGATATTCTCTGAAAAGCCGTTACCCGGTTTTCGCTTCTTGATTTATAAAGAGGTTCTTATTATAATATGTAGATACCCAAACCTTAAAAGGAGATTAGCTGTCAATAAACACTGCATGCATGATACCTTCAAGGGGAAAGGTAATGCAGCCCTCTGCGATGGCATCACTCCAGGCAAGAGAAGCCTGCAGAAGGGACCCAGAGCGTTTTTATTCTGTAGGAAAAAAGGAGAGACAAGCCGGGATGAGACCCCATCTACGTAGGACCCCCTTGGCGATCACTTTAAGCAGAGGTGGATTCTGGTGGGGGGAGGGGGTGGTCTGTGTGCATAGGGTACGGATGTGATGCTCCGAGGAAGGGTGAGATCTGTGCGGACCGGGTCCTCGGGGCTTGGGGGAACTTTCATTGTCATCGAAGGCTGGGTAAGGAAGGAGCAGAAATGGGGAGGTTAACCGGTAGCGCTGGGTCTTTGCTGCAGGCACGCTGAGCTAACTAGGGACCAGTAGCCCTCAGGCTTTCCCTCTAAAAGACAACTTTACATGCCACTTCTCTAGGCTCCTTTACTTAAATGCACGTATGGAATTTCATAGATGGGCAAATGGCTCAAGCTGCTGGCTGCTCAGACAGATGAACAGGAAGGCTCTCCGGGGCTGTGGGTGTGAACAGAGGGCGCCTAAGAAAGTCATTAGCATATGGGACAAACATTTTTAATGCCATTATACCAAAAAGATAAAAAATAAATTAATCTTTGGGTACAATGTAATACAAGTTTGCTTTAGATGTGCGGGTCAGATGATCATGTGGCAGTTCTGTGGAATGTCCAGCAGGGGGTCTGCGGGGCACAGTTGCGTCTTGACTTGTTTTCCACATATTGGGGAATAATCAGCTGATTTGTGCCTGGGGAAGTGGCTTTCGTGGATTTCATCGTTTTCAATAGTAGCATATTTAGCATACTTTTTGAGAAGATGAGGATTGACCGTGAATATCTTTTCTACCCCCCAGAGGTTTGCTACTTACTTTGTGGCAAAGTGTTAAAACAGGTGTGAACAGAAGATGAATTGCACATTTCTTTTTCCTTTCGCAAAAAGGCAAGAGCTTCAAATTGTTGACCTTCCCTTTGATGAAAAGTGGCTGTCAGAGTGTGCCACCTAGCCGTAATAAATACACTTACTCTGTCCTTTTGTGGTAAATATAATAACAGTGGCAGGGGGGAAACAAAACAGCTTTTTGAAAGCATCTTATGCTATGGAGAGAGCGTTTCAAAAATGGATCTTGGGAAGTGTTTCTGCCATTAGGTGACTTTTTTGAGGAAAGTAGCTTCAATGATTCTCTTATAGAGGCTTTCATATTTCATACTTTAAAAAACTTGGGAACAATTTTCTCGCCAGCTCCAAAATTTTAAACAAAAAAGTTTCAGGGCACTTTGAACCCAGATGTTAAAAATATAAAAATGTAGCACCTCCTGATTATTAAATGGAAACATCTGGAAAGAGGGACGTTTATTAGCTGAATTTCAACCAGCGTTTGGATGCCTGATGGAAGGGCCTGAAAACCAGAAATTCTGGGCACAACCAGAGACTCCCTCCATCTGGATTACAATGGCCATTAAAACCACATCGAGGAATCGACTGAATTCAGAGGCAGACCTGCATCTGAATTAGATAAGTTGCTAAATCATGAAATGTTAAACAAAATCTTTAAAAATAATGGCAAAGATTCCATCATATTTTGCTTCCAAAGATACTAGCAATAATTGCTCTTAGTAGGAGGACAATTTTGTGCCTTCAACAAATAACTCATTATTAAAAGTTTTAGTTCACCTCTTTCAAATTTCTCCCTTTTTTAAAACTTCTATTTATTCATTTGAGAGAGAAAGACAGTGCAAGGGAGAGAAAGCAAGCATGAGTAGAGGGGAAGGGCAGAGGGAGAGGGAGACCAGCAGACTCCTCACTGAGCAGGGAGCCCGACATGGGGCTTGATCCCAGGACTTTGGAATCATGACCTGAGCCAAAGGCAGATGCTTAACCCACTGAGCCACCCAGGTGCCCCTCAAGTTTCAATCTGTATATATTTTGTAACATGGATATTAAATGTCAACACATGTATTTACATGGGACAATATACGTGTATTATATACATGAGCATTGTTTTACGTGTATATATATATATATTTTATAAGTAACTTGTGTATGTGTGTATAGGTTATGATTTAAAAGTAGAACATGAATATATATATATATATATATATATATATATATATATATATATAAAACTTAGTACTTGCCCAAAACCATTTTTTCCCTAAATTTAGAGACCATGATAAAGAGAAAATAATAATTATGTCAGAGTTAGCAGACCCAAGTCCTAGTCAGCGTTCTGTTAAGACAGGTACAGTGTTCAGGTCGGAGCAGCAGGGAGGGAGAGATGGGAAACGGGGTTATGTTTGTCACTTGCCTGACCTATTGTATGGCTGAATACACTCGCAGTAACCCATGTTGACCATTAGTGGGCACACTAGAGACCCCTTGGCCCATTGTTTAATTACCTGGGCGAGAACATAGGGGAATAGGGAGATGAGTGATAGGGGATCCCCTGCTGAGCCCCACCTGGGGGCTCCTTGGGCATCTTGTATTAGTTTTTATGATAACTTCTGATGATTAATTTCTTATAACAACATTCCTTCCAAGGATCACAGAATGTATCACAGAGGACGACTGCGAAATCCGTATATAAACTTACTACCCATGTCAGGAACATTCCAGAAGGACAAAGAGTGGGACCTCAAAAGTCCTGTCAGGCTCCAGGGACTATTAGAAGCTGGGAAAAGGGAGGAATAGGTGTGTTAGTGCCTGGAAAGAGGTGGGGTTAAAGGTTCAGATTGCTCTCAATCAGTGATTCTGAAGTTTGGGGGGTCTTTAATCCCTCTGAGAATCTGATAAAACATACGATCATGTCTTTAAAAAGTGCATGTATAAATGTGCACAAATGCTTGTGTAGGATTCTGGGAAATCGTAATCATAATCAGTCTCTGCAGTCTGCCCACTGACCCTTGAAGTTCGAGCTGCAATACTCTGTACATTTATAAATACCAGAGCAGGAAATCCCTTTCACAAGGTCTGACTGTTCATACCCTCATCCCAGCACTGCCCATTTATACCTGTTCCCCTTCCAATTTGGTTCGGTAGCCTTGGTGATGAAATCAAATGTGTTGGGACTATGTCCTTGTTTCCTAACTCCGACCAGCAAACTCCACCCCCCCACCAACCTGCCAAGAGTTTCCCAAGTATCAGGTGTTCCCATAAACATTGTCATTGCTTTATTTCTCCTTTCCGCAGTCTTTAATTAAACACGTTTTAAAGGCTCTCACGATGCCGTAAGCATGTTTCCTCCTTGAATCTCACAGAGCCTCCTCCTTGGGCTCTTCCACCACTAAGCTGGGCATAGTTGCCTGCCACCGACGTCTGTGACTCTTGGATGTTTATCCAGCCAAGTGATCTGAGAGCAGAGGTTCTGATGTGGTGAGCCCGTCTGTCACCCAACACAGATCTCAGTTTACTTACTAGTCGGCAGAATGTGTTTTCCAGTCCCCATCCTCTGACTGAGGTTCCAGGTGGGATGCATTTGTTAGGAGTGAATGTCTGTAGCCCCAAGGAAGTCTAGTTTGAACCGGCTCTTAAAGCAAATCATGGAAAAGTCATTCTAGTTCCAAAACAAGAGGGAGAAATCAATGTGAAAAATCCATTTAAAGAAGGGTTTGCCAGTTTATTTGGAAACTGTAGATGGCTGGAGTCTGTCTGGGGTACTATCAGCGACCAGCATGAAGCCCTCAAAATTGCTCTGTCATCAGCCAGCAGAGCTGGATGAAGATACGGTGCTTTGAGCAGGCAGTGAGTCTTGACTGCAGACTTAGGTGAGCCATTATTAGTCATTTCATCATTAATCGTAAAGACATTCTGAGTGTATGTGCGTTTGTTTCTCTGCTCACAGAGAGGCTGGAGCTTGGAGCAGAGACTAGGTGAATGTCAGTTCCCTGCTCTTCACTCCACGATGAGGAAAACACGCTGATGGAGACGAGGTTGGTAATGATGGCGCCAGAAATGGTATCATTTTGAGACACAGAAATGACAGAACAGCGGCCCCTGGGAGGCCCAGTTGGTTAATCGTCTGACTCTTGGTTTCACCTCAGGTCATGATCTCAGGGTCATGAGATTGAGCCCCACATCAGGCTCCACAGTCAGTGAAGAGTCTGCTTGAGATTCTCTGTCCTCTCCCTCTGCCCCTCCCATTGTCCACATGCTCTCTCAAATAAATAAATAAATCTTAAAAAAAAAATGACAGAAAAATGAGTGCCTGGAATAGCTGCTCTGAAAGACGAAGGAAAGTGATTGCCTGACCCTCCCACTCGATCCAACCAAGGAAGGGTCCCGCTGCTGAAATTTAGAAGAAAGAATGACATTATCGTCGTGTATAACTTTCCAATCTTTGTCCAGTCGAATCATGGATCATAATGGGGGTGTGTTCATTTGAAACCTAAATTTAAATTTATACTTCCCAGAGTTTCCAATATGGAACTGGTAGCAACATCTTTTTTTTTTCTCTCCTCTATTCTAATGGAGTCAGACGCAGATCTAGAAAGAAGAGCAAGTGCATGATTCAGTTACAAAAACTACCTCCTCACGGGGCACAGTTTTATACAGGGTGATCCAACTGTGAAACGAAAGGACTGGCGTTCCATTGAAGACGTCACCTCATTCAAAAAGATCTCCTAGATCCCTGCTTGTTTATAAAGCTCTGTGAGGACTTGTGGCTTACCTTCACAATTTATTAGCTCCGGATGCCTGTGTTGAGAAAGCATCCCTGATCAAATGTCTCCATCACCCATCATCGTTAACAGTCCACTTTTAATAGTAAATTTATTACTTCTTACAAAGTTGGCTGACCTAAAAGGTGATACTTTTCTCCATCTGGGAAATTAAATACTGGCAAATGACTTCCTGCCCTGCTTAAAGTCTTTCAGTAGCTTGCTGCGTATGTAGGAAGAGGTCAAGAGCATTGTCCAGTAAGGCCTCCCAGCTCCATTTCCTGCTATGTTTATTTTTCTTCGGCTGTACCGGCTTTATTTTCACTTCCCCGAAGGTACTACATTCCTGCCACAGGGATTTTGCACATACTCTTTGGTCTAGAACAGTTATCCTCAGCTTTCTTTACATAATTAGTTTCTAGGCTTCCTTCGGATCTTAGCTCAAGGGCACTTCTCCTGATTGGCTTAGCAACTTGATTGCTTACACCAGACTAAGTTATTTAAGGGAGCACTTATGACTAGTACACATACTTGCTTAATAAATACTTGTTGAAAGAATGAATGAATGAATTAGTGAATGAGAGACTTGAGCAAGCACACGTTTTCCTAAGGAAGCTGAGTAGCATGGATTAAAGAGAAGATGTGATGTCAGTGATCCCATGAACAAGTACAGAGCACAAAGCTGTTGGAGACAACTTCTTGTATTGGAAACCGCTGACCTTCTGACCCTCAAATGCCTGTTTATTATTCATAATTGTGGTTCAAGAGGACACCTGCTCCATCATTATGTTTGTGGCTTTTGTCCCTCCTCATCCAGATCAGCCCCACTTCTTCCAAGGCTTCCTCATTTGTCCTTTTTGGGTTTCACTTAAGTCTTTGGGCCCCTCATTCTTCATGAATAAGGCACCTCATGTCTTCAGATCTCTTCCCACCCACCTGAGATTTCAGGTCTCTTCCCACCCATCTGAGACTTCAGGTCTCTTCCCACCCATCTGAGACTTCAGGTATCTTCCCAACTCCCTCAACTGAGAAGAGCATAGTCTTGAGGCAAGAAGACCCAGGTTTGGATGCTGAGCTTTGTTACTTGGGCGCACAGTTCTCTCCTCTGTATTTGCTTTCTCCGTCTATAAAACAGAGCTTTAATAAGTAGCTCTTGGTGCAGTGATGCTAGGTAATAGCCCCCGAGCAAATACTTTCCTTCCTTACGGGTCTGTGGGTTGGCTAGGGTTAGGTGACTCTCTCCTGGGCTTGACCCGGGGCTGTATGTTGAGCCTGAAACTTTTGCACGTGTCTCATGTTGGCACCTTGGTTGAGGGGCAGGAGATATTCAGCACCCTTTCCTCTTGATGAACAACAGGACTGTGGAGAACAAAGGAAGTACACACCGCTCCTTATGCCTTCAGGTTGGAAATGGCACACAGTCATGAGCAGTGCTAAATGGGGAGCATATTCAGAGATCAGGAGAGCCTCAAGGAGGAACCACCGATAAGACCTACCTAAGGGGATCTAAGGTCGTCTAAAGGAAACAGTGGCTAAGCTGAGACAGGAATGTCTAGCAGTGGGGTCATAGCCTGTACAGTCCCTCCTGTTACAATGGAGAGTTCTGGAAGAACTGAGCCTTGAGAGTTAAGGAAGAAAGAAGGAACCAACAAAGGACTTAGAGCCACTGGTGATGTAGGAGGAAAACCCAGGCAGTATGGTGTCCTGGAAACCGGATGAAGGAAGTATTTCCTGGAGGAGGGAATGGCCAGCTGTGTCACATGCTCCTGATAGGCCACATAAGACAATGGACCAATGGTTTCAGCAACATGGAGGTCACTGGTGACTTGCCAAGCAGTTATGTTTGGCCAACCAAAAAGGTTCGCTCATGGCAGGAAGTAATTCAGAAGGCAGTAAATTAATTTTCAGGCTCATTTTGTCTGATAATTAACAATAAACACTGTTTACGAGCTAAAGTGATCAAAAAAAAAAAAAAGGAATGACACACAATCAATTATTGCCCACATTGCCTCAGTCAAAGCGAGTCTCAGAGCCAAGGTGAACCTCAGAGAGGAGGGAAGTTGACACCTCTCAGAATGGAAGCTGTTACAGAGTCACAGGGAAGAGGCCATGCATATATACAGTTTTATAGCAGGAAGCAAGTGAGCTATTGAAAGCAGTCTAATCTACCGTAGAACTCTACATAAATGTAGGAGGATCAAATAGGAAGCTCGCGAATGGGTTAATAAAACATATGTTTTATTGCTATCCTGAATAAGGCCTACATTTATATTTCCTCTAATGAAGCTCTGAAATACTCTTTAATCCCTTTGTTTATTGATCTGTGTAATTCATTATATATTCTTGAGGCTAATCCTTACCAGTTATTTATTTTGCAATATTTTCTCATAGTCCATAGTTTGTCTTTTTAACTTTGTTTATAGTGTCTTGTGTTTTTTCCCCCTTTGAATAGAATGTATCTTTTCTCTCTGGTACTCTAAGATTTTTTTGTTTGCCACTGGCTTTAAGTTGATCACTTGATTCACTTTTCTTCATTTTTTTTCCTTTTTGCTTAGGATTCCTTGAGCTTCTTGGATTTGTGCATTCATAATTTTTATCAGATTTGGAAAAAATTTAACCCTTTCTTCAACTACCTTTTTCTTATTCCCTCTTTCTCTTGTCCCCTTTGGGAATTCCAATTACATGGATAGTATCTACTTGAAGTTGTTTTACAACGCACTGAAACTCATTATTTATATTTTATTTCTTTCTGTGTTTCACTTTGGATAATTTCTATTACTGTGTCTTCAAGGTCATTAATCTTTTCTTTTGGAATATCTAGTCTGATATTATTCACCACTTAGGTTAATTTTCATTTCAGAAACTACAGTTTTACTCTCCTGTGGTTTCATTTGAGTCTTTTTTTAAAATATATATCTCATGTATCTCCAGTTACATTTTTGAACAAATGGAATACAATTATATAATTGTTGTCAATTTTTGTTGGATATCATTTTTAGCATGGGATTTCTTCCTTTATTATAGAATTTGAGTTTGCTTGCTCATTGTAAGAGGGTGTTTTTGCTTTATTTTGATCTGTGTTTCCATTTGTTTCAGATTCTGCCTGGCAATTACAAAGTTTTTCAGATTTGTGGCTTCCTCTGTATGTCTGCTGTTGTCTCAGTTAGAAACTGTGTTTTGTGATCCTATTTAAGGATATTGATATTAGAGATATTTCAGGTATAGGCATGAAGGGGGTAAAGGTAGCAGGTTCTTGCCTGAGAAGGTGTCTTTATCTATTTATTCCCTACACCAGTTTCTGGTCCAGCCATCGCTCCAGGTAGCAGGACAACCATTGGCTCATTGGCTCTTATGGTGGAGGACAGTTTCACCCAAGCCTTGAGTGTCAGGTAGTTCATCTGGCTCTGGGTTTCCCTCCAAGTTATATGGGGTGCATTTCAGTACCCTTGACTCCGATGGGGCAGAGGTCCCCCTTGGGCCTTGTGCCAGAAAAACACTCGCTATTCAGTGCTTCCATTCCTTTTCTAATTCATAGAAAAGGTCAGGTTTTTCTAAGCCTATTTATGCCTTTTTAGATTTGCATTGTTTCTGTGTTACCTGTCAACATTGTGTTTGGGGGTGCAGAAGGATGTCAGAGTGGGACCTTGCTGTGACTTTGTAACCCGAGGGCACCCTTTGTTTTGAACCCCTGCTTGGCTGTTCCTCACTGCCTGTTGAGGGAAGTACACCCTCTTGGCTAAGCATTTGGAGCCCTTTACAATCTAAGTTCACCAACACTTTTCGAACTTTCTCTGACTCCAGTATGTACCTTCTAAACCTGATGGCTGGGAATTTGGATGGTTGGACGGAACTCATTGTTCCTGACACATTACACCATCTTGAGGTGAAGACATGTTGTGATAGATTAAAGTTGACCCTTAAACAACACAGGTCTGAACAGCACAGCTCTTTCTCTCTATATAAATATACATGCACATATATATTTATCATACAGTACAGTAGTATAAATGTATTTCCTTATGGTTTTGATAACATTTTCTTTTCTCTATTGTAAGAATATAGTATAAATATACATAACATAACATGCAAAATATGTGTTAATCAATTCCTTATGTTCTTGGTAAGTCTTCTGGTCAACAGTAGGTTCTTAGTCATTAAGTTTGGGTGAGTCAAATGTTCTATGTGGATTTTCCACTGCATAGGGTTGGCACACCTAACCCCTGCATTGTTCAAGGGTCAAATGTATATTGTTTGTTTTAAATACTTACTACTATCTGAGTGCCTGGGTGACTCAGTCGGTTAAGCAACTGCCCTCAGCTCAGATGATGATCTTGGGGTCCTGGGGTCAAGCCCTGCATTGAGCTCCCTGCTCAGTGGGGAGTCTGCTTCTCCCTCTCCCTCTGCTTGCCTCTCCCCCCTGCTGGTGCTCTCTCGCTCTCAAATAAATAAAATATTTAAAAATAAATACTCCTCTCTCTGCCAGAACCCTCCCTACAAGACCTTCCTGGACATTTCTCTCATCTGTTACTATCTGGGTTGGCCACATGACTTGCTCTGGCTGATGAAATGGGAACTGGTAGAGCAGAAGCATCAGGAGGCCATCATGGAGCACTGCTCGTTCCTCTCTGCCATGAGAGTAGCGCACCTCAGATCATTGCTGCTCTTCCAGCTGGTTCCTGGATGAAAGAAGACATAGAGCAGAGCCAGAGTCAACCCATGCCTGGCACGTAACACGAGGGAGAAATATGCGTTGGTGATTGCAAACCACCGAATGCTGGGGGTTGTTTGTTGCTGCCTTGCAATTTCCATAAGATGGCTGATAAAGCCTCCACGAGAGTGTTAGAACAGAAGGGACATGGCTTGAAAAGGATTCAGACCTGCATTCAAATCTTGTGTGCATCCCCAACATGCTTATAAAAGAAAATTCCCGAAGCTCTATAAATCTGTTTGCACATTTGTAACAGTAAGGACAGGCATGTTGACTTTGCAAGCTTGCTGTGGGCGTTAGTGGTAGCATAGGTATGGTTTCCATGGTGGGGAAGAGCTGTCACACACAACGCCTCCCGGGATGGTAGTTCTAATTCTTCTTATTGTTAATATTAACACTTTAATTAATATTTAATTAATTTTGTTAATATTAACACCACCTGGTTCTCCAAGGATTTGACACTAATTGTGCCACAAATATTGGTTCCTCTAGGAATCTCAGACAGAACAAACCCAAACTCCCAGAAGAATTCCTCCAGAAGTGCTTCCTGAAGAGCGTTCTGGAAGTCAAGACCCCATCAGGGATTTCTCCCCACCTCCTCCCCAGGGCACTGCACGCCACTGCCCTCTAGAGGTATTGGGTGAGAAGATCCCCCATAGAGTTCAGGGATTTCTTCCGGAAACAGCTGTTACCCTGTGAGAAAGGGAAACTATCATAAATATAAAGGTACCCTCCAGGGCTACACCATATCAGCTCTCACAGGCGGATCCCGGGCCGACAACAATGGCTCAAAAGACACTGCCCACTGAAATTGAAACACAGAACATTGTTTGCTCCAACCCTGCTGTCTCTTTGTGAGCAAATAATTCTTCTAAAAGCCACCGGGGAATTTATGTTACAGAAACAATGAAAAACTGTATTCTTTCATCCTAATAGAACAAAAAAGTAACAACAGAATCAGACTTCCCCAGCTCAGGTAAAGACCGTGTTTATTAGACATCTTCGTCTCTCATGGCCAGCGTGGCTGCTCTGGTGATTTTTCTGGAAGGCAGATAGTCATACTGACATAACAGCTTCAGGAACTCGGAAGAAGTGTGGGATCAGAGCGACCCTTGGCCATTCTATAACTGTGATTTCAGCATTTATGAGAGGAGCTAGTGTCTGAAATTGCTATCAACATTAGGAGTTTCCTCTCTTCTTACTAATGAGCTGTTTGCTCAAGGTGCGGATCCTCGAATGGAAAGGGAGACTGGTCACCCTTCTGTGTTTTATGTCTGCTAATACCTGTTCTGAATTTTCAGCAATAGCTCAGTGACAGGGGAAAGTCCTGTGAAACCATAAAAATATTGGCAGAGGAAGTGGTCAAGCTGGGGACACCTTAACAACTTAGGAAGAAGAACCCATAATTGCACAAATTATGAAGAATTTTCAGCTGTGTGCTCACATGTCAAGGTCTACCTCAGCAGTGGTAATGACCAAGAAAAAAAGAATTCTTCCTTTTTTTTTTTCATTGTCTTAATGGTGTTCTCAGGCCAGGCAGCTGAACAGTTGGGGTCAGATGGTTCCAGAAGAGACGTTTCCAATGCTACCACTGCTGCTGTGTCTTCTCTAGGTCTCCATGGCCAGGCTGTATTGGCCCTGTTTGCCATTCCAAGTTCCATTGGGAACTTGATGGACAGGAGTTCCTCTTGCTGGGTTGCAAATGCAAATCCAGAAGGACTTGGGGCATATGCTAGCGAAAAGCAGGAGTAGCCCCAGCAGAATTCAGAATTCATGGCGGCACTCTTTGGGAGTGATTCTCTTGGTATGGATGGAGGTGATCAAGGTCAGCCCCAAGTCAGCAGAGCATCTCACTGTGACTGGTACCTGCCAGAGTGCGTGGTGAGAGCTTGGCCTGTCCTGTCCCCCCCCCCAACCCTTCTTGGGCTCCTGGGAAGCTATCCCACCTGAGCCTTCAGCCTCACAATTTGCTCCAGGGCGACCAGGTAGACTGGTGGCTCCTTCAATAAGCTTCTAATCGAGACATTTTCAGAGTCAACCGAGATAAATGTAGGCTCACTTTCAGAAATCATAGTATCTGACAATCCGGGTGTTACAAATACTGGTGGGAGGCAGTGATTTTCACAGCAGAGATCAGAGAGGTAGAACAAGGAGCATTTCACAGCCACTTCAGAGAGAAACTCCATGGCCAGTGTCTAGCTATGTGAGTGCAGCTTCCTAACAAGCCCCGCCTCCCATAATTGCTCGGTTTCCCCATCAGCTTGTGTGTGGTGGGCACCTCTTGTAGACGAGGCTCAGACGAGGCCACCTTGTAATTTATAACCGAGTCTACTCCTAATTTTCGGGCATTTTTAAAAATTTACATAAATATCATAGAGTTGGCATCAAGTTAGCCTGGAAGAAAGAAGAGAGCCCTAGCTCTTTCACAAAATGAAATTGTGTCTTCTGGGAGATGTACAATTTAGGGTGCTAAATGCTTTCCTAAACACGTTCTATGCCTGCCAGCCTTGGTAGTAGTAGTATTCTCAATTTTCTGTGTAAGGAAACTGAAACTCAAAAGGGCTAAATTATCTCTTCAGGGTTGGGAGATAGGAGTGACCAATCCCACGTACTTCCTTCCATGTACTGATGGCCATAGGCTTTGGAACAACTTTGAAAGTAAAAAAAAGAAGAAAAATCACTTTTCATCCCAGTGTGCATCAGCAACATTTTGGTCTATTTCCTTCTCTTTTTTTTTTTTTTTTTTTTTGCTCCATGCCTATTTTCTTATGGCTTTGCTTCAGGTACCTTCCAAGCTGCACATGCCTAGAACAGGGAAGAGGGCCCAGCAGCTGCTTTGATGTTGAGGCTCCAGAATGTTCCCCTGAAGCCCGATAAAGCTCGACTCACTTAAGGACAAGAATAACAAAACAGTCCGAATAGGCAGTTAAGGGAAAAATGCAAGCTGGAGAGCATTTAGAGACGTGCTGCTGGTTAATTCCTGGTCCTTGTATCTTATCTTTTTTTTTTTAATTTTTAAAAAGATTTTATTTATTTATTCATGAGAGACAGTGAGAGAGAGGGCGGCAGAGGCAGAGGGAGAAGCAGGCTCCCCGCAGAGCAGGGAGCCTGATATGGGACTTGATCCCAGGACCCTGGAATCATGACCTGAGCCAAAGGCAGACACTTAACTGATTGAGCCCCCCAGGCACCTTAAAAAAATTTTTTTTTTTTAAAGATACGTGTCTTATCTTTCTGAATTGGTTTGGGCCTCTTTTCTCAATTTTATCCAATTTGGAGGTGAGTGGCCCTTTGGTAACTTAGAATATAAAATTCCTGTGTAATGGAAAACATTTTTCAGGAAGAAGTACAAATATGCCAAAGGAGGCTTCATCCCGTGCATGTTTGAGAACCTGCGTACCGTGGTCTTCTCCAAGCCTGTTGGTGTGAGAGTCTGTCCCACGGGACGGTAGTTCCCAAGTGTAGGGCGGTGGGCTCTTAGAGTTCACCACAGATTTTCACTGTCTGCTGCAAAACAAGGAAGGGAATGGAGTTTTTCAGGAAGGTAAATTCCTTCCATGTAACCAGTTGCCTTTTACTCCCTGATGAAGTTCTCTGTCCTGGTAGAGGATGGGGGCTTGTTTTCAATGGCTTCCCTCACCCAAGACAGAAAGCAGTCAATCCCACGACAGTGTGGCAGATGTCCACTTCTACGGTTTGACGACATTCTAAAGCCTGGGGACCCACGGCCATGGCCCTGGTGAGCTCTCTGTGGACACAAGGTCTGGAGAGGTCTCCAACAACTCCAAGGGTGGTGGCCTGAGCTGCAGTCACCCAACCATAGCCCACACGGCGGAGAGTGCTTGCTGCGTGTCAGGCACTGTTCTTTGTTTTTTGTAAGATTTTATTTCTTTGACAGAGAGAGGGAACACGAGTAGGGAGAGTGGGAGAGGGAGAAGCAGGCTTCCCACTGAGCTGGGAGCCCAATTCAGGACTCGATTCCAGGACCCTGGCATCATGCATGACCTGAGCTGAAGGCAGACGCCTAACCAACTGAGCCACCCAGGCGTCCCTTAGGTGCTGCTCTGAGTGCTTCCCATACGTCCGCTCACGGATCCCACACAGGTCCTCTGAGGTGGGTGCAAAGAAGCATTCTTATTTTCCAGGGGAAGAAACCAAGGCACGGAGTTGGAGAACCCTGAGGTTCTGTGCTCCAGTAACAATTCCATGGTCTGTGTTTGGTTTGAATAGAATTCCACAGCTGGAGACTGAAACTCCATCTCTAGGATAAAGCATGATAAAAAATGTTCTCTGTTTCCTATCCACCACCTGGCTGTCCTCCAAGAAGTCTTCAATAGCTAGTCCTTGGTATTATTTACTAAGTATGCTTTTTATTCCGATTTTATTCCACTTGGTTTAGGCTACAGGGGCTGTACATATTCTTTGGAAATAGCTCGTCTGTCACCTCGGTGCTAACAACAAGCCACATAGTCCACCCAGAGACTCATCTGGCCAGCCCGAGGATTTGCACGGGTTGTGCTCAAGTTGAGAAATGGGGCCCTTTCGTTTCCTTCTCGATTCCGGTTACTTATTGCAAGTAGAGTTCCCTGTGTGGAAATTAATTTCGATGTTTTTTTAGAACTTGACACTGTATTATTGTGTTCAGAAATCTACAAAGTGTACTTTCCCCTCTTTTCCCCTGTATGCGGGCATGGGGCAAAAGCTCCCTTCAGATCAAGGTGAGGGAACTTAACCCAAACATACATTTAAAAAAAAAACAAGAAAACAAAATATTTTTAGAATAATATTAAGCCTCAATGGCAACTTTGTCTATAAACTTGTGCGGCATGGATTTTTTTTGCTCCTAGCACAGTGTGGAATGAGAATCGAAGGCTGCTATCTTCAAGACATGGTGGGTACTTCTTACCCTGTAGGACACAGCAAGGGTCTGCGTCTTCTGTGGACAGTCGCTGTGGCCTTGAATTCTGGAGATTGTCTCATGGCGGGTCACACACTGGAGTGACCACAGCAGCCATTCTGATACTGTTTTCTTCAAAATAAATCCCTGAGGTCTTTGCCCTGTTTTGAACAGGTAACACAAATAAAATGTAAATCTGTCTGTTCCGAAGAGGCCGACCCCACGGGTTATATTTGAGGCATTCGTGGCGTTCAATGTCAGACAGTTTCTCAGTCTATAGATTTTCATGTGATTGTGAATAATTCATTGACTGTTAAATTCTTAGTGCTCAATGTTCTTTGCAGGGACAGTTCAACAAGAATAACCATTACAGCACCGTATGTTCTGGAATTTAAAAAATACCCTGTTCCATTGTCCCTAAAGTGCTCTGAACTTCAGAAGCCACTTTTCCTGATATTAGGTTCTGCAAATATAGAAGCCACAGTCAAAAACCAAGAAAAGTATATACAGTTTTTCATCTAAAAAGGGATTCAGGTTAAGGATGGCTCTGTACCTGCCTCTACCCCTTGACTGATTGTATAAGGTATAATCCCTTACACCGAGGGAGGACTTATGGGTGTTGATAATTGTGCTAAGCACTTTGATCATCTTTATCTCCTTTGATCCTATAACATCCCGGTGAGACTGGCACTGTTATTTCCCCGGCTTTACAGATGAGAAAATGCAGTCAGGAGATGTTGGGTCCCTCGTCCAAGGTCACACAGCTGAATGGTAGTTGAACCTGATACGAATATCAGAGCCCTTGATCTTAACCACTTCACCAAACTGCATTTCTACAAGAACTTGGATGGTTTAACATTTCTCTTTTTTTTTTCTTTTCAATTCCTAAATTTAAGAGATTCTTTTCTCCTCCCTTACAAATCAGATCATTTTCCTTCTAGAAACTACCATCTTGCTAATGGGGCAATAGCCTTAACTAGCAGCCCCCTTCCAGTGCCCACTAGAGTCTCCTGCCTATCGCTTGTGTCCCCATGTTTTGACCAGAGTCACGCTGGCGAGGTGTGGTGTCATCCCCTGAGCTGACACCTCCGGTCCCTTCAGAAAGAGCAGGTGTGAACAAAAACCAATACATGGTGTTTGCATTTTTATCATTCCTGGTGGTTGACCCTTTTCCTTTGTAAGCCCAAGGTTGAGATTTGCATTTCTTAGGGAGGAGGAATTGTAGAGTTTTGCCTACAGAGGCAGAGTCTTAGAAGTATCTTGTGAGAGTGGAGGTCATCCTCAGCATTTATGGGATACCCAAAGTACGTTTGAGAATGCCAATATCCTGAGAGACTCCCAGGTGCTCTAGAGAAGAGCTTTCTCTAGGGTCCTGAAGGTAACTGAGGGCCAATGTCTTTCTGCAAGGACAGGAGAGATGGGATGCTGAAATTCAAAGGAATATCATTAACCCCACCAAATCCTGTATTTTCCCAGAAAAGAAACCGGGCCCAGATATCATAGATGACTTGCCCATGGCGAGAAAGTGTCCTGTGTATGTCAGAGAGAGTTCTGGAATCTAGATATTTGAACTCCTAGGTCAGTAGCAATACTTAACCACCACTATCATTTCCAAACCGCCACAGGAGGGAGCCTTACTAGGAGGATGCCTGCCTGCCTTCCTCCCTCCCTTCCTTCCATCCATCCATTGTATTATCCACAGGTTAACCCAAGTCAGAAAGCCTAGGAAGACTCTGTTCTTCATTACTCCATATATCCTGTCACTAAATATTGACAATTCTATATCCTAAACATTTCTCAAATCGATCCCTGCTATCATCTCTGCCATTATCTTATTTCAGACCCTAATTACCTTCTAACCAGACTAGCAATAGCGTACTCTAAAGATGGCATTTCTTTATTTATGCAGCAAACTGCATGGGGAAGCTCCTCAGCGCTAGACAAGTGCCACACTCTGGGGACCCATGGTGAGTGATGTTCATGTCCTATGATGTAGGGCATTTGTGTCCAAGATGCCTTCGACGCAGTGAGTTGAGAAGCTCTTTGGAACCAAGCACGGGGTAGAGATCTGAGGGAGATCCGAGTCGTGGGTGGTCACAAGGGTTCCTGGAGAAGAGGGTGGCTAAGTGAGATGCAAATGACAGGCAGTCCTTAGCAAGATGGGGCCAGGGAGGGTGGAAAGTGCTCCAGAAGAAAGAGAAAAAGCCTGTGCAAAGGTGAGGGAGTCAGGGAGAAAATGGTACCGATGACTGTTGGTGGAAGGGTAGGGTGCAGAGAGAAAGAGGTGAGGAAGAGCAGGAGAAGGAGAAGGTTCCTTAAAGCCATGTGCTAAGGAGAAGGGGATCTGTCCAATTCCTTAGTGGGGAAAACTTGACTAGTCTTTTTAAGACAGAAGAAGCTGGTGTCTGAGTCAGAGCTCTAGGAGAATCTGTTGAGGAAAGTGGGAGCTGGGGAACCCTGAGGTCACGACTCTTACTGCCCAGTGATTTCCTGATATGTGCACGGAAGTGAACCATGGTGGCTCTGCCTTTTGGGAACCTGACTGTACTGTCGGGTATGTGTTCTGCTATCTGATCCTGGTGGTACCTGATAAAGGCACACAACTGAGCACACTTGAATATTTGTTCTTTTTATTAAAGAAACACTCAAACTCAACATTTTGGTTAGCATTTCTTTCTTTGTTGCCCAGCTCAGGAGATGCCACTGTAATGCATAGGTGCTGTTACATTCCAGACCACTGGCCCTGTTTGCTAGGGCTGCTGAATTCCTCCCTTAAATGGAAACCCACTTCCTCCTTCCTCCTCCTGAATTCCTCCCTTAAATGGAAACCCACTTCCTCCTTCCTCCTGCTGAATTCCTCCTCTAAATGGAAACCCACTTCCTCCTTCCTCCTGCTGAATTCCTCCCTTAAATGGAAACCCATTTCCTCCTTCCTCCTGCTGAATTCCTCCTTTAAATGGAAACCCACATCCTCCTTCCTCCTGCTGACTTCCTCCTCTAAATGGAACCCTCTTCTCCGGGAAGCCCCCTGTGACCACCCAAGATGTGGATCTCCCTCAGATCTCCACCCTGTACTTAGGTCCAAAGAGCTTCTCAACTCACTGTATTACAAAGTGCACAGTGGGTGTCTTAAACAAAAGAAGGTTATTGCCCCCCAGTTGTGGAGGCTGGAAGTTGGGGAGGTGTGGGCAGGACTGGTCCCTCCCAAGGCTGTGGGAGGGAATCTGCCCCATGCCCTGTCCTACTTCTGGGGCTTTGTAGGCCATCTTTGGCATTCTTCTGCTTGTAGATGCATCCCCTCTGCCCTCCTCTTAACATGGTGTTTCTTGTTTTGATGGCTCTGTCCAAATTTCCCCTTTTTATGAGGACACCAGTCACGTCGGGTGAGAGCCCACCAGATGACTCATTGTAACTTGGTTACCTCTGTAAAGACTATTTCCAATAAGGTTTCATTCGGATGGGGGGGGTGGACTTCCAACATATCTTTTATCGGGGACACAGTTTAACCCCAGTATCATCCAATTCTGCCTTTGAGTCCTTCCCCAAATTCACCCCATATAATGGCATCAGAACAAGTTGGAAGTTGAGCAACAGTGATTAAGGATAGTAGAGTCTAGGGGCTTTCAAGCTTTTCTTTTGGCATTTAGACTCGAAGGGAAAGGTGTGTGAAACCCCAGTATCCCCTCAACCCCAAGGGGGTCTTCCACAGAGGCAAGGCAGTGGCACTGGGGAGACTCCCCAAGACTCATCCTTCAAGTTCAAAATCAGGACAGCTCTTAAGTAGCCTGCCCACTGGAGGGCTAGTTACCAACCAATCCCAGGAGGGCTGGCTTAAGATAAACCCTATGACATGCAAGTCGTCTGGTCAAAAAATCGGAGAGCAGAGAGAAACAAGAAGAAAAGACACTGGAATTGATGCAAGATTTTCCTCCTTATTTGGCCTATTTCCATGTGTGTGCAGGTGAACCTCCTTCAGATGGAATTTCCTTGTGCCCTGAAAAACTTGTCTAAGACCTGGTTCGCTTTCTATGGCCTTTTTTAAAAAAAAAATCTTATTTATTTACTTGACAGAGATCACAAGTAGGCAGAGAGGCAGGCAGAGAGAGAGGGGGAAGCAGGCTTTCTGCCAACAGAGAGCCCGATGTGGGGCTCGATCCCAGGACCCTGGGATCATGACCCGAGTGGAAGGAAGAGGCTTAACCCACTGAGCCACCCAGGTGCCCCTCTATGACCTTTTGAGAAGTGGGTGATGAAGTCAGACCAGAAAACTTCGAAACTGGTAAACATACTTACATTTACCTTCAGTGCCCACAGAATGAAGGTCAATGACATGCTCAGTCTTTTTTGACTTTTCCAAAAGTATTTCCTGTTCCAAAGCATCTCACACTTTTTTTGGACAGGAGTGCCAATTCAAATTTCCCTAGGAGCCCCCTGCAGTTTGAAGTCTTGTGGAAGCTCCTAGGAGCCCTGAGGAGTTAACGACAAGCCTGTTCTCAGCTTCCCATGTGCAGCTGGGTGAACCTCTGGTACAATATTTCCCCCATCCTGCTTGGTGTTATGACCTTGCTGATAAAATGGAAGGAGCACGGAAGAGCAATGCACCCACACGCTTGAGTGTCCCAGCACTGCGGATATGGGCAAACACCGCCATGGAAGGATTCTTGAATAGTATTAGGCCCTTATCAGTATAACCTTCCTCTGGGCATCAGTCTTTACACTGAAAACGCTGTCTACTTTTTAATGGGAAATTCTAGGGGAATGAGAGTTTCTACTGATGTTTCAAAGCTTTAAGTGAGTTGTTTTTGTTTTTGTTTTTGTTTTTTGCCTGTTAATAGGCAATTTTATTTTTTTCACTTTTAAATTTTAATTCAATTAGCCAACTTATAGTACATCATTAGTTTCAGATGTAGTGTTCAATAACTTATCAGTTGCATATAATACCCGGTGCTCGTCACATCACACAAAATGGGATATTGCCTGACGTTCATTACCTAACTTCTATGGAACCTTGCCTTCTTTGGCCCTTTGTGCTTATGCAACTTTATTGTGACAGTGGGCCACAAAATAAAAACAGAGTCCACAGGAGTCTGCTGACTTGGATTCCTACATAAATCTGATTCAGACCCCGAGACCAATCTCAGGGGAACTGTGGTTGCAAAAGCCATTAGTCATAATGTTCATATCGAAGCCTGTACTTTCTCTCTTCCATTGGATTTGCCTGCTGCACACAAACTGGGATGCCTGTCTGAAGATGGGAGAGAGCAAGGTATGGTTTCCATCCTTCCAGAAGAGCACAGGAGGAGGTCCTCTGAGGCGTCTCTCTGTTACTGTACAGACAACACTTGGCGTTAATTCCCATCAAACTTCAAATTACTAAGCTCTGCTTTTTTCCTGAGCACAAGTTTTGATGTTTGAAGGTGGGAAAAAAAACCCTACTGGATTGGGAGAAGCTGTCCTGAGGGGAGGAACAAAAAAGGAAAGAGGATTTGGGAGAATATTTGCTTACTTTGCATTTTCTCTCTGAGTTGAGCATACGTCCCACGTGCTCACCTCACACAAAGGGTAAGACACCATAGAGAAATGTGAAGGGTGGGAGTTAGCCTGTAGGCGCAACCTGTCTGATGTCTCGATGCTGTAGAATCTGGAGCAGCCGTGGGGAAGGCAGTCTGTGCCCTCTGCAGGATGGAGCCCCGAGAAAGCTGGTCGTGTCATTCAGTCCAAGTCTGAAGGCTGGAGAACCAGGGGAGTCCATGGCGCGAGGACCTACCCAGATCCAAAGGCTCGAGAACCAGGAGCAAAGACGTCCAGGGGCCAAAGGTGGAGATCCCAGCTCCATCAGAGAGAACAAATTCACCCCTCCTCCCCTTTTTGTTCTATTCAGGCCCTCAGCGGATGGGACAGGGCTCACCCACACTGGGAAGGGTCATCTTTACTCAGCCTTCAAATTCTAATGATAATGTCTTCTGGAAACATCCTTCTAGACACACCCAGAAGTAACATTCTCCCAGCTGCGTGGGCATTGAGTGGCCCTGTCAAGGTGACACATACAATTAACTCTCCGAGAGATGTGAGCAGGAGAAACCTTGACACTTGACACTTGACACCTTGACATATTCCCTCCCTGAAGAGGGAATGTGTGCAGGAGGAAGAGAGATGGAGGGGAAGGCGCAAGGGTGGGGGAAGGTGCCTGGATGCCGCAGGTGCCAGCCTCACCTCCCAGCAAATGCATGGCCTGGGCCACCCCTGGCCAGGGGATCTGGTTCAGTAGGACTGGAAGGGACTGAGCATCTGTGCTTGAAATGTTCCCTAGGTAATGTTCTGGCACAACAAACACAGAGCCATCCATTCAGAGGCTGATAAATAATCCTTCTAAGTAAGGAAAGGAAAGAATGTGTACGTTCCTGCTGGGTGCGGACTCTAGTCTCAGTCCACAGGGCCACAAAGCCCATGCGTCTCAACTCACCCAAGGTCAAGTTGGTGGCTATTTTTTTGTCATCCGGGCCTCTATTAATCCTTACTATTAAACACCAGCTCCTGGGTCTGAGTCCAGACCTTCACTCCATATTAAATGTAATGATTTCCTTGTATTTAAACTCCCTCAAATAGTATCACAAACAAGTTTTTTTTTTAAATTTTTAAGTGTCATCGGAAACGATTAATACTTTAATCCCCTAACATTTAAAACACAGTCTTCCATGGTTGATAACATTGTGTTGTCTAATTGAAATTTGCTAAGAGTAGAATTTAAGTGTTCTCACCAAAAATAAAAGGGGGGGCAGGGAGATGTGAGGTGATGGGCATGTTAATTAACCCGACGGAGAGTTTTTTCATCAAGTCAACGTCAACAAAAGAGTTATGTTGGACACTTTATTTTATTTATTTTTATTTTATTAACATATATTATTTGTTTCAGGGGTACAGGCCTGTGATTCATCAGTCTTACACAATTCACAGCACTCACCATAGCACATACCCTCCCCAATGTCCATCACCCAGCCACCCCATCCCTACCCCCACCTCCATCAACCCTCAGTTTGTTTTGTGAGATTAAGAGTCTCTCATGGTTTATCTTCTTCCCTGGTCCCATCTTGTTTCATTTACCCTCCCTTTCCCCCACAACTCCCTGCCCTGCCCCTCGAATTCCTCATATCACAGAGATCATATGATAATTCTCTTTCTCTGATTGACTTATTTCGCTTAGCACAATACCCTCTAGTTGCATCCACATCATTGCAAATGGCAAGATTTCCTTTTTGATGGCTGCATAGTATTCCATTGCATGCATATATATCACATCTCCTTTATCCATTCATCTGTTGATGGACTTCTAGGTTCTTTCCATAGTTTGGCTATTGTGGACATTGCTGCTATAAACTTTCGGGTGCACATGCCCTTTCGGATCACTACATTTGTATCTTTAGGGTAAATACCCAGCAGTGCAATTGCTGGGTTGTAGGGTAGCTCTATTTTCAACGTTTTGAGGAAACTTCATGCTGCTTTCCAGAGTGGTTGCACCAGCTTGCATTCCCACCAACAGTGTAGGAGGGTTCCCCTTTGTCCGCATCCTCACTGACATCTGACATTTCCTAACTTATTAATTTTAGCCATTCTGACTGGTGTGAGGTGGTATCTCACTGTGGTTTTGATTTGTATTTCCCTGATGCTGAGTGATGTTGAGCACTTTTTCATGTGTCTGTTGGCCATCTGGATGTCGTCTTTGCAGAAATGTCTGTTCATGTCTTCTGCCCATTTCTTGATTGGATTATTTGTTCTGTGGGTGTTGAGTTTGATAAGTTCTTTCTAGATTTTGGATACTAGCCCTTTATTTGATATGTCATTTGCAATATCTTCTCACATTCTGTCAGTTGTCTTTCGGTTTTGTTGACTGTTTCCTTTGCTGTGCAAAAGCTTTTGATCTTAATGAAGTCCGAATAGTTCATTTTTACCCTTGCTTCCCTTGCCTTTGGTGATGTTTCTAGGAAGAAGTTGCTGTGGCTGAGGTCGGAGGTTGCTGCTTGTGTTCTCCTAAAGGATTTTGATGGATCCCTGTCTCACTTTGAGATCTTTCATCCCTTTTGAGTCTGTTTTTGTGTGTGGTGTAAGGACACCACATTTTTCTGAATGTGGCTGTCCAATTTCCCCAACACCATTTGTTGAAGAGACTGTCTTTTTTCCATTGGACATTCTTTTCTGCTTTGTCACAGATTAGTTGACCACAGAGCTGAGGGTCCATTTGTATTCTGCTCCATTGATCTATGTGTCTGTTTTTTTGCCAGTACCTTACTGCCTTGATGACTACCGCTTTGTAATAGAGCTTGAAGTCTGGAATTGTGATGCCACTAGCTTTGGTTTTCTTTTTCAACATTCCTCTGGCTATTCGGGATCTTTTCTGGTTCCATATAAATTTTAGGATTATTTGTTCCATTTCTTTGAAAAAATTGATGGTATTTTGATAGGGATTGCATTAAATGTGTAGATTGCTTTAGGTAGTGTAGACATTTTTGCAATATTTGTTCTTCCAATCTATGAGCATGGAACGTTTTTCCATTTCTTTGTGTTTCCCTCAATTTCTTTCATGAGTATTCTATAATTTTCTGAATACAGATTCTTTGCATCTTTGGTTAGGTTTATTCCTAAGTATCTTATGGTTTGGGGTGCAATTGTAAATGGAATCAACTTTTAAATTTCTCTTTCTTCTGTCTTGCTGTTTGTGTATAGAAATGCAACTGATTTCTGTGCATTGATTTTATATCCTGACACTTTACTGAATTCCTGTATGAGTTCTAGCAGTTTGGGAGTGGAATATTAAAATAATTGGGAACAAGTATCAAAATCCAGGAGGCACAGAGAACTCCCCTCAAAATCAATGAAAAATAAGTCAACACCCCATCATCTATGATATCTATAATATCTATATATATAATTATATTTCTATATAAGTCATATATGTTTATATATAATTATATATAAATTTATATATATATAATTATAAATTTATAAATATAAATATAAATTTATAAATTTATAATTATAAAAATTATAAATAAAATTTATATATATATAATATATATATATTAGACTGGTGAATAGAACTGAGCCACACACTTGATTTTGGGTGTATTTTGGTCTGTTAGAAGAGACTGCTTCCCAAAATTTTAAAGAAAGATAATCTTACATATATACAAAAATAAGGATAAACATGATGAAGGGATGGAATATGACTGTAAAGATGAAAATTTAAAAAGATTCAAAAAGGGAATTGATAAGATAAGTTGGATGAAAAAGAAAGAAAAAAAAAAGGAAAGAATGTGAACAGGTGGAGACCAGAACAAAGCCATGTGCTAGATTTAGGGTGTATTTTGATCTGTTAGAAGAAACTGTATCCCAAAATTTTAAAGAAAAACCTACATGAATACAAAAAATAAGGTTAAATACAATGAAGGGATAGGATAGGACTATGACAATGAAAATTTTAAAAGATTTATTAAAAAGGTATTGATAAAATAGTTTTAAAAGGTTAAAATAGGAAAGGGGAAAATTAAAAAAAAAAGAATTGAAAGATAAAATTTAAAAATTTTAACTTTGAAAGATTAAAGAATCATGGAAAAAAGCCATGAATTCTATGTGCTGTATTCCTGTAACTCTGATGTTACAGTTCTCATTGATCAGTGAACTTGGTCTTGGCTGGATGTTCTTGCTGTTATTCTGGGGGAGGGGCCTGTTGCAGTGATTCTCAAATGTCTTTGTCCGAGGTGGAACTGCCCACCCTTGCCAGGGGCCGGGCTAAGTAATCTGCTATTTTGGTCTTGTAGCTTTTGTTCCCTGAGCGCTTTGCTTTCCATAGAGCTTTGGAGGAGGGGAAGGAAGATGGCGGCCGCCCAGTCTCCAGCCAGAGGAGCAGAGAGCTCAGGCCACACTCCTCAGTGTGCCCTCAGAGAAAAGCAGTCAATCCCTTCTGTCTCCCTGGTCTCTGGCCACGCTCTGAGCTCACCCAGCCTGTGACCGAGTGTTTCTATCTCTGGCATGTGGCTGCATTTGGAGTCTCCAAACCCAGCAGATTCCTGCTGCGTACTCCCGTGCTGCTCCCCCTGGAGGAGGAAGGAAGGTGAGTCTCCCTGCATCTGCCACTTGTGTGGTCCCTGCTCAAAGAGCAGTGGCCTGATGGTGCCTCATGGTTTAAGGTAAGCCTGAGCTGAGAGGCCGCTCCCCAACTCCATCTTTGCTGCCAGCTTCCCCGCTCTGATACCTGGGAGCTCTGCTGAACTCAGGCCACCCGGTCTTTCTGTGACCCTGTGGGTCCTGAGACTGTCCCTGTGAGGGCTCCACCACCTGCTTAGCCTCTGGAGTGATGTCCTTCAGTGGAACCGACTTCTGAAAGTTTCGATTTTGTGCTTTGCTGCTCTACCACTTGCTGGGAGCTGGCCCCTCCCCCCATGGTCTATCTTCCCGTGTATTGCCTCGGATTCACTTCTCCAGACGTCCTACCTTCCAGAAAGTGGCCGATTCTCTGTTCCTAGAATTACTGCTCTTCTTCTCTTCAATCTCCTGTTGAGTTTGCAGGTGTTGAGAATGATTTTGTAACATCTAGCTGACTCCTGGGACCCAGTGATATTTAGGTCTCCTACTCCTCTGCCATCTTGCTTCTCCCTCCCTTGGGCACTTTAAATATCTTACAATTTCTTTTGTCAGTTATACCTCAAAAAAGCTGAAAAAAGAGCCAAAGTCCGCCCCCCTCCCTAAAAAAGGGCAAGCTTCCAGCTACTTGATTGAGTAAATTTGGTACTGGTTTTCTATATCCCTGGGGACCATAGAGTAGACTTTGAACCTTATGTAAACAGCACCATTAGGAGAAAAAAAAAATGTGAATCCTAATTAAATTGAAAATTATGTTTGTTTATATTTGTTATAAACAAATAAATATTTATGCATTAATCCTTGTTTTCTAGAGAAAGAGAACCAATAGAACCTAGAATGTGTGTGTGTGAATGTAACGTGTGTGTGTGTATATATATATATATATATATACACACACACATATAGTTTTATAGTTTTTGTCACTGTTATTGTTTTGTTTTGTTTTGCTTATAGTTTAAGAAACTGGCTCCTGCTCTTGTGGAGACTTGGCAAGTCTGAAATCTGATGGGAGGCTAGTAGACTGGAGATTCAGGAGTGAGTTGTAGTTTGAGGCCAAAGGCCCTCTGCTGGGGAACCAGGAAGAGCTGCTGCTCTAGATGAAGCTCAAAGGTCTTGAGCTGGAGAATTCCTTTTTTGCTCAGGAAAGGTCTGTCTTTGTGCTATTGGGGCCTTCAACTGATTAAATGAGCCCCACCACATTAGGGAAGGCAATCTTCTTTACTCAGTGTCCACCAATTTTATTATAAATCTTTCCCAAAAACACACTCAAAGAGATGTCGAAGATAATGTTTTGCCAAATATCTCAGTATTGTGGCACCGCCAAGTTGATATAAAATTCACCACCCCAGGTAGGCAAAGTGTTGGAAGGATGTTTTTACTCACTTGGTTGATTTAGTTTGATCAGTTTGTTTCTTTCCAGAATTCACATTAGGTCTGATCTATCCGGAGGGAGAGGGGGGCAGGGTTTGAGTAACTGCCTCAGTATTTGGCTGCACACACATTTGCTGGAACACAGGGGCTGCCCGTGACAACGGGAAATGTCATTGGTAAGATCTTGGTGAAGTGAAAGTGGCCAAGGCTGAGCCATTCTATTCCCTCTATAGAGGCAGTGTTTAAGTTGTTGGGAATGTGAACTAGTGTACTGGGTTTGGAAAATCCCAAGCTACCCTTTCTAATGCAGACAGAAACAGAAAGGACCCCTGGTTTTCCAAGTAGAAGCCATATAGGCTCTTAGCTGTACAGCTTCCAGGAAATGCACAGAAAGTGAGACCTATGTTCCACATTTTTTTCCCTAAAAATTCAAGGGGCAGCATTCATGGAAACATTTAGGTTGTAGAAATTTTGAGGTCCAGTTCAGTTCAAAGATATCCATCCAGCTTCATTGAATTAAAATGTGTTTGCAAATAATGTTTTGACTCTACCTTATCGATTCCTTGTTAATTCTTGGGAGACAGTGAAAATTAATTGTTTTTTTTTCCATTTTAATTTATCTTTTAATACTTTGAGTATATATTGTTAAAATGTTTTTGTTGCTGTTTTAGGAGACTTAATACTTTTTTAAACATTATATAGCCTACTCAAAATTAATATTTCATTACTTCAAATAAAACATACAAATTTTCCAAGATATAGGTTCCTATATCTTTTCCCATTACAATGAGGTTTTCAGATCTATTACAGCTATGTACATTGAAATTCCCATCCGATGATATCATTTTGTCTTCAACAGATTTCCATTTTTTACAGACTTTAGCATTGAAAAATAACTTATTCACCCAGTAATTTAAAATCTATGGCTTTTTAAATTCATTCCTGGCATTCCAGGATGTCCTCTCCTATCAACTCCCATCTACATGAGGACATCCCCTTAGCATTTATTTTATTTTATTTTTTTAAAGTTTTATTTATTTGACAGACAGAGATCACAAGTAGGCAGAGAGAGAAGGGGAAGCAGGCTCCCTGCTGAGCAGAGAGCCTGATGCAGGACTCAATCCCAGGACCCTGGGATCATGACCTGAGCCGAAGGCAGAGGCTTTAACTGAGCCACCCAGGCACCCCAGCATTTCTTTTAAAATATTAATATTATATACACTATTCTTCCTTCATTTGAGGTGCTTTATTTTACCTATACTTCTGAAGGATATTTTACTGAATATAAGATTCAAGACTATGATTCTTTTGTTACTGTACTTGAAAAAATGTTATTCCACTGTTTTCTTAACTCAATGGCTTTTTTAAAAATTTTTTAAATTTATTTTCAGCGCAACAGTATTCATTGTTTTTGCACCACACCCAGTGCTCCATGCAATCTGTGCCCTCTCCAATACCCACCACCTGGTTCCCCCAACCTCCCACCCCCCGCCCCTTCAAAATGGATAAGGAAGATGTGGTCCATATACACTATGGGGTATTATGCCTCCATCAGAAAGGATGAATACCCAACTTTTGTAGCAACATGGACAGGACTGGAGGAGATTATGCTGAGTGAAATAAGTCAAGCAGAGAGAGTCAATTATCGTATGGTTTCACTTATTTGTGGAGCATAACAAATAGCATGGAGGACAAGGGGAGTTAGAGAGGAGAAGGGAGTTGAGGGAAATTGGAAGGGGAGGTGAACCATGACAGACTATGGACCCTGAAAATTAATTGGTTTTGCCTGAAAATGAGCAGTTAGTTCCAACTGCTAGTGACATCTTCTAGGGTAGATTTTTTGAGGCTTTGAAATTTGTTGCTAATCCTTAATTGCCAAGGTCACCTAATGATTTAAAGCCCCTGAGCTGTTGCGGGAAGACCAAGAAGAGGTAAAGACTCAGAGATTCTCAACACTTTATAGGGTGAATCCACTTATAAAGAACATGGATGTGGATGCCTTGGACTGATACCAGGCAGGTTAACTAGGAACATCTCTGAGAAGCTTCCTCTCAGGTAGAACTCACACCAGTGACCTCAGACAGGATTGAAATATTTGTTTGTAATCATCTGGGGGCATGGGGATGGGCTAGCTCTGGCAAAGACTGCAATACACTTTACAGACATTATCTCATTCTGTGCTGGATGCTGTTGGATATTATTTGAATTAACCAAGGGGATGAACAAGTTAGGGGAAGGTGAAATGATTTATGCTAGGACATTGGTGTCTAGTCTCCAGTAAACAAAACTAAGCCCCCCAATTGGGGGGATTCTTGTAGTAATTCAGGTAAGGCTGTGGCCCTGTATATATTATTTTGGGGGGAAATTCACTTCTTGCTTTTCTTTGTTAACAGAAACAAACTGTGAATTAGTGGTGGATCTTTGAAGGTGGTCTCCTTGAATACCAAGGAGATTTAAGAGAGCTGGATGGCCTCCAATTATGATTACACGGAGAAATAAACAAGGAAGTCCATAGCATTCTTTAAGTATTTCTATGCCTACAGCTACTAGTAGCCTCCATTTACTGGGTGTCATCTATGCTAACATTGATTGAAGCATTTATTTATTTATTTATATTAAGGAAATATATTAATATAGGCTCATAAAAATAAAGTAATAGCAATTGCAATTCCAATAGCCTGTGGAGCCCTCTGCACACTGATTATTTTGCCCTGTAGACCCTCCCCTCATCTCCACGTGTTGAAATCCTACCCTTCTCCCAATGCCCCTCCCTGAAACCACTTGCTCCAGTGAAAAGTTTTCAAATGACCTCATTCTTCCCTGAATTCCCATAGTGTTTATACCTCTCAGTTCACATTGTGCTGTGTACTATTATTTTTTTGTATTTGTCTTGCTTTCTGTTCTAGAATTAAGCTTCTCTGTGATTGTTCCTATGTATATTTGGTTTATTTTGTAATCCTTGACACAGTGACCCACGGATAGAGTAAGTAGTTGTGACAATAAGAAATGTATATTTGGTCTCTGTCCCTGGGTTCTTGAAATAGAGCTCCCAAATCCCTTGCGATTTCCTGGGTGATGGGAATCTTTTGTTCTGGGTTGACTCTTGGTAGGCTCCTGGATAGTGCCAGAGTAGGGCTAGGTCACCAGAAAGACCAAGCCATGATTAGAAGCTTGCAACTTTCAGACCTACCTCCATCGTCCAGGGAGGGGAGGGGGGCTGGAGACTGAGTTAATAATCAATCATGCCTATGGGATGAAGCCTTCATAAAAAACCATAAACTGTGGGGTCTGAGAGCTTCCAGGTAGGTAAACAGATGGAGGAGCTGGGAGGGTGGGTTACCTGGAGAGAGCACGGGAGCTCCATACCCTTCCCTTGTGCTGTCCCTCTGTGTCTCTTCCATCTGGAAGTTCCTGAGTTGTATCCTTTATAAAAAGCCAGTAGATGTAGTTCCCTGAGTTCAGTGAGCACTTCTAGTAAATGGTCAAACAGAAGGAGGTGGTCTTCGGAACCCCTGATTTATTCTATCCTAAGTACAGGAGGCCAGGACTTAACAAGAGGCTTCAGAAGTAGAGGGCAGTCTTGTGGGACTGAGACTTTCTCCGGTAGGGCCTGTGCTAACTCCAGGTAGATGGGCGTCAGCACTAAATGGTGGGGCACCCAGTTGGTGTCTGGAGAGTTGAAAAATTGGTACGTTTGGGATAAGAAGGCACACAGTTGGCATCTGAGAGTGTTCTGTGGTAGAGAAAAACAGTGTTTTCATTTAGCACAGGGTATCTATCTGTTGATTTAGCGACAGTAAATCTTAGCATCGGAAGGGAACGTAGAGCTCAGGTCGCCTGGCTTACTACTCAGTGTGAAAATGACGTCAGGCTTCCCAGAGGAGCCAGAGAAGGTGGGATGTTCGCCTCTTCCTTGGGGAGCTGGCCCTGGCGGGAGGCTAGGAGGCCCCCATGTTTCCCATGTGGTTGGTCTTGCATCCACACATGGTCATGTCATTACTTCTTGCTAGGGGATGTGCACAGAGCTAATGTGGGCCAGGATCTTTAAAAATGCTTGCTTTCCTCCACTTTTTGCTTCCTCTTCCCTGCATGGAAGCAAAGGACTCCAGAGAATTAGTGGCCGGTACAGCAAGATGGAAGAGCCTGGGATCCTGTGTCATGACGTGAAAGAAAGGACTGGCTGACCCGGAACACCCACATCAGGCCATTTTCTGAGCAAGAAAGAGACTTTGTGCATGTGTGAAGCCATTGAAGTTTGAGGGGTTATTTGTGAAAGCAACCGCATTATCCTAACTGTATTGGTTACTTTCTTTGACAGAGCGTTTATTGTTCCAGCACTAATTACTATGAAAACCTTGTTCACTGTGTCAGCTCTAGCTGCTGTAACAAATACCATAGACCAGGTGGCCTAAACAGCAAACATTTATTTCTCATGGCACTGGAGGCTGGACTTCGGAGACCAGACTGTTGGCATGGTCGGGCTTGTAGTGGACACACTCTTCCTGGTTTGCAGATGGAAGGCTTTGTGCCGTGTACTCAGAGGTCAGAGAGCGGAACAAGAAGCAAGCTATCTTGAGTCTCTTGTAAGGGTGCTGTCCCATCATGAAGGCTCCACCCTCATGACCACATCATCGCCCAAAGGCCCCATTTCCTAACACCATTGCTTTGGGGATCGGGATTTCAACCTGTAAACCTTGGGAGGATACAAACACACAGTCTGAGATGGTTAAGTTTCTGTATCAGCCTGACTGGGCTAAGGGGTGCCCCTAGAGCTAATAATATATTACTTCGGGAAAAGATTAGCATTTGAATTGGTAGACTGAGTAGAGAAGACTCACCAGTACCACCAGTGTGGGTGGGTATCATCCAGTTCCTTGAGGTCATGAATACCTCAAAACTGTAGAGGAAGGGTGAATTCCCTCTGTCTTATAGGGCTGGGATGTCCATTTTCTTCTGCCCTCAGATTCATTGGAGTGCCTGGTTCTGGGGCCTTCTGACTCCAGGACTTACATCTGGGTCTCCAGCTTGTCGACAACAGATTATAGGACCTCTCAGCTTCCATGACCTCATGAACCAATTCCTGGGATAAATCTCTTATCTCCATATCTGTCTATCCCCCATTGGTTCTGTTTCTCTGGAGAAGCCTGACTAATGAGCAATCCTAATGCTCACACTGAGTCCAAAGTGGCCTTCCTATCACTCCAGTCCACGGGCTATCGTTTTACCTTTCCAACTCCACAAACTTACTTCCTCCTCACCAGGACACCTTTTCCAATATTTAATGGCAGATATCATGTCAGCCAGAGGACGCTATTCTTCATTTCTCTCTTTATTGCTGGATCAGGAAGCAGACTCTTCTAGAAACTCAGCAGTCATTTTAAAGTTATCACACTAAGAATTGTGATGATCGTGGACTGGAACTGTAGGCTTTAGGAGCCATGCCTTCTTTGTCCAAAGAGCAATAGCAAAGATCTGCTGGGAGAAACCCACCCAGACACTTTCCAAGGTGCAGAACATCTCCCAGGCTCCCTAACACGACACGCTACCGTTCATTCCCTCGGCAATGGCTAACAGAGAGCCTGTGTTCTCTAGGAAATAGGAAGACAAAGCTGGACACAACCCATTAGAGGGCCTCGGGGATGGTGGTGAGTCACTTTTAAGCTGAAACACAGTTCCAGGAAGATGGTTACTTCAAGGCTGAAATAGTCACCACCCCGAATTCAGAGACTGAACCATCTGTGAGGTGTCGGCCTGATATGATGTGTCTTGCAGACGTTTTGCCGAGTCCGGATGGCAGTACTTACTAGTGAAGCCCAGGTGCAAAGCAGGTACCTTCTCTCCTTCCACGGTCATCCTTCATCCTGGTGGAGGAGCTGCCCACAATCAGGCACTGTGACTGGTGCCGGGCAGGGCGCTGGGTGCCTATTCAGCTCAGGCCGAATGATAGTCTTGAACCTAGTAATCTGCCTGTGCCTTCGTAATATTGCTGTGTCCACGCACATTTCCTTGGCAGCTACAGAATGCTTTTTAAATCCTCATCCTCATCAACGTAGGTGACTAAAAAAAAAAATACCTTGACAAGGCGAATACCACTGACCGTCATGGTACTCACTGTTCCCAGCAGGTGTCTTTCTCGGGTCACCCTGTGGTTTTTAATAGAACCTCTGCTTAATATGAACTCAAAGCACGTTTACTTCAAAGCACATTTTGTGCAGAGTCTCTTGCACTTTAAATTATGAGGATTTGCTATTCGATTTAGCGATCTGTGGAAATAAACAATAATACGAATGTAGCAGTCCTCTGGGAATCTTCCGTGGCAGCAAAGGCTAGGGAGTGGGGACAGCTGAGGGCTCATCAGCTGGCATGTGCTAGAAGCAATGGGTGACTCGACAAGAGAATCTGCTGACTACACATGGGGGTGCTTTTTACAAAAAATCCCCTTCTGTTTGGCTGTTTCTGCCTCTTCTCTCAGCTCCGGAGATTTCTAGGCAAGAGGAGTAACAGCTTTAATTATCGTCAGAATTTGTAATTTTCAAGATTTCAAGGGAGTTTAAACTCTGTAGAACATGTTTGTTTCTGTTTCTGTTTTTTTTTTTTTTAAGACTTTATTTATTTATTTGACAGACAGAGATCACAAGCAGGCAGAGAAGCAGGCAGAGGCGGGGGGGAAGCAGGCTCCCCGCTGAGCAGAGAGCCCATTGTGGGGATAGATCCCAGGTCCCTGGTACCATGACCTGAGCCGAAGGCAGAAGCTTTAACCCCCTGAGCCACTGAGCCACACTTAAGCCACTGAGTTGTTGTTGTTGTTGTTGTTTTTAAAGTGTTTCCACTTATTGGCGTGGACTCATTGTTGAAAAGCTTAGAGATGATAGTTATTGCTGGTAATGGCAGTCAGAATAGCAGTGTAAATGGCCTTTTTATTTTCTTTCTTTTTTTTTTTTTTTTGGCCATAATTTGCTCCATATCTTACTGTTATTTTGCTCTATAATCCAGGGTGGCCTAGAACAAAGGAGGAAGATATTTGCTGACAACACAAGGCTTAAAAATACAAAGATGACTATTTTTCTTATTGTGGTCAAGGTGAACAGCAAGGAAGATGTTTACTTGAGTACATCATAAATGAAGTTAGACAACAAGAAGTTTTTTTAAAAATTGCTGTATGTGACATTTTCACTTTTAAAACTCACTACCTAAATGTTATTGTCTTCTGCCAGTGCATCCATTATAATTGGGAATTTTTGTTTGTTTCTGTTTTACTTTGTTTTTTTGTTTTTTGTCAAAAAGCATGAGTTGGAAAAAGTGAAATTCTGCTTATTTTAAGATTTCCTTCCTAGCTGTGTTCCACCCAGAGTTGCTGGGCAGGAAAGAGCTCATTCTTTCATGTACGATGGGTGAGAGTGTAAATCGGTGTGGAGGTCTGTGAACAATATCCTGCAAAATTTAAAACATGCAGGCCCTTGACCCAGGAGTGTAGGAAGGTAGGAATTTCACCCTAGAAAAAAATTAGACGAGTATGCAAAGGTGTATATCAAAAAAGCTCACAAAATCCAGGTAGGCTCTTAAATGCAGAGAACAAAGTGGTGGTTGTTAGAGGGGAAGTGGGAGGAAAAATGGGTAAAATAGGGAAGGGAGGAGGGTAGGAAGGAAGGAGGGAAGGAAAGAAGGAAGGAAGGAAAAAAGAAAAGGAAAAAGAAAAAACTCACAAAATTTGGAAAACTTTAAGCCCTTCCCAGGGTGGTGGGGAGCAGACTGAGTGGGAAGGTGCCATGGGCAGCCCAGAAATACTGGAAAGACTCATGTGGGAAGTCAGGTGGAGGGAGAGATGGAATTTAAAAGACACAAGTTTGTTTGTTTGTTTGTTTGTTTAATGTGACCGCTTTGCATTTTTTGCTCATACCAGATGCTGTTTTGTCCTAATTTCGTGTGTGTGTGTGTGTGTGTGTGTGTGTGTGTGTGTCTTAAAACCCTTCCTTTTTGTATTTAGCTTGGAATCTGCAATCATATAGGTCCATCTTTGACGGTTTAGCAAACATCACACATACTCCCGGGAAGATTTTCTGACCGTCCGTCCATCATTTCACCTGCGCGCTGAGGTTTAGAAAAGCACAATATGAGGCAAGATATTTCCATTTGCAGCTTACGGACTGTGCGCATCCCTTCATTTCCTCGGGGCTTGACAAGGCAGAGATAAAGGTCATCCCTTCTCAGCAGGGCTAAGCTGCTCTCCTCATTCCAGTGTAGACATGATCCTGTTGGTTAAGCCCTATGAAACTAGGTTTTGAGGGCAAAACAGGGAAAAAGTTTAAGACTTACTTTCCCTTTGAAGACCAAAAATAAGTTTGGCAAGTCTATGTGCCACATCAGTGCAAGTGTGACTGTGTGTGGTGTGTGTGTGACTGTGTGTGTGTGTGTGTGTGTGTGTTAGTTTAGGGAAGCGTGAGAGTGTAGATCCCGTCTCTACAGCGTGCAGGGAAACTTTCTGAAAAGCATATGAGCAAGGCATCTAGGCCAAAGCCGTATTTGTGTCTGAATTTGTATTTGTGTCTGAAAGGATAGTTTGAGACCTCCCACTTTGAGGAATGAGATTCATTGAGACGACTCCTGTGGGTTTCCCACATCCCCTCGCCTCCTCTTTGGGCAGATGGGAAACCCCCTTCATTTCAGCGTCTTCCTAGCAGCAGATGACCCCAGTCACTTTCCTCGCTCAGGTCAGGTGTGTCCTGTGGGAACACCGAAATCATCCTTTCTTTCCTGCATTTCTCCCCTGTTGTCTTGAGGCTTGTCTACAATCTGGCACCTACATCATATGAAATTGCTTTGGACTCATTAAAGGGAAATGAGTAGTTTTGAAAGACACATGCAGTGGATTGCAGAAGCTCGCCAGATGTCACAGACCTGGGACTGTCAAGGCAGGGCTGCAAAACGTGTCACAGACCACCTCGTTCAACTCCTTTATTTCCCGAGCAGGAACAGGAGACAGGACAAAATTGCATCACACCTAAAGGGTCACAGAAAGGCAGAACTTGGATCATCCAATGCCTGGTGCAGAGGTGTTTTCTTTTCCTTCCTTCCTTCTTTCCTTCCTTCCTTTCTATCTTTCTTAAGATTTTATTTATTTGCTAGAGAGAGCACATGAGCAGGGGGGCGGGGCAGGGAGAGAAGGAGACTCCCCGCCAAGCAGGGAGCCTGATGCGGGGCTCGGTCCCAGGACCCTGAGATCACGACCTGAGCCGAAGGCAGTGTCTAACCAGCCGAGCCACCCGGGCGTCCCTGTGTTTCTACAAGATACAAGATAGTGCTGACTGAGTCTCCAGAGGAGCCCTTGTTCAGAACCATGGACATCTACTAGGTTTCCATAGGATTAGCAAGTTGGTCAACTAGTATGGGTTTATGGAGTGTCTTCCGCCCATGCTGGGTCCTGGGAATAGAACAGTGACCACACATTCCACAGTGGCTCGCGTGTCCACTGCAGACTATGAGCATGAAGGCAATATTTCTGTGCTAAGCACAAAGGAGAGAGAGCACAGAATCTTAAGGGGGTGTATGACGTGGGAGCAAGCCCAGAGGTTCCATCCCTCTCATTTCATGACTCAGGTCTCCAAGCTGGGGCAAGGAGCTGTATTTCTTTTCCAGGAGGACAGAGCCCTTGCAGACATTGTGCGAGGGGAGTGCATGAGTCCCCTGGTCCAGGGCCTTCTGTGGTCTTTCGCTTATGCTCACTTGGTAGAAGACACAGGGTAAGACGTTTGCAGTGATTTGTTTCAAGTGGTGCTGACTGGGGGTGTGAGAAGCCGTGTGGGGTGAGCGTTTGGGTCAAGTGGTGGCTGCAGGGAGAGTGGAGCCCGAGACCACATCCTCCTCCTCCTCCCCTTTGGAGATGAAGGGTAAGTGAGCTCCAGGAGTCATGGAGGGGTGCCCACCCCTGCCTTCCTGGGTTCCCTGCACAGCAGGTGCCAGTGCCGTATTCCACAGCTCTCTCTCCTCTGCAAGTGAGAGGCACATCCTTCCCAACCCATCCCTCCTCACAGCCCCACTGTCCCTCCTGGGACATGGCCGTAACCGAAGGGGGTCTCTAGGGCCAGGCATTGGGGGATGTGGAGTGAGGACATATTGTCATTTTCCCAGCTCTGGCCTTGGTTTTAGGTAGCTTTTAAAAATTGTTAGTATTTTTTTTTGAACTTTATTAATAGTTGGCAATTAAAAAGCATGTGTTTTAGATGTTTTGATATCCATGTCTGTAATAAAACATTCAGCACAGTCAAGCTAGGGAAGGGATCCGTCACTTCACACGGCTACCATTTTGTGTGCAGTGTGATGACAGCACCTGGGATCTACTCTCTGAACGCGTCTCAAGTTCTATGATACGGTATCGTTAAGTAGAATCACGGCATTACGCGTCAGCTCTCTGGCACTTCTTTATCTTGCGTAACGGGAACTTTGGATGGTAGATTTTTTTCTTCCCAGGTTTTTATGGTCACATACTCTTACCCTCTTAACCATTTTGAAGCGTACCATTCCCTGGTATGAAATACGTTTATTTGGATGCCCTGGCAGACATCACCACTGTCCATCTCTGGAACTCCCTCCGTCTTGTTAGACTGCAAGTCTACACCCTTTCAACAACTCTTGAGAACAGTATTAAGTCTGAGCAGAGGGTTCTTACCAACCTGCGATGGGATGGTTCATTGAGATCTTTGCAAAGAGGGTCAGCATCTTTAAAAGAAACTCACACAGAGAAGCAAAAACCTCATCTTTTCTCGTATCTGTTGTAAGAGCCGAGTCAAGGTTTCCGTTCTCTTGTTTTCCTTCAAATTATTCTTGAGTGGTGATGATGTTCTGAGTGTGATGTTTACTGAAGACCCACCCTGTGCCATCCTCAATGTTTTTAATATGAATTATCCCCAGAAAAATATGGGAGAGAAGATGTCAGTGGCATCTTTTTTTCCCCCAACAGTACATGATGCCGCGCTGTAGAAGTGATAAAATCAGTCCCTGAGAAGCATCCAGCCCCCTGTTGGGTAATTCTTATGCCACAAAGGAAAGAGGTAAAATCCTGTGTTGTTTTCTGGCTTGGTGTCCTCATGCAGCAGATGAAGGAACGGCACCTGGAAGACAGAATCAAACTCATGTCCTCGGGACTCCAAAACCAGTGCTCTCCCTCATGCCACAGCTCCACTGCAAGGGCTGACTTCCATGCTGTTGGATCCTGGACAAGGATGCGCTCCAGGGGCTGGAGCCGCTAGAGGAATGGGGAGCCGAGCAGCGAAAGGAGGAGGCTCTTGGCGTTCTGCTCTCCCGGAGGGGACGACACACGTTACGTCTGTGTGTCCTCTCGCAGAGCGTGTGTTCTCACGAAATGGGAAATGAGTTGGTTTTGCATTTGTGAGTCTTGTCTTCTAAATCGTTACATGGAACCTGATACACGAGTAAAGGGCAAGCAGCCACAGCCTGAGGTATAGATCCTGAGATGGGAGAAAGTCTGAGAGCACAGCGAGGAACATGTGTCACTGGCTGGAGACCCAAAAGGCCCCACTTCCAGCTTCCACTGCGGCTTGATAAGGCAGCTTGAAAGCACAGGTGTCCCAGCTGTTAGAGCATCCAACGGTTTGGGTCCTGCACCTGGGAAATGAGAAAAGGAGCTGGGACCTTTTTGCAGTCTGCTCCTGCTCGCCTGTCCCAAGGGTGAACTCGGGACTACGACTCATGTCAGCTCTCCTAAAAATACCGGGCTCACCAAACCTTAGCTGCACTGGTCTCAAGAGTTGGGCTAGGTGTCCCCCAGTCTGCACTCTGGGTCATTCTTGATGAGAAGCCTCCAGATTCAGGAACACAGGAATAAAGTCGTGCATACCTTTTGGTCCGACTCTGTGATTATTCAAGAAACAATCAACTGAAATCCCCATTGATATTCTTGCCTTTTTGGTTAAATACTTTGGTTTAGAGAATATGAACATGGGAAAAGCTCTGGCTTTGGTGTGTAAGGTCTAAAGTAGGGAAAATACTCAAAAAGAAAAAAAAAAAAAGAATGTCTTGACTAAAGGCCTAGATCCACCATGTACCGTCTCTAGAATTTTCGGACGCCTACTTAAATCTCCCTGGGCCTCAGTTTCCTACCCTGTAAAGTGCCCATTACTAGACATAACTTCTCTGCTTACTATAAAGGATTTTTCTTTGATAACGCGCTGTTGAGAGCATCTCTGCCAACCACAACATGGAACGGCTGTGGGTTCTGCCATTCATTCGTTCGCTCTTGCTATGATTTGAACATCTGTGTCTTCCCCAAATTCATATCTTTTTTTAAAAAGATTTTATTTATCTATTTGAGAGAGAGAGTGAGAGAGCTCAAGCAGAGGGAGTGTTAGAGGCAGAGGGAGAAACGGGCTTCCTGACGAGCAAGGAGCCCGATGCAGGGTTCAATTCCAGGACCCTGGGATCATGACTTGAGCTGAAGGCAGGGCTTGATAGACTGAGCCACCCAGGTGTCCCACCCCCCAAATTCATATTTTAAAGCCCAACCCCAGCTGTTAGGAGGCGGGGGCCTTTGGGAGGTTGCCATGGCCTGAAGGTTGCAGAGCCCACATGATGGCGTTCGCACCCTTGTAAAGGAGAGCCCAGGGAGCCCCTTTGCCCCTTCTGCACATGAGGACACAGCAAGAAGGCACCATCAAGGAGCTAGGCTCTCACCAGACCCCAAATCTGCCCCTGGTCTTGGACTTCCAGCCTTCACCACTGTGAGCAATAAATGTTGTTTGTAAGCAGCTCCATGGATCAAGGCAACTCCCCAGTAAGACTGAGAGTTCCTCCTCTGTGAAGAACCTGGGGAAGCGAGCGCCGGCCTCCCTACCCACAGGGGAGCTAGAAGTCTATAGAGCATGCGCACTTTCTACAGCCCTACGCAGGAAAGGGTAGAGTTACGTCCTGTGGTCTCCGCGTTGAATGGGATCAGATGATTCTCCACGAAGCCTTTCCGTGAGCCTGGAAGCTTCGAGGCTGAGTTACAAGTGCCACGCCTCTTCCCCTCTCAAGTGTTAAGAGCAGTGGAGGCTGTTTAAAGGTCAAGGGTGTGCACAGGCTGACTTCCATTTCCTCAGCGTGGGAAGTGATTCCCAGGAGGAGTTTGAAGCTAAGGCTCTGTTCAAGAAGGCAACAGATTAGATGCCGATTAAATTTACATTCGACATCATATTGTCATGCTGTTCCGTTGGCTTTGTTACAAGGCTAAGCCCAGTCTCCCGGTTTTACGAATTGATACCCCTGTTCCTTTTGAGGCGTGGGAGTCTGAAAGGCAAGCTCTGGATGGGCAGACACCCTGTCCAAGGCAAAGGGCCGAGAGAGCGGACCGCTGACTGTGGTCAAGGCTTCTGACTGCGCTCAGTTTCTTTTCCAAAACGTCTGCAAGTGAAGTTAATAGTGGTTGCTTCAAGAGAGGCCCGAGGAGTTAGAAGTCAGGACACGATGGATGCTCGGGCTCGGAAGACACTCAGTAAACGCCTGCGGCGGCGAGGGGAGTGCCTTGATTATAGTAGATGCTCGAGGAAATGGTGTGTGGCCGCCCAGCGTCTTAATTAAACACCCTGTGTAATGAAGAAGTCAAGGAGAAGCAGGCGTCAGAGCAGACTTGAGGCCCCAGGCGCAGAAACACGCCCGTTATTGTTATTGTTACTGGCAATAAACATTTCCCTGGTGCCTCAAGCTTACTGCCCAATAAACAAATTAAACCAGGCTAATAACAACATTCCTTTGCTAAAGGATTCATTCCGTCTTCCCAGTCCAAGATCCCTTCTCGGGAGCCTAATCTCTCGTGTTTTGCCGTTGCTGATTGTAACGCTTGATACATTTTCATAATAACAAGCCACTTCATAGGCGGCCAGCTCAGGGAGTGGAGCACTGATCTGTATTGTTTATAAGGCGCCCTTAGGTGGAAGGGAGACAAATGATACTGACTCCTCGCCAGCCTTGTGGCCCACCCTGGAAGGTAGCCCGAGAGGGAGCGCTAGCAGCAATCCCTTCCAGGCGTGGGAAGGGGCTCAGGTTTCCCTCGACTGGCTTCCAGGGAGGAGGCTGAAATTGTTTCCTGCATTTTTGGGTTCCAGCTTAGGAATGTTGTTAGGCCCTTTCTACAATAAAGTAGCCCTGCCCTTGTGAGGGGGCGGAGAGGCGGCCTCAGTGTATGCTGTGTATGGCTTGCCGTCCCAGCGGCTGGGTCCTTAGCGATTTTCGCGCGGGTTTTCATCTCTGCACGGGCGAAGGTCCTATTTCTTGCTTGCATTGCAGGATAGTTCCGAGTAGACAATTAAAAAAAAATGTCTGTATGTGTTCTTTGTAGCTTAGAACGATCGCAGCGGTATTGTAATTCCTCGAATTATTCCTATGGTTCCCAGCCCATAGCAGAGAAGTAAGCTAAGTAACTTCTCCTGTGTGCATCCTGGACAGGCCAGCACAAAAGGACGATGGTATTATTTTCTTTTTCTTTTTTTTTTTTTTCTTGAAGATTTTTATTTATTTGATAAAAAGAAAGAATGCGAGAGAGAGAACACAAGCAGGGGGAGTGGGAGAGGGACAAGCAGACTCCCTGCTGAGCAGAGAGCCCAATGCGGGGCTCAATCCCAGGATCCTGGAATCATGACCTGAGCCAAAGGCAGACGCTTAACGACTGAGCCACCCGGGCGTCCCTCGTGTTATTTTTCTTATTTCCCCGATTCCCTCAGGAGCTTGAAGGATGACCTGAATTATAGATGTAGATGTTTCTAGGAAATGCCTGTGCATGCACGGGCACACAGTCAGAGGGGAGGACAGGAAGGAAAGGACATTCCCAAATGGTGCCTGTGGCATCCTGCTTAGTGACATTTAGGAAATCGTGGGGCTCTGTCCCACCTCGGTCTGCCCGGGGAAGCAGTGACAGCTCGCGGTGAGACTTCACCCCCTCAAGCTCCCCAGGGCCTGGGGGACTGGGACAGGTGCACCAGGCACACGCACTAGAATTAGTACGTCCTGTAACCCCCCACCCCGTGTTCTCGGGTATAAAACAAACCAGTGGTCACTCAGCTCTGGTGCTTCTGTGATTCCCAGCCCTAGTTGATGAAACCTCCACGAGATCTACCCCGGTCTATCATCCCAAGTCTTGTAAAAGCCCCGTAGGTGTTACACGTGTGTGTTCGGACGTTTTCAGCGGCGGCTTCTGAGAGCGGCTCGAACAATTAGGGCATTTATTTTATAAGAGGACATGAGTTCCACACAGGTGTTGCCCAGGTTGGTTCAGTGACTTGAACATGCCTGCCAGCCCCCAGCCTCATCCCATCTCTCTGGGCTGCTAAAAGGAATTTATTAGGAGGACTCAGTTCACAGGGTGGTGGATGGGGAGAGAAGCCCCACTGTCTGTAAGCCGGAGAGCCCGGAAAGGCGATGATGTAACTTGGCCTGTGTCCAAGGAGCCAGTGGTCTAAATCCCTGTCCCAGCGCGGAGACCGGGACCTGGGATGCTCCAGCTCACACAGCCACGTAGGACAAAAAAGGATGCACTCCTTCCTCTGCTGTCCTGCTCAGGCCCGCCACAGACTGGGGGCCGCTCCCTGTGCCGGAGAGAGTCGTCACACGGAGTCCCCTGATCCAAATGCAAGTCTCATCCAGACACACCCAGAATGAGCTTTACCTGCACGTCTGTGTCCCGGTGGAGTCAGCACTGAGATCGGCTGACACTAGACCTGTTCTGCTCGTCATCATTGTCGTTCCTCCTCAACTCTGTCCTTCTGTCTGGACTTTCCAATTACGCCAGAGCGAAGCTCCCTGGAGGAAACCCTTTCCTCTAATGGACTCAAAGGGGTGGAGCGGATCTGCGTGAGGGGAGAAGAGAAAGGGACCTATCCATATACTCGTACCTTTCCTGACCACCGGCGTGACCCCCCTTCACCTCCCGACCTCCTCACTCCTCTGGAGGCATCCGCTCTTCAGCAGATGGCAGGTGCCCGACTGTCCGTAAAGGCATTTGGACGGTTCACCTTAGAGGCTCAGTGGGAGGATGTGTTTATCCGCTGACGGCTGTAATCAAAGCTCGGGGATTACTTAAGCTAACAAGGGAGGATCCATCACAATAGAAAAGCAAACAGAACTTTAATTCATCAACCAGCTGAGGGCTCTTCCAGGGCCGTTCATCAGCAGCCGCTGCATCTTTGCCCTAATAAATATGCCGCATTGTTTTATGACCTCTCCTCTGCATAAGGAGAGCGTCAGTGTGGTCCCTGGTAGGTGGGGACGTGGTGGAAGGAAGGGCTTGCCAGGGGTGTCTTTTCGTGTCATTTGTATGACCCCTGGGTGGGTGAATGTTGGTTCTTCTTCCAAGGCTCAGCCCTGTCCCATCCTGTGATACTCTCAATGTCTTTTTCAGTTCAGAAGGAATCCCATGTTTGTATGTTTATGCTCAGTATGGACACACCAGTGTTCCCTTCCAACTGGGGCTGCCCTGGATGTCCACACAAGGGACAGAAGACAAAATGGCTCGGCCGGATCGTTGACTCATACCCCGTGGTAGCCAGCATAGAACCTAAAGGCTGTTCGCTCTGTTGTGACACAAATCGTGTTAATGCACAGACCTTTGTCCATGGGTGACGTTGCCCCAGAACCACGGTGAGGTTTAGGCCAATACTTGATTTGATGCTTTTATTTCTCTTTTTCTGCGATCCGTTATGGCTGTACACGTGAACGTGTGAGTCAGCTTGGGCTGTCCGGTAGAAGCACAGACTGGGGGCTTCAACAACAGACGTTTATTACTCCCAGTCTGGAGGCTGGAAGTCTGAGATTCAGGTTTCCAAAGGGTAGCATTCTCTGGAAGCCCCTCTCCTTGGCTTGTCCATGGCCATCTCTCTGCGACCTTCCCTCTCTGTGCATCTGTGTCCTACCCTCCTCTTCTCATCAGGACGCCAGTCACGTTGGATAAGGGTCCACCTCTTGTCCTCATTTTAACTCAATTACCTCTTTAGAAACGCTTTTTCCAAATACTGTTATCCTCTGAGGCACGCAGGGTTAGGTCTTCGACTCAGGAATGTTGAAGGGGACACCATTCAGCCCCTAACAGCGGAGCCGCTGCTCATGGACCCAGAAGGTCACAAAGTTTGGGGACATCTTTGAAAGGAGAGGAGAATCCCAGAAACTGAGTGACACAGGCAGAGGATCAGAGGCTTTGCCATTTCTGTAAAGCGATTGCCCATGGCTGCCACAGTCTTCGAAATGCAGGTTGGTTTCAGAGAGACGAACTGAACATAGATTTGGAAACCTCCTAGCGAGCTCAACGAGGGCGGTGCGTCGATTGGCAAAGGGAGAGTTTAGAATTTGGGAGATCTGGGATCATGTGCTCATACCTCGTTTCCTGGCACCTCCAGCGGGTAGCACTTAGGTGCTTAGGGTAGCTGGTGGCCGTGGGTGGTGGCGGTCCACTCCAGGGAAAGTCCTGTCCTCCCCTCCCTTCCCACCACTAAGCGCTTTCATATGCATTCCGTGGGCTAGTTAGGGGCAGAGGCGGTCAGGGAATCTGGGTCCCACCGAACAGTCACACCTGTCCCTATGAGCTTAACTCAGACACATCTGACCTCGTACAAGCAGAGGTCAAAGCCAGAAATAGCCGAGCTCCTGAACCCCAGATTTCTGATTCTCGGTTCGGGAAGAAAACGGAGCTGGGCATGTTCCCGGTCTGTGCATTCTCCGGCAGATCCAGCGGGCTACCAAGCCACAGCCTCGGAAAAGAGCAGAACGGGGAGAGGTTTGATTTCAGCTCCTCAGATTCTGCAGACTCGGGGGTCGGATCAGCTCTAGTGGAGTGACTTTAAACTGCAGGAGGTGAAGAGAAAAAAAAAAAAAAAAAACCCTCTCGGGGTAGAAAAACAATGTGTCTGTTTATATGGGCCAAGTTCCTCTCCCCTCCCCCACGCAGGCGCAGACGCAGTCCTGCGGACGAGTAACCTGTTTTTCCAAGGAAAGACTTTTTTTTTTCCCTCTGTCTTTTTAGCAGAGTGACAAATACTATTTACTAAAAAAGCTCGTGTCCTCACCGCAAAATAACAACACTGTAGATCACACTAACGGAAGGCTCCACATCTTATAAACACAGCCCACTGCATTACTCAGCTCCGAGTTACTATGTTTCATTGCCCAGAGCCGCCGACTCGGAATATATTAATGATTCATGCTTGCCTTGGCAGAACATAATGTATACTAATCGCACGGAACCAGGGGACAAGAGCACTTTAAATGCGTTTGTCCAGTTAATAGTTTGACTTAATCTGATATTTCACTGGGTCACGGACCTTTTCATTGTCGGTAATGTACAGAGGAAAATGTATGGTGGACACCCTGGTGAATCAACAGAGGGCTCTCTGGTTACCAGGCAACGCGCTACTTCAGCTTCACCTCTGCAGAATTCTGCCCCTGCTTCTGCTTCTCTCCGACGATGAACTTGAGTGTGGCTCTGTGATCTCGCACGCACGTGTGAGTGTGCGCGCACACGCGCGTGCACGCGCTCGCGTGTTTCGGGGAGAGGAGACACTGCAGGCACAAAGTAGCTCATTTATGCTGCTTTTTATAGGCATTGAGCCATAAGCTCCCATTATAAACAACCATGCCAGAGTTAATACTCAATAAACAGTATGGTTTATAAGCAATTAGGGACCCAGATCTCAAAAATAAGACAGTTTAGCAGAACGAGAGCATCTACCCTCACAAGGCTGAGTAAGAGGCATAGCTTGTTAAAAGTGTCATAATTCTCTTTTAAAAAGCAATTAACAGTTTGGTATATTTTGGTCTGCCGGGCACAGTTCCTCAATCAAACGTGAGCACAATCAAAGAGGCACTTCTCGGCCTTACATGATGGATGGTCATTTACCCAGAAAGCACAGCTGAGAAATGAAAGGAGGAATTGATGTTCTCTCCTGTTTGTTTATCAGACTGAGAGTCTGCTGAAGACATCAAGATAAGTCTGATAAATGCATTTTGTCAGGTTTTCAAAGAAAGCCAGCCTGCTACTCTATTTTGCCGATGTCTTTGTATTTCTTAGGAACTTTGTAGGCTCAAAAAAAAAAAAAAAATCTGTTCTCCAGCTCCATCTTGAAATCGTGGTGGGTGATTAGAGAAACAACACACATTTGCTGTGCGTCATGTTTGTTGACAAGGGACGCAAATCCATAGTTCTTATCCTCTGCGGCGACTGGGATGGTTTTGTGGTATTTTATAATTGGATTCAAAACTAAGTTAGAGATTTCCTTTACTTGCCTTATCTGAGGCTAATGAACCATATTTTAAAAATATACTTATAAATGATGGAAGCTTCTAGCATCATGCTGAGATGCTGGGAAACTGGGCAGAGACGGATGTGTTTCCTTCCTCCCCAGGACTCACCATCCAGGATAGATTTATAATCAACTACACATTTCCTTTTAAAGCACCATGAAATCGGTGTGTCCTAGATCAATACTATTGGCATTCTAAAATCACTTATTTGACCCTTTTACCCAAAAACTGCATTTTTAAAAAAATCCAGGATGGAAGGAAATGTGCACAGAGAGAAGAGGTAAAATGTCGTGTGCAAAGATCATTGGCACAAACGTCAAACCAAACACCAAATTTAAGACTTGATTCGTCTTTCCTCCCTTCTTGCCAACTTCAGGCGTTTTGGGGTGGTGCTCTGGGAGGCAATCTGTTGAAATCCCTCCATTTTGTGACTCGATTCCTTCCTCTCTAGCTGAAGGTGTGGGTTATAGGACATGAACATGTTCATACGTGTGAACTGACTCCAGTTTCGTCTGAGAGATGACCAAACTGAGTGGATAATTTCTAGTGGTCACTGTCTAGCAATCTGTAGTTTAGCAAATCAAGGAATTCTGAAAAATTTTCATGATGTGTCTGTAGGGTTTAGGGAAGAGAAGATCAATATGAGGAAAAGCAATAATCAAGGGAAAACAATGAGATGGAAGGACTTCTTGAACAGTGTGTATACGCGGACTGGAAACCAAACTTCGAATGAACCAAATTTGAGAACGACTTCCAGGCCGAACTTTCCAGATACTCAGTTAATTCTCAGAGCCAGGATTTGAGCTCTATCCAATATGGGCTGAAAATTCTGTTCCCCTTAGAAAGCCTCTGTACCAGCGTCACGCAGTCTCCAGCTGGAAAAGTATAAATAGTCTCGAAGCCCACCATTGTTTGTATATTTTTTTCACCCCACAGCCCTTCTACCCATCATTTGAATGTGGAACATCCCAGACGTTATTCCTCCTGGGGGGTGGGGAGTGGTTCTCACTGACTTTTTGCCTCATTTGCCCTCCTCTGCACCCGCTCCCCAATTCTGATCATGGAAGAGGAAGACCATCTGTGGGGGGGGGGATCCCTTAGCATCCGAGAGAAGATGCTTGCGTGCGGAATCCCAAGGAACCATTCAGGAGTGCAAAGTTACCTCTCTCTCCAGCGGAGTTGAGAGGATGAGCCGGAGTTCGAGGAAATATCTTGTACTCTTTGGAACTTGACCCATAGAATGGAGTGCTGAGTATGCTTCTTCTCCAGATAGCCCCTTATGAATGTTCCTGTTTATGCAAAATCCCACAGTTATAAATGCATTCCTTTGGCAGTAAGGCATGTCAGAAGGATCTCTATGAAGCCATGGGCAGCCACTCACTGTAATTAGGCAGACTGAGTCCTGTCCAGTAGACCCAACTGGTGGACTGAATGGTAGTTACGAGAGGGTGGAGAGATCTAGAACAGAGATGGTTCTCTTTGGTTGGGAAGGGAATCAGAATAAACAGACAATAGGTACAAGAAGCAAGGATTCGCCAAAGGATATGGGGCAATGCTGAATGCAGTCTGCTCTCACAGAGTACGTTTCTCTAGGATTTACCTGCCGTCCAGCTCCCCCTTTCCAGAAGGTGCAGAGTGGAGTGACCAGCTCCTGCGTTGTCTCCTCCCTAACTGACTTGTAGCCAGTGCGGTCCTAGCAGACCCTGAATCCTTTCTGGGGTGGACAGCGGGATTTATTGGAGGGAGAAGAAGAGCAGGTATTGACGATGGCAATGAGGAAGTCAATGTCAACTCCAGGGACACTAACTCTTAAGAGCCGCTGAAACACAAAGTCGGTGTTTTGAGGGTAGTGTCGGTCACATCCTAACTGCTCCCCAGAAGCTGCTGAAAATACCTTTCCAGAAGGGATGTTCTTTTAGCTTTGCTGTTTTGCATTTATGCTAATGGTTTACAAGATGTAGGACTGGAGAAGTTGGGGAAATGGCATTGCTACTTTTTTTTTTTTTTTTGAAAAGGCAAAGACCTTCACTATTGCCCATCAGAAACACCTCTGTCTTTCAACTCTGATTTTTGACAGCGACATGCCCAGTCTATGTGACACGTGGGGAGCAGATGGGGGATGCAGGAGGGAACAGCTACAGGGTCGTGTCTGCAACGGAGCTCTGCCAGAGCCCGTCTCGCTCTCCCAAGTGGAGATGCATGTTTACTCATTGATTTCCCATCTACCATCTTTAAATGAAGCTTTCCTTCCCCTGATTAATTATTAAGCCATCGAATAAAGACCAATATCAGAGAGAGTTTGTTAGAAAGAAGCCTTCCCTGCTAGTCCAGGGTTTCATGTGAATGGGATATTGTCAATCTTTTCCAAGAGAGCGATGCGTCCACAAACCCCCCCCACCCCGTGTGCATTGGCGCGAGACACGAACCAGTGCTGATTTGTGACCCAGCTGTGCCCAGGGCTGTTTAAGGACCAGGGACATGGACACAGCACAGACGGTGGCTGCAGGAGACGAGAGTTGCCCACATTGTCCAGAGTGTTTTCCAAGTCTCTGAGAAGTGATCTCTCCTTCCCTTTGGCAAATCCCCTTGTGCTCCCTCATGTCCTTTGGTGCGGGCAAAGCGTCATATATCACAAGTACTGATATTGCTCTGGAAAGCAGACACCACCCGTGCGACAAATTCATATCTGGTAGAAGTGACCGGTAACTTGCTTCTCTCCCCAGCACAGGTTGTGATGGGGGAGGGGGATGGGGGCATAGGCTTTGGGCACCTGCAGGGTGATCGTGGGAAAGACCCAGGGCGGGAAAGATGAATTTCACCAAGGGTACCTGCAAACACATTTTGAGCAATGATTGGGCTTCAGACACTGTTTAAGCACTGAGCATGGGTTCTTATGCCCATTTCGCAGATGAGGGCATGGAGGCAGAGGAGGTGAGTAACTTATCCAAAGTAACAAGGCTAAGCTGGGGAGCTAGGCAAGCCCAGGTCATGCGACTGAGAACTGGATGAGATTTCCCTCTGTCCTCTAACAGCTCAAGTAAGAGTCCCTTCCTTGTACCCTGGCAGGGGGTGAAGGCGGCCTCACTCTTCTGTAATGATCTGTAAGAGCAAAGCCATTCAAGTAATTCCAGAGCCTTCTACCAGTTCAGTGTGTATCCAAAGGAAACCCACAAGCTCAGAGTCTCAGGTACAGTAAGAAGACGTTAGTGCCACGGGAGTGTCAGGGGTGCTTGTCTCCCTTATTTGCAGAACCACCAAAGTCCAAGATTGTTCCAGAGAGGAATTCCGTATTAAGAAGCCTGTAGAGTACACCTTGAGGATATGGCTATGATGTCCCCATCACTGTTTGAAGACAGGAGCGAATTCAAAGGCATTTGTAACTGTTGGGGCTGTGCCTCTTCCCCTCATGTCCTGCTCCCAGACACTTGTGACTCTGCTTTGCCTGCCTGCTGGGGACAAGGTGTCAGGTTCAACACATGTGACCACAAAGCTGTCCTACAGATATCATGCCTGTTTCACGAATCAAATGAAAATAGATATAAAAACTTAAAAATTAAGTTGCAAGCGAAAAGAACAGCCAGGGATGAGTGGGTAAGCACAATGTGGTCTGTGCATATAGTGGAATATTACTGAGCCTTAAAAAAGGAGATCCTGCCCCGTGCTAGAACATGGATGTATCTGCGGGACATCATGACGAGTGAAATAAGCTGGTCGCGGTAGGACAAATATTGTGTGCTTCCACGCACAGGAGGTGCCTTGAAGAGTCCATTCGTAGGCACAGACAGTAGCACGGTGGTTGAGAGGGGTTGGGGGAGGGGAGAATAAGGCGAGCTGTTGTTCAGTGGGCACAGAGTCTCAGATTTGCAAGACGATCAGGTTCTGGAGACCTTTGCCTCATCAGGTGCATAAAGTTAATATCACTGTTACGTCCGCTTACGAATGGTCAAGATGGTAGATTTTATGTTGTGCATTTTTTACCACAACAAGAAAGAATCAGGTTGGATAGTCACTCTTCATTTACCACAGAAAATGCTCTCAAAATACTGAGCAAAAGAGGTGACGCAGAGAAAGTTCCTTTACAGAATATTGTTCTTGTATTATAGAGATTCCATCAGGAGAGGTCTGTCTGAGGATAAGGTTCTCGACTCTAGATGACTTCCCAATACAGGGATGAAACGAGATGAATGAGCCCATTTTCTTGAAACCCATAGGTTAGAAACCCACGGGACAGAGATGACTTTGATAGGCACTTACTCCAGGGTCCTGGCCCGTGTAAGCCCGTGCCAGGCACTGCCCCACTGTCTCCCCTGGCTTTGGGACATCAGCACGATCGTGAGCGTTCATGCACAGATTGGAAAGCTGAGGCTCACGCGGGGAGGGGAAGGAACTTGCCCCGGCTGGTAACTGCAGGCCCACATCCAATTTGCGGGTTCTCTGTCTCTATTATTTACTGCACCATTAACTGCCTCGCGAAAGGTTAACTTTGATTAATCTCGCCCCGTGTGCATGGCCATTTGTTCAACAGCTCCAGGTCCGTCTAGCCTGCCACCAGCCGCCATCCATTTCTCAGCCTCATTAACGAAGATATAACAAGAGAATCCCCGCATACCTCGAGCACATCGAGGTGCACCAGGCTCTGACATTTCCCCGGCATGACAGATTCCTAACAAAGTTGCATTAATTAGTAATATTGCAAATCACCTGTTGGAAACTCAGTTCCAAAAATCCCCTGGAACACACCAAACCTACCATTTTACTTCTTCCAGAATTCGCCTTTGCTCTTTTTTGCATCTGTGTCTCATCTGCCATCTGTGTTCTGTCTCCTACCCATCGCCTTCTAACTGTGCCAGTCCTTCTGAGACCAAATCTGTCGGCTTATTCCCTCACTCCTGCTCTCCAACCTAGGTGCCTGCTGATGGGAATTCCCTGAAAACTCACATGTGTATCTTCTCCTCTCTTGGCCCGCCCTTCCTTTTGAACACGCTTGCCCATTTTCTAATTGAAAACCAAGAAATCGGGAGTTGAGTGGTTCTTCCTTCTCTTTGCCACTTGTTGACATGACATTATTTTTCTTTAAGCAATCACCTTATTTCTGGTCCATTTTATTCCCTGACATTTTTTTTTTTCAGTGTGCTTTCTATTCTTTGTTCCTGGCATTTCCCAAGAACCTGAGTTCCTTCTGGCCCAGAGCCTCTTGGATGCAACGCTTGGACGTTGGTGTGTCTGGTGTCTTCCTTATGCCGTGGTTATGTGTGAACAGGTATGACTTCCTTTGCATTCTGAGCAGGGAAGCTTCTAGCAAGGTGGGTCCAGAGCTGTTGCATGCTAGGATTGGTAAAATGAATGTGGGATGATATTCTGAGAGTTGAGGTCTCCCTGGCACTACTGAGAAGTGACTTTGTTCTGGTTTTTGAGTCGAGCTTTGGAGAGCATCTCAGTTCTGCTGTTGCCTGAGTGACCGACCCCAGCTGACAGACCACCAGGTCTTGGGGGCTGTGGCATTGTCTTGCTCACCACGCACTGACCAGCGACTTTGGCTGGAAATAGTTAGGCTCCTGCTGATAAGATAGTATTGTAGTAATTAGTCTTTATGTGAATCGATGAAAAATTCAGAAATAGCAAACTCTCAACCTCAGAGAATTTTAGAAACTGACCACAGTACCATTACGTGGAAAGCCGGGAGTCATGTAAATGCCAGTCAACCGATGTTCCTTCGGCCCTTGGTCAAACTCCCAGAACAGTAACACTTTATAAGCAGTAAAATCAATGTGCTGTCAAATCAGCTGATGCTTCTCAAAATCGAAGGGGGGTTGTGGGGGGAGACAAATCAGCAAACAAATATTAGCTGTAGCAGAGGGACAAATATGGAAGCAGAGAAATCACAGGAAAACCTGTTTGACACAACGGGGACTGACTCAGAACCTCTAGCCCGCCGTTTTGATAGGGAGTCTGCCTTCCCAGTTATCTGTTCAGAAGGCAGCCGTGCCAAGTTATAGGTAATAGGAGACTGTTTTTAATTCCAGTAGTAAATTCTGCTACTTGTTAACTGACCCTGTAACGTGATAATGAACCTACTGCAAGTTCACTTGGGTTATGAATCAATTAATAGTTAATATTTTAATAGATACAGTGTGATATGATTGCAGAAGACCACCCATTCTTATACAATTTCAAGGCGAAATTTCATTTTTTTCCAGGTAATACACGGACATCATTGATGGAATCAAATACCTATAGGTCTGAAAGGCTTATATCGAAAAGTGGTTTGTGTTAGGGTGAAAGGATGCGGAGCCTGATATGAAGGGTGGGTGCAGGTGGTCTTCTTGGGAGGGGATCCCCAGGAGCCCTGGTAGAGGAGTGGTAGAGGTAGGAGAGGGAGGGAAGGGAGGGAGCCGCTGAGGGAGCACTGACGTGCAGGCTACAGGATGCTTCTGTGTGCAGCTGGAGCTCTGGGGTTGGGGGAAGACATGCCTTACAGCTTACCCCTCCCCGGCAAGGGCTGAAGGAGTTGGAATATTCACCTTCTGTTCCCATCGTGGTTGGTCTGAGGGTCACTGGGAACATGGCACCTTCAGCACTTCTGCCCGCCCAGGCTGAGCCCAGCTGGAGAGAACCCAGAGGGGGAAGAGTCCCTGCACCTTCCGGCAGGTGAAGGATAGGTGGGGGATAGCCCTGTCCTGAGAGCTTGGAGACAGCTCTGTCCAGTGGCCCTCATCTTCCTCATCCCGTCCCCATTACACAAAACTGTTTCTAACATTTTCATTTTTCTATTCGCCTCTGTATTTCCTTGTTATGCACATATACTACTATTCATTAATGTACGGTTTTAGATAATGTCTGTTGCCTTTTTCATTATTTGAGGGTTTAGTTATCTTAAACCATCATCAGCCCCTCCTTCCGCTTCATCTGTCTTCTTCTGTGTCAAACCGTGGCTACGTCAGTCAACTAAATAACACTATGGAAAGATTTTCACTAATGAGTCAAGAGGCATAATTTGATTGCATTTCCTATCTTACACTCTTATTTGTTATTCTTGGAATTATGGCCTTGTTTTTCCATCTGCCGAGTTTTTTATGTGCTTATCACTAACTCTTTCCAGATGCTCTAACCCATCAGGCACATGCCTACCGATAACCTTGCCAAATGCTCAAACACACTTCCAAACTATCCATCGCCCCCTGTCCTGCAGTCTACCCCCTCTACCTGCCCTAGTCCTCCCACTGGGGTGTCTCCTGTGCTCCCCACTCTTCCGTTCCACTTTGTTTCCAAAGCCTGGCACAGAGCTGAATCCCTGGGACTCTCCTGGGACGTCACCCCAGGGCCCTGTTTCCTCCATCCCACCCATGCTTTCCTCTTTCTTTGGTCCCTAGATGAGGTGGAATCTGCCGTTGTGGGGGAAACGGGCCCGACAGGTGTGTCCCCCTGGAGCCATCCAGCTTCTCTGTTATGTGACCATTTCTGCCTGGCTGCAGGTATCTGGGACCGAGGCCGGAGTCCTAAATCTCAAGGTGGAGTTTTAATCTTTGTTTTCAGCCTCTCTGCCTCGTGTCCCCAAGTGCAGGGCACATTACATTCATTTCACAGGAACGCGCTTAACCGCCCGCTGCAGACGGGGAAGGCTGGTTACCTGACCGCAGGGGTTGGGGTGAGCGGACGGAGGGGTGGCCCATGGTGTCTGTGTGCAGACTTGAAGCAGGACCTGCTGTTGTCAGCTTCCCCAGTGCTCCCCATGAGTCACCCCCGTCAGCACTGCTGTGCTATCAGGGGAGACGTGTCCCCTCTCATAAATGTCGCCCCTTTGCAGACATCTCACCGTCTGTACCTGCAAGCCCTGTGCCACTGCCACCCACTCCGAGGCTTCCAGAATGTATCGGTGTCTCCTGTTCCCTGTGACACCTGTTGACTGTCCACTTTTCTTATGAACGAATGCCATTGTCATTTCCATCCTTCCATCGTGGTGGTGGGGGTAGGCTGGGCGTCAAGAAAAGCACACGTGATTGGGGCGCCTGGGTGGCTCAGTGGGTTAAAGCCTCTGCCTTCGGCTCGGGTCATGATCTCAGAGTCCTGGGATCGAGCCCCACATGGGGCTCTCTGCTCAGCAGGGAGCCTGCTTCCCCCTCTCTCTCTGCCTGCCTCTCTGCCTACTTGTGCTCTCTCTCTGTCAAAGAAATAAATAAAAAATCTAAAAAAAAAAAAAGAAAGAAAAGCACACGTGATCAAACATACTGTGTTCAAACAGACTTTCCCAGGACCACCAGGCAATGTCTGCCTAAGAGATCGTTGTTCTGTTTTTGCTTTGCTGGAGCTATTATAATAGAGGGTGCACCAAGAGCCATTGTGAGCTGATGGGTTAAAAAGAAAGAAAGATATCGCTTCTTTTCAGTCCAGTTTAGTAAGAAGATACAGACAGGGCTGCTGCAGTATGGTTAGCTGGCGGCAGGTCTGTCCCGTGCCTGGGGGAAGGGAGTGCGCTTGCCTGGTCTACTTCATGCCCACCGCCCTCGGGGACCCGCCATTTCTCCGGCCCCGGATGTGCTTTGGCTTGGGTTTGCTTTCACCTCGTGTCCTGCAACCTTTGTTTCGTGTGGGCTCAGACCTGATCCAATTTTACCACTACTGATTGCTTTCCCCCTGGCAGGGTTTTCTGGTTTGGTGCGGTATATGACACTCCCAATTGCTCTGCACCTGCGAAGGCACCCTCTTTCTGCTGTGTGTCCGCAATCGCATGCCCATGGTTCTTTGCAGCGACTTGGGACTGGCCTGGAGTGAGCTGGGAGGAGCAGGGCTCTGATCTGGTGCTTGCTTATTGGCGTGATTTCTACTGGGGACCACAGCATCCTCTGTCGCCCCTCAAGCCTCCTACCCTCCGGCCAAAATGCCGGACCTTGGATGTATATCCCGTTGCCTCAACTGGGCTATGACTTATGTGCAGAGAAATGTACAGATTGTAATTATACAACTCAGTGAGTTTTGACAAAAGTACATAGCCACGGAACTGACACTTTGTCCAAGAACATTTCCTCATCTGGTCCATACTCTTATTCAGAAAGGGTTCTGCTCCCCTCAACCCTGAGACTTGACTCGGCCCAAATGGAATCTCCGTACAGTTGCGAAAAGCTGGAGTAGGAAGTTGAAAGGCTCTAGAAAACTTGCATCTGTGAGCCTGCCTTTATCGACGACTTTGGGAACAACGCAAGCTTCAAACGTATGTGGTCCTCCCTTCCAGCAACGCACAGCAAACCCTTGTCACTGGGTCTTGCCAGCGTATGGAAACCTCGCCAGAGCATTACGTGGGTTTGCCTTTTAGCAACGGAATTGCTAGATTCACATGGCAAAGGTGCAGTTTAACAAGACTTAAGGCCTATCCTCCTGCACCTCTCCCATCTCTGATCTAGAGCCTCTGTGGCTCATCCTGCATCGGAGCCTCTGGTCTGTGGGCAGCGGCTCTCATTTTCCCTTAGGCAGCCTCCCGGAGCTCTTGCCGCTGCCCGTCCCCACACCCCGCAGCCCGCCATCCCATTGCCATTGCAGACAGGTCTGCACGGCAGTCTCCGTGCCCAGGCTCCAGTCCAAGCTGCATACTTCTGCAAGCCCAGTTGTTTTTGAGATACCTGATACCCCACAAAAAGACCAGCTTCCAACCCCACCACTTTTTCTCACGTCAGTAACTGCAGTGCCAAACTTGCCGTTGCCCGGGCTAAAATCTTTGGAGTCACGAACGATGCCTCTTGCTTCAACCCTTCTTTCTGTATACAGCCAGGATCCTGCAATTTCTCCCCAGATTTGCGATCTGGTGTCCGGAGTCCGAGCTGCCTTCTCGTGCCTGGTTTCTGACTGCATCCCAGCCGGATGCTCTCATCCCGCACCTGCTATATTCCTGTCTGTGCCCTGTACCCCAGCCAGAAGGGTCCTTCCGAAACATCTTCCTGCCACACAGGGTAAAAGCCTGAGTCCTCGAGGTGGTCTGACAGCCCATCAGCCCTTCTTAATCTGTCCCTGCCCCCTGAAGCTGTGGCCATGCTGTCCATCCCGCCATTCCCCAGGCACACCTGCTTCGTATCCACGGTTGCTGCTGCTTGGAATATTTTAACCTCAGCCATCCACCAGCCTTGCTCTTCTGCTCCACTCCAGGTCTGCGCGGAGCTTACCTTCCCCCCACCCGCTTAAAACCCTCTTCCCGCACTCATCATCCTGGTTTGTTTTACACACGCGCTCATGAACACGCACACACACACACACACACACACACACACAAGTGCTTGTGTATTCTCTTTTTCCTCCACTAGAATTACTGCCCATATAAAGGAGTTGATTGGTAATGTTCACTGCTGGGTCACCCAGCCCCTAGAAGAGCTGTGCGCACGTGTGAGACCCGCACCATGTGCTTGACAAATGCATCGATAACCCCATCCCCGTGGTAGATTGCTTTGCCAAGCCCCGCCCAGGCGGAGAGCCGCTGTGCCGCACCCAGGGCTGGCTCCGTGGGACTCTCATGTTTCTGCCCGTCCCCTGGGGCTTTGTGATTTGCTCCTTTTCAAAGTTCCTAAAAAAAAAAAAAAAAAAAATGAAAAACGGAATTACCGTGTAATCCAGCAGTCCCGCTCCGGGAATATGCCTGTAAGAACTGAAGGCAGACCTCAAGGAGATCTTTGCACACTGATGTTCATTGTGGAATTCTTCACAGAGGCCAAGAGGGGAGATGACCTGAAAGTTCACTGACACAAGAATGGATCGAGAAAATATATACACACACCGGAATACCGCTGAGCCTGAAAAAAAGGAGGAAATTCTGCCACAAGCTGCAGCAGGAAGGAGCCTCAAGGACATTACACTTAAGTGAAATGTGCCCGTCACAAAAGGACAAATGTTGTATGACTCCACTTTCCGTTGGTATCTGAGGTGGGCATAGCCATGGAGACGGAGAGTAGAACAGTGCTTGCCGGGGGCTGGGGGGAGGCGAGAGGAGAGCTGGTCATTGGGTACAGTTCCAGTGTGGCAAGATGGAAAGTTCTAGAGATCTATGGTGCGACAAGATACCAGTCGTTAACACGACTGCTGTATGGTACACTTAAAATGGGTTAAGATGGGAAATTATGTTTTATGTGTGTTTTTTAACCACAATTTAAAAAAAGAAAGATTTGCCCTTTTCCTTCCCAAATACTACCTATAATTACAATTTCAGCCCCAGGCTAGCTAGATACCTGTCATGTTCTCTCTCTCCTCTGGACTCCTGTTGTCTCTTATTTGTGGACATCCACTGCAGCTCCTAACTTTGCCCCACTTTTTTTACGAATTTAGATGACTTTCCCCAGGGAGCCCCCAACAGCAGGCCCCACGCGCTTGCGATCTGAGCCGGGTGTCCGCCAGCCGGATGATGCTGTGGTCACGTAATCGTCTTTGATGGATGATAGTCTGTGGTGGGTTGAATCCAGTGGTTGTGCTTAACAGTTCACTGGTCGTTAATTTTAGTAGCATGTTGTTATAGAAACAAACCTTTGTTTTCCCTTCTAGACATCTCTAAGTGCCCTTGGCGCTCGCTACTCTGTTTTCGTATCCTAGCAAATATTTGGACACTTCTGTACCCACACCCGTTTAGAAATCAACCCCTGGGCCCTGGGGACACTTTTGACATCGACAAAACTAAATGATGTTTTCCTTAACTCTTGCCCTTCTCCCCACTCTCTTTTGACAGCTCTTTTCTAAGCAGAAATAATGTCACTTCAGGAAAGAGGCACTGACATTTTCCTGACCAAGACACCTTTAATAATTTATTATCACCAAATATCCCAATACTGTTGAACTGAAAGATCAGAACATTTAGTGATATGTGTCTCGCTAACCCCTCAGTGAAATGAATCATTTATGATTTCGTGCCATTTTCGAGAGAAAGAAGAAGTGGCCTAACGTCACAGCATAGGTGTATGTATATTTAATATTTTTAGTGTACATGCCTTAAAAATCAATATTTATCCCCCCGGAAAAATAGGGTAATGTAAGAGCAGAGTGGCTGATACAAAGGAAGCTGATGTGTCTTTTGGAGAGGCAAGACGCGGGCAAGGTGGCGAGCTGTATGTTGTTCGGAGAGCGGCAGACAAAGGTTTTCTGAAGCATTTTGATCCTCCTCACCAAGGTCAATGCCACTGTTGAAGTTTTTTTTTTTTATTTTTTATTTATTTATTTATTTATTTATTTATTTGTCAGAGAGAGAGAGAGGGAGAGAGAGCAAGCACAGGCAGACAGAATGGCAGGCAGAGGCAGAGGGAGAAGCAGGCTCCCTGCTGAGCAAGGAGCCCGATGTGGGACTCGATCCCAGGACGCCGGGATCATGACCTGAGCCGAAGGCAGCTGCTTAACCAACTGAGCCACCCAGGCGTCCCAACCACTGTTGAAGTTTTATCTTTTTTTTTTTTTTTTGCATTACCTACAGGATAGAACTGTGGTTTCACAGTACAAACACCAAACACGACACCCACAAAACCGTATGTCCAGTGAACACAAATGGACAAAATATTTCATAGTTCGATTTCAAAATTGGCTCTCCTCTTCAATTTATAAAATACCTGTCTGAGTTGTATTTCTATGTAAGTATGAGTTGGCTCAGCCTGCATCATTCCACCGAGACTTTAAGGTTTTTTGTTGATGTTTTCATTGGCCTTCAGTTTGTTTTTTTAAAGATTCATTTACTTATTTATTTGAGAGCGAACGAGCCCGAGAGTATGAGCAGGAGGAGAGGCAGAGGGAGAAGGAGACTCCCTGCTGAGCATGTGAGACTCGATCCCAGGACTCTGGGATCATGACCTGAGCCGAACCCAGATGCTTAATCGACGGTGTCACCCAGGTGCCCCGGCCTTACAGTTTTAAATCTCTGGCTTGAGGGGATCGTCCCTGGGCACCATCACCCATTTAGACTGCGTGATGACCCATCTGTGGAGGCCAAGGTCACAGACCCACCTGAGAGTGGCCATGGAAATACTGATGAACGGGTAATGCCCTGAAGGAGATAGGGCTTCCTGTCCAAGGAAGGAAGGCTTGGGGACAGGATGGTACGGCTGTTAATGTGAAGCTCTGGTCATTCCAGCTGGGATCGAAGACGGTGGAAATGTCAGTTGGGGAGGCCTGGGTGGTCTAGCACACAAGGATCAGACCCTGGGGCCTCTTGGCCAGGCTCTTGTGCACGTTGTCTCAGGGATAGTTCCTTGTTCTGTCCACCCCATGTGTCTTCCCGCTGAGGCTGTGGTTAACCACACATCTGGAAACCTATGGGATGCGTGCTCCCAAGGGCTCCCAGCAGGAAAGGCGGACTGCAGCCCTTGAACAGGGGCTGGGTTTTTTAAGCTCATGTTATTGTGATGCACCAAAAGCCACCTGCCCCATGTCCCCCCTCCTGGTAGGATGTCACCCAGCCCTCCCCGCCCAGCTTCCGAGCTGAGCTTCAGCCCACGGGCACCACTCTTTCCTTTCAGAGATACCGCATCAACGGACTCACGTCCACCAGGAGAGGGAGTTAAGTCCAAGTACAGGACTCCCAGAAGACAAAAAAGATGGTCCAGTAGATGCATATCTTAGAACACTACATTGCTGACAAAAACGCTTCGAATCAGGGTGGGGCGCTCTGCAATTCCCCGGGCTGGTGCGACCACCAGGAACGAAGGTGGCATCGTGGGTGTTCGCTGATCCTAGCAGGCTTGTGGGCTTCCAGAGCTGGCGGGATGAGGTGGGGACAGCCGTTCCCACCTGGTCTGGACATCTGGCCCCCTCACCGACTGCTGGCACTCCCTGGCCAAGTCCCTTAGGCCCTAGAGCTGGTGTCGCGGTCTGTGTATGTGAATGAGATACTCACGTCATGTAGTTTGTATGTGTACGTGTTGTGTGGATTTTATAATGCCTTTCTGTGTGTGTGTGTGTGTGTGTGTGTGTGTGTGTGTGCGTGTGTGTGTGTGTGGTGAGAGGGAGTTGGTAGTTGGATAAGCAGGCACTCTTGTAAAAATATCGTAGAGAAATGGGTAACAGTCGGGAATATTGACCGCAGGACATGAGGAGCTTCCAGCGTTTCAAAAGAACCCACCCGGCTGTACACAGGGAGCTGCTCATCTTTTAAGGACAGACCTGCTCCTCCTTGAGCTCCGTGTAACTTTGCCTGACCCGTCCGAGCTGTGCAAACGCAAACATTTCCTGGGATGCGACGCCCACCCGGCACCTTACCGGTCCCGGGATCATGCGGCCTCTGGGCGTGGAGTTTTTCTTTTCAGGTGGCAGGGAAGGACATCCACTGTGCCCTGTGTTGTTTCCTCCTCCCAACCAAAAACCACATGAAAACTCTTTTCCTAAAGTCTGTTGCTGGATTTTTAGGTTTGTTCACGTTCCTTAGATTTTTAAAACCATCTTCACGTCTCACTTCAGGAGGGTTCCACAACTGGCCACTTCTCGTCGCTTCTTTCTTCCTTTATTTGGTCATGGTATTGGATGGTTCCTCTGAAGCGAGGATTTCCTTTCTATCCTTAAGAGCGTTTCCTTAACTCGTTCTGAGGGATGCTTCTCCCATTGTGTGTCTAAGAGAGAGTGTAGCGACGTCCAGACCCCCAGCCCACTGAGTTCCCTTCTTCCACGGCCGTCTCCATGCACGCGCCCCATGGAGTTACCGCCTCTGGCCTCTCCTGTGCCCTCACCAGTCCTTCTGGCTGTTTTCCTTCACTCATGACTTCGTCACTTTACCACGCTCTGCTTCTTTTCACAGGGACTCCGTTCTGTCCCTGTCCCTTCCAGTAATTGTGGGTTTGCTCATGGGAGGCGGCTTCCTCATCATGACCTTGAGCTCCTCTTAGTGTTCTTGAGTCCGCTGTTGTATAGCTGGAGTAAACTCAGGCCCAAAGCCCTCAGCGAGCACACGGGGGTCTTTGGGCAGGTTCAATGAGACAATGTTTGTGAAGCGCTTTAGTCCTTTTTATCATCTTTATACGGCCTGTTTCTGATTTCCTGTCAACTTGGACCCAGGACTCCAGTGGACTTCCTCATGGACCCTCTGAATTGGGCACAAGGGGTCTGCCCTCACTGACAGGAGGGACTCTGGCATCTGGCTCTCTTCCTGGGATCCCAGTCCGGCTCTGTTACTGAACAGCTTTGTGGCCTAGAGAAAGTTACTTCATCTCTCCGGCCTTCAGTTTCTCTCCCTATAGCTTCTGAGAGGACCTGCTCTCCAGGCATAATTTACGTAAACCTCTTTGCCAGGGGACTGGCACCCAGCAAATGCTCCGTGTGTTTTAACAAAGCCTCATCTAATAAGCAGGGTGGTGGTACTCTGGTTGAAAACGTTGCTTGAAAGTAGTTGTCGTGTTTTTTGTTTGTTTGTTTGTTTTTTACCAGACGCAAATGAACTTTTCTTTTCTTTTTTTTTTTTTTTTAAAGATTTTATTTATTTATTTGACAGACGGAGACCACAAGTAGGCAGAGAGGCAGGCAGAGAGAGAGAGGGGGAAGCAGGCTCCCCGCTGAGCAGAGAGCCGGATGCGGGGCTTGATCCCAGGACCCTGGGATCATGACCTGAGCTGAAGGCAGAGGCTTAACCCACTGAGCCACCCAGGCGCCCCTGAACTTTTCTTTTTTCAAGAACATGTGCCAGCCATTAAAATGATAATACCTACAAGTAAGTACTCAGCTCAGTGAATTAAAAACATTTGCAAAAGCACACACAATATGCAAGAGGTAGACTCCTGGAACTGTAAAAGTTCATTAGTCAGTATCTCTTTCCTTGCGCAGTTTCCTATCAATTTGGGGAAATCAGCCATTTAGATGAAAATGTAAGAAACAACACAAAGCAGGACCAGAAGAGGACCACGTTGTTGGCCGTATCGTGCTGTATTACCGTGTAAATGCGGGAGTAATAAAGCCTTCTGGATAAAAGTTCCTCACAACATGGATTTTTCCGTTTTCTCTCTTTGTGCTTCTCTGGCAACTGATCACTTGAGGGCCCACGGATAACCTTCTCCAAGAGTCTCAAAGTCACGATGCAAAGTCCCACCTGAGCGGCATGTGATTTTCTAAGTGAGCAGGGGGCTTCTTCAGTCTTTTTATTAAGAAAGTGTTCACACACACAATAAAAGAGATTAGGCAAATGAATTCCCACAAAGCCACCAGACGGATCCCACCGTCATCAGGTTTATGTCCCATCTGCCTCCTCTCTCCCTCTCCTCTCCTCTGCTGAGGTATTTAGAAGCAATCTCTCCCCCAGGCATCACACCATCTGATTCTCACCCACCTTGTCACTCAAGAAGACCCCTAGTGTCAGGTGACACAGAAGTGTCCCAGGCTTTCTTGAGGGAACACTTGCCAGTGGAGACGCAGCAGGGGCCCACGAATTCCCCCCTCCCATATTCTGCGATGTCAGCCAGACACCCATGTTCTGTGCCCGCCATGGCCAAAACTGAGCAGAAGGGACCCGTCTGGACATGCAGAAAGTTCATTCCTATGGTCCTATGGCTGGAGGAGGGGGTGGGGACACCTTGTTTCTCTAAATATTGAGAAATACATCATGAAGACTCCAGGCCCGGGGATAATGCTGGAGAGCCCGCGGGGCCAGAAGCTAGACTCGCCTGGAGGTGTGCCCACATCACCCTGAGGCCCGGCTGCCTTCCAAGGAGCGGCTCGCTCACCCAGCCAGGCCAGTCGGGTGCCGGCATGGGGAAGGAAATGAGTAGTCCGGACCTGCTTCTCATGGGGCATTTTCTTGGAGAACCATGACACCATTAAAACAGCAACCCAGAGAACCGTAATTCAGGGCATGATCTAATGCCCGTCCCATGGTCAAATTCCGCAGGTAGGCATCTTTTAAACTGGGAGCAGTGACTCGTTGGTGGGGCATGAAATCCGTTTAGTGCCTCAATGACAGATTCAAAAGAGAGAGTATAAAACATCCGAGTGCCTCGCAAATACTAGGGGAATTTTTTCTCCCCCCTCAAAATACTACTTCAGTCACATAGAGAAGCGTCCTGGGCTAAAGAAATAGCAAAATCTCAGGAATGTTCGTCTAGTCCCTCTGCTCCTGCTTTTCTACATCCTGTCTTGACAACTGATACCGTAATTCAATCTTTTAGCATGACGAAAGGGTACTGACCCTTACCCTAAGACGCCTGATATCGGTAGTTTTTTTTAAGATTTTATTTATTTATTAGAGAGAGAGAGAGAGAGTGCATGAGGGGGAGGAGAGGCAGAGGCAGAGGGAGAAGCAGTCTCCCTGATGAGCAGAGAGTCTGACATGGGGCTCGATCCCAGGACCTTGGGATCATGACCTGAGCCGAAGACAGACACTTGACCAACTGAGCCACCCAGGCATCCTTGGAATTCCAAAAGAAAACAAGTTATTCTTCCAAGACATCACTAGTTGATGAAGTTTTAAAGAGGGCACATCAAGAGGGCCCAACCATGGCACGCTTTGTTCCAATCTTGAGGAATCCTGACATTGTCAACATTTGCTTCTTCCTGGCTCACCTGGAAGGTAACCTGAAGTAGCACTGGGAGATATAGTGTAGCCATTCCAGCCTCCAGTCTTGGTGAGGGGAGTGAGGACCATACAGAAGGTGAAAGGTCAGGGGTTCAACGCCTACCTTAATTTTGGTTCCCAGCGACCATGAGATCACAGAGTAAGTCCGTATTCAGGAAGGATCCAGCCCATGTTCGTGGACTTGAATGTCCTCTGGAGTTAAGAAATTGCCTTCCCCAGTAGTATTTTCTGGAACCCAAGAATGAGGAGAGGTTTGCTGTTTAGCGTCCTGAGGCCGCTGTGACAGAGGGTCATGAAGTGGGGGGTGGGGTGCCACTTAACACAACAGAAACTTACTCTTCCACAGTTCTGGAGGCTGTCAGCCCAACCGCGAGGTGTCTGCAAGGCCACGCTCCCTCCAAAGGGAGAAGCTGTCTTGTCTCCTCCAGCTCAGGAAGCCTCAAGCATTCCTAGATTGTGGTTGCTTCCCTTAACCCTTGCCTCTGATTTCAATGTCCTTCTTCTCTGTGGGTGTCTGTGTGTCTCTCTGTCCCTCTGCTCTTCTTATAAGGACATGAGTCATTGTATTTAGGACCAGCTTGTCCATATGAGCTCATATCCATCCTTAACTAATTAGATATACAAAGATCCTATTTTTCAATAAGGTCACATTCTGAAATTCTGTGTGGATATGAATTTGGGGGAGGGGGACATTGTTCGACCCCCTACAGCCCCAGATGGAAAGTTCTAGGTGATAATAAAGGCTTTGAGCATTGATTCTGTAATTGTCTCAAATGGCCACTCTGGGCTAACCTATCAGTGACAAAATCTGATTTAACTAGTCTGGGGTGAGGCCTAGGCATCAGTATTTTTACCGCTCTCCAGATAATTCTCACATGAGCCAGGGTTGAGATTCACAGGTGTTTTTCAGGTGCCTTTCAGTAGAGTCTGGGGGTCTCAGATCTTTTCCTGTATGTTGGTACTGAGAACTGTACCAACCCTCAGACATACGTAAAGCAAGATACCGTCCATTGCTCTCATTCATCCGTCCAGCTGTGGGTCACCTGGGCAATCTACCATCTCCAAAAATCATAAGTGAGAAAAATAAAAATAATGGGTTAAGAATGGCTCATTTTTTTTTTTCCAAACTGGCTTTCACTATGAAAGGCTTGTCAAACTGAACTGTGTTCATAAAACAGTGTTCAAATTTTCATTAAGAACTTTTTGACAAGCTGTTAATACTCATTGTGGTATTTATGAAACAGTAGGAACCTATTCTGGAATGACAATTTGCTCTGTTCTGTGTGTGTTAAACAAACAAACAAATAAACAAACAAAAAAAACCAAAAAAACCCTTGAAGGGGGTGGAGAAAAGTATCCTCAAGCTGCTTGAAAAATACGTACAACATATTCCTTGGCAAAATGTTCTTTACAAGGTAGAATTTATAGCTAACCTCATTGTTTAGACAAACTTCCTTGTGGTTAAGATTATTTTCACCCAGCGGACTTCAGGATTTTTTGTGGAGGTCCTTAGTTAAGCTGGGTTTAATCCACTTTGATGCTAGAATGTCTAGATGAAAGTTTAAACATACAGACAATAATCTTTATTTATGTGGGGTCACAGGGGGTCGGTCCTATTTTAAATGACTGCACATGACCTGATTTAGCCCAGTAAAGGAAATTTTGGGTGTCACGCGTATTGAAAGGTATAGAAACAGGCTGAGACTTCAGCTGAATGCTAGAACAAACCAGAGTGGGAATGTTCTTGACTGTGAGCATCTCTGCTCTTTGTTCTCCCAACTGGAGGAGAATATCTCACTTCACATGGATTTCGAGGATTTGCAAATACATTGTAAGCTTTCCCGATACGGCAAGAGCTGGTGTTATTAAGGAACAACAACCATCAGAAAAACCTGCCTGCTCAGGGCAACATCTGGGGAGTCTGAAAGTCTGAATTTGGAGTCAGGCACTGCGAGTTCAGTGGTTCTCTAAATTGGCTTTGTAACACCTGGGAAACCCAGAAGCGCCTTGGTGTCAGCCTTTCAGACAATCTGCTGTGTTTGCACAACTTCCCCCTCTTTGTCATTTGCACTCATCTGTGCTCAGACCACAATGACTCCAGCTTCCACCAATCTGATCGCTGTCGTCAAAGTTCATTCCTGGTCACGAAGACTAACACGCGAACTGTCGTCCTTGATGATACGTTCCATCCGGGGTGCTTACGGACTGGCCTGCCTCCCTGCCTCCCTCCTTGTGGGCTCCATCCCCCCGTTACCATCGGGAAGCAACGAGGTGCTGCCTGCTTAACGGTTCTGCTCTCGGAATCACCTGAAACGTCTCCAAGCAGAGGATTCTAATTTTAACGCAGTAACTTGGCTCCTTTCGTCTGTCCCTGGTGAAGTAAGGAGCTGTCATGCAGGTTAATCTTTCTGGGGGTGGGGGGAGCCATTGCAAGTTTGGTCCTGTTGGAGCAGGGGGGAATAGGGACATCCCAGGGTAGGGTACTCACATAGCTACATTTACTCCGCATCCGTCCGTCGGACATCACGAAACGCCTGAGTATAAGATGCATTTCATTTGACCCGGTGTCCAGATGTGCAGGCGAAGGGAAGACCAGGTGAACAAATGATTTGCTGCAGGTTGTGTCCTAGCTAACAGGTGGCCAGCACCAGGCACAGTGGCTGCTTTCTCCCGTGAAGCAAGCAGAAAATACACCTTAGAAAATAAGCCTGCCCCTGAGGATGCAGCTGAGCTCCTGAAACAAATCTGAGGACTGGATTTTCCTCAGCAGCGGCAGCTGAATTTGGAGAAGATACTTCACCTTAGAAACCAGGTGTCGAGAACTAAAGGAAGTATTGGATTTAGAATTCAGGCTGCGAGCAAGGAAAATGCCATGACAGTCGGTATGGCTGGTGGCTACGTAAATCCCGCTCACAGCTGAGCGCCTTGAAGCTGTTGGTCCCGGCTGGCTCCTTTTTCTTAAACGTGAGGACAGTGCCACGCCTGTGTCAATATGGGGTTCGGGATGAGACCGCAATTTTACCTACGCAGCTAAAGAAGGATTTTAAATTCTTTGACTTCAGTGAAAAGAGGGAGGAAAGAACAGACCCATGCGTCCTCTGGTGGACTTCGTTTGGGAATTGTGTGGGAGGGAAATGGGACCCCACTGGTCTGACCACCTCTGTGTCATGATCCCCACCCCAGCAAGCGCCTCAAAATGGACACTACCGATTTGTAGCAGAATCAGCAGAATTGTCAGGATAACTTTCATGGCTTAGTAGCTAAAGTCAACCATCTGATTAACCAGCCAACCCACCAATCAGTCCAAGCCCTTCTGTTCTCTGTCATTGCCAGAGTCGTCACGGGAGATGAGTGCCACTACCAGCGTCATTTGACCCAAACATAATAACATAAAAAGCAGAGGCCAGACTGCCTGGTGACCGCGTTGACTCCATGAGCCCAATGTGGAAACTGGCTACACGCGGGTCAGCATGAGCCTCCAGGAGTAGTGGAACCAGGAAGGAAGGGAGATGGGAAAACGCGTGAATTTATAGCTTTCCTTTTGTTAATACACTCATGTAATGTACTTCATTATATTCCCATTTTTGTCTAAAGATGGAGGCCCCAGGGGAAGTGGAACGAGGTGGGATTGCTTCGGTGAGGCAAGGTGAGGATTTCCGGAAACCGTTAGCAGATGGAGCACTGGAAAGTAGGCCAAGAGGAAGGTGAGCGTCAGGAGACCCACCAAGCTACAAAAGTACTTCACAACTGAAGACCAGAATATAATGAGAACAATTTGCAGAACAGGCCCTCAGGTTGGTAGGTCTTGGAAAGCAGTGGGTAGATGGCATAGGTTTTCTTTAGTAAACAGAAGCCAGAAAGGGGGCGTATATCAACTTGCGAGGGTAGATATGTGGAGGGGAGAAGGGGGTCAAGATACCTTTACTGGTTTTATACAGATTAGGAAAGAGTGAAAGGACAAGAACTAAGTTCCTGAATTGGAAGAGTGTCTGGTGAAAACCACACCCAAGGTCTACACCCAAGTGTGTGAACCACTCAGCTCTAGGAGGCGTCGCTGGTTACACTCCTTCTCCAGGAATGAGTGAGGGTTGACCGCAGGGCCAGAATGCTGCCCCTCTGCAAGGAATGGGGAAGGATTGGGAAAAAGCACTCCCTCCAGCAACGGAAATCTGCTAACTTTGGAAATTGAGGAAAAAACCATAATGTACTTCTTGGTTATCTAGAGTCAATTCACGGAAAGCTTACCTCAAAAGCTTCATTAGCAAATAGATATTCTGGATTATTTGAATCTGCAAAGTCGAATATCGGTAGATAGGAGCTGTGGTCTTTAGACCAAGGTAGGAGGGTGAGTTGCGTGATGTCCGAAGCACAATCCCGTTATGCCTGTGTGCGTTGTTGATATTTTATTTGTACAAGGTCAGCTACAGAATTGTTTCTCCAGGCCAAAGACCCCAGGAGCATATACGGAACAGTGTCAGAGGGTCTGTGAACTTCATGAACTGATGTGCAAAGTGTTGCACATGTTACTCTGGGGGAAAACGCCCAGTGCTTTCCTCTGATTCTTAAGCGACCTAACGAGTCCCTACAGAACAGAGCCCGCGTCCATTGAGAAGGCAAAACACAACCCAAGACTGAGGTGATGAGAAGATGTCTGCCAGGAAGGACACTTGAGACTAAGGCAAGGGCAAGCCCCCGGGTCCTCTGGAGACCGCGTGTGAGGCCAGGGGGCGATTTCTACAAGGTTCTGACCATGTGTAGACACCTGTTTGTCGTGTTTGCGCCTTCTCCTAACACCCTTGGAATTTCTACAGTGGGTTTTCCAGAACTGTATTGCCCACGTGGTTCTTTAGACGCTAGCAGGTAGGACTTGCTGGGCTAGGTGCTGTGGCCGCGGCTGTTTACGGGAGGGGTGTGTGTTGTGAAGTCAGGTGGACAGTCCCTGCTTACTGACCACCGCACTCCCAAGACCGCAGGGCTCCCGGGGGTGCGCCGCGCAGGGGCTGTCGCACATGCTCCGCTCCTTATGCGGGGGCTGCCAGCCGCGGGATCTGCGGAAATGCTCCTTGGGGATGTTGACTAAGTGTCTTCTTGCCTTGCTCTGTCTCACTGTCTGGTTTCCCGGACGCTGTGTCTCTGTCCCCCCGCCCCTCTGTCCTTGCGGGGCATCCCTCCTCGTCCCTTCCTGGGAAGTGCGGGGCCTCTGGGGGCCGCCAACAGTAGAGAACTCAGCAGGAGCAAGTGACTTTTCTCCGTGTGTGTTCGTGTCCTGGTCACCACCGGCGGTGGTGACTGAGTGAGATCACACGTCCGGAGTCTGAGTTCCAGACGCACATGCGGTCAGCAGCGTGGGCCACACACACAAGCACCGGCTGCTGTCGCCAGGGACCGCACACCTGGAGGCTCCAGCAGCTGCCTTTCATGGGTCTGGGGGCTGGGAGCCCAAGGTCAAGGTCAAGGTGCCAGCAGATTCTGGTCCTGGGGAGGGCTCACTTCGCGCTTCGTGGATGGTGTCGTCCTCAGTAGAGGGACAGATGGCTCTGGTCTCTTCTTATCAGGCCATTGATCCCCACCCGCATTATCTCCACTAAACCTGACTGGACTCCTTACCTCCCAGAGCCCCACCTCCACACCATCACGTGGGAGGTCAGGGCTTCAGCATCTGAACGTAGGGGGATGCAAACATTCGGCTCATAGCAACCCTAATAGCCATCATCGTGGCTGTTGGTGTTGATGCCCCGGTTCGTGTCAGACACTGTTCTGTGTACCAAAGAACAAGGCAGACTTGAACTCCCTGCCCCCTGGGGTTTTACAAACTACTGGGCCCGTGTGTGTGTTGGAGGCATTCAGTTTACACTCGGATCAAGGGGTGAGTGAGCTCTGTGAACGGTGGCACTGTGATGTCCTCCACTCAGGGACACTCATAGAAATGGCCCAAGGGAAACGGTCAGCAGGCTGAACTCTGGGTCTGGGAAGCTGCCGTGGGAGCTGCGGGAGGAGCTAGTTGGGACCCATCACTTGCGGAGCCGTGAATTCTCTGCGGTGCATGATGGGCTGCTCCTTCTGGGGCGCTGAGGCGACCCGTCCACCCGGACCCTCAAGAAACTCATGCCACCTCTTATCTCCCCGACAGCCCCTGGCTTGCTGCTCAGCACATCTGCTTCCGGTGAGCTCTCAAGCTCTCACAGCTATGACATGAGGTAGGCGGCGTTCTTGCCAGTCTGTAGATGGGGGACCGGGGAGCTCAAGAGTTTCACCAGCCCAAGATGACACGGCTAAGGATCGGTGAGGATGGCTTCCTCAACCGGGTCTCCCCAGCTTTCAAGCTCTGTGCGTCTCAGCATGCTGCGATTAAGTTCTTTTCTTGCTTTCTTTCTTTTTTTGAAGGTTTTGTTTATCTGAGAGAGAAAGTGAGTACAAGCTGGGAAGAGAGGTGGAGGGAGAGGGAGGAAACAGACTCCCAACTGAGCAGGGAGCCCGATGTGGGGCTCGATCCCAGGACTCTGGGATCATGACCCGAGCTGAAGGCAGCCGCTTTACCAACTGAACCAACCAGACGCCCCTACTGCATTTAAATTCTTAAGAATATATTTTTAAAATCATGTCTTTTTTATTTTTTATTTATTTGCAAGAGAGTGAGAGTGAGCTGGAGGGACTGGGAGGGAGAATCTGAAGCAGATTCCATGCTGAGCTCAGAGCTGGACGTGGGGCTCCGTCCCATGACCGTGAGATCATGACCTGAGCTAAAACCAAGAGTCAGGCGCTCAGCCGCTTAACCGACTGAGCCGTCCAGGTGCCCCTTAGTTCTTAAGAAGATTTTAAGCCATCAGCTCTGCAGGAAAGCTCACTCAGCCCGAGACACTCCCCTGACGTGCCACCCAGGCTGCTGGAAGGGCATTCTCGCTAGGATGATCGCTGGCAGGAAGGAGCTGAGATCTTCTGTGGGACAGGTCTGAGAGCCCTTGGAGGATCTTTGCTAAGACATAGCAGAGAGGCAAACCGTACAGAGTGTGTGTGCATATACACACGCACACACACACACACACACACACACACACACTCAGGGCCTTGCAGAGACAGAAAACACACATCTGATTACTATTGGTTTCTGGGATTGTGTCAGTAGACGATTTTTAGAAGTGGAAGGAAGGGGACGAGGGCCCTGGACACAGGCCTGTTGACACCAGTGTTGGCCCCTGCCAGGGTGGCCGGGTGCAGCCCCGAGGGAGCACAGCCCCGAGGGAGCACAGCCCTCTGGGGAGGACTCCGGGGGGCTGGAGTCTAGCTGAGCAGGCTGTTAGCACGGTGTTGCAGCTGAGCCCGAGGTTCTCTGGTGGCTGGAAATGTTCCCCCAGCAATCTCCGAGAAGGGAGGGTCGGTGGAGATAACAGGCCTGGTCACGAAGATTAGATCGAACGGGCTTGCTACATTTCCTGAAGCACACATTTAGAATTCTCATGGACGTGCATTTCTCTGGAAGAAACTTGGTATCTGGGTTTGGAAGATAAGGCCAGCTTCAGGCGATGAAATGTCCTGCTGCACCTACGAGAGACAGAGAAGTGGTCCGACTTCCTCCTCTCTGTCCCTGGCCTTTTGTCCCTCAGGGAATTCACCGGCTGTGCACCCCTCAGCACGGAAGCCCAACAGCCGTGTTTAGAAAGGGGTCTCCTGTCTCCGTCCTGTGTCTGCCTGGACCAGGGGTTCCTTCAGCTCTACAGAGAAAGAAGGCAGCCAATGAGGGCATGGTCCACTGCATTTATCGTCCTGACTGTGTATTTAGAACAGGGAGCGCATGGCAGAGGTGAGCCAAGCACTCGGGGTTCAGCTGGGGGTCCTTGAGACAATTTCTAAAAGCACATAGATGGCTCACCTCCTTCAGACCCAATGTTCGTCTGATTCACGCAATTAAAAGGGACTTTCTCTTTGGCAGGCTTGACAGAGTCCCCCCAGATTCATGTCTACTCGAAGCCTCAGAATGTGACCTTAGCTGGAAATAGGGTCTTTGCAGATGTAACCTGTTAAGTTCAGATGCGGTAAGATAGACACTTCGGCGTGGGTTTAGCGAAGACACGGGACAGAACAGATAGTATGAAGGGAGAAAGGACGTAGAAGCTGGGAGCTGGGGATACAGGAAACGCTCACCCGTTCCAGAATCGTGTGCGGGCTTAGAGCTTTAACGCTCCTATCATGGATGTGCAGGACAGACCAGGAGGAATCCGTGGTTGAACTAGGAGTAGGGCAGAACCCGGAACTCCTATAGAAAGGATGTCACAAAGGATGGCGACAGCCACAGGGAACGTGGAAGTACCCGTGCATTGTACTTTAGACATGACTGAGTGATTGTCACCCATCCCCATCAAAGCTTGGGAACCATGGCGGAGACGGCTGAGTCTCTCTCGGTCCCCTCTTGGCACTGCTACCAAACGCAGAAATCCTCTTCCGGAGCACCTCCTTGAGCTTCAGAATCGGGGGGCCTCTTAAATCAGCGGAGCCCCATGAGCGGGCAGTGTGCTTGCCAGTGTGCTGTGTGGCATGGCCTTGGGGGAAGGACGCGAAGAGAACACGTGATTCATCCACAGATCTCAGACAATTTGGTCCCCTCAGAAAGCCTGAAAAGAAAATAAAAGGAGCCCAGGAGAAAATGAGAGGCGTGTGTGCACAGGGAACTGGACCTTCCCACCGGAGAGCTAAGGTGTTCAGGAAGAAATGGGACAATGGATTGAAAATGGGGATGAATCATCTTAAATGAGAGACCAAGGAAATTGGCTTGTAGTTGGCACAGGGGGAAACAGACCTGGGAAATGACTCCAGTAAAGGCTCTGATGGGAGAAATGGGCTCTCTTTGTGTGTGTGCACGCGGATTTTGAGCTTCCAATGCTGATGGAGAGTTGGTGTGTTTTTGTGATAGCTGATACAGGGCGTGATGCTCGAACACAAGGTCACTAGCCCTTCGGGACTCCTCATTCAGATAATTCTTCCAGGATCCCAAAAGACAAGGACTGGTGTCTTGAACAATTCTTTCCTAAATCCAGTCCATAACACAGCTGCTCTTTGCATGAACTGGAGGTAAAGATGCTTTTTCTAGCTCCAAACTAACTAATTACCCCCCTACCCAGGCTTCTCTCTCTCCCTCTCCCTCCCTCTCTCTCTCTCTCTCTCTTTCTCTCTTTCTCTCTGCATTTGTTTTCACGTCATGGAGGCATCCTGTCCTTTCACCTTTAAGATTATAGATCATTTTATTTATTTTTTATTTTTAAAAAGATTTTATTTATTTATTTGTTTATTTATTTGAAAGAGAGAGAGAGAGAGCGCATGTATGAGCAGGTGGAGGGGCAGAGGGAGAGGGAGAAGCAGGCTCCCCTTTGAGCAGGAAGCCGAAAGTGGGGCTCCATCCCAGGACCCCGAGATCATGACCTGAGCTGAAGGCAGACACTTAACGCACTGAGCCACCCAGGTGCCCTGATTATGGGTCATTTTGCGAGTGAGTTTCCTGTGTCAGCGAACATTTAAGCATCACTGACTCTAGCTTCTGAGAATTTCTGATTATCTTCAGTTGCTTTTGGGGAAGACAGAAGAATATGCTAGTTTCTGAATATCACAGAGCAACCACTAGGAGGCATTTATCAAAGGGCTTAATCAAATTAATTTATCAAATTAGCTTTCTGTCGGTTTTTAAAACAAGCTTTTTATTGAAGTAGCATACAGAAAAATGCCTAAATTGTGAATGGGCAGTTTGACGAATTTTCACAAAGTCAACAGCTCCTGGGGATAGAGTAGTGACAGCACGCCAGAGTCCCCTCTGTCCTCCCCAGTGACATGCACTCCTGCTGCCTATTTTGGGGGAAAAAAAAAAAAAAAGAAGAAGAAGTCTCCTCACCCTTACCACGAGCAAATAGTTTGGCTGAATTTTAAACGTTATATATTCTCTCAACTTTGTATTTGTGAGATTTTATTCCCTGATTTGTTGCATTTTCTGAGTTAGTGCATTTTTCTGTAGTAGTCCCTTTTATGACTATCCTACCATTTACTTCCCTCTGCTGTTGACGGCATGTAGGTTGTTTCTACATGCTACTGTGGATTGTGGGGCTACTGTGAATTGTGTTTCCAAGAACCTTCTCCGGCAGGTCTTTGGGGCACAAATAGACATTTGTATCCCTAGGAGAGGGGTTGCTGGATCTTAGCCTATGCAGAGCTTTCTAAATAATGACTGACAGGTTTCCAACGTGCCTGTATCATTTTCCACTCTCAAAGTCCTAGCAGCTCTACATTGTGTCCAGAATGGTTCTGTTGCTTTGTCATGTTAAATTAGCAATTCTAGTGAATGTGTATTTCCCTGTGGGTTTCATTTGCATTTCCTTGCAGAGAACTATGTTGATGACCTGACATTTTTAATACACTTACTGAGCATCTAGTCTTTTGCCCCCCCCTTTTAAAAAACTGCAATGACTGTCTTATGTATTTATTTGTAGGATTTACTTTGTGTTTTCTAGATACAAGTCTTCAGCTGAATATATGTATTACAAATAACGTTTCTGACTCTGTGATATGCCTTTTAACACTCTTAATGTCCTTTGATGAATGGACTTTCTTCACTTTAATGCAGTCAGATGTACTAATCTTTTCTTTATCCCCAGGGCTGTCATATAACATAATAAAGAACAGTTAATCTCCTTCCCCTCATGTCCCCCAAATTCACCACTCTGGAACATAGGAAACTCTCTTCCCCAAATTCTTAGTTATATATGTGACTCTCTTTTTGCTAAAGGAGGGACCGATCTATGCCAAGCAAAGGTACGAAGTGGAAGCAACAACGAGCATCATTTTCCTGCAGTGAAGAAGGCAACGGTGTAGCATCAGAGGGAAGCAGGGCCAGATACAAATCGAATAGGGTCAATGCCTTCTAAAAGCCATGAACATTTTGCATAGGTCAGATGGGTTTTAAAGATTTTTATTTATTTATTTGACAGACAGAGATCACAAGTAGGCAGAGAGGCAGGCAGAGAGAGAGAGGAGGAAGCAGGCTCCCTGCTGAGCAGAGAGCCCCATGCGGGGCTCCATCCCAAGACCCTGAGGTCATGACCTGAGCCGAAGGCAGAGGCTTGAACCCACTGAGCCACCCAGGCGCCCTGGTCAGATGGGTTTTAAATGGGTATGAATGGTTACCCAGAAGGCAAAATGGGACCAGTTCAAGAGTCAGGTGGGGATAAGGGGTATGGAATGAGTTTGGAAAAGTGTCCTCTTTTGTCTCGATAGAGAACTGTTTCCTGTGGAAGCCCCTGTCGGTCCACCTGCATGCATGGGTCCCTGGGCACACATGGCCTGACCCAGAGGCAGCCACGGCATGGGGGAGGGGCCCTGACTCAAGCTGGGATTCTGTTTGCCTGGGCCTTGTTAGCTGTGTCCTTATCTTCTGTCTGCTTTCCGCTTCTCTCTACACAAACACCTTCTGCCACATGCGCACTTCTCCGGGATGGCTTTCCACGAGCTGAATCAGCTCCTCTGTGCTTTGCACGCCACAGGTATGCCACACTCACATGGAGGTGTTCTGTGTGTCCCTGCCCATGTGGACAAACCTTTCTGTTCCGTCCAGTAAAGAGTTCAGTAAACAGCGAGCCCTTCCAACGTGGAAGGTACTGCGGGAGACTCAGCCGATGGCTACACTCGGTCCCCGCGCTAAGGCTGTTGTCTTCGACCTTTGAACTTCTCCTCCATTGCATTGCATTTCTAAAGCCCTTTAGTAGCTGTTACATTTCACAGACAAAAATGGAAAGCTGAGTGAAGTAAAACAATACATGACTAGCCAATGGCAGAGTCGTGATCAGAAATGAAGTTTTCTTCCCCGAGACCTTTACATCTGCTGTTATGTCTCTGACCACTCAGGTTACGTGGTGCCAGGGCGATCGTGGTCATTCTTGCTACCAACATCATCTTCCGCTCTGGGGCAGGAGATGTGCTCTCTAGCTTTCTTTGGGCTTCACACTGAGTGGTTATTCTTGGTTCCTGTTACCTTTCATGAACAAGAATCTGATCTCATCAAATACTACTGGATATCATCGTTGGGCTTTATGCTTTCATTCAGTGTTTTCTGAATTATGTGCTTTTCCTTGGGGAGGCGGAGGAGGAGGAGAAACTGACGTGGCCACACTGAGCTGTCTCTGAAGCATCTGGATGGAGATGCGGCCCCAGTGGAATGTCATGTGTGTCCGTTTTGGGAAGTTCGGTTTCTGCATCGTGCGAGAAGCTGTCAGTTGTATTTTCCGTATGTTCAGTGGCCATGACTATTTGTTCAGATAGACCAGTGATCGCCAAAGCAGACTGCGTACATCCCAGAAAGTTCACGCGTAGTTCGGGATATAAGGAAATAAAAATTTATCATGAAGGAGTAGCTGTGATGGTTGGTCACATTCTGCTGGTAAAAGTGTCCTCCAAATGTTTTAACACGTTTTTAACCCACATCCATGCATCTGTGTCTCTCTAGTCCATCCCTGTTAGGACATCAGAACTGGGGCTTCCAGGGGCTGGATTTACACCCATCAAAGTCAATCCCTAGCTGTAAGCAGTATTTGCCGTGAGGTCCATCCTATTTCTTCCTCTGGTCACCACCTCCACAACAGGTGAGTGTGGTCTACACAGCTACAGTGCTCAGGTCTGGTCTCTGTGGAGTGCCGGACACGTGCCCTAATGCCCCTAATGAGAACCAGGGCATGGGCTGAAGCTCCTGGCCCTCCTCTGTGACAGGTACAGGCCTCCCACGAAGAAATAGCCCCATTCTCCACAGGTCCTCCAAGACCCACCCAACTTAAAAAGCTCCCATTGGCAAAATCAAGAAGACCTCCTTTTCCTTCACTGTGACTAATCTGGCCCTTTTTAGTGGCCCCAGGGTTCAATCCCAGGTTCTTAGATGTCCTTTTCCTGCAGGCCTCTAGCCCTATCTTTTTGAGCACCAAGGCTGACATTTAGATTAGTAAAATCAAGACGAGATAAGCTGTGTACCACTGTTACCGGAAAGAGTAACCTAGATAGAGGAAAACCTACACAAGGAAGGAGATCATTTAAGTAATGAGTTGTCAGTAACGTACTCGGGGCATAGAGCACTTTTGTGGGATTTCAGACTCCAAACTGCGAAATTGTTATGGAGAATTCGAGATAAATTTTGCCACACGCTAGTGTCTTGGGTAATATAATTCTGATAATTGCATACACGCCACACGATTTTCGGGTGTTCCAATTTTGTCGGTGGCGAATGATCAAAGACCTGTTGACTGCGAAGTAAAACCCATTCCGACTGTCCCAAAGCGATGTGTGTACGGATGTAACATTTCCATCAGTGTTTCCTGGTGCCTTGGTCACTCAGGACACACTTTTCTCCCCCAAAACGCATATTTTGTTGGAAATTTCGCAACAGAAGACACATTCTTTCACATTAGGCTTTCTTTTAAAAACAAGACAAGGGTAAAACAGGGCTCTGCCGTCTCACTGGTCAAGCCCCCGGGAAGCCAGCATGAAGATGGCTGGCAATGTGCCCCCCAGGGTGCCTGGCGAGCGGGTGCTGGAGGCAGAGGGCCTGAGTTCAGATCCCAGCTCTGACACTTGCTGGCTCTGGGACCCCGAGGAAAAACCTCAGCCTTTCTGGGCCTCCCGTCGCCTCGTCTGTAAAGAGGAGACAGAACTGCCTGCCCTGTGGCAGTGTTTTCAGGATCGATTCCGTTGATGGGCACCAGAGCTTAGATCACTGCTCAGCACCGTAAGCGCCGTGTCCCGCCTGATCTTCACGTGAGCCACTCAATGGAGCCACAAACTCTGAGATGGAAGGCAGGGGTGGGATTCAGGTCTACTTGTTGGTGACCGTGAACCCGATTGTTTGTCTCCTCCCATCTCCTGAAAGCTGGCAGTTCCCGCATGTGCATCCCAAGAGGGTGTTGGCCCAGGGCGCGTTTGCAGTGAGGAAGAGCCGGGACTCTCCAGGCCACCAGTGGTTTCTCCTCAGACAGGCGTTCCTGACCTCAGTCATTTTCCTAACTTTCCTTCAGTGCTTGTCATGATGTCCAGGAAAGGAAGGCAACTGTTAAGTCACAGGCTTTTTGAACGTGGCGAGCCCAGCAGGCCACCGGAGGAGAAGGGTGTTCCCGGATGTCTCACAGGGCGGGTGGTTTGGGACACTGTCCTTGTCCTTGTACTTCTTGTCTTGCCCCGGCTGCTAAGGGAGCAATTGGGCGGGTGCCCTGAGCACGTCTCAGGGTGTCCCTGAGTCCCTGGGTCTGTTCTCCGCTCTGTCCCTGGGGGGGTGTATATCCTACCAATGCCCGGGGAGCTGCAGAAATAGACAAAGTCTTTTGGGTTCACGGACGTTCAATCCCCCCCCAACCCCGTACATAAAATGAGGAAGATATCCCCGGCACGTAATACAATGGACAGTTCCAGGGGCCTGTTCAACGTGGGTTTGGATGTCGGCTCTCGACTTCGGCCCGTTGGGCACAGGCTGTCATGTGATGTTGTGTAAAAAGGCCTGCGATCTGGGGAGCAGCTGACGCTTCCCGCATCCAAATGCCTCCGTCAGCAAACTTCCTTTTGCATCTTCACCTGCAGATTTTCCCCTGAAGTACAGGATGGTGGGAACTCTTGTCCTTAGGGACATCTCCCAAAAGTCTTTACCAGGGGAGCCCAAATGTTAAGGGAAAAAAAGAGCTTGTGCTGGAAAAAAAACCCATATGCCGTCGCCCATATTTCATATTCTAAGTGTCCCCTCCTGCTCATCTCTGCTTGGGGTCAGTTCACGCAACTTCTGAGCAATTTCCTCTTCGTCACAAGTCATTAGCTCCTGAAATGTGTGATTACTTCTGGTTGTCTTAAAATAACAATGATACTAATACCGTCATGTAGGTTTTAACAGCGACATTATCTGTGGGTGCAGCCGTGGCTTCACGGCTCTGTTGCCCTTAATCTCTTCCTTCCTTCATTTGTTCATTCATCAAAAGTTTCTCCTGCACAATCTCAAACTGCCACAAGCAATTTACGAGTCCCTCTGGGGGGTGAGAAGAAAAGGCCAGTATCTAAATACGACCGTATTGTGTGTGTTAGGATCCTAAGATGTGCACTGTTCGTGTACCTTATGTAATATGCTTTACAAGATTAAGAAGAGAAATTAGTTTCAGTGTATGTTAGATCAGCAAACAATCAAAAATCACAGCTTCTGTGCCTGGCTTCCCCACTGATGCAGAAAAGAGCAAAAATTCAACTGGACGGTTATCCCTTCATGCGGGGTTGTCGCAGAAAGGCCTGTCCTCTTTCTCGCCGTCTCCTGTAGTAGGGGACGGAGCAAGGATGACCATTGGGCACCCCAAAACTGTAGAGTGTGCCAAGTCCCTGAAGGTAACATAATTCTGTTGCCCAAAGTCTTGGCAGGATGGTCTCATGGAATAGATGATCGTTATGCTTTATCTTTCCTAGAGTGGATACAGTGTATCCCAGCGAGAAGCTAAATCCCAGCACAGTGACACTTTCAAAGCTGGAGTAAGTTTCAGAGGTCAGTTACTTTGTGAATGGAAGGCTGAGACCCATGGTGTAGGTGACCTTCTCAAGGTCATTCAGTAAGTTAGTGGGAAAACCAGGAAGTAGAATTGAACCCTCTGAATTTTGGTCCCCTCCACTAGGTTGCCTCTTTGCCCAGCACTTTCATTCATTTCATAAACTTTAAAAAATTTTAATAAACCTCTATGCACGTAAGTAACTGCAGGGCAGTGTGACACAGTGTACAGTGGTTAGAGGTGGGGGTTCTGGAACGGGGTGAGCGAGTTTCATGTTTGTGCCGTGACTTCACAGCATGACTTACAGCACCTTAAAATCCTTATACATCATTTATCTGTAAAATGGGGACTGTGAATTCTAAATGGTTTTATGCATGCCCAATGTGGTGTCTGGGACATCCAGATTTTTTAAAAGATTTTATTTATTTATTTGAGAGAGACAGAGAGAGAGAGAGAGCATAAGAATGGGGAAGGGCAGAGGCAGAGGGAGAAACAGGCCCCTCACTGAGGTGGGAGCCCGATGCGGGGCTGGATACCAGGACCCCAGGATCATGACCTGAGCCAAAGGCAGACACTTAACTGACTTAGCCACCCAGGTGCCCTCTGTTTTTGTTTTTGTTTTTGTTTTGTTAAGCTGGAATTTGTGGAGGGTCTCAGACAAAATAATTTTTCAAAACACTTTTTTTGAATGGACACACCATTTACTTCCCGGCGAGGTTGTGCAGAGAGGTGCTACCTGTCATTCCCCGACCTCAAGTGTCATCTGAAAACATCAAAAACCCAGTATTTCAAGTTCCCGTTCTTTGGATCGCCACAAGTACCCGTATGCTGGAATGTTACCTACATCTGTAAATGACCCCGTGCAATGGAGTTTGAGACACAGTTGGGACCTGTGTGGCCATGTATACTGGGGAGGCATAACCGTAGAAGAAATATATTTTGAGGTGAGATGGTCTGCTCTCAAGTCGCACCTCTGCTGATCGCTACCAGTACAACCGAGAACATGGTACTTAAACTCTACCTCGGGTTCCCTGTGTCAACAAATGCCGCTGGTTAGGGGGTCATGACAATGATGAAGTAGGTTAGTAGGTAGAGAGCATATCACTTGGTCTACCCAGAATGGTGACCATCAGTATTCACGTCCCAACTCCTTGAGCCTTCAGATACTACAATCACAACCCAGAGACCGTCATCAACTTGCCAAAGATCACACAGCCCGTTAGTAGTAAAACCACAGACATTACCCAGATTTCCCGCACATGAAGGAGATCTAGTATTGCTTCTGGCCAGAAAAAATTCAGCCTAAGTATATGATGTAAGTAATCGACCATCTCAAACAGCAATGATCTCTCTTTTTTCTAAAGAGCACCATGAAATGTAGGTGTGTGGTTATGAGTAGGACATGTTTTATTCTCCAACTTGCATAAAGCCTGAAGAACTCTTCTGGAAGGCCACCACCTCATGAGTTAGAGAAGTAGGCTAAAGAGAGTCCCAAAGATATTAAGTAATATTATAGTCTAGTGGTCCCTTCAGGGGAGTCTCCGCTATGAAAAGAAATAAAGCATCTCGTTGATAAGAAGACGGAGTCTCCAGAGAGAAATAGAAGTCAGGTTCCATATAACCAAGGTTTATGGATTCTTTATTACACAGAGTTTCTGAAGAGTGGAAGATGAGAAACATGTTTCAGTTTCTTATTCGTAAGAACAGTGGTTGTCCCCGAAACCAGAAGGTTACATGACTCACGACACCTGCCGTCAGACAGCTTCATAAGAAGAGCAGACTTTTCTGGGTTAATGGGACTGCTGATATGAGGCCATCGGGGGCTATTTATTGTCGTAAGAGAGCGTCTGGCTCAGTGTGGGCTGTAGCCACTCTGTCCTGGCCCGTGGGGGCTGGTCGTGCCCCCCTCTTCTCCAGTCCATATTCAGGGACATCTTGTTGGTCACTAGAAAGCAGCTGTACTGGAAAATTTACACCATGGAAATTGGCCAGTGCTCCAAATCAGGGGCTTTGCCTCTCACAATGCTGAGACTACTTATTTTACTCTCTGTGCTGAAATCATCCTAGTCAGATGGTGGGGGGGAGAGTGAGAGATCGAGCGAGAGAGAGAACCACGCTGTCTCAGTAGGCAGCCTGGCGCTATTCATGGTTAATTTAGAGATGGCTTTTTAAAAAGTGTGCTCCCTGAAATGAACTCTGAAAAATCTTTTCCAAAGTTGAATTCTCCATGGTTTATTAATCTTACCTAAAACAAAACAAGACACCAATGTCAAATCCTCCTTGGGACAGAAATGTTAGCTGGTAAAGTATAAAAGGCTCAGATAAGGAAGTTGGAGACGGAAGGAGTCATATGGGGGAATGTTCTGGCTCTTGGCCCTCTGGGAACCCCGGCGTCTGGTGGGGGTCAGGGAGGTGAGGTAACCCACAGCTTCTTCCCTGACATTATAGATGCCTAGAGGTGGGGGTTTAGAAGAGGCTCAGTAAAGGACATGTGGTATCCACCCCCCACTCACGGGAGAATGTCCTAGAAGGGTCATAGGAGTCACACAGATGGAGAATAAAATGTCTCCTTCATGACTGACAGAAGCCAAGGGAAGAACATCACCTTTTGCTAGGTAGCCGAGCTCGGCTCCCCTGCGAGGGGACAGCGAGGCCCCCCACCTGGCACAGAGTAGCCAAAGAGGACTTGCTCCCTGCAGACCGTGGGATCCCTCAGAAGTGGGGAGAGAGAGCTGAGCCAGCCGGCCAGGGCCTTCTCCCAGACTTGGATCAAACAGATGTGCCATTCAGCTCTTTTGAGAGACATAAGGGACAGGGAGAGGTGTTAGCTTTATGGACAATCCCTGTCTGTAAAACAATACATGAGGAGGGGTGGTAAGTGTCCTCTCCACCCCCATAGTCCACCGACAGGAAATACGGTTATGGGCTCTAGGAGCTCGGGTTCTGGAGAGAGAGACCCACGTTCAAACCCTGGTCCCTGTCGTCCTCCTTATTGACCACTCGTGGCTTGCCCACACTCTCTGGGCCTAGTTTCACCAGCTGCAAAGTGGGTTGTCTAGGAGGCTGCTGTGAGGCTCTGTGAGGGACTGCAAGGACGGTGTCCCCGCGTGGGAAGCGTGCGGCAGCTGTTACAGGAGTTAGGGTGCCCGTGCGGCACACGTGGTGAGCCTTCATTGAAGACCTAACCCGTGTCCAACAGAGGGGATGCGACCGTACTTCAAGTCTGAATCAAGGGTAACAAATCCCATGGTCGATCTGAGAACAGTAGCCAGCAGTGCCTGGTTCTGCGGGGCGCACAGCCGTGGAGGTGGAGAATATGATGTTATCTTCAGGGCCGGCGTGTCCGTAATGCCAGGTTCCAGGAGCGGATGGACAGTGAGCGAGCTGGGTTGTCCTAGAGCCTCACGCCCGGCCGAAGAAAGCCACCCTTCCGGGCGCCTGGCACCTTAGTCAGTGGAGCGCGCAGTGGTTGACCTCGCGGTCGTGACTTTGAGCCCCACCTTGTGTGTGGAGATTGCTTAGATAAAACTTTATGAAGGAAGGAAGGGAGGGAAGAAGGAAAAGAAAGGAAGGAAAGAAGAGAGAAGGGAACTCATCCTTCAACTTTCTATCAATTCAGCCCGAGATATGGGTAACCAAACCCGGGTCCAAGAAGGAGGAAGGAGAAATACACCATCATCCTCGATTCATTTTGAAGCTTGCGGTTCAGTGCTTAAGAAGGATTCTATTCTGAGGAGAAAACAAACAAACAACCTGTGCCCAGCTAAAGTGTTCACGTGTGTGTACATGTGTGTGTTTTCTTTTTTAAAATCTTGAAGACTGTTTTCCTTGTAGCTTGATGGTGTCAAACGTAATTATTTTTTTTCTAAATGTTAGCGTGATGTACCTAACTTAGCCCAATTGTTTTTCAGACTGCAGAAACTCGGGCTCACATCTCCACTTACACGTGTGTGACCATGGACAAGTTCGCCGTTCTGAGACCGGTCACTCCCCTCCGTGATGTGGGACATCTACTGCAGAGGGCTGATGGTTTCAGGACCTGGCATGTAGGACCCCCACTTTGGCAGATGGCCCCTCTCTCTCCCCTCCTTTTCCCCGTCCGTCAAGTCTGGCTCAGCCCCTTACATGTAGTTCAAGTCCTCAAAGAGTCTTTGAATCAAGCACTTCCCTTGCCTTAGACTGGGGATCAACCTGGAGAGGCCACTTGCTGATTTTCTAAAACAGGCCACACATTATGAGGTTGAATTCCATAAATTAGTGGAGCTGCCTTGACCCAAGGCAGGGAGTGCAGATTGCTGTCATATCCCTAGGGAAAAAGAAAAACAAAAACAAAAACAAAAAACTTTAGCAACATGTGTATGGACACTTGACAAGTATGAAGAATCAAGGTAGCAGAGGATTTCACAGTAATAGCGTCTACGACACTGATATCATTGTGGTTGACTGTTGTTTGTTTGTTTTTAATGGAGGAAAAAAAAAGGAAAACTGCAGTTCAACATGGTGTTTTCGATTGAGCCATTGTCTCCATTTTCTTTGTGAATCCCTGGTCCCGTTTTTCTACACAGTGCAGAATGCAGGTTACATAAGATGATGATTTTATTATGAAATATTGATAAAAGCCCCCCCCAGGCGGAAGAGAGGATTGCTACCACATCTGCCCAGGGTTACAGCCCCCGGCTCGGGGAGCTCCGAGGCATGTTTGGCGGGATATATTCAGAACTGAATTTTAATTCTATGTTTGCAGAGGGAAATGCCACGCAGGAAGAATAAAACTGTTCTGGAGTCATTCACACCATAATACACATCCGCAGTGAAAAGCAATTCATCTTTTGATCAGGAAGGTGATTTCCCGGGTATTATTTTCAACCTATTGTTGAAACAAGTGCTCGCTCGCTGCATTAACTTCGGGGAGGAGGTCCGCTGCTCCGACGATTTAAGCCGCATCTTAGAACCTTCTGTGTAATTTACACATTTCAAGTCTGCTAATGGGTTCTTTATATCAAAACTACCACCGACAGAAGATCTGTCTTTGAATCTTCGTCTTGAAAGAGACTTTGAAAGGAATATGTGAAGTCCGGCACAGGTGCTGCTGGAGAGAAAGGCGAGGTTAGTCTGTGACTACATTAAACAGAGCGCACCTTAGAGGAGTCCGATCTCAGAAACTTAATGACAAAAGCAGAGAGGATATCGCGTTAAAATTCAAATTTCTTTTTTCCTCCAGCTCTCTCAGATGAATGCCAAGAAATAGACCGTGTGCCAAAGAGAAGCCCGTGTATTTGAGCAAGATTACATAACGCGTGATGGGATTCCTCATTTTCCCGTAGGACTGTCCTGTTCTGTAATAGGCTCACAGGGGCCCGGCGGGGGTGGGATGGGGTGGGGAGATGGAGGGATGTTCTGGTTCCTCGGACCTTTCCCAGCGCAGCTGCTTTGTGTAACATTTAAATGCGGCTGTTCTGAGTTGAGAAACCATCGGAGATGAAAGCAGCAGTAGAAACAACAAAATGTTCATTTGGCTTTTCCTCCATTGTACAGAGCTCATTCTGCCCATGGGTTTTGTTTTTTTTCTTTTCTTTTTAAAGATTTTATTTATTTATTTGTTAGAGATCACAAGTAGGCAGAGAGGCAGGTGGGGGCGGGTGGTGGTGGGGGGAAGAAGGCCCCCTACTGAGCAGAGAACCCGATGCTGGGCTCGATCCCAGGACCCTGAGATCATGACCTGAGCCGAAGACAGACGCCTAACCCACGGAGCCACCCAGGCGCCCCTGCCCACGGGTTTTTATGGGGTTGGACGTGCGCCTCTTGGATGAGAGGGGTTGTCGTCTGAAAGAGGTGAGCCAACCGGGGGCCGGAGCCAAATCGGATCCGCAGCCTGCGTTTGGAAGGAAGGGTCTGTGGGGCCTCGGCCGCTCCCGGGCGCTCGCCCTTGTGCATAGTGGATGTCACCTCGAACACCAGAGCTGAGTCGCTCTGCCTGCAGGGGGCTCGCCGGCCCTCGAGGCCCGGGTATTCACAATCTGACCTTCTGCAGAAAATGTTTGCTGAGATCCGGTCTGTGCTCTCAGAATCATGGACAGGAGAAGGTATTTCCTCATCGCCCACAGAGGCGGGAACAACGCGGCGGGTTGCTTTAGAGAGCGTATTCCCAGAGCTTTATTACCCTTTACGGGTGCCAAAGAAAGGAGGGAAGCTTAGCGCAGGAGGTGTGAGATTTGGAACGCAGCATCTCACTGCGGATGCTTGATCTCAGAAAGGGCTCAGGCAGCAAGAGGAAATGGGGATCTAAAGACACATTTGTCTGGGGAGAAAAACGACATTTAGAGGTTCTTGAGGAAGCTAATTGATTGTGCTAGGGAAATAAAGCTCATTGAAATGAGTTAATTCTACTTGCTTTTCCAGGTTAGGGGCCTGAACCTTTTATGGTTTTATTTTCTAAAGGGCAAGTGATAATTCTCTCCACAAGTTGTGAAACGGGTACTGCTGCCCTTGGATCCCTGCCTTCCGCATAATACCATGACCATTCTTTTTAAAATGGATTTTCCCCTTTCGTGATGTCATGATTAAATGGGACGCTATCTATTAAACACAGAATTGAATTCTACCTTGCCGCCGTCCCCTTACTGAGGCAGTCAATGTATCTGACACTTGCACGGGACTCAGGACGTAATGTGGGCGTTCTCCTCTATTTATTCCTTGGATCTCCTTGGGTGCGTCTTTTGATCTCCTCTGCTGGCTGCTACTCATCTTCCCAAACTCTTCACGTTGAAACACCCCAAGCTCACGGCTGGGCTTCTTCTCTGAAACCCGTGCTTCCGGTGGTCTCCTCCGGGTTGGCTTGAAAGTCCCTTTACTGATGACTCACCCGCCTGTACCTCCAGCCTGAGCCTCTCTGGTCCTCAACGCTCGATGACCCAACTCACCACCCACCATCTCCGCTTTATTACATTCAACACATCTCAGACGTAACATTTCCAAAGCCAGAGCTGCAAATATGGTGGTTAATTTTAAATATCAACTTAGCTGGGCCTTGGTGCCAAGATGTGTGGTTAAACATTATTCTGGGTGCTTCTGGAGCGGTGTCTTTGGGCGAGACTGACCTTTAGCTCAGTGGACTTTGAGTAAAGCAGGTAGCCATCCGTAGCATGGGGGGGGCTCAGTCAGTGGAAGGCCTGAAAAGAGTAGAAGAATGACCACCCTTGAGCAGGAGGGAATCCGCACCAAACAGCCTTCACACTGCGTGTCCAGCCTAGTGACCTGGGTCTCCAGCCTGCTGATCCTCTCTGCAGATTCTGGACTTCTCCATCTCCGTAATCCTGCGAGCCAATTCCTTAAGATAACTCTTTGTGTGTGTGCATGTGTGCGTGTGCATTTTTTTGGGCTCTGTTTCTCCGGAGAATACACAGTTTTCCCCCTGAGATACCTGTAGTCTTCACTGACCCAGTTAAGAGCAATCCTGTTCCTCCATTAGTCCGGGTCAAACACCCTGGAGACAGCCTTGGATCTGTTTTTCTCCTAGTCCACAGTCAGGCCATAAACAAGGTACACTGGTCTCACCTTTCAAAATGTGCCCAGAATCTAACCCGATCTCTTCATCTCTACAGCCAACTTGGGGGAAGCCACTTTCCCCCTCCCCTCGGACCACTTTGTCTCATGACTAGTCTCCATGCTTGACCCCTCACAGCCACATGTTCTGATGGGACAGTGGCCAGAGTGAGCAGGCGCGGTTTCCGCTCCCGTGAAAACCCCCCCAGTAATTTTTCATCTCACTTGGAGTAACAGCGTGTGTCCTGGCCAGTGAGGTCCCATGCCCTCCGGACCTGCTTCCCTCTCTGACCCTGTCTCCCGTTACCCCCCTGCACACATACGTACATTTCACCCCAGTCTAAGTGACTTCTTTGCACTTTCTAGAATATTCTAGACATGTCCTTGCACTTTTTTTTAAAAAAGATTTTATTTATTTATTTGACAGATAGAGATCACAAGTAGACAGAGAGGCAGGCAGAGAGAGAGGAGGAAGCAGGCTACCTGCCGAGCAGAGAGCCCGATGTGGGGCTCGATCCCAGGACCCTGGGATCATGACCTGAGCCGAAGGCAGAGGCTTTAACCCACTGAGCCACCCAGATGCCCCAACGTCCTTGCACTTTTGCACTTGCTGTTCCCATGGCCTCCTCCAACGAGCCATAGCCTTGTTCCCTTGTCTCTTTCTGGAAATTGCCCAGAGGTTACTTCTTCAGGGAGGCCCTCTCTGCCAGCCTGATTTAAAGTCGTTCTCTGCCCTGCAACTAGTATTTTCTCTCTCCCTTCCAGGCTTTCCCTTTCTCTGCAACATTGATCGACCTCTCGCATACCACGTAATTAATTCTGTGCGTATTCTGTTTGCCTTTACTGTTATAATAAAAATAAATATACACTTAAATATGGACGATCATAATGTAGCATTTTACAGTATATTCTGATCTATTTCTGTGGCTCCCCTTTCGTTCCCTGCCCCTGCCCCCCCTGAAACACTAACCCCACGAAGACAGGAATTTGGTCTGTTTTGCTCAGTTATATCCCATTTCCTAGAATGGTATCCAGGACAAAGCTGCTTAAGAAGTATTTATCGAATAAATACCTTTACTTACCTATTGTTTGTGTGGCTCTTTACTAGGACTGCGGAACTATGAGAGCATTATAAAATATGAGTCCTGCTCCCAATCATTTAAAATTTGGTTGTGCCACCTTATACTTTCCTGGAACACAGTGGAGGAAAGCTTTCCTCTCCGCCTGCAGTATTCAGAGACACACCCCGCTGAAATAATCCAGCGTTAATGTCAGGCCGTATTTGATCATGTCAAGAAAGTGCTGGAGTTCAGATGGGGTGTGAAGTAACAGGGGAAGAACCCGGGAAGGGAGATGAGAGCTGACTCGTGTTCTCAAGCACGGACACAACCGTCATAGACTCAAAGAGTACTTTCCAGAAAAGGCATGGGGTGGGTTAGTGATGGAAGACTCTGAGTCTGGGTGATTATCTTTGTATCTTTATCTTTTTTGTCCCAAGCCAGAGAGACTTAGCCCGCTTCCTTCTTTCCTTTCAGGGTACTGTACACTGAGTATTACTGTTACGAGCACACCTGCTTCATCCAGGGGTCCTTACGCCATGATGTTTAAAACAAGAGAGTTTTAGGATGAATGACCTAACAGGTGAAGCAGAGGGCCCAGGTAGCAATCAAAAGAGAAAGCAGGCATGCCTGAGGTTGGGGCGGGGGCGTAAGTTAAACGAAGAATGTGATGGATTTGGTGACTTCTGGCCACCTGTGAGTCGAACGGGAAGATGTCCTTGGTGGGGATGGAGAGGGGATAAGTGATCTGTTTGCAGTCCGGGGTACTCATGGTCACGCAGGAGGCATATTAAGTTCATGGTGACCACAGAACGACAGAACTAACCTTCACAGCTGACGACGATGCCGTCTTCGCTCCGGCCTAGAGAACTGGAGGGCTTTCCAGTTTGAGGAGATAGAGCCATGGCAGGAGGAAAGGTCAGAACCCAGGAAAAGGAAAGGAGACATCTAGCACAGAGTATTTAGGACTTTCCAAAGTCTGTGGTCAGGCTGAGGAAGAGGAGCCAGCAAAGAAAACAGCCCTTCCGCCAGGCAGCGGAGCCGGTGGAGAAACGGGAGGCTGGGTGGCTGGAGATCATGCGGATCGGGACTGTGTGTTGGAGCATCACATGGTGCCAGAGTTCTAGAGGATGGCACCTGAGAAACTCCAGGGCCAGGAGTTTGACGAAGGTGTCCAGGGACACTGTGGAAGACCTAACCTGGAGAAGAGGCTGACGGTTTTTCCTCCAAGGAAGGAAGGAGGGTGAGAGATTATTGTCTTGGTGTTAAGGTCGGAGACTGGTGCCAGCAGGAGAGGAAGTGATTTCTTGGGGGACGTAGAGTCAGTCGGTGGTAGCAGAGGGACCTGAGCTGACCTCTCTAACTTCACTTAGGAGGCTGCTAGCACACAGGCGTTGCTCCAAGGCACGGTGCCTGGAGGTGTGGTTTTTATCCTGAGCTCTTAGTAAACTAGAGCTAGGTCACCAGGCAGCCAAGGGAGGTCACTGATTTTTCTCCTAGTGGCAGGGCCCCTTCCCTGCAGCTGGGAGGAAATGGAAACATGAGTCCTATCATTACTTTGAATCACTGAAAATCTCTGGTGGATTTTTCTCAGCAGATGTGGCATGAATGTACATAGTCTCACCAAAATGCAAGCTAAGAGAATAAATTTCATTGACATTCTCTGCCCCTCTTCCCTTCCTCTCTCTAGCAAGCCTTCTAAAGTCATTTGCATGTTGGAGCCGGGAACAACGGGCTTCGAATGCCGCTCCCACAGTGGGGCTGTGACAGCTGAACATTTGTTCAAAACCAGTTCACCCATGATCCCAGGGGAAAAAAAGAGAAAAAAACATATCCGCATCCACGTCCTGCTCCAGTTTCTCCTTTCCATGCTCCTGATGGACCGGAATTCTGTCGTATTTCATTCTTCAGATTTTCATTGGCCATTTACGATCCCATCTTCTGTGGAACCCAAGTCCCCTGCCCTCGGTGCCCGCACTGAGATGAGACTCAGTGTTTTTCCGCATCCCAGCCAACCCCCAAATCGGGTCCTGTGAGCGTGGACAAGCAGTGCCGACTTTATTAATGCTTTCAAGAAATTGGAACCCAAGAATACATCACACAAGAAGCTTCCTAAAATTACCTAAAGAACTTCTTTGCCTTTTCTTGGCTTAGAATCTTTTCTTCCACAAGTCCTCTCTCGAGCAACCATTTTTAGGAGCTGTTATAGCTCTAACTCCCTCTTGGATCACACGTTCCCTTATTCCTTTTCTTAGTAGAATAATTTAGCTGCCTCTGCTTCTCCTACTCGCAGCCTCATACTTACCACCTCGCTTAGTCAACAGTGTGTTCCTTGTGCTGCATCCCCTCTAGAAAGCAGAGGATATTGTAAATACCAACTTTCATCCCAGCTACGGGACACTGACTCTCATGAACCTTTGAAAGTTCAAACTCCTTCCTCTTCCCCTTCCCTGTTCTCTCTCTCTTTCACTCAAAATAAAAGTAAATAAATCGTTTTTAAAAATTGGGTGTGTGGGTGGCTCGGTCGGTTGATTGAGTCCAATCGGACTCTTGATTTCAGCTCAGGTCATGATCTCAGGATCTTGAAATCGAGCCCCGCATCAGGCTCTGTGCTCAGCACAAATCTGCTTGGAATTCTCTCTCCCTCTTCCTCCGCTCCTCCTCTGCTCATGGATGTGCGTGCTCTCTCTCTCTCTCTCTCAAAATAAAAATAAATACATCTTTTTTAAAAAATAGAAAATTCAAACTCTGGTGACTAGTCTTTGTTGTTGAACTTATATTGGATTTTTACTCACTATTAGAGCTCAGGGAACAATAGGGCACATAAAGGAATATGGCTGGTGTGTCCAGGTGAAAATCCTACATTTTTGAGAAAAGCAGTCATTAAAAAAAAAAATAGTAGATTGGTGGATTCTGGCAATGGATCAGAAAGAAAGCCAAAACATTTTACCTTTTTAAGATTTTATTTATTTATTTATTTATTTAGACGGCAAGTGGGGGGAGGGGCGGGGAGAGAGGGAATCTCAAGCAGACTCCTTGCTGAGTGTGTAGCCCCATGAGGGGCTTGATCCCACAGCCCTGAGATCAGGACCTGAGCCAAAATCAAGACTCTGTCGCTTAACCAGCTGGGCCGCCCAAGTACCCTAGAACATTTTGCTTTTGAGACCATTGGGGAAGACAGATCTGGTCTACGTCAGGAGTGTAGGGATCAGTATTTATAAAAAGGCTGGGGTCTTCCTGCCCTGGAGCAAGATTGGCAGGTGAAGTTACTCACAAATGTAAATGCACTTTTAAGAGCAACGCTGACCTGATGCCTTGTGTAAAACCCTCTCGTGTGTGGACAGGTATGGGGTCTGCAGGAGGGACAGATGGCAGAAGTCAGATTGAGCGATCACATCTCGAGGTGACCACATCGACAGCACACGCTCGGCCGGGGGGCGGATGCCGGGCTCCATGTGTGCACGTGTGTCTGCGCTGCTGTTTGTCACATCCGTGCTCACGGGCTGGGTGCTCTTATCCTTTTCTTATCGCGCCAGTTTGCCCTCCAAGGTCAGGATGCCACAGAGTGATCGATGGAAGAAGCTTTCATTAGGACAGAGAGGACCTGCAGTTACCAGCGTGCCTCTCGGGGGGAGCCTCGAATCCTTCCGTTCCCGTTAGAATGGGACCGTGACATCAGTTGGTTGCATTCTAACTACTCAAAAAATGAAATAAACTAAAATAGCAGATATCAGAGTATATTCCATATGGAAAGGAGCTACGGTTTCATGAAGCTTTGTGCACAGAGGCTCCTGTGTTCTTGACTCTAAGTTGTGGTTGAAAACTTTGACAAACACTGGGTAGAGTACCCATCGTGTGTTTCCATAATACGCAACAAGTTTTGCCTTGTAAGTAGGAAACAGAGGGGGTTTTCAGTGCACAAAACACGACCCTGGCAAGTTATGGAATCAGTTTAGTGGATCACGACCAGCCTTAATAAAAGCAAACAGAAAGTATCAGAGTGCTTTCATGGAACTCTTACATAAGACTTTTGTTTCCATCGTGCACACACCTGTAAACCTATGAGTCTACTGGGACATGATGTAAAATGTATTTCTTACTGTGGATCATTGTCAAATGACCTGTGAAGCCACCATTAGAGAGCATTTAAGCAACAGGCAGTTTTACTCGGAGAATACTGTCGTGCGAACCACGGATACCATTTAAGCTCTTCAAGCGAGCTGCCAGAAAGACTGGATTCAGAAGGGCATTGAGCACACAAAAGGGTTGAGAACCATTGTTGTAGAGAGAAAGGGAACCTGAGAATCAGAACCCCTCTTCCCACCCCACCATCTCCAGCTGGAGTGGGTGAATGCGGAGCAAATTCCAACTGCTTTTACCGCAATGCTAGGGACTGTTGAAATTACTGATTTTTTTCCCAGGGGTTGATGCTAAGACCGAGTTTGGGGTGCAAAATGCTTGTTAGGGTCAGCACTTGCGGGGGGAGATGGGAGAGCAGGACAGAGGAAGTAGAGTGGGGCAGGAACGGCAAGTCCGTTCTCCCTGGAGTACCCACTTAGTCATCAGATGCAGGTGTCCCCAGAAGGGGGTGCCCTCAGGCTGAGGCACTCAGTGCAGGGGAGGCTAACCCCGAAGGAGCGGGCGCTGGGGCCCTCCCTGACCACATGCCGCAGGGAGTCTCTCCTGGAAGGGAGTCTGAGCAGCCACTTCCTCGGCCGCATGGTTTCCCGCCCCATCTTGGTTTGCTGATAATCAAGAGTGACTTTAGTCGGTCTGTTTCCGTTGGTTCTGCTTCCGCTTCCCTAGAATAGTCCTGGGGGAGGACAGGCCACTACTCCATATTTAACTTCTGTATGACTCTTACTCCCTACAGCATACATTGACCTCCTTCTTCTATTGTGAACCAAAACTGTGATTTTAGTAGCCTCCTGAAATTTGCCGGTGCTTACTGTCATTTTGTGTACCCATTTAAGAGATTTTACAAGGCTTTGTAAAACGATTTTATAAAAATGCATGAAAGACCAAAAACTGGCAGTACTAACTTCTGGAAACAAGAAAAGAATGTCTGCTCTCATCTCCTCAACTGAGTCAAGGTTAAATTCCTGAAGTGTGCCCGAAGTGGCTAATCTTTTTTTTTTTAATTTTATTTATTTATTTGATAGACAGAGATCACAAGTAGACAGAGAGGCAGGCAGAGAGAGAGGAAGGGAAGCAGGCTCCCTGCTGAGCAGAGAGCCCCATGAGGGTCTCGACCCCCGGACCCTGGGATCATGACCTGAGCCGAAGGCAGAGGCTTTAACCCACTGAGCCACCCAGGTGCCCCCCGAAGTGGCTAATCTTAAGACACAAATAGATACTTAATGATGTCAACTTGGTCTGTAGTGTTGGGGAAGTAAAAGAAAAAAAAAAGACAAAATTCTGGAAAAACACAGATGATGGGATGTATCTAAGTGGTGCAAGGTGTCATTAAGAAATGTTGATATTATTTAGCTTTTGGAGAACTCCATTCCCTTCTAATTTTGCTTTCAAATGTGTTTTCAGAAATGTGTAAAACATGGATGTAGTGTCTTCCTATAACCAAAATGAATGACCAACTGTGTAGATGATTTTGGAGACCTACAAAAGAGGATCCATGATTCCAGAGAGGGGGCGGGGATGGTCATTGGGATGTCATGGATTAGGAAGAGCATGTGACATTCATGCTGCTCCTTGGGAAATTGGTCATATCCGGTTTCTTTGGCAGGGATGGCCAGAAAGGGAGTGTGTGAGTCAAGTCGTAGAGGCAGGAAGGAATACATGATATCCTTTCTTGCCTCAATGACTTGATGAACGCGTGGATGGTGAATGGTCAGGTTTGGGTGGGCACAGGGAGCAGACAAGTACGCACAGTACTGAGAATAGAGTCTCTCAAGGCCAGCGGGAGGCTTCCTATGGAAGATGCCATTGCTGGTGTTCCAAGAGCCTCAGCACGATTGGAGCTAACTTGCAGCAGATTGTTGGATACGTAGATCCATTTGAATTTTCCAAGAAGAATGACTTCTGGGTCTTGGACAATTCAGGATCAGGTGAGAAGCCTGGGCTGGGAAAAAAGTAACAAGGTTTTGGAACAGCTTCAGCAGCACCTGGGAGCTTGCTAGAATGTAACTTCTTGGGCTCCGCCTCACACAACCATAGACTCTATGTTTTGGGGACTGGGTCCCAGGACTGTTTTCAAGCAGAATTTCCAGGTGGTTCTGATGCAGGGTAGAGTTCGAGAAGCTGGGGCCCAGTGAGGGCATCAGAGATGGTCCAGGGTTGGGGTAGAGAGGCCAGTCCAAGCTGGGAGCATCTAGGCACATCTGTCAGGTCAGCCCTTGAAACAAAGTTCCCATGTCCTCATCCTGGTGCATAATCTGGGTCCAGATGAATGCAGATGCAGGGTTTGGGAACCCTACAGTCTAGGGAGAAAACTGAGAGTCAAGAGGTCAACCCGGAAGGGAATAAAAGTAGGGCAGCCAAAATTCAGGAAAAGGGCAAGAAACATGATCTCTCAGTTCCAGGTGCTGGGAGCACTGGTCATTTTATACGTTACTCTCTGAAGTTCTAGTAATATTTAAATTACTGAGAAAATAAAAAGAGGGGCAAGCAATGTCATGACTTTTTTCACAGTCTTGCCGTCAGCCGTGAAAGTATGTCAGAACCTCTACAAAAAAAACAAATCATCTTGAATCAGGGTTTGTCCTCCCAACATTTTCCTGCACTTTTGCTGATTTAATTGCACTCCCTGGAGGTCTAGTACAGGGATGGTGGACTTCCCACGGCAATACTCCGTGGCTTGAAACAACAAAAAATATGTTTCTTAGGAAACTATCTCCTGGGCAGGGCTGGGCTGGGGGATAGTATGTTCAACTTTCGGTTTCAGCCTTTTGAAGCTGTGGCAGGACTCATCTAAAGAAGTCTTGTTCTGGTGCCTGGCACCTGGGCTGGGAAGACTCTAGAAACTGGGGGTCCCCCAGCTATAGCTATGTCCATGTGGTCTCTGCAGCATGGTGCCTTTATGGTGGCCGATTTCTCATATGGTGGCCCAGGGCTCCCAGGATACGTGTCCCAAGAGAGACAGCAGAAACCCAGCCACGGAAGTCACGGAATGATCACTTCTGTGCATTTTCTTCATCACGAGCAAGTCACTGAGGCTGATCCGTATTCACGAAGAAGGAAATTACACTTCCCCTCCAGTGGGAAGAGTGTCAAAGGACATGCAGGTAATTTTAAAACCATCCCTTTACTTTTGTATCTACTGGCTTCTTATATACTCCCACATTTTGACATCAGTGTCTTCATTGATATGGTCTTCCAGCTTCTAGCCTACCAGGCAACCCCTGGTTTCTGGCTTTTCTTCCTATCTGGTTTGATATTGTTCAGCATGCCTGTTTTATTGAGTTGGCTTTACGACCTCCTTCTCCTATTAGGAAGAGTGATTTCTGATGGAAATGTCTTTGAGCAGGTGAAGGGATACCTCTTGTGCCATTTCCTCCCATTGGAGCTCTCAACAGGTGGACAGCTGAGAAGGGGCAATGTTGGCAGCCAATTGTACACAACCTTCTGAAATTACCCAGAAGCTTGTGGCCTCACAGATGTGGGCCCCGAGCCTGGAGCATCTGGCAGGACAAACACATAGGTACAGATCTGCTAGCGCCCTGGCATCCCGCAGGGGTGTGCGGGCACCCCTTCCGCAGAGGCCCTACCCACGCTTCCAGAAGGTGCCCATCTAGCTCTAGAACCGAGTCACCAGTCTCTGCTTGAGGTCATGGAGATAGCCAGGGTCCACTTTATTTCACGCCAACACGAGTTCTTACTGCCCGCACTGTTGCTGTAAGCAGACGGAGAGGTAGTCGCAGGAAACGCATTTAGGGCCAAGAAAGGAACTCATTGAGCCCGGCTCTGCTGAGGTTAGCGGACTTCATACCTAGGTGTGCCTGCTGGAAACAGGACATAAACAGCCCGTTCAAATTAAGAGCGCGTTGAGAAACCCCATTCCTGTAACTACGATTGTAGCCACCTCAGAAAGGAAGCGAAGATTCCATTATTTCTCCCATGTCCCTAAAAGGGCTACTTGATACCTGTGATCTCACCCCGCGGAGAGATTCTATTGTGTTTTAAATTTTAGAGCCGACTTCTGTGAACAGACATTAGAGCTAACATCTGTGTGCCTGGCGGGTTCCAAAGCGAAGGACGTATTCAGGTAGAATTGTTGGCCAGAGAGAGAAAATGGGTATTTAAATGGGGAAACAAACAAACAAAAAAAGGATCCAGGTGGAATGTCCTTACAGATCAAGATGGAGAAGAGGAGTCTTTCAAACAACCAATTGTTTTTACTGGACGGCCCAAGATGGGAGCTGGGAAGGTAAGAGGCGTTTTCAATGGCCCCATTGTGGAGGACGGGGTGGGAGGGGAGGTTGTGCAAATGTTGTGCTCTCCCTGGCTGTCCTGGGCTCCGGGCGGCTCCCTATGTGGACTGTAGGCTGCAGAGTGGCTCATTCATTGATAAACTAAGCCAAGTTTGTGAGCAGGAGATGTTTCTGGTCAAAAAGCTGGAGAAGAGGTCAGAACCTACCAGGATTAAACTCACTGGAGACACATGAGGAGGGACTATTCAGCTCTCCCCCAGGCCCTTCTCCACAGGTTTGCCTCATCCCCGCCCAGTGTTTGAACATCCTCGTAGCTTGGCCAAAGGCTGGCTGGGTGGGCGTAGGGAAGAAAGAACCGAAAGTCCCAGGGAGCTGTTCCATGAAAATCAGCCACACAACTTCTCTGCAGAGCAAAGAACATGGCACGCCACTGCATTAAATTTTTTTTTAATGTGAAAAATATTAGAGACCCCTTCCCTCAAAAAGCGACTTTGGTTCTCAGTACTAGGGAGTAAGAGTTCTTTCTTTCCTTCAGCTCGCTCACCTGAAATCCCAGAGGACCTTCAAGCCGTGGGTTCAGTGAGATTGTTTAAACTTACTCTGTCCAAAGCAGGCCCAGATTTTCCAGACTGGAACCTGAAATCCAGTGGGGTCTGGGGGGGACCGGGATCGTGATGCCGAAGGAAACAGTGAGCTGCCTTGTGTGTGTAGATGCGCGGCTCTGTCCCTGAACTATTCTGCGTCTTGTGTGTGTCTTCGCACAGTTTAGACGGCCGGGCTTCTGCCTGGTCCTTGTCTGTCCCTACAGTCCTCTTGTCCGGGCTGGTGTATCTCTGTCTGTTTGGAGGGAGCTCTGAAAACAGCCTGTGGCCTTGGAAAAGTGAGGCTGTTTCACGCCCGTTTCCAAAACTTGCCCTCGGGGTGGGTTCCCTTGCTGCTGAATTTCCCACCAGGGATTAGATTCCCTGAGGACATTGAACTGTGGACTCCTGGCCACCCTTGACCTTTGGAGCAAGATCTAGTGTGGGATTCTTGTCGCACCAAGCCCATCCGACAGATGCTGGCTGTTTCCCTTCTCCAGTGAAAAAACAAGAATAATAAAAGAAAATCAGGGCGCCTGGGTGGCTCAGTCGGTTAAGCGACTGCTTGCGGCTCTGGTCATGATGCCAGGGTCCTGGGATGGAGCCCCGCATGGGGCTCCCTGCTCCGTGGAGAGTCTGCTTCGCCCTCTGCCTCTGCCTGCTGCTCCCCCTGCTTGTGCTCTCTCTCTCTCTCTCTCACTCTCTCAAATGAATAAATAAAAATTAAAAAGAAAAGAAAAGAAAATCACTCTTGGTCCTTCTTTGCCGCTCTATCAGAGAATGCCTCCTTTCCCGAGAGATGTAATTCAAAGAGAAATTTCAGGTCCTGGTGCCTCTGTCTGAAAAGGGAACCCTCAGACCTGGAGGGGTACTTTGGGGACTCGACCTTGAGGGTCTCCTGCCAGCCTGTTACGTTAATAGAAACAACCATGAAAACCACGCGTTATTAGTACCCTGTGGCATATACTACAGCACTCTCATTTCCTTCCGTCCTCGGTGAGGTCTGGGTCAGGGGTGCCAGTAGAGAGGTGGGGGGATGCCCCCAGCCTTAGGTGTGGAAATGGGGCCCCCAAATCTTTATTTTCTGAAATTCTTTCCAGGTTTCTTTTCAGAGATGGCAGTTGAGCTTCAACCTTTGCCTTTCTTCCCAGCCCCCAGGGGAATTTTAGGGAGGGCTTCTTTTCTGTGGGTTTTACTCTCCCAGTTGGGGGAGGAGTAAATCAGGCTAGAAGTCACATCTCTTGGATTTCTCAAATACCTTTTTTTCAAAATGCATCTGTTACACATTGTTAAAAACAGCCTCCCAGTTACTCTTCTTGAGTTGGATGTGGAGGCTGCTGGGCTCCCTAGACACTCTCCTCATCATCTTATTTTTTTGTGACATTATACATGACCCACTCCTTCTTACACCTATTTTGAAGCCTCTCTGGGACTCTGCCAGAAATTGTGGCTTTTTTAACAGCCTTCTCCTGCGATGGAGGGCCGCAGCTCCCCCCACTGGGTTTAGCGTCCATTATGCTTCCATTCTGTCTCTAACTTCAAGCTCTGGATTACCCGCTCCAGCCCCTTTGCAATTTTTCTATTTTCTTCGCTGTTATGGGTGATCCGTCTTGGTCTTTTTTTTTTTTTTTTTTTTTTGCTGTAATTTCAACAGGGCTTGGGGAAGAAGAGAAGAAAGGCAAAGTTTGGCGCTCAACCCGCCATCTTGAACTGAAACCTGGAAAGGATTTTAAAAAAATAAAGATTTAGGGGCCCCCTTTCCACACCTAATGAACCCAAATCACCAAAGTAACTTAAACCAAAAATAACTTAAAAAAATTTTAAAAGCCCCCCCTTGCAAGGCGACCGGACTCCAGTCCCACTGGGTGAAGTCCCAGCTCCCGAGTCTCCCCTTTCCCTGCTCTCCCAGGCCCCAAACAATTTGGGTTTCCTTTTTCCCCACCATGATGTTTCATTCTTTTGCTCCTTTGAACGCGCTGATCAAATTGCCTGTATTTTGTAGCTCATCTTTCCTCCTCAATAAATTCTATTTTCATTCTTCATTCTGCCTTTGATGGAAAACCTTTTGAGGTGCTCTCTTGCCTCCTGAGCGGCCTGCCTACAGGACCTTGCATGGGATGGGCACTCAATCAAATTCTATTAGAATTCATCCGGGGTACATTGATTAACATAGTGGAAGAAAGACAATTTTATCAAATAACTACAAAGTTATGGAAGAAAGAATCTACTTCTGTGCTAATTAAAGATAAGAAATTGAATATTTCTTAAAATGGGGCTGTGAGAGTATTTTACATTTATTTTCTATATCTGCTGTTTCAACCTCAAAACCCCAGAGGCCATCTCTAATTCTCTCCTGTGCCTTTAAATCTAGCCCGGTGCCCTAACTCGGCAAGGAGCCTCGGTTCCAGGTCCTGTGATATCAGCCCAGCCGTGTCTTACGAGACAATTAACCTAAGGAAAAGTTTGTGCGAGGGGGGGAAAATGTACCACCATATCCCGCATGAACTGTGCGGAGCTAAATGCCCCAGGACGAGAAGCACAATCCTTTGGATTTCAAATGTGATAACAAAGACAGAAATAAATTCACAGTCTGTGGAGACAGAGCCATGCTTGTTCAGACGTATGTTTCCATTGCGTCTCCTGGGAGAACCTCACTTTTTGCAGCAAAACAGGAAAGGCCTTGCAAGGGGGCTCAGGTGAATGAGCCTCTGTGCTAATTTACTAATTAATAAATTAGTAAATTTATTTACTAGGGGCTTAAATTTTAGTCACCCTGCACGCACAACTTGATGCTTCCCATTGTGCCAGATGCTTACACAAATCAAACCCTGTAGACGGGACTAATTTTTCTCTTGGGGGTGGATTTTATAAGCTGTTATGTTGTCTTCTACGTTGCAACTAACGTCTTGGGGGGCCAGAGATCCTGTAACTCAGGACTTGGTTTCCATGGTGGGACTCGGGCAGCCCACGGAGGCAATTCAAACATTTAGCGAAGACTTCCTCTGTGTCCAACCAGAGCCTTGCAGGAACGGTCTTAACTGCTTTTGTAAGTACAGCGCGAGCCCGCTGCCTTGCCACGTCCGTGGAAGGCGCACCAAGATGCATTTGTTCAGTCATCGGTGAGTCGTAGACGGATAAATGGGACAAGCTTCTTGCGTCACGCCACGAGAGCGTCTGTCCGTGAGAGACTCACAGACATCACAGACGTAGGTGTCCGCAGGGTCTGGAAGGGAGGAATAAACCAGGGAGACGGAGTGAGTATAAGAGAAATCAACTGCCAGAAATGGTTGGTCTTTCTTTCCCCAGATGGGTTGTTGTAAGGTCAAAGTAGAAACAGGTGTGAGAGCAGAGAGTACATTCTCAAAATGAAATTGAAAAATTTAGTAAGTCATTCATTACACTTTAAAATTCATATTTTATCCCGTGTTTTTATTTAGTAAATCATTATGCTTTGGGGTAGAACAGGTTTTGTTGGGTTTTTTTGGTGCAGAGATGACAACGTCAAATCTTGTGTGCTGTGCTCAACCTAAAGCCCTTTTACAGGTGGTGACTGAGTTTATTCGGTTTCATAGTGAAAAACAGCTGTTCACAAATGTAGGGGTTCTAAATGTAGATAGATTCATGCACTGTGGTTTTTTTTTTTTTTTTTTTTTTGTTTAATTTACTTCTCTCAAGATTTTTTTGACCTTTTTTTTTTTTAAGTTTTATTTATTTACTTGAGAGAGGGAGAGCAAGAGGGGGTTAGGGGCAGAGGGAGAGGCAGACTCCCCACTGAGCAGGGAGTCCCGTCTCAGGACCCTGGGATCTTGACCTGAGCAGGAGGCAGACACTTAATCTGCTGAGCCACCCAGGCGCCCCTGTTTGGGACATTCTGTTCTTCTCACACCATTGTGTTTGCTTCCCTTGTAATGTGTTTGCCACAGTGTCCATTCGTAGCTTTTATCCAAACGATGAGTTGTGAACCAGAGCGCCCCTGGTTCCAACAGTCATCTCATAGACTTAAAACTCGAAAATTTCTTTGTCATTCAATTCTTCAAATCTGTACTGTTGGAAATGTTTCACTTTCATTGCAGTAGATGGATTTCAGGGAAGGACACTGAGATCTGTCACTCCTTACAAAGTTACACGTGAACAACTTCGTAGAGTCCAAAGTTTCGGGGATGGGTCAGTGTCAGCTGAAAGGTTACATCCGTCTTGGTCCCTTGCTGGTGAAATGCAGTGATGTTTTCCTTTGGACTGCATTAACATGTCTGTTTTTCCCCCAAATTAATAAAAATCTCTTTGTCCCCAGGACAAAAACCAGTTCCTCTGAGCTCCCCGTTCTGGGGCTCTGCCGCGCGTAGTCAGGCGGCCATGAAGTGCCCACGCTTTGGGCCAGGGGGGCAGACAGCGTTACATTGTTACATTTGAGCAGTTTTACTTCTCCCTGGTGAATGAGTTAACAGAAGTCTAAGTGCCGGGCCCTTGCAAACTGTTACCATCCTGGATTGAAGTACTGTGACCATCCCAAAAGACATGTCTATAGTCAGGCTTTCTCATTTGGACGAGTGCACATTAATATTTTCAAAACTTAGCTCAACACACTAAATCACGTCCTGTCCTGATACGTGTAGCTCTCATAGGCATGATAGACTATGTCCGAAAGTTGGTTTTTTTTTTTTTTTTTAAGATTTTATTTACTTATTTGTCAGTGCAAGAGAGAGCACGTAAGCAGGGGGAGCGGCAGGCAAGGGAGAAGCAGACTCCCTGCTGAGCAGGGAGCCTGATGCGGGACTAGATCCCGGGACCCTGGGATCGGACCTGAGCCAAAGGCAGACAGACGCTTCACTGACTGAGCCACCCAGGAGTCCCTGTGCCCAAAAGTTTTCTGTCAAACTTCGGTCATATTGAAATTCTAACTGAAAACGTGAAGAAATACCATTAACTGGGAGATGTTACCTGTGTTCTCATCAGTTATAAGAGGAAACAACATAAATAATCTATTTTCCAGCAACTTGGCTGACAAGTGCTCAGCCTTGTTGTCAGCATTCTGGGCAAAGTGCTTCTGGTCCGACTCACATTTGGAAATGCTTGTTCCTGTCTTAGACACTGTTGTCTGTAGATGCTCTTAGAAGCCCACCACCTGAAGAGGTTTTGATGTTGGGACAGATTTTTTTTTTCCCCACTTAATTATATAATTGTGTCTCAGAGCAGCATTATTTATTTTATTCGAGTTCTAAATAAACAAGTTGAGCTTTTAATTTTTTTATTTCATTTGGCTTTTTGTTGTTGTTAAATCATATTTGCTCTGGTAAAACTTGCCCTGCCTCATGGAAACCAAAATAAAGGCTATTGCTCACATTTTTCCCCTCCTCCCTCAGGATCCTGACTGACCTGGTGTTTCCCCACATGGCCCCGCGTTGCATGGGGTGCCCCTTATACTGGTATCTGGGGATCTGATGAGTCATCTCTCAATGGCCATTATCTCCTGATCTGATGGGCTTAGCATACCTGAATAAACCACACATTTAAAAGCAACGGGGTTTAGACTTCACATGTAAGGGGACACAAAATCCTATCTTATAAACTAGCTGTACGTCCAAGTCTTGAACTGCCAGTAGTTTCATTTGCGTAAAAATGTTTACTAAGATTCATTTAAATTTCCTAAAGTTGAAATTTCAAAACTTCATCGTAACATATAATTCTGAGCACATCTTTTATTTTTTTTTAAAGATTTTATTTATTTATGTGACACACAGAGAGAGAATTCACAAGTAGGCAGAGAGAGAGGGGGAAGCAGGCTCTTCGCTGAGCAGAGAGCCCGATGCGGGACTCGATCCCAGGACCCTGAGATCATGACCTGAGCCGAAGGCAGCGACTTAACCCACTGAGCCACCCAGGTGCCCCTCTTTTACTTTTTTGAATAAATATTTTGATACTGATTACTCATAACATGTACTTTAGAAGGAAAATCACCCTTTGGAAAATATATAAAGCCAATGTGAATTTGTAACATTTTTTTACATTTTACTCTATGTTTTTTAAAGAAAGTGTGTTTCAGTTGTACACATCTCAAGTAAGAAAGTGTTTTATTTTTCATCCTCGAGATCGTTGCTGTCAGTAAAACAAATTCTGTAAATATTGATTTTAACAATTCATAAATGAGTTCATTGAAATAAAGCCAACCCGACAAGTTTGATGGAATGAATGGAAAACCGTTCATAAATTATTTATGCCTCTATTTTAATACAGTTCTGAGTGTTGCCGGTGCCTCTGCAGCACATCCACACGTGTGTAAGAATAATTACTAAATTCAGTTGCCATTGGTATTTAATGGCTTTATTCAGCTCGAGACCGTAACTTTACTCTTAGTTTTTAATTTTGTCACCGTGATGATATAGTTGTTAAAGTAGAAATATAGAACATAAACTCTTTCCAAGTTTGCTTGATTGATGGCTTGAATATTTGTATGCACACCTGCAGGGGTGCTCCTGCCTTAGCCCCACAGGTGTTAGGAGCAGGTGTCAGACATCCCAACTCCGGCCGTCCATCCGCTCCCCTAGTGCATGCTCCTTCTCTTTGGTCCTTACACAGTGACTCCCTGGTCCCTTGTTCGACTTCAGTGTCACATCCATGGGACACTCTTCCTGGATCCAGAGTCTAGAGGATTACCCCATTTCATTTCCCTTATATTTTGTATCACTACCCAGTATTTTCTAATCTATAACTTTATTTTCTTTCTTTTCTATCACTAAAATACAGAAATACCCTAGACTAATTAAATCAGAATCTTGGATGTGGGGCCGGGGTGGGGGGGAGGCAATATTTTTCTTAAGGTTCTCTACTGTGTGGGGACGATTGAGAACCACTGCCCTGGGGTTACTCTTGCTTGAAAGCTCGAGGAAACAGGAACAGAAAAGTTCAGGGAAGCCTTGTCTGGGAACATGAGAATAAATAAATACATGAAAAGTGACTGAAATACACAGCACCAGGAAAATGGGGATGTAAATCATGGCATGTTCATAAAGTGTAATAAATATTCTGCATCAGTTAAAATAAATTACCTTGAGCGGCATAAATCAACCTGGGACAAATCCCCCAAACACAAGAATGAAAAGCAAGTTAGGGGAAGATAGGTAAAGTACATGGTAGTATTTATTAAAAAACTAAGAAAGATGCAGAACACTGCATAATTTATGGATACATACACCAGCCAGTAAGTTCAATGTTTTAAAAAAATTCCTAGAAATGATTAACATCGATTTCATGAATGTGGTTATTTCTCGAAAGGAAGAGTTAAAGCTGGAGCTTGGTGCTTTGCTGAAATGTTCCATTTAACAGATTTTTTCTCTCTGCTTTTCTGTGCCCTCGCAATATGTTGTAATTTTATAAAAAGTGGATTTTACAGTGTTTTTGGAGGTGCCGCGGAGCTTCATGAGGGTTTTTGTGAATCTTTCGTACTGTTCGCGTCTTGTGGTGGCTGTTGTCTTAACCGGCCCCTTACTCCCATCTCAGTAACTGAGAGTACAAAGAAAACGTGAGAACCGTCTGGGACCTCGTAGCACTTGAATCAAGAAATTTGTCCCTGCCATCTTGGCTACTGTTGCATCCGATTTAAATTCTTCCATTCTCCGAAAAGTTCAAAATACTATTTTTATCCCCTCGCTCAAGGCTCGCGCATTAATCCATTTGCTTATTTATTGAATGAGGACTGGATGAACACACTTAAAAGGCAGAGACGTGGGAAGCGCGTTCTATTCTGGGACACATTTTCCTTAACACTGGCCCCTCGTCTCTCCCACCTTCGGGTCTGAAATTAAAATATTACTTCTGTTGCGTGGGTGGCGGGTTTATTTCAAAGAACTCAAAGAATTTCACAGTTACAGTATCTTTCATATTTATCTCTTCATCCATTCCATGATATGTGATTTCACGTCCTCAAAGTCACCCCCCGCCTGGGCCACCAAGAGGGCAGTGTGAATGGGAACGCAGGCAGAGTCACACGGGAATGGACCCACGAGCAGGGGGTGGGGGTGGGAGGGGGGAGGCTGGGACTCATTGTGCCTCTCTGGAGAGTCTCAGACATTTGTTATGATTTACAACAGTGGAAGTTTCTGGAGCGTCCAGATTGTGTCTTGCCCTTGTCCACACGTGGGTCCATCCGTTCCGTGATTCAGTTTTTCATTTCCGGGCGACTCTCTGTTTCCCATTGTTGGGTACTTGGCACCCCCCACCCCAACTTGAGGCATTTAGATCGTTGGACGTTATCCTCCCCTTGTCTACGTCTCAATCTGCTTAGCTTTCAAGTAGCTGCAAGTACATGCGTGTGCCGTATTTTTAGCTTTCGGAAATATGTGGAAAAGGAACAGTTATTTAAAAAAAAATCACTCCAATTCCAGTGATTCCTCAAATTCTTAATGACTTTCTCCCCAACGCCCCCCAAAAAGAATCTCCACGTAGTGAGCCGTACAAGTTAACGTGCTCTCCCAGCCACTGAGGGAGATCCACGTGTACAAATTAGGTGGAACCCGTGAAATTACAGTTTTAGGAGGAGCGAGGGAAGATTCAAGTCAAAGACTTACTTTTCATTCACGTGTGAAAGAAACTAAACTTTTCAGGATTAAATTGGCTGGAGGGAAATGTCACGCCGGCGTGTGTAAAATGACAAGGGACAGCTGGCTGGAAAGGCATACATCAGACACCAGCTTCACCTCCTCGTTGTGGAAATTGCCACCAGAATGCTTATAAATAGCTCTCTCTGTCCCCAGCCCCATCGGGAATAGCAGTGGGGTTTGCAGTGGGAGCCGACCCTGCGGTTCCGAAGCAGACCCCATGGTTTCCTTGGAGAGAGCCTGCAAACGAAGTCTCGCCGTGGTGGTGTCAGGACTTTCTTAGGAGGCTTGCATGGGGACAGGGGGCCCTTTGGAAACCGGGCCGAGGGCTCCGGCATTGGAAGGGCTCTGCGTGCAAACTGTAGAGACTTTGGTGACTGCAGAGGTAACTAAAGGGAACCCAGAGCTCAGAAAACCTTCTCCCGGACCAGCCTGTGAGGCCCGCTGTTGGTTTCCTCCCTCTCAAGATCACAGGCTGGGCGAACCCAGTGGGCTGTTCATCCCATATTCCAAACTATGGTGCAAAGTGAGACTTTTGAGTCAACTAAACTCCGTAACCGCTCCTCTGAAGCTGGAGGGAGTGTTGATTTTTGGGTGAGGAGTCCCCAGATCTTTCCAACCCATGGGACTTTGTTGTCTTTGATGAACAAAGTGAGCTGTGGCTCACCTCGTCATCCCTTCCCTACCACCCTCAGTATGCACTCATGGTGAGTGCTCCCTAGGTGCTTGCCCGATGGTTTTTTGGTCTTCTCTGCCCAGGGACCCAGAACACCAGCGCCGACAAGGGCAGTGCACTGGCTGGGCTGGGGAAGGAGCTTTGTCTGGGTTGGGTGCAAAGTCGGTTGCACCCAAGCAAAGTCTCTGCGGAAGGCAGAGACTCTCCTCCCTCCTCGCTCTTCCCTGATAATAATGCTGCTCCAGCAAAGGAAACACAAAGAATATGGAATCCGGGACTCCGCAAAGTAGGAAATTATCCCGGGGATGCGATCTTTCTGTCTTGTGATGGCTGCGGGACAAAGCCGAGGTATACCGCTTCCAGGGGCTGGGGGCGGCTCTTTCTGCAGTTGTCTCCTCCGGAGACTCGAGAGAGCCCACAGGCTGTGTGAAAGGGTGAAGGGAGGGAAGGAGAAAAGGCACACGGTTCTTCTGCCACTAATGTCCTCTGCTTGCCGTTGATCCTTCCCCTAATTTCTCCTTGAAGACTGCAGAGTGGGGACCCAAGCTGGCACATCACCCTCCCGCAGCTCTGCCCCCGCCACCCCTACGCCCCCTACCCCCTCCCTGCCGGCGGCTCCCATCTTCCCCTCACACATCCATTTCATCGTGGGGTTGGCAGAGAGCAGAAACCACAGAGCAAAAAACAGCTGTTTGCTTTGCTGACTTTCCTTCCTTTGGGCTGCCGACATATGTACTGTTTACCATTGCTCTGGGGCAAAACGTTTAGGTTTGATTAACTCAGTTTTAAAACACGCCATCCGTGGAGGCACTAATTCTACTGGATTTATCTGCCGGCTCAGTAGCTTCCAAGGAATAGTGTGGCTTCTAAGGAGAAAGTCTAAAGACTGTGTCCGAAATCCTGCGGGGAAGAGAAAAGGCAATTAGATGAGGGTTTTTATTATTTTTTTTTTATTTGATATTACCTGAACTGCAGGTTGTCTCTTTAAGGGCTGGATATCATTCCACGGGAGTGCTTCTAAGTGGCGTTATTCAAGGAGGAGAACCCATCTGTATTCAGATTCTGACCAATTATGTTTTCACTCGGTTTATCTTTCTGAGATTTTTAAATACTTTTCTATTAAAAAAAAACTTTTAAAACGTAGTTTTACGATGTCTCAAGGACTGCTGCTGTGCCTGAAGCTAGGATAGAACACACAGGATACATTTAAATGAATTACAAAGTGTATTATACTCTGAAAATCAGCATTAAAATGCACATTAATTTTTGCTGCTCTTAAGTGCTTTTGGTTGCTGAGGAACTGCCTCCATTCTATAATTGAAATAGCTCTCCAGATGCAATCTAGTTGCTGATTGGTTTTTAAGTATTTTTAAAAGCTAACAGCTCAGATAGAAAAAGGTGCTATACCCTTGAGTTTTAAATAGGAACACAGATGTCATCGTTCCGGAGACTCACGAGGCCGCTGGAAACCACCAGCATCTCCCCCAGAGAAGGGACGCGCCTCCTGAAGCTTGTCACGCTGTTAACTGTCCAGGAGAACACGGACTTGGCTCGCCATCGGATATAAGCTCTTCCTTATGAGGCAGTGTCTCCTCTGAGTGGATTCGTTGACTCCGCTCCCTAATCCATTCACTCCACACTTGCTTCTCTAGCCTTCTGTTACCCACCGCTCATCGTCCGCTTCGAGAAACGTCAAGTGGGTAAAGGAGACGGGAAGCACCAAAGCAGGTCCATGTCGATAGTCCCCAGCAGGTGAAAATCTGCAGGTGACAAGCGGGAAAGGGTCGAGGCCGAAGGCCCAAGGCGAGCGTTGGAATACGCGTGTGTTTTATTTTTTTGGCGAAGCCAGGCAACAAAGGGATACTACAAGGGGGCTGTGTCCCCATAGCAACACTCAGTAACTTCAAGATAAAAAAATAATCTGGGGATTCGTAGCTGTGTGCCTGCCTCCGTGATATTAATAAGGCTGTTTTGACCTTGTTATGGGGGATACAGTTGGCATGTGGGACACAGTCCCGTTGCTCAAGTTCTCAGTCACCAAGGGGCAGCATCAGCTCACCCAGGTCCCGGGGCTCGTGCTTCTCTAACATGCCACTGCTGCTGTGAAAGGAGACTTCACGATGCACCAGACATGCCCAGCTAAGAACATCTCCCTGCCCCCCCCAAATAAGGTCAGGAGGCCATAAGCGGGGGAGGAGTTTATGCACATCCTCATCCAACAAACCATGAACTTTTTAAAAACCTCCCAGCCAGTGGCAAGCCCGCAGCCTGGACTTTACTCCGTCCTCAGCATGACCCCTGGGTGGGCAGCCTCCTTCCCTCGAAAGGAGCCCCTGAGACTTGAGAAGTTTCAATCCTCCGTTTGCGTGTTGTCCCACCGAAGCCCTGTCAGCTCAGCTGCAGTCCCCGTTTGGCACAGAGGACCTGAGCGAGACCTACATTCGTAGCTTTTCGCCCACGTAACCCTGCCCCTCCCCCCTTGTCTTCCTTTGAACGCAGGTCGGGTTTCTACCCAAGTCTGTGTCTCCAGAAGCTCAAAGCTCATTGCCACGGTAAATGCCCGTTGGCTCAAAGTCTCCGTGAAGTCTTTCTTGGTCGACACGGATGTATTGTTGGGATGTTATCAAGGTGGCGTGCTTGAAAACCATGAAAAGCTCTGTGGGTGTATAGTGCATTGCTGTTAGGGAGTTCTGGGGATTAAGATGAGGAGGAGGACGCCCGTGAACTCGCAGAAAGGGAGCCTCAGAAGCCTCTGGGTCCGAGGACAGCCTCAAATCCGCCCGTAGACAGTGGAGGGCCCAGGGCGATCGCCCCAAGATGGGCCGCTTGGCATAAAGATTATTTTGAGGTAAAAGCCATCCAGCCCCAGCAGATTCAGGAAAAACTCCTTACTTCTCCCACAACTGCCTAAAACATTTTTAGGTGGAGGACCTGCTCCAGGAAGAGGGCTATGGCCTCGGATCACGTCGGAGAGGAGGCGAATGTGGCGGACGGGGAGGAGCCTGGGGAAGCCAGTTCCATCCAAGTCCTCTCTTTGCCGTGGTTCCGGAGTGGCCCCGCAAACACATGTTTACCAAACGCTTGCTCTTTTTTCATTTTCCCGCGAATTGCACTCTTTCCCTTTGAAGTCCCAGAACCCCACCCGCTTCTCCTTAGTTCAGGATGACTTACTTGTCTCATTTTCCCTGACTGTGAAATTTCCATGTCTGTGTGGACCCCCGGTAGGTACGCTGTTAAATTGGATTTTCTCCTGTGAATCTGGCTCATGTCAATTTGATCCTGGGTCCAGCCAGAAGGACCTTGAGGGGACAGGAATTTTTCTCTCCAATATCAGGAATAGATCCAGGTTCCAAGTCAGGTTCCCTGTGCTCTGTGAATTCTGTCTCTCCATTTAGGACCCCAGACACAAGTTGAGAAGGTAAACTGTAGGCTTTGGGAAATATCGGCACTTTGTTTTTACCCATAGCACGTTGAGAGAACAAAAGTAGTGACGATGGTGTCTAACTACATGTTATCGTCTGCTTCGCTAAACACCCAGCAATCAGCTTCCTCCTCGATATTCATTTTAATCCCCACAAAACCCTACGAGGTAGATGCTGTGAAGATCTCCTTTCATAAACAGAGAAGCGGAGGCCTAATGAGGGTAAAAGCACTGGGCTCAACCTCATATCGTAATATGTATTGTACTGTATGGGGTAGCCACAAATGCTCTGCCGCGACTCCTGTAACTTGAAGAATGTTATGCATAATCGCATAGATTGTCGAGAATTCCTTATAAACTATGTCTCTGTTTCACTCGGATGAGCTGTAGTCTCTACTGAGAGCCATGGTTGTTAAGAAAAGCCATCCAAGTGTGAAGAAGCGAAGGGAGAAGGGATTTCAGGTAATAGATTTCTCTTTTTTCTGTCTCTGATAGGTACGGCAATGTCTACTTTTTTCGTCTTGTGAAAGGAAAGTTAGACAAAGAGAAATGTATCCTAAGTCCATTAAGGGAAGAGAAAACTCACTGGCCATCAGAGAACTCATGAGGACAGGCAGAAATGGATCACTTCAAGTGGTGTGATTCTCTACTTCTCTTAAACAGATCATTATCTAAATTATACTGTCAAAATCTGAATATAATACGCAGATACCCATGATGTCCCCTCTGTATAAAGCTCCAGAGAAGTTTAAAAAACAAGCACAGTGTCGTCTGTTTTCCTTGAGAATACATGGACGGTGCTTGGAGAATGCATTTGAAACGACAGCCCCAGTTTCTAGGTATGACATTCTCGCTCTCCCTCTCCAGCTGAAACCCCTCCCAGTCAGGTTGCTTTCTTTTCCGTAATCATGCAGGGTCTGTAAGCTTAGAAAACCAACCAACCAAAAAAACCAAAAACAAAAGGGTAGTTGCGAAAGGGTGGGGATAAGGAGGCTGGGGGATCTTTATAAAAAGATCTCCTTTTTAAGAAAAAGATCTCTTCTTTTACGGTGGAAGACCCCAAGCCCTTGGTAGACAAAGGACAGTCCTGGCACCATGAGAGGGAACACAGTCCAGGAAGTGCCAAACAAGGGCTGTGATAAGTGTTTCTCGAGCTGTGGTCCCTGGCGCTGCACCCGGGTCCCCTCCTTTGGATCTGCCGAGTGTCGTCTACAGCTAACAAGCAGTTGGGCTGAGCCTCTGGAATCCCGCAGAATCTCGGGGCTGCTGCTCCCGTCCCTCTCTGTCAGAGCTAGGCGGGCCGGGGAGACATCTCCAAGCAGCAGAGGGACGCAGAATGGAACTGACTCGCCGGACAGAGGGAGGGGCGGGGAGGATGTCCAAACACCTGCAGCGGGGATCTGCGTTCCGAGAATCCTTGAAAGTCTATTTTCTATGCATGATGGGGCGTTCATGGTTTAACACAGTTTGAAAGGTTTAAAAGCTCAGTGTGTAGCTGTCCTAAAATAGATCCGTGTGGCAAGATTGCCAGCCTGGCATTAGAGAGAGGGACAGAAAAGAGAAGAGAAGGAAGCAAGAGAGGAAAGGGGGAGAGGGGCCCACACCAGGGACGTCCGCAGGAAATAAACCCTAGACCCATCTGCGGCCGCATCCACACCTTTCCGAGGAAGACACGTGCTCTTTTTAGAGCGTAGGATGCACTTTCTGGAAATCCAAGAGATAGCTTATGTTCTTACGTTCTCCTCGGGGGTTTCCTTCCCTGCCTACACACTGGCACTTCCTAGAGAGCTTTCCGAAATCGTCTGCTACCCTGGCCGCACCGCTAGACATTTGGATTGAATGCATTTGGGGTTAGCTTTTTTTTTTTCTTTTTTTTTCCTGCTGGTTTGTGCTCTTTTGAAATTCCTCAGTGGAGTCTAATGAGCAGCCAGGGTTGAGAGCTGCTGATACTGACTGAGAGACATCTTTCCGAAACCTGCCTTGACTACCTCTTCTTCGGGAGGTGTTTTAGGCCCTTTTCTGGTTTGAAGGGGAACGTCAGATCCCAGCTGAAGGAGCTAGAACAGCAGGCTTCCCCAGGAGAAACCCTGACCCAGACTGGAGGAATTTCGTGCTTTGTAATTTCTAGGGTGTGGATCCCTCTCTCCTCCTCCCGCCCCCCTTCTATCGTAGCAGGAAGCGGGCTGCGCCTTCCGATGAACGCGGTGGGTGCTGTCCCGGGGGGACCCGGCAGCCGTCCCGGGGAAGCCACCACTGCTGTTGCTCACACCAGCGTGTTCACACCTCCTCTCTCGTCTCGGCCTCTTCAACCGTGTCCCGTGGGTCGCTGCCACCATATGTGTTCACTGGTTTCATGGGCGCTTGAAATGTCTCTGAGAAGGATCGCACAGCGATTTGGCATTCGAAGGAGACGTTCGCAAGTACAAAGACAGACAGAAGGAAGCACAAATTTGGGATTGGGAGCACAATTATTGGTCATGAAAGGAACGGCTGTGATTTCTCACGTGCCTGCCAAGCCCCACCCAGGGGCTTTCTGGGATCTCCAGGAGGACATCTACGTGCTGGGGGCGCGGGGCTCCTCCCCGAGACAGGGCGCAGGAATGCCTGTCTCCCCAGCCGGGCAAGGGAGTCTGAAAACTAATCCCAGACAACAGTGCGAGAACTTTTAGGTTTTGTTTTTTAAAAAGCTCATTATTGATGCTTTTAATACCTAGATGACAGTGTCCTGGAAAGGTCCATCGGTGACAGAGTTATGATGTAATACAAATCATCATTTCCCGAGTGGGAAGAAATTTTAGCAATTTCTGTGTGTGTGTTATTTTTCTTCTTAGTACTGCATAAAATGATTGTGTATCTTGTAATCAACTGGTATGGGAGATCTGATGAAACCACAGGCTATCAGTCCTCTGCTAGGCCACCCTAGGGAGGGGCTGGTGCTGTCCCAGGAAACCCGTTTGTAAAGATTCACAATGGAAAATACTGTCAAAACTGAGTAGCGTGTTTCCCCCAGTAAGTAACTGGACCTTCTCGGGCATCTGAGTCCTCATGTATGACATCAAGGCATGGAAAAAATATATAGTTTCCAAGGAACCATCTCTACCACAACTAAAGAAACAAGAAAATGTACACACTTGACTAAAAACGATGCTGTTTGTGGGCGCGTGTATTTGCTCTCGTGAGTGCATGTGTGTGTGTGTGTGTGTGCATGTGTGCTCCCAGATCGAAAAGTTTCAAAGAATACGTGCCAAAGAGGGATTGGGGCAGTGGGAGACAAACGATTTCATTACACCTGTTTGTTTCTCCGGGAGACACATACTTTCATAATTAAAGATAGGTATAAAAAAGAAAGGCTGGGCCCCCAAGGAAATTTCAGAGAAAGCTTGGCCTTATTTATTTTGAAATATATCATCACGGAAACCCCAACCCCGTACAGGGCCCAAGTGAGTGAGGATAACTGAGCAGGGACCCTGAACCCCACTCTGTGCTGGACGCTATGATCGTCCCTCAGAGCCAATGCCCTCATGACACTCGTTGTCTAGAGGCGGAGACGGTGACTGCTGATTCTGTGGTTAGTGCCTGAGGTCTCACGTGCTAATTACACTGACCCAGAATGACACATCAGAACTCCTTACAGATACAGAACAGCAACATCGGCCTTATTCAGTCTTCCCTTTGTGCACGGAGCAGAGCCTTCCAAATACCTCCAAATACCGCACTGTAAGAGTGGCAGGTGTTCTTGTTAAGAAAAAGAAAGGGAGGGTGTGTCCAAAGCTCTGAATTTTCTAGTGCACCTTATCTGTTCGGTCTCATCTGGTGTGGCATGAAGTCACTTTAAATCTCTGTTCAGATATCTGTCTCTAGATTATTTTGCCAAGCTGTATTTTGTGTAAGGGATAAAGGAAGGCCTTTCTAAGAAATGGATTCACTCTAAATCTGTATCAAAGATCAATGTCATCAGAGTTGGGACTAGAGGTTTCATAGGGCGCCTGGAGATAAGCAGTGGAAAATTGTTTATAAATAAGATATTGATCAGAAGAGGGAGTAGCAACTTGGATATCGGCCTGGGAAACAGAAAAGGCAATCTCTCAACAGAAAGGCATATGGCAGGGCAAGCTCTCTGCAGTGGAATCAGACCCACAGATGGGGTACCCTGGGTGGGGGGACCCCCTTCCATACCTTCCTGCTTCTGTTTGCACCCCATAAAAAGAAGGGCTCAGGGACTAGGACCCGGAGAGAGGGGAGGAGGCCAGCAGGCTTTTCCCCACCCACCAAAGTGTTCCCTACAAAGGAACACGCAGGGATTTGAACTCCTGTGACATTCGCTGACCTGGGGGACACGTTGTGGCTGGTGATCTCTAGAGGACAAAAGAAAACCTGGAGGTTTAAGACTTTCTCCTTAGGGCACTGTGAAGGGTTAAAGGGATAAAGAACTGGGCGCAGCGCCAGCTACGTGATGCGTGGTACCCAGTGCAAAATGAAAACGCAGAGCCCCTTGTTCAAGAAGCAGAAAAAAGTGTCATTAAAGCCACGAAAATGTAAAGCTGTTTCTTTTCTTCCAAGGTCTCTCTCAACCTCTCTTGATTTTTTAAAATTATTATTATTTGTTGTTTAATGTTGATCTAAGTAAAGAAAAATTAAACATTTAAATTGTTAGCGTGAGTTACAGTGTTCAGCTTTATCCTGTGCGTGCCGGTTTTAAATGCAAATATCGTTACACGTAATTCCCATGCAGAATCGGAAAGATTACACAGTCCGTGTTTCATGCGGGGAGAAGCAGTCTTGGACGTCTGGGACCCGGATTTGGCGTTCACAGCTTGGTCTCCATGATCTTGCCGAAAGATCGGACACTTACACTCAAGCCGTGTGTTCTCCTGTTGGACATAATCTCACAGAATGTCTCCTCCAACCAGGTCACCGCACAGCTCACAAAACACCCACCACAGCCCCCTTTAGCTGAATGAGGGACACTAGGTCTGCAGCTATTTTAGCTGTAGGCTCACTCGACCCTGCCGCTCCGATAAATAAGATTTCTTAAGACACCCACTCACTTAATTGCCCCCGTTTTGTGACAACATCCAATCTAGAACACACCTCCGCTTCCTTAGATCCTCCCCCAAGTCACCCAACCAAAGCCCCAGTCCCGCAGCGGGGCCTCATGAGTAAGCCTGCCCCCGAGCCCCACTGGCAATGGCAATTCCTTGCTGTGACGCATGGTAAACCCACCTTGTTAAAGCTGCTGGTGTTCCTGGGAGGGGTTCAGCAACACCACCACAACCCCCCACCCCACCGCCGCCAACTCAACTACTTTTACTTGGCTTCTCGATGTGTGCACGTCCAGCAACACTACCCACCTTGAGCCTAGGGTGGGGAGAGAGCATGAAAGGAAAGGGAGCCCCGGGATCCTATCCGTGCCTCCGTCCTCGGCATCCCTGCTGGTGCGCGTGGTTGCCTGTCCAGGGAACTAACGTGTAGGGAAGGATACGGTAGGATTCTGTAGGATTCCGCGGGTGCTCCCAAGTCTCTGAGGGCCATTGCTTTCCTTCTTGCATCAGAAGCCAAGTTCTTTCCCACATGGAAAGGACAGACTGTTGGGGTTGCTTACTGCATCACGGATGGAACGCACCGGCCTGGCATTCACTGTGAGTCTCCCTGGACTCCACAGATCACGGTAAGCTGGAATTCCGTGCTCAGGGAGCACCCCAGACGCTGCATGTCAGGGGTGACGAACGGCAGACATGCCTGCGGAGTGACAGTTTTCTGCTCGCACACCTGCTCTCTTGTCCCATCAGACCTCCGTTACGAAACACCAATTCAAAGACGTTCGTAAGAATGCTGAGACAGGGACAGCCGATCCCTGCCCCGTGGCCCCCATGTGAAGGCACAGGCTGTATGCCCATGAGGCTGGTCCAGCCTGAGAATGGACCGAAGACGGCCTCGGACAAACCGAGTAGTGCTTCGTGACTTCGTAGTGACTTGGTAGTGACTTAGTGACTTGCACTCAGATACTGATTCTTAGTCTTTGGTTCAACTCGTCATACCTGAGGCCATAAAACAATCCCATCAATGACAAGGAACAGAGATCCCTAGGGCAGCCTGTCTTGTTTGGAAAAGTCCCATCTCATTCCTACCCCACTGTAAGAATCACTGTCCTAAAAAACACTTGACTTTTTTTAAAGTTCATCTAGGATAACATTTTATTTGGGGTATTCTCAAGTGTGGAAAAATGATGATCACGGTCTGGTTTCAAAGCTATGACCAAAGTTATCGGGGGGTACCCAAAACAGCAAACTTCAATTCACTAGGGGCGCCTGGGTGGCTCAGTGGGTTAAAGCCTCTGCCTTCGGCTCAGGTCATGATCCCAGGTCCAGGTCCTGCATCAGGATCTCTGCTCAGCGGGGAGCCTGTTTCCTCCTCTCTCTCTCTGCCTGCCTCTCTGCCTACTTGTGATCTCTGTCTGTCAAATACATAAATAAATCTTTAAAAAAAAAAAACTTCAATTCACTAAACACTTAACATTGAACACGTAATGAGTATCTGTTCAGAAGTCCTCAGGGCCAGGCACTGTTGAGGAGCTGTGAGTTCAGGGAGAAAGCCCCCGCCGCCCCAGACCCTTCTGTGAGGCTTCCCCAACCTAGAGGGGGTCTGACTCTCATAACAAGGGTCTCCTTTCAAGACAGGAGTGACAAAGCCACTTCATAAATCAGAGATAGCACATGTTAAACAGCGAACTTAAAAAATAATTCCATTTTTACCAAGGACAGAAAGGAAAGCAATTTTTACAACAACCTGTGAGATTTCCTTGCCTTCTGTGAATTCATGTCTCCCTCAGAACGCATGTGTGGAGTTTTGCCATGATTCCATACATCAGAGCTTACTTCTCCTTGCCACCTGCTTATGGACTCTGGAACGCCAGGTCAGCAGTCCGCAAAGAAATAGAATATGAGTCACAAATGTAATTTTGAGTTTTCTAGGAGCTACATTTAAAAAGTTAAAGGGAAGGGTGCCTGGGTGGCTCAGTTGGTTAAGCGTCTGTCTTCAGCTCAGGTCATGATCCCAGGGTCCTGAGATCAAGTCCTGCGTCGGTCTCCCTGCTCAGCGGGGAGCCTGCTTCTCCCTCTCCCCCTGCTCATGCTCTCTCTTTCTGACAAACAAATGAATAAAATCTTTTCAAAAATTAAAAAAAAAATACGAAGTTAATGGAAATCAGTAAACTTCATATAAACACGCTATGTAAAGCAGTATATCCTAAATATTATCTTTTCAGTATGCAACCCAGGCACACGAATGAGATAGTGACCTTCTTTGACATTCTGTCTGGTGTGTGTCTTACTCAAGCACACCACAGCTCAGAGGGGCGCGCTTCAGAGGCTCGGAAACCTCTCCCAGCCTGCGGCTGCTGGGACAGGCAGGACCCATTTGGTGTCACAGCAACGGGGTCTGAATGAAGTGACAGCCATCGTTGTGTCTCCAAGACAGACAGAAATGGTGACTCTAGTGCTGGGACAACGATCGGGAAATTCGGCTTTGGTACCATTAGATACACGGCTTTAGAGGGAAGGACGTTAAGATTCGAAAGTAAAGTTTGCCCAAGAAAGTCAATGTGATTTAAGAGCAAGTTGCTACTTCGAGGTGAGCTTCAGCTAAAGCTCAGGGCCAAGGTCAGGGAGCGCAGGGTGGGTCCGAACATGAGAAGAGAACAGTAAACCTGGGGTGATGGACCATTTCTGCCTCATGGACTTGATGGCTCAACCCATCCTATTTTCTTTGGGGAAGAGGGTGCTCTTTCCTGGGCGGCAACTTTGGTCACCTGCTTGGCCCTCTTCACCAAGGTATTGGTCTGGTTCTCCCAACCTGGTCGTCTTTGAGCTGGGGATGGGGACCATCTGACACCCCCGTAGTTCTGCACACCTTTCCGGACCCCAATTCCCAGTATTCTCACCACAGGGATTTGTCGTTTCCAGCACCAAAGTGTTTGCCCTGCGTGGAGCCGGGGGTTTGGCGCCTGCTAAGTCCAGTGCTTCGCGTAGAGAAGGAAGGCCCCGTCAGGCAACGGCGTCCAATTTCCACTTGAACATGACTTTGCAGGAAAATGGCACCGAGCCTGTTCTCCTTTTCGCCAGCGGATTCCTGAGGCATTCAGGCCGTGGCTTATGAGGATGCGGGAGAGCCCAGGGTTATGTTGAGAGAGAGGGGGGCTCCGGATAAAACCGTGTCCTGGTTTACATTTTCAAGCCGACAGACCCTGCAGCTGAGATGGAAGAGCAGGGACAGGATGGGGAAATGGGCTGGATTATTGCATTAACCCAGGGAACATTCGAAAGGGAGACTTTCACAGGGTGATCAATAATTCAGACTTACCCGTTTGTGAGTCTGGGCACATGACATTTATTTTAATAGACACTCTCTTGGAGGGGGAGTATGAAATTTGACTTCCAGTGGGTTTTTTTCCTTTTCTTTTTTTTTTAAGCCCACAAATGCCTTTGCTTATTTATCTGTCCTTTTGTGGTCCTGCTCTGGTGTCTTCAGTCATGCAAATTTCAGAAATCTAAGTCCTGGGATGTCTGTCCTTTTCTCTTCCTCTTCACCCCTACTTTGCCTCAAACTCAGCCCTGCACCTACTTTGCCTGAGACACTTGGTTTATTTAATTGTGCCCGGCTAGTTTTGCTCCTAGAAATTTATAATTTGCATTACATTCATTTTACATTTTTCTATGTTTTCTCTCTCTGAATCCCTGGGCGTTTGTTTTTCCCTTTTTTCTAGACTTACCTGATATTCCTTGCTGTATTTTAAAGATTTTGAGGGTAAAGATGGGGTCTTAAATTGTTATTACTACATTCTTCCAACTTGCAACCATTTCTCCCATCTGTTGTTCCTGCAGATGGGGATGGACTAACCACCGCCCAAGGTCAAATCTGCCCTCCATCTGTTTTTACCAATAAAGCTTTATTGGAACAGAGCCATGCTTATTGGTTTCTGTACCATCTCAGGCTGCTTTCATGCTACAATCAGGAGTTAAACAACTTCACACAGACCAGCCCATCAAGTCTAAAATATTTACGCTCACCGTTTCCAGATAAAGTTTGTCCATCTCTGCTACAGACTTATGGCCCTCAGTCTTCTACACCCACCTTGGAATGAGCAGGAAGCTAGAACATTCTGGTGGCAAAGGGGAAGAGACCCATTTGTCAAGCAGACTCTGACTCCCATTGACTCTGTCACCTCCTGGGAATTCCCGGACCCGCCCAGAACCTCAAACTCCTCACTTACAAAACGGAAACAGTACTAACAACCTCACACAGCTGTTAAGATAATTATTGGAAGTAAGTTCTTACAAGAGGCACAGCATAATTCTGGATGGGGAAAATGAAATAATCATGATAAAATGAATGGCTTGATCATAATGACAAGGATAATCATCATCATTACCAAGTGTAGCCTCCTGCACCAAAGGGAGCCCTCAAGTAGAACGCTTTCCAGAGTCACTCTCCGCGGACGCCCATCAGAACAGAGAAAGTGTTGCTGTTGGAGGGTTCTCGGGAAACACTATTCCCTGGGCCCCCAGCCTCCTGCCTTCCACCTGCGCTGAGGAATCCTTACCTTGGTCAAGGCTAAGAGCAGCGTCTCTATTCTGAAGCATGACCGATACTCCGGGTATAAACAGGCAGTGTTGCATGAAGTCAAGTTCATGGCGGTCGTCCACTCGGACGTTACTCAGGTGCTGTAGCCGTCAGCGCCGCTGGAGATCTCTCGTCACACTCACCGTTTCCTGTAATCACAGTGTGACAAGTGCTTGTTTTTACTTCAGTCTCTCCAGCCTCAACAAGGAGAACTAGGCATACATAGTCCATACCTGCTAATGTGGGTTGTCTGTTTGTTCGGTGCATTTTCTTAAAGCCCCTTTCTGGATATCCACTGTATTAGTCTGGGTTCCCCAGAGCAGCAAAGCTGATAGGAGATGTATGTCTGTATATCTCTATCTATCTACCTATCATTTATTGTCTATCTATTATCGATCTATCTATATCTGTCTATCATCTCTCTATCATCTATCTATCTAATAACAGTCACGGAGGTTGACAAGGCCTAAGATCTGCATCCTATAGACCCAGAGTTTCTGATGCTTGGAAAAATTCCTTGTTTTGGAGCCATAACAGCGATGTTGCAGGTGCACAGCTACGGACGTTATTCTTACAACACTGGTAATAAAAAAGGAGGCTCAAAGACAAACCAACAAACCAACAGTGGGATGACATGAGCTTTCAGGCTGCTTGTGGCCAGTGGAAGCGTTAGAGGAAGCAACACTCACCAGTGCAAGGGACAGAGGTCGGCGGGTGCACCAACCCAGCACTAGGGGTGGTGGTTCCTCAGGGCGCGCTGTGGGAAGGGTTCTGAGGATCCTTCTGGGGCCCCTGGTGGCCGCTGTTTTCCATGGCTGCCACAGCAGAGTGTGACTCTTTCTCCAAGCTGACGAGTTCCATTGCCTTCCAGCTCAAAGACCTAATTTTCTCCAGGTGGATTCTCTGTCTGCTAGTTGTTACTTTCTCACGGATCTGATGCTCTTTTATGCAAATGAGGTATTCAGCATAATATTTATTAAATGAATGAATGATAGTGAATCCCTGTATGTGTCTATCACCACTGGAATTTTTTTTTTAAAGCCCAAAGATAGATATTTCTTTTCTACATCAATGTGATTATGAGAGGATATCAAATATTTTAAAAATGCTTTGAGTATTTCAGGGGGAAAGTATGTACAATGTAAATGAACTTGATCCTTCTGTTCCCAGGGAGGGAGGGGGGTGTCCCTTCTGGCAAGTCTCAGATCCCTAACATCCGTTTCCTGTTGGCACACCAATATTTTCTAGAATCTTCACTGTCTTTCTCCCCCTTCACTGCCATATTTTACGAGCTCACCTTCATATTCAGCTCATGAGTCTCCTTTGATTAGAGACTGAGGACTGCACTGACATAGTCAACTTCAAGTCACCTCCCTGCATCCTGGGAAGTACAGCAGAAGCTTTGCTGTGTAGACGTCACACAACGTTCTCTTTCCTCCGGGGGAAGCTCTCAAATCTGCAGATTTCCGGCCTTTGAAAATGGCATTCCATATCCATAAGCCTAGATTAGAAATTAGATTAGAAACTGTCAGGTATCAGAGACCATGTCCTCTCTATCAGCGAGCATGGTGTAAAATATTTAATCCTTTATCCATAAATCTGTTAATTAGTACTTAGGAGCTGAGCTGTGTGCCCCCATCTTGCCATCCCCAATTCATATGTTGGCGTCCTTACCCTTACGTAACGGTATGTGGAGCTATGGCTTTTTCAGAGTGGCAATCAAGATTAAATGATGTCACAGGGAGAAGCCCTGATTCGATGGGATTAGTGTCCTTATAAGAAGAGGAAGAAACTCCAGAGATGTCTCTCTCTTTGCACAGAGAAGAGGCCATGTGAGGACACGACAGACAAGAAGGCAGCTGTCTACAAGCCAACCAGAGACGTCTCATCAGACACCAACCCTGCTGGCCTCCTTTCTCAGACTTCCGGCTTCCAGAACTGGGAGACATAAATGTCTGCTGTTTAAGACTCCACCTCTCCACCACCACCCCGACCTGGCCCCTACATCTGTGGTATGTTGCTGTAGGAGTCCAAGTAGAGTAATATAATTAGTTCATCAGTTAATTGATAAAGAAATATTTTAGGTTAATTGTGAATAAATATTCTTCTAAATGCAACGGTGGGTTGAATAGGTCTTTTCTAAAAAAGCTATAAAATCCCAAAGCCTTCAAAACTGGACAGATTTGACCAAATTTCACAGACAGTGAAAAATCAAATACCCCAAACTATTTAGAAACTTAGAAATTTTGGAGAAAAAGATCGTCTCATTGATAGCTAGACATGGGATGTGAAAAAGAACTGAAAAGAAATTAAAAGACAAATGATTTATATATCTGTGAAAATAGGTCCAGCTTCACTAGTAAAGATATACAAAAACACAAGATAATATCTAGGAGTATTTTTAAATAGACTTTACAATTTTCTGACAGTTTTATAGAAAAATTGAGAAGACGGTTCTCATATATCCTATTTCTAGGTTCCTCTATTATTAACATAGTACAACAGTGTAGTACATTTGTTACAACGACTGAACCAATGGTGATAAGTCATTATTGACTAAAGCCCATTGTTTATTCAGAATATATATACATTTTGATTTGTATGATTCATGAACTTTAAAAAACTTAATCTCCAATGTCAGTGGAATAGAGACTGTGGTATATGGATGGTGATTGTTCATGGATATAAATTCCTTGGAGAGATGCCTCCTGTAGGGATTTCTCTTACACCTGGATTGACCCAAGTGAGGCAAGTTCCCCTCAACAACAAAAAGCAAAAACCCCTAAATGTTGGTCACAGCACATGGATACAGTCTTACAGGTGATACTTATGTGTAGATCCACAAAATATATAAATGTGAGTTCCAAGCTCGATGTAGCTACAGAATGATGTCCACCCCCATTGTTAAATGAAGACAGCATCAAGGGTGAAAACAAAAGCTTCTCCTGACCCTCTTAGGGTCCCTGGCCATGTCTGATCATTGAACTGGCAAAGACAGCTGAACGGAAGCAAAGCACACACGTGTATTTAATATACACGTTTACACGACATGGAGCCCTCCTAAGGAAATGAAGACCACACGGAACCGTTGACTGGGAGTGTTTTCAGGCAGAGTGGACGGAGCGGAATGACAGGATACACCAGGACCAAGAGCGCAGTGCGCCTAGCAAAGAAGGGAAACACAGCAAGGTCTTCGTTCCTATTCCAGCACCCCTGTGTCTGGAAGGGAAAGGCCATCAGACCCTCACATGAGGGTCTTCGGACCCTTTCAGAGGAGAAGGAGGGGAAAGTCAGAGTCCCCTCCTGCTTCTGCTGTTTTCTCAAACTCCTTCAACCTAAAACATCCATATACCCAGGCGCCCTATTTTGGGGTTGGCATGTCCTGCATCTGCCAGCAGCAAGCGGCCAAAGGAGCGCGTAGTGTCATTTCATGTGGGTCGGACGAAGTTCCGTGCGGGGACTACACACGCGTAAGGGGTCCCGCGTGCGCCCTCCTCGAAATCGCGGGGCTGGGCAGTGCCAGGCCCACAGGGCTCCGCGAGGGAACAGGTTGAGGCCAACACGGGAGCAGAGCATCAGGGGCGCGCTGCCGACAAAGACGGAAACTCAGACAAAAGGCGGGAGGGCTGCACAGGGGACAGAGGTAAGAAACACAGAAATACTATAATAAATGAGGTGCTTGCCCTGGAAGAGCTCCGAAGCTTGCCGGTGGAGGGGTTGTAGCTCCCTCTCCCTGGGGCAGGAGGAGGGGTTACCGGAGATGGGCCGAGGCTGCCCTGGTGCCCTTGGCTGTCCTTGGAGGTCCGTGTGTTTGGTCGACCCCCCACCACCCACCCCAGCCCCGCTGCTTGGCTCAGCTGCGTTCGCGCGAGGTTTTACAGATGAAACCGTGTGTGAGAAAACAGGAAATTTGTGTTAATTTAAGACCATTCTCTAGTATCTCAGTTCCACCGCACTTGGCATTTTCCAATTTGCATTTTCAAAAGAAAAGTTACCGCGAGCACGGACTACATAAGATTTGTATGTACCCGGTGGGCATGGGGGTAATGCCAAAGTCTACCCGTGTTGACTCCGTCCATCTTCTGCTCTGCATCTCCGATGATGTGGGGGTGCGCTCCTCCTCAACCTGAACCTGAACCTAGGGGGCTCGCCGGCGCCCTCGAGAGCCCAGGAATTTCAGCGAGGAGCTGGCGGTGGGTCTGAGCCGGTGGCTGCAGGAGCGTGCTGGGCAATGTCTCCAGCAGAGCTGAGTAGGAGGGAAGCAGCGAGGGGGAGGGAGGGGGAGGGAGGGGGAGGGAGGGGGAGAGAGGGGGAGGGAGGGCGTGGTTGCTCCTGGTAGGGCGGGACAGGTGTTCCTGGGGCCAATGAAGCGATGAAGACACGCGCCAACCTCACCTGGCTGGAGTAGGAGGCGGTGGGGTCCTCTCTTCCAGATCTGCTCAGGGGGGCCGCCCTGGAATCGCTTCTGCCAGGGGGACCCATCCTTGGGGACGTTGTGCGTTAACCCGAGCCTAGTTACGTGGTGACAGATGTGCGCCCTGGGCCTGCAGAAAGCAAGTCCTTGGTTAGGAAAGTGATCGCGCACGTTTACGGCCAAGGCAAGGTAAATGCTTTAAACCAGGTTATTACACCATCCCCAAAGAATCGCTCACTGTGAATATTGAAAAGGTTCTCCGGTATGCGGTCCCAACGGTGCCTTTTAACTGTGTGCCGCCACAAGCGACTCACTTGCGGTCTGATCCCCAGCAGCAGAGTCTCCAGCGGGGGACCCGCATGCCTTTCCCCAGGGACGCCATCCTTTTCTGCCCGGACCAGGGCAATTTCTTCCGTGGGCTTCTCATGACACTTTTGTCTTTCCAGAGTCCATTCTGGGCAGAAGCAGCCAGTGTAGCCTCTTAAAAATGGAAATCTATCCGTGCTCCTTCCTCTAGCAGTTTTCTGTACCTCCTGGAATTGTGCCCAATTTTATTTGACGGCCTCCCCAACTCCAAACGTTCTGCGTGTTCTGGGCGCTGCCTCCCTCTCCATCTCATTAGTCCTATAACCTGTCCTTGGTCCCATGGCTCCAAGCCACCCCCTGGCTTTTCTGACACTCAAACACCACAGACTTTTCCCACTTCTGGCTTCTACACCAGCTCTTCCCTCCCCGGGAGCAATCCCCTTGAGTTCCTCACTGGCCAAGCCCCCCATCCGCGGGCTAACTGAGGTCACACCTCCTCTGGGAGGCCTTCCACACCACCTCCTGCCACGAAGAATTGTTTCCTTTATGTATTTGCTTTCTCCTTTATCATCTGTCTCCCCCACCCCCAACACACATACTCAGCGCGTGTCCCAAGGGAGCAGTGTTTTACAGCAAGTGCTCAGTAAATATTCGTGAAGTCAGCTGAAGGGGGGACACCAGATGTTAACAATGGCTAACTCTGGCGGAGACATCTTTGCTTTTTCGCCTGATATTCCTCTGCGCTGTGCATTCGGCACCAAGAACGCTTTTCTCTCTCTCTCTCTTTTTTTTTTTTTTTTTTTTGGCCGTACGCTTTTGATATTTTGGGTTCAAGATCTCAACCCCAAAGGAGTTCAAGATCCCTTTCCTGAGAAGGGGATACCCAAACAGGACAGGGTAGCTGAAGCAAAAGCAAACAGCCACCAAGTGTTGACTCCAGGCCAACTGATGGAGATGGGGGTGCGAGGCAGCTGGGAGGGGCCCGTGTGCCAAGTCCAGTTCCGTGGGAGCTGGGGGGCCGTGGGAGCTGGGGGGCCCCGGGACCCCGTGCGGTACTGAATGCACCCAGGGGAGTCCATACAGCCGGCATCACGGCGGACCAAACACGAGGCAGAAGCAGTGAAGGAAGGTGGGGGGAGCCCACAGAGTCCTCCCACGTAGGGCAGATTCTCATGTTTTCTTTGGAAGAGCCAAAACGTTAACCAGGTATCTCCTTGAATGCAAATCAGAGGTGCCTTATTTGCGAGACTTTGGCGCATAGCACAGAAATGCAGCTCCTTGACCCCCTGGCGTTGATCTGCTCCGGTATTTTGTTGTGATAACTAAGCCTGAGCGCGAACAGGGTGCACTGGCTTGATGGGCGACGTCATCTCAGGGAACCCGGATGTTTGTACAACTATTAATACTTGTTCTTTTCTCCCACGAAGGCATTTTATTTGTCTATGGCGCTTACCTGGGTTGCGATCAACACGAGGCTATATGTTGTTGTTGTTTTGGATTTGCTGCTTTTAAAATAAAATGCAGATAGTAATATAAACATAATTAACATTAATTGAGCACGTCCCTCAGGCCCTGCGCTAAGTGCTACGTATATTATGTCTTTAACCCTCACAATTACTTAATGAGGGGACAAGTGCTGTACTCGCTTTCTCATCTTCCCTGTGGAGGAAGTGAGGACAAGAAAGACGCAGGAGCGTATTTGATATTTCCAGGACTGAGAAGGGTCGGATCTGACGGACGATGCCTGGACGCTTCGTCTCCGGGCTTTACTTTACTGCAGACCTGAACTTTTCAAACTGAGCTGGAAGAAAGAGATCTATATGTGCAAATTTAAGCCCTGATTCATGGTAATCCTGATTTTCTTTTTCTTAATTTCTGGATTTTTCCCCTATGAAATACAGTTTCTTTTGAAACACACTAATAACATACCAAAAATGCTTCTTGGTCCAAAATGCAACTGATTTGGGGCTTTCATCTTGGTGTGACTTGGGTGTAATTTCATTAACAACTATTGTAAAAGTAATCAATTCATGATAAAAATGTCCAACAAGTATAAAAGGGAAAGCACTTCCGCTTCCTTCCTTTCCATTCCATTAACAATGTCCTGTGTGACCCTCCAGAAATTACTACTCTTTTACACATACACGTAGATAAATATATACATATATTTGCAGATAAAACACAAAAGGACTTATGGTACAGTTAGTTTTCTACAACTTGTGTTTTTCATTAAAAACAGGCACATAACTTTTGACTCATCAAAATACACTCTGTGCAATTGGATAGGCAAAACGATCCATTGCAATCCATTGACTGTAAGACAAAGATACTGAAAATAACCCAAATGTTCATCAATTAAAGATTAGTTAAATTAGTTGTACTACATAAATTGGATTACCGCTCAGTATTAAAAGATCGACACATGCACTGAAATGGGAAAGTACCTTTTTGTTGTTTCTTGTCCTTTATTTTAATTTTCTAAGTCAGCTAATGGAAAATAGGCCCATTTCCCCACCACTGCCTTGTCAAAAAACACTTGCTTCACACCTCTAGTTCTGAGGCCATGGTTAGGGTTATTGCTAGAAATCCATCTCTTAAGCAATAATTCAGAAAACTTCCTTTGCCAACTGCAAAACAAACATCTCTTTAGGTGCCTATAATGTGCAAAGCACTTGTTTTTCTATGTGCTTCCACGGAGAGGAAAAACAAGGAGGCGATTGTTAGGAACGTGTTTGCTTGCTCAGCTCCCGCTCTTTGGCCTGTGCCCTTCCTGCTATCCCACAACATAAATTAAAAATACAAATAAAACAAAACATAATAATAAAGACACTCAGAGCTAAAACAAAACAAAACAAAACAAAAAAAACCCCAAAACTTCGTGAATTATTCAGCAAGTGGGTATGTTCTCAAAGTTTCAAGGAGGTGGTAAAATTTTATTTCTATCAAGGCAGCACTGGACGGAGGTTTTATAAGTTTGGCGATGTTCTCCAGGTGCTTCTCGCAGGAAAGACTGTCTCGGCATTAAAGCCCCTTCCCCATGTTGCCTCAATTGTGTCTTCTTGGTCTTCACGGGCCCTGATGTTCTAAGCATTGGTCCTGAAGGACCACCTTTGGCCACATCAAGTTCCAATGTGATGAATGAAAGGTAAGAGCTTCTGATGACAGCGGTGGCTTATTATTTAAATTTACCTCTCTTGGAGAGTGATTCTTGATCATGTAATGATTTTCCTATCATTGGACCCAGGCATGTGTTTACCATACTGTAAACCTTGTTCAGTGCGGTGCGCTGGGGATACGCCGATGGCAGGGTCCCGGAAGTTCCATGCTGCAGCGTTAGTTGCTGAGTTATGGAAAGTTTTGGAAGGTCCAGAGAGTCATGGGTGCAAAGCCAGGGTGACCAGAATGTCTGGGAAGAGTGCACGGAGGAGACTGGAGAGCATTTCAATACCTGAACCGCCATCACAGCTGTATTGGCATTTAACTCTGATGACGCAACAAGAAAAAACAACCAATGAGGCCAGGAAAAGTGAAACGAAAAACTGAACCATAATCAGAAAATTGAAAATATTCAATCCAGCAAGCATTTATTGAGTGACTACTGTGTGCCAGACACAGATAGAGCCCTGTGGACTGGACGGAGGGTTATAGCAATGACTAAGACCAGCCTGTGGTCTAGAGAGGGAGGAGAAGCTGTACGAATGGGAGGGATTCACCCTGCAGGGACTCCTTAATCTGCAAAAGGGAAAGCCTGAAGGAGAAGTTTTTTTCTTGAGAGACGTCATGGGAAAGGACCAGTTACTATCCACAGCGAATAAGAACAGACATTGCCGTGGAAGGCATGATCCATCTGTGAGTGTAATGAGGGCCTGGTCTAGGCTGCGGAGTTAACCTGGGTGGCTGCTGTCCCTCAGGACAGGCTGGCACCCCCGTTTCCAGGGGGGCCCACTGCCCTCTGGCAGTGGGGAGTGCGTGATGTGGACAGGCCCATGCAATTCTGTCCTTTCTCAGGGTTCTGTGTAAAGAAATCACGGTCTCTGAGGCACTTCTATCCAAACCACAGGCAGGACTGGGCACTCCTTTCCTAAAGACCAATTCTGTGACGGGAGACCAGTTTTCTCACAGAGTTGTCTCCGAGGAGTCTCCAAAGGCCCCTGACTGACTCCTCAGCTCTTGTATGTGAGCAACTGAAGACTCTGTCAGAGGTTCCCGGCCTCCATGAGGAACTTTCTTCGTCTTGCGCAGTGCCCAGATCCAGCCCAGAAAACAGGTATCTATCTGGTGAGCAGGCCATGCCTCAGAGAAAGTATCCGACTGCCTTCCTCCTCGTGGCCGCTCCCCCACGTGTCACTTCGTGAAAGCTGCTTGTTTTGTGGAAACAAACACATTTTGGTTCCTTTTTGGCTCAGTGTGGCTGGTGGAAAAGCCAAGTTGAATCCCATTCTATTTCATGAATCACCCCTCCGATCTGCCAGCCGAATTCTGGCTGAGGCCACTTGTTTTAGGAGAGTGAGGTGCAGAGCGGGGAGAAAGTGTGTGGAGTCTCAGATCCCAGGCCATTTGCAGCGTCGTTTGGAAACACAGAGTTTTGACCGAGAAGCTGATCACATCTGAGATGGGTGTCAGCAAGACAAGATAAATATTGAACTTCGTGGTGGAATTTAATAGAACCAGAGCTTGGAGGATGAGTCACTTTAAGGACTCTTGCTATAAAACCACTCTTCCCCCAAAGCTCCTTTAAACAATGGAGATATGAGCTCAGTCCAGAAATTTCCACTGCTTAGTAATGAAGTTGTGTGAACTACGTACTTCATAGGTGGATGGTTTTAAATTAGACAGAAAGCACTGTGGGCCACTCGGGCTTCTCCTAGATGGGGAGAGGAGAAGCATAAAACAGGCACCTTGAGCAGAATGTCACCAAAGCCAAGATACGTTTGGTGGAACTTATAATTCTGAAAATGTGTACCCTTCTCCACATAAGAAGCATATTGAATTGAAATTATGGTATGTGTGACTCTTTACAAGTTCAGTGGGGCTGCTTCTAGCTTTGCAGTACTGGGGTTTTATTAGAATGATAGGAAATAGAAGAATTTACTTCTCCAATGGACTGGCATAAATGTAATGGCCTTCTTTGATACATCAGCTGGGCTGCCTGGTAAGACGGGATGATATGGGTACGATGTTAGGATGCCCACCTTTGTAGGTCCAGAGCAGAGCATGGGCCTGGCACGTGGCAGGCTCCCAAAATGTATTTGTTGAACAAATAAATGGAGGCATGAGTGAACAAACACCACTATGAAACTGCCACCACGATCTAGGCTGGGCAGGCCGCTTGGCTTCCTGTAGTCTCCCCACGATCTAGACAGATTCAGCTCTTGGTTTCAAGGGTCTAAATGTTTCAAATTAGGAAACCTTATGGGAGGTATTTGTTTTCTTTCTTTTTTATTTATTTGAGAGAGACACTGACTGAGAGATTGAGAGAATGAGTTGGGGGAGAGGCAGGAGGAGAAGGGACATGGGACTCGATCCCAGGACCCTGGGCTTATGGCCTGAGCAGAAGTCAGACGCTTAACTGATGGAGCCACGAGGGTGTCCTGTATCAGTTTTCTATACTACATGCTACATTATCACAAACGTAGCGGCTCACAGGAGCACAGTGTGCTAGCTCTCTGGTCTCCAGCCACGGGTCCCACACTGCTCACCTGGGTTCTCTGATGCCGATCTCACAAGGCTGAAATTGAGGTGGTGGCCCCGAGGAGCTCTCACCTGGAAGCTAGAGTCTTCCACCCAGCGTGGGATGGTTGTGGCAGAATCCAGTTCCTCATGGTGGTAAGATTGTGGTCCCTGTTTCCTTGGTGGCTGTCACCTCCTCGTTCCATACGATGTATCAGCTCTCCTCTACTAGGTTTCGTTCGGAGTTCTGCACTTGCTTCCATCACCAGGCCTTTGTGGATGGAGCGCCATCTTCCTCTGTGTTGTCATTTACCCCCATGCCTGATCCTACACATGGTTCACCTCCTCTGGGAAGCCTGCCCAGATTCCGGAGCCATGATGGCTCCATGATGGCTTTTATGGGAGCTGCTTCTGATGGTCTTTGTCTTCAGACCACTTGTTTCGACAATTTGAAGTTCTTTGTGTAATCTACTTCACAGATTATGTTACAAATGCACAAGGAGGGCTGAGCCATTAGCGTCACTAATTTGTAACCTGGAATCTTCCCCAGAGATTGCGTGTCTAAACCTATAGTTTTAAGACGGAGAAAGAGACACGAATGGGTTATAAGCTTCATCTAAGTCTTATAGATAGATCTCTCCTTTACATTTTCTGTGGCCTTGAATAGTGACTCAGAAATTATTTGAGAAAGAAAAAAAAAGGCAATAGGGAGGAAGGGAAGGAGGAAAGGAAGAAGGGAGAAAGTTGATATTTTTTTCTCTAGAAGATTTTCTACTTACATCTCCTACGTGAAACTGCCAGTTTTTCAGTCCTGCATTGTTCCCCTGGAGTGACGTTCCTCAGATGTGTACTCCAGATTATCCCAGGATTCAGACACCAGTGGGAACATACCACAGGGGTGTGAGGGCATTGTGCAAAGATGTCCCATATAAACAAGGCGCTTTGAAGTTTTTTTACCTCCTAAATTAATGCAGAATTTGTATTCTCCATAAGAGCTATCTCTTTAGACTAAAACTATGGAACAAGCATGAGGGTTAGTATTTTCTCTCACCATGTCATCCAGAAAACACGGTGGGGATGGAGCCAACTTTTCATCCATGACCTCGCTTCCTCCCAGACAGAACCACTGACACAAACAGATCTACTGCAGGGGTCCTGGCTCAGAGTCCTTCAGTTTGAGGGCTTGATGTATGGAATTTTTCAGATCAGGTTTTATTTGAGCAGTAGCTTCAACATCAAAAAGAGATTGAAGTCTATCATGTAGTCCAATGTTTTGTGGCCTCTGTGTGTGTGTGTGTGTGTGTGTGTGTGTGTGTGTGTGTGTGTTTAATAAGCCAGAGTTTAGGGCAGATCAAAATCCTTTGATATAACCAGAGCAAGTATTTGGGAAGAAACTTATAAAACACACAAGTTCTGGTTGATACGACAGCGGAAACACACAAGTTCATTTGCTCCCTCCCAACCTCCCGATACTTCACTGTGATGATGTGATATCACACACACACACACACACACACACACACACACACACACACCCGCACACATGCACACGAATGCATGAAACAGGAGAGAAGAAGACAGCAACAAAATTTCAGAAAGCAGTTGAGGAAAAGTACCTGTCTTAGCAAAATGAAAAATAAAAGCTTAAACTCAAGCAGGCAGCTGGGAGAGGTTCTAAACAAGCTTATTCACGTCCTGGAATCACACAAAAACTCAGAATCTGGAGGCATCTGAAGTCGATGAGGCTTAGGACAGAAGGATTAAGTGGAATTCTGAATGAGAAGTTAGACACTTCAGGGGCACCCTGGGTGGCTCAGTGGGTTAAGCCTCTGCCCTCAGCTCAGGTCATGATCTCAGGGTCCTGGGATTGAGCCCCGCATTGGGCTCTCTGCTTAGCGGGGAGCCTGCTTCCCCCTCTCTCTCTGCCTGCCTCTCTGCTTACTTCAGATCTCTTTCAAATAAATAAATAAAATCTTAAAAAAAAAACAACTTAGGAATTTGCTTTAAAAAAAAAAAAAAGAAGTTAGATACTTCAGGCCTTCTGCCCTGAATGACAGGTTGCGTGACTGCCCTTCCACCATGCTGACATTAGCAACCCACTGAGGGTAAGGGTGGCCCAAAATGACTTTGGTCTTGAGGACACCAGACACCGCACTGAACACAGGAGGGTTCAGTGAAAGTCTAAACACTGAGGGTTGAACCCACTCTCTCTGAGCATTCTTTCCCACTCCTTGTCCAGAATTTTATCAGAGTTATATCCCCCTCCCCACTAGACAAGAGATTGGCAGACTCCATCTGGAAAATTCAGTCTAAAAGAAGTAACTGATAGATGGCAGTCTCTCCATGGGGATCCACTGAAATTACCCACAATGACATCTGTCCATCGACAGGCACACCTACGTTCATGGCTTCCTAATGAACATTTTGGTGTCACACTCTTAAGTATGAATGGGCACCCGTGAATCAGCATTTCATGAAAATACTGAACGCAGAGGACACCAAGAAAAGCGCTTGGAGAAGACAGAGGCCAGTGGAACATTCAGACAGCAAAAGCAGATGTTGCAAATTAGAAATAAGAAAGCAGAAATAGGGGCGCCTGGGTGGCTCAGTGGTTTAAGCCTCTGCCTTCGGCTCAGGTCATGATCTCAGGGTTCTGGGATCGAGCCCCGCATCGGGCTCTCTGCTCAGCAAGGAGCCTGCTTCCCTCTCTCTCTCTGCCTGCCTCTCTGCCTACTTATGATCTCTCTCTGTCAAATAAATAAATTCTTAAAAAAAAAAAAAGAAAGCAGAAATAAAATTTAAACAACGTGCTTGAAAAATAACGTTGAGGAAGTGTCTAGTGTCCGAAGGAGAAGGGGTAGAAATAGAAAATATGGAAACAAGGTGAGAAAATTAAGGGATGAGTCTGGCAGGTAAAATCCTGTATGTAATCCTTGCAGAAATAGAATAGAGGGTGGAAGACCTTTCAAGAGATAAACTTCAGAACTGGAAGACATGAGTGTTCCCATCTGGGAAGGGGCTTCTAAGACGATGACCTGCATCTCCAGGTCAGGGAGGGAGGTCATAAAGAAACACCTGCGCAACAAAATGGATTTGAGGGCAACGATTCAGAAAAGCCTTCAACACTCTGAGGGAAGGGGTGACTGGGCGGCTCAGTCGGGTGTCGCGCCTTTGGCTCAGGTCATGTTCCCAGGGTCCTGAATCAAGTCCCACATCAGGCTCCCTGCTCAGTGGGGAGTCTGCTTCTCCCTCTCCCACTGCCCCTCCCCGGACTTGTGCTCTCTCTCCCCCTCTCTCTCTCAAATAAACAAATAAAACCTTTAAAAGAAAATTAAAAATATTCTGAGAGAAAATGACATATTTTCCGAGTGTGAAAGTAAAATATCTGTCAAGTGTAAAAGTAAAAAAGATAAAACGAACAAAACACAACTTTATAGCAATTCAAGGCCTTGAATAATTATCTCCCACATACAGGCTCTCGGAGAGCTCGGGTTTCCACTTTGGGTATATAGAGTTTTGCAAATGAATTAATGAGAATTACACAAGAGGCCAAGTACGTTGAAACCCTGAGATACTTATTAACTTGAGCAAAGCTAAAGGGTTTTTGAAGGAATAGGTTGCCTTCATAATGGCCTAAGTGGTCAACTCTGAATAATACTTACACATTCATCATACTTATTTATCTGCCCCCGAACCATGATGTCTCTCTATGGGAGAATAATGATAGTGGAGTGTGTGTGTGTGCCTCTGTGTGTGTGTGCACACACACTTGGTAGACAGGGCGTGGTGCTTAGGTGGATAGGGTCTTAGTATCCAGAATAGAAAGCCAACATCTAAACCTTAAATACATTAGCATGCAGAAATAGCGAAATACCGAGATGAATTGCTAAGAGACTACAAGTGTTAGCTTCTGGCAAACAGAAACTAGGACAGAAAATAGGATACAGCAAGGGATTTCATTTTATTAGAAACCTTATAGGCCCCCTTGGCTATGTCATATAAAGATTTTGACAAAAAAATAATTAAAGAGCAGAAATAGAAGTTCTCAGATTTTTAAGAAGTGATTGTTAATGGCACACACCTGCTCACCCCGCTGATGTCAAGTCACCTGCACATTTGCTGGGGAAGAGACCACGTCAGCGTTTGCCCTGCAGGCTCCTCTTTGAGTCTGTGTTGGGTATGGGGAGATGCTTCCAGAAAGAGATGACTTGGAGTCTCGTCCATGCCAGTATCGATAGACCCAGTCATGTTGGGTTTTCTGCATGGACACTGGACGTGCCCTTTCTCCTCGGGGATTAGCTTACTGTGACCGGACAGCAGATCCTTTAGGATTGCTTCTGCTTTTGAAATAAGGAGATCCTGGCTATTGTCTTGGCCTGACTGATTCAATGCCCGGGTTACTCTCCGTTCTACTTCCTTAAGCCTCCCATGAGTTTTCTCATGACATCTCAGCTCTCCAGGCACAGTGCCTTCTGCTTATAAATCCCTATTCTTTTGTTATTAGCTTAAACGTCTTTCTCTTCTCTTTTTATTTGCTGTTTTATTTCCTTACTCTCCTTCCTTCTTATCATGGCTTCTCTTTTGTCCTTCCTACCTTTGCCTCTATTTTCATCAGTCCGCCTTCACCAGGATGGGATTTATAATATTAATTTTGATCATTAATTTATCACATTCCTAAATACTTTAACAGAAACCTTTCTTGCAGGATGGGTTCCAAAATGTGAACTTTATATTTTTATGATATTCAGTGTCAAGAAATCATCTATATTTTAGTGGTGACAGCAGCAACCCGTGTTTACTCTCCTCCCACCGTCCTCACCACCCCCACGTCTGTGCCTTTCATTTCTTCTCGTCTTCTATAGGAGCTGGCCTGGCCTTGTGGTCATTGAACAGAATATAGCCCTAAATGTTCCGAAACAAACACTTTTTTTTTTTATGGACATCAAAAAAGGTAACAAATTGCCTATGATTTCTTTTCAGTGAAGTACCTAGCAAGCCCCAGGAGATTCTCCAGATTTCAGTCAATATAAATAAGAAAGAAAAAAAAATAAAACTCTCTAGTAACGTTGGTTTTGGGGGAGACTGATGAAAGTGTGACATGACACAAAGAGCTCAAAGGTCTTGGGACGAGCCAGGAATGGGAACCGGCCCCCTGCTGTGCTGGGACCCAAGACTAACATGGCACCAGGCAGGTGGGCTATAGAGAAAAGCCATGGAAAAGCAGCATAACACGAACAGCCTCTCCTGTCCCTGACTCAGGGAGTCAGGAGGGAAGCCCAGTGTGTTCGCCAGGGGGTCCTCCACGGTTGGGGGTGAGGGGTGGACGTGGCAGGGTATGAAGACGTCAGAAAGAACTCTATCCCAGTGAGGGGCACGTTCTCAGAGCCACGCATGCCACCATTTGGAGCTCAGGCCTGAGACACAGTGGCCCATTCTGACGAAGTCCGGGAGGAGTAGTGAGGCAAGACCTGACTTGGTTCCAGACATGGGAAGAGAGAGTTGGTGCTGACAGGGAGGGAAGGGCATTGGGCAGAGCATTGGGACAAAGCATGTAGGCAGCTGTGGATATAAGAAGGAGGTCTTTACTTGGAAATAATCTGTAGGCAGCTGTTCTCCTGGTCAACCTGAGTCCTGGGGAGAAGAACTTGCATGTACTGAGGAGGGAAGAGGGCGCCTTACCTTCTAGACTTACGGAGTGGGACCTTGAAGGCTCATCTTAGGGCCCCCTGAAGGCCAGGTTGGAGAGCGTAGGCACCTGGTCCCGGTGTGGGTACAGGAGAGAGTTTTAGCTTCTGGCAGACAGAGGAGGTTTAGGTTTGACTGGGGATGCTGAGAAGAGCCAAGGCTCTTTCAGGGTGAGGGGAGATGGGAGGTGGGTAGGAAGGGGAAGTGGAAACATTGCTTTCTTCAGTTTCAGGGCCTTGGGGAGGACAGAGAAAAGTGGTTGAAGCTGAGCGTGAGGATTTAAAGAAGTAATTTTGCTTGTTTTTATCACTGTCACCGGAAGCACCCTCATACACCCAGAGTGATTCATAATGGCCAATCCCGACGATTCCCGGTACAATCCCACCGGACTCCAGGTTGTGGTATTCTGGCCTAGGTTCCGCACACCATGGCAGGCCTGTCCCAGAAATTTGGCCTCCTAGGCCAAGTTTAGGAGAGGCAGACCTCTCATCTCCCCTTCCCGGCTGTTCAGAGCAAACGTCGGAGCCTTCTCTGCTTCTAGCCTGATTCCAGGCAGAGAAAAGATGTCCATGGTCTCAGAGACACACGTAGTGGCACATAGATATTTCCAGATAGTTCCACATAACCCCTCTTCCACCAAAATTGTACACACAGAGCCATCGACTGTCACTCAGTAAATGCTTAGCGAACTAGCTCTCCCACCCACAGAAGAATAGATCATCCTGTTTAATGAAGACACATACGATGGGGAATGCAAAGCAATATTTGAATCAATGGTCATGCTACGGTGCGTAATATATATATGTATGCAATTAAGAAAACCTCATAGGTTTTCAGGATGCTTTAATTTTTGTGGGCAAAGAGAAAAGTAGATATGGTGTTTATGTTTACCCTTCTGTCAAGTATGGTTTGTTTTTTAAAAATTTGTGTGTTACATGGTGAGCTTCTCTTACCTGGAAAATTCCATTACGTGTGACGCTTTGTTTCCCGAGATGGCAAATGAAGTGTTGCCAGATACATTCCGATTACTGGTTTTTCCTTTAAACTGCTTCTTATATTCCCACCCAGTCTACATCTTGGCCCTGCACACAAACTTTCTCCATTTCATTTTTTTTTTTCTTGGCTAAAAGCAAGAGCATCAATAACTTTAGATGAAAACCGTTCGTGGTAGCACGCTGAGATAATCTGGCTTGAAGGCTCTGATTGATTTGGGTCTGAAGAGAAATGCAAAGTGCATGAATCGTGTCCCTTCTTGCTCCAGAGCGAGTGGCCAAGCGCCTCCTTAGGGCCTCCAGCTTTTCCTCCAGCACCTGTTGGTTCGCACAATTTTGTAAGCTGTCTTCTTCTAATAGTTGAAATTATATTTGTGCAGTGCTCCCACAAGCAATCAAAGCGACACGGCGGCTCAGTCCCAAAGCCTGGGCCTCATCAGAACTGTGTCCAGTACTGAGATGTGATACGGGATGCTTATTGTTTTTTCTCTAGTCTAACAGCTGCAGAGAATCTCCATAAAAGGCAAGTGCCTATGCCAAGCGGGGGACTATAGAAATAGCCACATGCAATTTAAAAGTTTTATTGCAGATAATGTGACCCTACTAAAACTTGGCTTTCTGATGGTGCTTCGACTTCCAGATGCTAGGTTCTTGGATAAAAGGGTTATTTGGTCTTTTTCTGCAGGTCAAGCTCTCACCAGGCACAGGTCACGCTTTTGTTGTAAGATCTGCCTGTCCTCATAGAAACACGTTCACCCTTCAAGCGTTATGGTTTCCACTTAATCTTTATTTTATTATGTTCCCACATAGCACCATATGATGTCAGGAAAATACAGCGAACTCAGCAAGCGAATGTTCTGACAACAAAATTAGCTCTGTGTGTATGTGTGTGTGTGTACATATATGTGTATAAAGGACACCGAGGGTATGATAAGGGCACAGAAGGTAGTTTAATGTCATGGAAAATGAGTTAAAATTCTGGATACGTCTCACTTACTCTTAGGGATTCATCTGGAGCTTCAAGATTTAAAGAACTTCTCCAATGCTTAGTGAAATAAATTTCAACTGTATTGATTCTGAGATCATCTTATTGTTGGAAGGGAGATCTAAAATGAATTTATGCCTGAGCCAATCCTGGTTTAATGTGTGAAATCAGACACTAGTTTGTAGTGTCTCAGACATTTTTATCTGAGTGGGGTCCCTTGCTGCCCACAGGATGGGTCCCTGCCTCCGGGCCTCTCAGGCATGAATGTTCTCCTCTCTGCTTCCTTCTGCTCATTCCCTGTCGAAGCCTAACAGTAGAAGGGAGGAGAAGGGATCTGAACACAAAGAAATGTCAATGACTAATTATCATTTAGAGACCTCCCTATCCCCATCGGGTATTTCCAGTTTCTTAGGGCTTGATATTTAAAGCGAGGAAGCAAAGATTTGTTAGAGAATTTTGGACAAAAACCAGTGGTTAGTTGAGTCATTTCTTTTAATAATCCAGATCAATTGTTGTTGACATCATTCATCATGTTTACTAACTTAATGTGTTTCCCATGACTATGGTGGTTTACTTTGGACGTGAAGGGCAAACTTGACTTCAGACATTGGAGTTCTCTGGCAAATTTTCTTTGCAAGCTCTATCGAATATCATTTCCTCTATAACCTAAATTGCAAATTTAGCCAATGTTATGAACCGAATGCTTCTGTTCACCCTCACCCACCGCCAGAGTCACATGTTGAAACCCTAACCCCCAATGTGATGGTCGTGGACGTGGGACCTTTGGGAGCCAATTAGGTTCAGACAAAGTCATGAGGGTGGGGTCCTCATGACAGGCTTGGTGGTCTTAGAAGAAAAGGAAGCGAGACCGGGACTTCTCTCTACCCTATGAAGACACGGGGAGGAGGTTCCTCTTGGCAAGCCAGGAACAGACTTGTCACCAAGGATGTGAATCTTCCGCCATCTTGATCTTGGACTTCCCAGGCTTCAGAGCTATGAGAAGAGACATTCCTGTGATTTAAACCAGCCAGTCTGTATTATTTTGTTATAGTAGCCCAAGCTGACTATCACAGCCGATATAACTGGCCTGGTGACCTCAATTCTGGGTAGATTTCCTCAAGGGAACAAGAGCTTGTAGTCCGCACTGCTGAGGAGCGTTGGCACGTGAACAACCATGCTTAATGATGCTCCTGAGACAAGAGGAGGTGAGGCACTTTATAAATGGGAACAACTGGAAAGAGCATTGTTAACAGTCATGGTAGAACACACGTAACATAAAATATACCATCTTAATCACATGTAAGTCAACAGTTGGGGGACATGAGACACATTTATACTCTTTGCTATCATTGCCGCTAACCATAGACAGAACACGCCTCATCTTGTCAAACTGAACCTCGTTACCTGTTAAATAATAACTCCTCTTTCCCCCTGCCCAGCCCCGGGGAAACTGCCATTCATTCTGTCTCTGAACCTGATTCTTCTAGGGACCTTATAGCGCTGGAATCATACAGTCATCGAATTTTTGTGACTGGCTTATTTTAGTTAACATAATGTCCTCAAGGTTCATCCACATTGTGCCTGTGTCAGAATTTTCTTCCTTTTTTAAGGCTGAGTCATAGTCCAACATCTGTATATACAGGATTTTTTAATCCATTCATCTATCCGGGGACTCGGGCTATTTCCATCTTTAGGCTTTTGCGAATGATGTGGCTATGGACATGGGTACATCTACATCTTTGAGACCCCTCTTTCCGTTAGTTTGGATACACATACAAATACAAAAGGGGAACTTCTGGATCACAGAGTAATTCCATTCTTTATTTTTTGAGCAGAAAAGAGCATTTAAACGTTCTTTTCAGATTCCAGACAACAGCACCACAGGTGTATTTGTCTGTCTGGTCTCTGGGCACAGCTCTGTGGCTGACAGCAAGTCTTTTATTTGCATGATGGCCTAAAGATGACTAGGGGCTGGACATCTTGACCATTCTAAAAATAACCAAGAACCCCAGAATCATGGATCTGTAAAGTTAAGATGGTCCTCCAACCGTTTGTTTGGTTGACCCATCCTTCCGCAATTGTCCTTACTTAACAATTTCATCCATTTCATGCCAAGAAGTTACACAACTAGAAAGTGAAGAAACAGAGTTCACACATGAATGTCTTGTTTCTGATAGTGTCTCTCTTGCATGATGCCATTTCTTTATTCTCAGAGTTAGAGAACTGGAGGATACTGAATTAGAGACCAGCTGAGTCAGTGGTTTTCAAACTTGTAAAAATGGAGACATCCTGTGCTCAAATATAGATTGACATGAAAATGCCAGGTCATATTACATGCAGAAGAAGGGCACCTTGACTCTTTCTTTTCCTTTATTCAAATCTGGGGAGAGATTTGCCGGTCTTTACAGAGCAGTCTGAAACTCCCACCTCAATGTCTTCGTTTCACAATGAAAGAGACGAGGCTTGTGGGCAAGTGGCGTGGGAGTTGAGGTTACTTTTCCAAGACTGCTAAAGTATGGTGGGCAAGCTTGGTCTAGGATATCCACATCCGGGGGCTCATTCCTGAGCACTCTCAGCACTATGTAATGCTACCGAAGCTTCAATCATCCTCGCTTTTATCTAAATCTTAAAGAAAGAGAAATGCCACTCGTTGAGGTATGAATTGCTATTCAGAAGGTAAAAACTCTATTTTCTGGGAAATCTGGTTTCATACTGTTGCAAATCTCTGTAGTGAACAGAGGAGATGTTACATTTTCTTAAACTTTAGGAGGAACTGGGTTTTTGGAGTTAAAAATGATATTGTTGTGCTTATTTATTTATTTATTTATCTTTATATTTTTAAAGATCTCATTTATTTGACAGAGAGATCACAAGCAGGCAGAGAGGCAGGCAGAGAGAGGGGGAAGCAGGCTCCCCGCTGAGCAGAGAGCCCGATGTGGAGCTCGATCCCAGGACCCCGAGATCATGACCTGAGCTGAAGGCAGAGGCTTAACTCACTGAGCCACCCAGGCGTCCCAGTTGCGTCTACTTAAAAGACAGACAACAGAGAAACTATGGAAACTACTTCCCCATATGACCTGTCTCTAGAGCTGATGGCGCTGGGCAAACCCAAGTTCCCCAACACTTCCACGTGAAATCAGGAAGAGGACGCCATGTTTGAATTTCTCAGTGTGCAACCGATTAGTCTCCCAGCTCCCACATCTCATCTTCCTCTGGCACAGGAGGATTCTGATGCCTTCATTTGATGTTCCCACTTCAGGGTCCTTCTCTGGATAGATACTGGGAGTGGGAGATTAATTCATCCTTTCGAAAAGAGTTCATCTTTCTGTTAGTTTTGCCTGTCTCTATCTGTCCACTCACAGCTCACAGTTATTCCTTCAGATAGAATTGATGACCCCAGTAGAGTTCTGAAAGTTCTTGCTGTCAATTTTTCTGAAACCTGCAAGTCTCAGAACATTAAGAAGTATTAAAATAATAGGTGTCTGTGACTTTCCCTTTAGGGGAAAGCCAAGCATTCTCTTCATCTAAATAATAAAATGAAATATGGCCCCTGAAGTTAGGGTTAGGGTTAGGGCAGTTTTCTGGCTGTAGGGAGGCAGAGATGGGGAGAAATGAGCCACATCTGTGGCAGGACACTGCTTCTGGCTCTCTCTCCCCCACAAGGCTTTCTTCCCACGTGGGCGGCAATCCAAGCAATGAATAGCTTCTCAGAGGTAACGGTTGCACTCATCCATCTGCTACTTTATCTATAGGTTAGAGGAAAAGGCAGAACTTTATGCAGAAGAAGGTTTCTCTTTCTTTCCCTACAGGATTTTATTCCATTTTTGTAAGTGGGTAAAAGGCTTGCAGTCCTGCTTGACTCCTTGCTTCTTTCTTTTCTCTTCTCTGTTCTCCCGTGGGTAGCTGGGACCCCAAGGAGGTGACCAAGGGCGGAGTCTTGTGAGGAAGACAATCATCCTACTTCCTAGTTTCTTGAACTAGGAATTCCTTCCTTCTCAGCCTAGAAGCTAAGACACCAGCTGCTTTCTTTGAGGATGCTTAATGAGTTCCCTATAGTCCCTGGGGGGTGGTGTGAACAAAATCAGCCATGTTTACAAGTAATGTTTGTCAGGATGCAAAATACTACAGAGGCGGTAGGGCTGGACAGCTCAGAGTCTTCCTTTGTTAGTTCTTATTCCCACGTCTTATAGCACTCCTTCTACTCAACCAAGTAGGGGAAACAAAACAAAACAGCTCAAAACAATTTAACAAATAATTAGCAAGTCCCTGCTCTGAACTAGGCATTGTGTGAGCTGAGGTACAGTGGTAAACGATACACACTCAGAACTGGCCTTCCTAGATCTTATGTCTATCAGGGAAGCAGAAATTGAAAAAGTAACTTCATGGGACATTAGGGACAGTTTATGAAGGGAGAAAGATTATGAAAAGTGGGTGATCCTTGCCTTTTTGCGGGCCACAAATGATAATCAGAAATACTTGCTAAAACCTAAAGTACAAAAGCATCAAAAGCTTCATACGAGAGTGCGGATGATGAGGAATCCAGCTGGGAACCAAGGCCGATCGTGGGTTATAATCTCCCTAAATTAAACATGATGTAAGAACACATGTTGGGATCAGGAAAAAAGTCACCGTGGTGATGCGTGATGCAAAAGGATATGCCTGAGAGAAACCATGCCACTGTCTTGAAAGAGAAATGCCTAATACAGCAGGTGCTTTGAGAGTTCCCCTTGAAAGCACGTGTACTTGGAAATTAAAAGTGCTTCGGGAATTCCGATTCTTCAGATAGGCCACGTTTTTCAACGCTGTTATTCTGTCAAAATCCGGACAATGATGAAGTGATTCCATCCTTTTTTTTAAAAAACAACAATGACAACGACAACATGCATTATAGGTCTTGGCAATTAGAAAAGACCTTGCAGATGATCTCTTTTTGATTCTCTGAAGGGGTCGGACTCTGTTATGCTCCCTTCCTCCCCCCATGTGTTTGGCATTAAGATTTCTAAGATGAATACCCATTGTAGCTAACACAAAAATCGTCTTCTATGTGCCCCGTACTGTGCTAAGCCATTAGCTAAGATGAGGCTAAGCCTCATCTCAGCTGACGCAAGCCAAGCCTCTTTTCTTATCCCTTTTGTAGATAAAGTATCAGATACAAAGGGTTTCATAATTTGCAGGGAAGTGACAGAGTGGGTGTATGTCTGATTCTGGAGTCAATATCATACAATTACATGATAGGTCCTCTCCCATCTAATTAATTTAATTTTAGTCTTTCTATGAAGCAATTTCAGCATGCCTGATGGAAATTTAACAGAGCAGGGGAAACCTAAGAATCAAGCCCAGTAGGCTTTAAAGCACAAATGAACTTTAAAAGTTGGGGCTGAGTCCCACCATTCAGGAAGACGGGTGAAATACGGTGGTCTCACCCAGCGTCAGCCCTCATTGTCCCATGAGGATCGCGTCTGGAGACCTAGCTCTTAGCTATAAAGTTGTCATCCCCCCTGCCCCTGGCTGATGAAAAGATGAGAAAGGGAAAGGATGCTCTGAGAAAAAGTACTTGGAAGAAGAAATACAAGGTGGTAGGATGACAGAGACTCGGCAAACGCTTGGTAATCTGTGTGAAGGGGACCTCTCTCGACAGGTCTTTCCATCTGTTAGCTCTGTTGAGATGTAATTGATAAAATTAGAATATATTTAAAGCGTATAGGGGCACCTGGGTGACTCAGTGGGTTAAGCCTCTGCCTTTGGCTCAGGTCATGATCTCAGGGTCATGGGATCGAGCCCCACATCGGGCTCTCTGCTCAGCGGGGAACATGCTTCCCCCTCTCTCTCTGCCTGCCTCTATGCCTACCTGTGATCTCTCTATGTCACATAAATAACTAAAATCTTAAGAAAAAATAAAGCATACAATATGATGATTTGACATAAGGGTACTTTATGGAAGGATTCTCACCATCGAGTTCATTAACACAGGCATTACCTCACATACGTACTTGTGTGTATATGTGTGTGTGTGTGTGTGTGTGTGTGTGTGTGTGTGTGTGTTTGGGAACATTCACGTTCTGCTCTTGGCACATTTCAGTGATACAATACAGTGTCATCGGCTATAACCACCAGGTTATACATTAGGTCCTCAGACTTTACTGACTTTATAACTGACAGTTTGTACATTTTACCAACACCTCCCCCTTTCCCCAACTTCCAGCCCCTCAGCAGCCACTTTGCTATTCTTTGTTTCTATGAGTTTGACTTATTTATTTATTTAATTTTTAAAAAAGATTCCTCATATGGGCGTTGCCATCCAGTGTTTGTCTTTCTCTGTCCGGCTTATTTCATGACTGGTGTCCTTGTAAGACGATTCCTCTGGACCTGTCAGACATGAACAAAGGGAAGGCAGGGTGAAGACACAGGGAGAAGTCGGCCATCTACAAGCCAAAGAGACGCTTGAAACAGACCCTTCCCGCGCGACCCTTGGAAGGAATCCAACCTGACAACACCTTAATCTCCAACTTCTAGACATCCAAGCTGTGAGAACGTAAGTTGCTATTGTTTAAACCATCCAGTTTGTGGCATTTTGTTATGATAGCCCCGGCAAGCTGAAATGGCATGCCTCACACACATTGTCCCCCAGATCCCTGTTTGGATTGTGTCTCTACGTCTGAGCTGCCCAATATGGTAGCCATTAGCTACAATATGTCTATATAAATTAAATAAGTAAAATTAAAATACAGTTGCACTGGTCATATTATTTCCCATATGTGCCAGCGATTGCTGTATTGGACAGCACAGGATGTTATTCTGTCACCACAGAAAGCTGCATTCAATAGTGGTGAGACTAACCCTCATGTGATCTCTCAGTATACCACAGAGAGAGAAGATAAAGACTCTGGGACCAAAATGAATATTGAGTAAATTTTTAAGACTTAAACTGGGAGAATTATGTAGCAGGTTTGTTTTAGCCTCACCATGAGTAGTTTCAAAAAGAGGTGGGGTGTGTGTGTGTGTGTGTGTGTGTGCGCGCGCGCACGTGCACACACAAGAGGGCCATCCCTTTATGAAGTCACACTTCACCTTGAGCCAAATTTCTAACCCTCAAGTCTTCTAGCTCGTGTTTCTTGTTCCCCACCTTCAATATCCCTATTTAAGTCTCGTGTGATTCATTGTTTTAGGTGGGCCAATTCCTGCAATATATGGCAAAAATTTCAACCTCCCTTAGGAATGTGACTAAATCCTACATTCTAATGGTGAGAGAACAACAGAACCTCTGTTTTAGATGAACAGTGAAAATCTGGATATGAAAAGGGTCAGAGATTTCCCAAGCAGTGGTTTCCCGGACAATACATGTGTGTTCCCGCTCTTACATGAATTATGGGTCAGTAAGGAAGAAATACGAAGCAAATGAGAACAAAATGTGAAGAGGAGTGGGCAGAGGGGAAAGGGAGAATTCCAGATGGGAATGGCACTGGTGGGTTAATTATCTCAGAAAACACATACCATTTGAGCAAATTTCCTGAAGTCTGAAGGGAGAGAACACCTCTCTGAGTTCCCAGAAGGAAATCTGAGTCAAGCCAAAGCTAAGATGTGAACAGGACCCATCCACTTCTAAAGATCTACAATAAATTAAACGATTCAAGAGGAAAAGGGGAGACACAGGGGGAGTGAGCACCAAGGAGTGGTTACAGCTTCTCCCCGATTTATTGCAAGACAGGCTTGTCCTCTTTAGTAGAAGTTTGCCCAGCGGCTGAAGGTCAGCGTAATAAACAGGTTAGGCACCGCTCACATGGAGTCGCGAGTGTACGGGGGATGGAGAAAGGAAGGGTTGCCCCTCACTCATAGAAGATAGGCTTGGCCTCACATGGGGGCTTGTGAACTGGGAAATCCCGGTAGTTAAGTCTGTGTGCTCCTAAGCCCTTTCCAGCATTTCATAAGAAGCACCTAATAATGGAGGCTACGGATCCCTGAGCAGTGGAATGCTGGGAAGGCTTAACAACCAGTTCTCACAGGCAGAGGGAGGATAACCCTGATTTGCAGTTTCCATGCTCTAAATATTCTCTCCATAGCTGAATTCCAGCTGCCAACATGGAATCACTGAAGATCAGGTTGGGAGGTACGTTCCGACACCTGTTGGGGACTCCTAAGATTGCATTCAATTCTGACACTAATGAACCAGAGTTAGCACAGACCCCGCAGGTTAAGGGCAAACCCCTTCACAAGGCTGTCCCGACTTCAGACACCAGCCACCAAATTCAGATATCCGCCAGGCACCTGCCCTTCTGCTTAGCTGACTACAAATGTGGGGCTTCCCACAGTCGCCCCACGTTCTGTAATTTGTCAGAACAGCACACTGAACTCAGGAGACCACTGAGGAAATGATTACCATTTTATTATAAAGGATATATATGAGTAGTCGAATGACCAGGTACATAGGGCAAGGTCTCATATGGTCTCAAGGGTGGGAGCCTCTTTTCCTGTAAAGGGGCCACCTCTCTGTGCAATGGTCCCCAGCCAGGAAGCTCTCATGAGCCTCAGGGTCCAGACTTTTATATGGAGATTCGTTATATAGGCTTGACTGATTAAACCACTGGCCACGTGACGAACTCAATCTCCAGTCCCTCTCTTCCTCCAGAGGTCAGAGGATTGCTGTAAGTTCCAACCCTCTGTTGACATGTCTGGTCTTTCCAGTGTGGTCAGACCTTCCCTTGCTTGAAGTGATTAAAGGACTCATCGTGGGTCATCTCATTGGTACAAACTCAGGTATGTTGTCAAGGGGCTTGTGATGAGTCATAAGAGATACTACTACTACTCAAAAAATTCCAAGTGTTTTGGAGCTCGGCGCCATGATCTGGGGACAAACGCCAGTTATATTCCTTCCTTGGTCACAGAAAGAGACCCGCGTGATATACTCTTGGGAGCTGGTGGGCATTGGCTCTGGCACACTGCTGTGGCTTGGCTCTTGATTCTCCTGAAGAGATTTAAAAATACAGCTATCTGGGTCTCAGCCCTCAGGGGTTCTGCCTTAATTTGTGTGGGGACCAACCAGGCACTGAAGTTTGTAGAGGCTCCCAGGATGTCCTAACGTGCAGCAAGGCATGATTCCTACAGGCTGAAGCCTGTCACCTCCTCTAGAGCCTCCCTAACAGTCTGCAGGATAGAAACTCAAAGGGGGAGGAAGTGGAATTACCCCCTTTTTGGTCTTCTGAGAGAGGAGGCAGAGTGGCAAGGGCGGTCCAGGCACAACTTGGGACCAGCTGTTCTGGTCCTGCCTGGGATCTATGAAGCCTGGCATTGCTTGGGGCGCCCAAGCACCCTTCCAGGGCATAAGCACCCTGGCTCAAAGCTTGAACCACCTTCTACATCATCACCATCCTCATCATCCTTGTCACGATAAGACCGAGCATGGTCCAACCTGCCACAGACAAAACTGAAGAGGCCCCAAGAGTGAAAGGAACCCTGACCCAAAGCCTTCATGTGGACGCTACTTTAGCGAGCTTTCGAAGTTAGTCATGTTCCTCTCAGGGCACATAACTACATGATTATCATTCACTATGTGATGCTTTACAGTCTGCATCATTCTTCGAGTTAGGTATTTCCATGGGTTCCTTCTTCCCGTTCCTTCTGTTCTTTGTCTACGCGTCACTTTACCAGTCAGAGCTCTCCTGACCTCAGTTTCCCCAACACATTGGTTATCATGTGAAATATTTCACACATTTTTCCTCGTTTACTGCCTGCCTCTCTGTGCCGGGAGGAAAGCCTGGGGAGAACCTACCACAGGAAGCGAGAAGCTTCCTGGGAAGAGGGAAGGATCTGATTGAAATGAGACTTCAGGGTCCACGTCTGTCATTTAAGGCAATGGTGCTAGGTTCAACCAGAGTCTAGTCCCAGAGGGCAGCATATGGTTTGAAGGGTATGGTGTGGAGGTCCCATTTGTGTTCTCTTATAATCATCCTCTGGGATGAGAGCAGGACGTGTGGAATTACATCATGGAAGGAACTGGAAATCCCAAACTCTTCATGTTGATTAGGAGCTCCGACAACTAGAAGCATCTACAGATAAAGCTTTGGTGTTTCTCTGAGATAGCAGTCAATGCTTCCCCAAATCACTACCTAGAGGGGGTTCTGAAGATTACACTACTGATCTGTGATGACCTCTCATGCACATGTTCACTCGTGAAGACCTGTGTGTCCGGCCACCATTTGGTGAGGACCCACGGGGAAGGACAGCTCTGCCCTCTGTTTTACAGTTGGCAAGACTGACACATGAAGAGGCTACGTCATCTCCTCAGGGTCACCCGGCCTAGCGGGTTTGAAGGTGGGCCATCTGGCACCAGAATCCAGTCACTAGCCACGATACTCTACTACCTCTTTTCAATACAGTAGATTCTGTTCTACCACATTGGTAGTATTTTCATGAGAATATTAATGGATGGGTCTGTGCAACAGTGACTCAAGTAAAAGAATTGGAACTTACTGGAAACTTTCACCCACTACAGTGACAGTGAGAAAAGATTTAGACTCACATATGCCTATATGCCTTGCATGTCTGTAGAGAATGGGGTTGATAACTCAAAAGCAATCTAAACTCTAAACATCCTAGAATAAGCTAGTATATGTGCTGCTGTAGCGAGCACTAAACATTCTAGAACCTTCTAATTCTGGTACATGATGTGTCGTCTACTAGATGAGGAAAAAAAATCAAAACTTCTGGGATGACAAATTCCTTTATGATCTTTTTCCTGTACTTCTATTTAGCCTCACTTCTATTAACAATTCGCCCCTTTACCCTAAATAAGAGCCCTACTGAAAGGCCGTTCTGTGAAGGGACGACCGTGCTTCTTGATGGGAGCATGCTTCTCGACCTTGTTCCTCAATGCCCTCCTGTACGCCCCCCTTCCCTTTCTCTCAGTACCTCACTAACTCATCTTGGACTTTCAGAACTCAGACAGAAGCTCTCTTCTCTGGGAATCCTCCCAGCCCTCTTCTGTCAAGGCTGAGGTAAAGGTCTGTCCTGGGTAGTGCTGTCTCTCATCATCTCAGCTACTCTCTTGCAGAGAACTTCTCATGCGTATTGCATTTGGGGGTTTGTCAGTCACACTAGTAGATGAGTGGCCCTTGGTGGGAGCTGCAGGAAAAGGACCTGGTATATGGCAGGGGTTCAATAAATACTTGCTGAGTAAATGTGCCAGTTTATGTGGAGAATATAAAATTAATGTGCTCTGTACTCAGAAGCCACCCAATAATCTTAACTTAGGTTACAAGATTAACTGTAAGTATTTCTGTTTTCCTTTTCCTTCCCGGTTCTTTCCTCTTCCTCCATCCTTCTTTCTTTCCTCTCTCCCTCCACACTTCCTCCATCCTTTTTTCCCCCTATTTTTTTGTCACAGCTGGTTGCTTTTTTGCAATGAATATTTGTTTTGCCATGAGTATTGATTACTTTTATAACTAAATAAAGCCACGGAAGTGCTCCCATTTTAAAGAGAATACAAGAAGCATTTGAAGAAGAAACAGATGAACCCAGTAATACCCTAAAACTGAGCCACTAATATTTATGTGGTTCTCATTAGGTGGTTCTCTTCCGATTGTTGACGTTCTGATGAGGACTGCTGCGTTGATTGGGCAGAGAGAGAGAGGTGGATCCTCAAACATAGAGTTCAGTTTTCAACTCATTTGGTGTTTTGCCTGGAATTCTGGGTCCACCTGTAGCTTTGAGTGACCTTCACTCCAACTCTTTGACTCTCCATGTTTGGCTGGCTAGGCTCAAGACCTGCCCCAGACACAGAGGTAGAGACTCCTCTTTCAAGATTGTCTGTTCCACACATTTTTCCCACACACCTTAAGTGAGACACAGTAACCACCCCAATTATTCTCCAGGTTTTCTTCATTATGCTAGGAACCATGTGGTGAGAGAATGCATTTCTCTTTTGTGAGAGCAGCACACAGCAGCAGTTGCTTCTCTGAGAGAACATGGTATTTCATGTCCCAGAGACATGGTATGTCTCTGGGAGCCCATCTCTGACTCTGTTATAGGGCTCTGCCACCAACAATGCCACAGAGCCCTCACCAAGAGAATGGGGCATGCCTCCTCTTTGGGAACCAACAGGTAGGAACAGCAACTACCAGCTACAGTCAGAAACTCTACTGAGGAAAAAAAAAAAACAACAATAGGAAAAGATACTAGTATCTGGAGTGCTTCCTACATGTTCTGCACCGGGAGGCAATTTCTCCCACCTTATGTGATGTATCCTCTTGGCTTTTCCTGAGGTAGCATTGTCTTAAATTTTCACCTGTGAGGAAACTCAAATACAGGAGAGTTCAGAAATGAATGTGTTGTGAGTGTTCTGCGCTGGTTAATGACTAACCAGTGAGAAGCTGAGTTTGAAACAAAGTCAGCACCCTCTTAAAGCTCTGATGGACCACACTGTAAAAGCCAACCAACCCCCCCAAATAGGGGAGCCCCTGTTCTAATACTAATACAGTAAGTGACTGGTTGTGGGGTGTCGAGATGCTTCCCTTTAACTTTGATTCTTTTATACGTGAGGTATATAAAAAAGGTATATAAAAAAAAGAAAAAAATCAGGAAAAACAAACCCAGCTCTTCTGGTTGCCACGGAGATAAACTACTTACCTACCACCACAAAACCGTTCACGGGGGAACCCAAGAATTGTATTCAAGGAGGATTGAGTTCACTTGTTCCAATCTGTTTTTGAAAAAAAAAAAAATGTGGGTGGCATAGATACCGTACTCATTTCCTGGTGTAGAAAATCTGAGTAGCAGAAACTATTTAAATCTCAGAGCTTTGTTTCAGCATCCTGAATGGAGGCGAGTTTCCATTTCCTGGGAGGTGTGTACATTGTGTGTGTGTGTGTGTGTGTGTGTGTGAGAGAGAGAGAGAGAGAGAGAGAGAGAGAAAGAAAGAGAGGCCGAGACAGAGGCTTTTCTAGAAGCTGTTTGAGGTGCCAGTCTATAGATTAAACATAAAACATAAGACTCAAGAAGAAAAATCGATTTGTCTCAAAAGCATTCCTTAAGTAAGAATGAGTTCAAATCAGAAGAAAAACAAAATCGGCATCCTTGGAAATACCATTGGCACCACTTGTGAGATACTAAGACACTGAGAATGAATGTTCATGTAGATTTGCAGACTCAGAACTGGCGTAAACAGGAAAACGTGGGAGAGCCGAGTGCTTACCTGGACTCCTGTTCTGGGACTTGGGGCGTCATAGGAGAGTGGGTTTAGGGTAGCTGCAGCGTGTGGACTCACACAAAATCCAGACCATAGGGCCTGGAGTGAAGTCACACTGGAAACAGATGGGTGGTCTTAATGCAGCATTAATTGCAGGGGTGAAGATGTGATCTACCCAAATAGGTGTGGGAGGAGGGGTGAGCTAATGGAGACAGGAGCCGGGGAAGGCAGCTGGCCTGTGGGTAGAAGATGGAGGTGGAGCTTCTCCGCTGTGCTGGTTGGTAAGCCCCAAGTTTGTGCTAGCTGCCTAAGCATTGGAATTGCAGAACACCAACCCCCTCCTTCTACAGAAGAAGGGGGTGGCAGGGAGTCAGGACAGACAACGCACGTGAGTACACACAGGAAATGAGCTGAAGGGGCTTGCTGTCTTCTTGGCTCTTTTGATAAAAATAGCTACTGGCTGGTGCATCGTGTTTAACCAGCCTTCCTGGCTGCCTATTATTATTTTTCATTTCATTATTTGAATTTAATTCATTGATGACAGAAGGAAGCAGGTGGTTTCAACAGATCATAAACTTCCTTGAAATCAAGGGGCTTACACTTGTGCACTTAGCACCGTTTCAAGACTATGTGTTAGGAAGTAAGCCGTGAACTGATGTCCGTATCAGGTCGTGATTGCAGACAATAGAAATGATAATAATTTAGTTAATGTACATTCTATACATTACGTATTTCTAAATGTATAGATAAACTAAGGAAGGGAATGGGGAAAAATTTTCAAGTTGGAAAATAAATTAATGTAGAAAAGTGACAGTGAGACACATGGTTTTTGGAGGGACGAGGTACACAGGCATATCCATGCCAGTGAGGTAGAAGAGCTTCTCCATGATAGTCAAATGGTGGCGAAAAAGTTGTGTACAGAGGAGTAAAAATAATGGGTGACTGAAGAAGAGAAGACGATGGAATCAGAGACTCCATGTAAAACTCGGAAGAGGTTTTCTTATGAACGTGACCATAGATCTGTGTTTTTCTCATCTTCTCCTGGAAAAGCAAACTAAAACAACTAGGAGAATTTTAAAAATCCTACAACTTCAATTGTCCATGGAATTTAGAAGTCAGCTAATCTTTAGGTGTCAAAACACCTATAGGACTTCCAAAAGCCTAAGATTAGGCAGAAGCAGATGGGAGAAAATGAAAGAGAGAAGTTCGGTGAGTAGAGAGTGGAACCATAAGAAGCAAATTTTTAAAAAAGAGTCACCCAAAATACTATTACTGAGAGTCAGATAGTGCAAGAACTGTATCTCTTCTTTGCACCAGAAAGACCACTTGAAGCTCACAAACCAGGAAGTAGAAGCAGTAGCATTTATTTCATACCAGGATGAGGACAGCTGGTAGGAGAAAGTATGGTGGGTTCAGTCTGGTTCAGATGTGCAGAGGAAAAATGGAAATACAAACTCAAGTTGAAAAACAGTATTCACAGAGAGTAGTCAGTTTTTGTGGCAAAGAAGCAGCAAGCCCTCTGTCGTAAAGTCTGGAAAATGATCCTGTTCCATTTTCACTTCTAGGAATATTCTGGGGGCAGCTGGGTTCCAAAAAGTCAACTTTTCAATGATCAGTACTAAAAAAGTATTGTGAATAAAAGTGTGGAAATGATCTTCAAAGCTTTCTAAATGATGTAGAATGTTCGTGATAAAAACGGTTGTCACTGAGCAAAGTTAATTCATGACCAATCATCGTACCATGATTTTGAAGAGCTTAATGAGGCAATTGCTTCTAAGAAGGAAGAACACAAAGTAGAAACTTAAGAACTTGGGAGGGAATACAGGGAAACAACTCTAGGTTATAAAACAAGGGCAGAACTCAGAAAAGAAATAGAAGAGAAACACAAAAGCATTCTAGAAATGGAAAGGGACTCTGAAGATCACAAGAGAAAAGACAGATAAAGTCCTGAGGAACCTAAAGAAACTCCTAAAGAAATGAGAAAAATTGAGGCCCCTGGGTGGCTCAGTTGGTTAAGCAACTGCCTTTGGCTCAGATCATGACCCCAGAGTTCTGGGATCGAGTCCTGCATCAGGCTTCCTACTCGACAGGGAGTCTGCTTCTCCCTCTGACCCTCCCCCCTTTCTCATGCTCTCTCTCTCATCCTCCCTCTCTCTCTCAAATACATAAATAAAATCTTTAAAAAAATTTAAAAAAAAGAAATGAGAAAATTGAATAAAATAAAATAGTAACAAATTTTTTTTAAAGATTTTATTTATTTATTTGACAGACAGAGATCACAAGTAGGCAGAGAGGCAGGCAGAGAGAGAGGAGGAAGCAGGCTCCCTGCTGAGCAGAGAGCCCGACGTGGGGCTCGATCCCAGGACCCTGGGATCATGACCTGAGCCAAAGGCAGAGGCTTAACCCACTGAGCCACCCAGGCGCCCAGTAACAAGTATTTTTAAAGCATTAGAGAGATGACAGATACAAACAATGAGCAGACTGGAGCTAACAAGGAGGAACTGAAGAGCACAAAATGCAAAGATATAATTTGAGTAAAATAAAGGTATAGATATGCATACCGAGTGGACAGACCGTGAGCTAGAAAATATAGACTAAAAACAGCATAAAAATATAATCTAGTGCAATTATTGAACTGTAGAAATAATTTTTTAAAAAGAAAACTTTGGGTGGTGAGGCAAAATATGGTTATTAAAAAGGGGGAAGAAATAGTGGGACTTCAGGGGTCATAAGACCATGGGGCCACACTCTGGAGACATGTATGGAAATAAATTGGGAGCCAAGCTTTTTTTCTTCTGTAAAGAATATAGAACATCAGTTTTGAACATGCCAAACTGAGGTACCTTAGCATGAACTTTATTCAGCTGAGAAATTGCAGCAAAAGTTCTCACAGTGATGTGTGACTACATCTAACTGTTGAGATGAGACGAGCATGGTGGGTCAGTGGGACAGGATGAATGTAACTGCTCTGTGCCCAGACCAGGTCCACGTGCTGTGACTGACCAAAACGGGAGAGGTAGAGGGAGAGCGTGGGAGAAGACTGCCTCATCTGTCCCCCCTGCCAGCCAGAAAGACCACTTGAAATTGAGGCAGTAGCATATGTAATACCTCATGGTTCAGCACTGAGAAGGGTGATATTATTAACTACAATTGGGTCATGAAGAGTGGAGAGGACATAGTGCTCAAGGACTACACAGAGTTCTCCGGGTAAGATACAATATTGCAGTTACAAAGGAAACCAAACATTGAAGCAACAACGATTAAATTTCTGTTCCTGATGGAAGTGCTACTCACACAGTGAGGTAAACAGACCACGCAGTAGAACACCTCTGTGAACTCAAAGGGTAAAGTGATAGATGGAACTGAAGACAAATGCAGGTATCATATTAATAAATAAAAAGAGTTCAACTTGTTTATTAATATAAAAGATTTTAGGTTGTATCATAAAAGCAGTTCAGCTCTATGCTAGACTAAACTGACATTCCTAAGAATAGTCCTGCAGGAAGCATGAGCATGAAAGTATGGAGAGAGAGAGTCAACCCATCTTCAATGGGGAAAAAAAAAGGCTGGGGTAGAGATAGACTAGTTACTTGTAAATGAACAGGAGGCAGGATCACAAGTCTTCATAGCTGATGAGGTAGGATTCAGGCCAGAAGAAGACAAAGAAAGACACCTTAAAATGCTAACTTGTAAAATCACAGTGAAAACATATTATCTTGGGGCGCCTGGATGGCTCAGTCGATTAAGCATCTGCCTTTGGCTCAGGTCATGATCCCAGAGTCTCAGGATCAAACCCCCATCAGGCTTCCCCTCTGCAGGGAGTGTGCTTCTCCCTTTTGTGCTCTCTCTCTCTCTCTCAAATAAATAAATAATATCTTTAAAAGAATAAATAAATAATAGCAGCTACATTAATTAAATAGATAAAAAGAGATACAAAGAAAAGTAAAAAAGAAGCAGACTAGTAGTAAGAAATCTTAATCAGCCTCTTTCATTCAAGGCGGATGAGTGTAAACAAAATGATGTATATGGGAGCTCTAACATGATCTGATTAACTGATACATATCTAACCTTCCATCCTGAACACAGAGAATGAATTCTTGTTAAAGTGGTTCTGGCCCCTCTCGTGAAAATAGACTAGCCACTGGGTCACAAAGAAATCCTAACTAAATCCCCTAAACTACCAAGAGTATGAGCAACATTTACTAATCACAGTGCAGTAAGACTAATAGTTAATAAAACTGGACAACTAAAAAGTCTTTAAACCTGAGAATTTTTTTTTTTAAATCCCATCTCCTCAATAATTCCTGGATAAAAGCGAGATACAAATGAAAAGTATAAAGTGTCTAGATAAGCCCTAATATGGTGGACATTAGCCATGTGTGGCTGCTACCTATTAAATTAAATTAAATTAAAAGCTGAGTTTCTCTCTCATAGTCACATCTTAAGAGCTTGACAGCCGCAGCGGGCTCGCATTTCTTGTAGTGGGCAGTGCAGATACAGAAGGTTCTGTCGGATAGCACTGGGCTGAGGTAGAACTGTAACAAAACACCACATAGGACAACGTATGGAGTGAAGCTAACGCATGCAATAAGATCTCCATAACATTAAAAACCATGTCAATAATAATGGAAGACAAACACTTCATATCTTCCTCAAAAAAGTAGAAAAGGTCCTAAACTCTAAGCTTTAGTAAAGACAAAGCGTATTAAAGACTTATAAAGAATTTAATGAGCTAGAAGCAGAAAAACAGTGGCAGTAATAAGTAAATTCAAAAACAATTTTTTTAAGAAAAACTAATAAACTGCTGGGTCAAACTCCAAGGAAAAACTACCCTTGGCTTTATAAAGGGCAAAAATTCAATGTAAAAAATAAGAAAAGAGGGAACAAAGGAACAGAGAAAATTAGAATAATAATATGAGACCACTTGTCTCAACTCTGGAAATTACTTGAATACTTCGAGGAAATGGGTAATTTTCCAGAAAAAGGTAACCTGCCAAAGCTGACACCAGACAAAATTGAGAAAAAATTTAAAATGGCTTATTTCCATGGAATAATCAGAGACATGACAAAAAGCCAGACACCTTCACAGGGAAATTCTACCAAAATTAAAGAGAAGGTAATTTCAAGGTTATAGAAATGCTTCCAGACTATTAAAAAACTCCCCCAGTTATTTTTTAAAACAAATATAATATTAATACCAAACTATGATGAAATTAAAAAGAACATTTACAAACCTTATTGATGAATAGTAATTCCAAAACCATAAATAAAATATCAACAAATGGAATTCAGCAACACATTTAAAGAATTATAATCACAGTTGGCTAGAAATCCAGTGGTGATTCAGTAGTAGTAAATCTGACATAATTTATCATGTTAATCAAAAATTCATGTGATTATCTACCTAGTTTCACAAAAGGCATTTAAAAAATTTAATAACCATTCTTGATGAAAATAATAAAGTTGGAATGCAGGGACACTATTTTAACATGCGAAATGTGTGTGTCTCAGTTCAAAAGCCAGTGTTAGAAGCATTTTCACTAAATACCCAAATCAAATTAAGGATGTCCACTAATATTGTTATTTAACATTTCACTGTAGAATTAAATAAGAAATTTGACAAAAAAAATTTAGATTTAAAAATGGAAAAGATGGGGTCACTTGGGTGGCTCAGTGGGTTAAGCCTCTGCCTTCGGCTCAGGTCATGATCTCAGGGTCCTGGGATGGAGCCCTGCATGGGCTCTCTGCTCAGCAGGGGGCCTGCTTCCCCCTCCCTCTCTGCCTGCCTCTCTGCCTACTTGTGATCTCTGTCAAATAAATAAATAAAATCTTTAAAAAAAAATGGAGAAGATGATGTAAAGCCATCATTATATTCAGAAGACAATAAAACTGAATTATTTGGCAAACAAGAGTGAAACAATTAATCAATTTTATAAAAATTAGAAGAGACTTACTAAAATAAAGTACAAAATCATTATCTAGAAATCAATGGCTTTCATCTATGTTAATAACAATGGCTAGTGAGCAGATATAATGAAAGCAAAGACCCCTTGTACAATAACAACCCAAGGATAAAATAGGAATTACTTTAACCCTAAATGGGCAAGATACAATGAAGAAAACCTTGCAACACGAATAAAGGACTGTCTTCGTCCATTCGAGTTGCTGTAATAGAATACCACGGACTAGATGGCTTGTCAACAGGAATTTATTTCTCAGGGTCTGGAGGCTAGAAGTTCAAGACCAAGACACCCGCATACTCTGTGTCTGGTGAGAACTCACCTTCTGATTCACAGAGGGCCATTTTCTTACTGTGCACGAGGAAGGGACACGTGAGCTCTCTAGGTCTCCTACAGGCACTGGTCCATACATGAGGGCTCTGCCCTCCTGACCTGACCACCTTCCAAAGGTCTCATCTCCAAATGCATCGCCTTGGGGGTTGGTATGTTTAAAATAAGAAGTCTGAGAGGGTGCAAGCATCAGCATAGACCGAGGATGTGGAAGAAGGCATCGGCTCTTAGACCTGGCACTTACCCTCCCCTTTATCCTTCAGATGTCCCAGCAGATGCTAAAAGGACGTATCACAAGACTTTTACCTACAGCTCTGTCTGTAATCACAGAAGATTGGCAATAACCACAACACCTAATAACAGCAAAGTGGTTAATAAAACATGGGATGTACTTTGATGTACGTGAATCAGAGGCTTTCTGTTGCTGGAAACCAGAATAAGGGAACCTTCTAGATATCGACGGGGGAAGATCTCCAAGCTATAGGGTTTCCCTCTGGGTGTCAAAGAGGGAGAAAATAAGGGTATATTATTATATCCTTTATGTGCATGCATCCCTTTCTTTGTATGCATGTGTTTTTAGGCATTCCTGCTTTGGAAGATCAAAAATTCATCAAAAATTCATGACTGTGGTAACCTGTAGACAGGTAGCAGGCATTTGAAGGAGTTGTTATGCTCTGTTCCTTTTGATACATTTTTAAATTTTTAAACTGTGGGTGTGAACTACCTATTCAAAAATAAATCTAAACCACTGGGGAGAAATACCTACCAAATAGCTCAGAGAACAGTGCGTGTCAGCCTGAGCTAGTTTCTGGGTCACGGAGCTGAGCCTCGGATCTGGGAATCCCTGCCCACGACCCATGAGGGTGGCCGGGTGAGGGCAGGCTGCGGGTCCTTCCCCCGAGACACCACGGGAGCTGGCTTGCAGGGAAACGCATTCGCTCTGATTTCCTGGCTCGCTCATCAGTGAAGGGCTTGAATGAATCTCTGGGACGGTCATGGGTGTCCCCACAGGGTGGACCCAGTTTTCCTCCATGTTCGTTTGCTCCTGCCGCCCCGCAGGGCTCTCCAGAGTCTGCAGCTTTGACTGTGGAAAGGGAAGCTCGAGAGCATTGTTATCAGCTGTTTTTCTTGTGAAGGGCCTTATTTTGGTGTGATGTCACTGAACGTTCACGTTTGACGCCCTCTGTGACACATTTCCATCCGGCGAAGCCGTCTGTATTGGGGCAAATGGACTCACTGTTCCGTTTCCCAGGCATCAGTGATCTTTCCTTCTGATGTAGGGAAGATACAGCTGCTGGGACACCTGCCTTCACCGATGAGGGGCCCTGGTGGACCGCCTCATTTTGTTCTGGTGCTTTCAGCTTCTGGAAAACGGCGGGAGCTTGACCTCACAGGCGAGGGATACAACTTGCTCTTAATATCTGTGAACCAGAAGTTATAAAGGATGAGAGTGGCTCCTGTCCTTCCCTCCACCCTGAACATTAGTTTCATTTAGAATGACAAATATTTTGACACATGCGTGGACAACGCCACTCGCTTGCTTTCCAGAGGAACAGGCACCCACCCCAGGATCCAAGCCCGTCCGGGGCTGCTAAGAACCTGTAGGAGGGAGGGAGAAATCCACTTTAGATCCTCTGTTGTCTCAGAAGGTTGCTGCCACCTATAGGTGTCCGTGTGCTTCTGCGCCTGTGTGATGCCCGGAGAGGAACAGAGGAGGAAATCCAGAGGCGGGAGAGATAAGCCCTTCAAGTCGAGGGCCGAAGCCAGAGCAGTAACAGACATCGTCTCTGCCTGCAAGACAGCCCTTTCCTACCCTTGTCCTTGCTTTTCCTGGCCCCCTTGTTCAGAATGCTTAGAGCCCCTGTTACTTTCAGCAAAACAAAGTAATCCACTTCAGCAGACCCAAGCCCGAGGAAGGAAAAAGACAAAACAGAACAAAAGAGAACAGTCTCACCCATCGGTTAGAATCCTTGGGCCATGACAACTCTGACTTTACCAAGAGAACACTCGGCCACTGCCCTGAGCTTGTCAGCCAGCCTCTGTCTGTGCTGTATTCATATTTAAGCTGTTGCAACAGAAAACTTACTATTTTTCAGTGAGTTTTTTTTAAAAATATGTTGTTTCACGTGTTACCTTAGCCCTCCTAGAGTCAGGAACTCCATTAGGTGGAGGGGACTTTCTCAAGCAATCCAGTTGACGCTTTACCTACAATTCATCCTGTGAAAATCCCGGACAGGGAGTTATCCATGCCTAAATGTGGTAGTTAACTTTATGGGTCAGGTTGACCGGGTCACGGATGGCTCACGTATTTGGTGTCACACTACTCTGAGTGTTTTTGTGAGGGTGTTTGTGGAAGAGATTAACATTTGAGTCTGCACAGTGAGTAATAATATGGGTGGGCCTCGTTCAATCAGGCGAAGGCCTGAACTGGACAAAAAGGCTGATCCTAACCCAAGTAAAAGAGTCTCTTTCCTGCCTAATCACTTTCTAACTGTGATATTGGCTTTTTTCTGCTTTTAAATTCAAACGGAAACATTGGCTCTGCTGGGTCTTGAATCTGCTGGGATTGGAACTCTGACTCGTACTATTAGCTCTCCTGAGTCTCCGGCTTGTGGACTCACCCTACAGATCTTGAGTCTTGCCAGATTCCATAATTATGGGATCCCATTCCTTACCATAAACCTCCATCCCTATCTCTTCTGTTTCCCTGGAGGAACCAGACTAATATGCTATAGCAGAGAACCTTCACCAACAAGGAGCTCCCATCTTCAGTGAAACCAAACCCAAGCGTGAGTCACCGGCAGAACTAAGAGTTGGTTTCAGAACCTGTGCCTTGCTTGGATTCACCCATCCATCCATCCATCCTTCTGTGTGTCTATTCACTTAGCAACATTCATGGAACATAGTCAACAGCTCGTTTGGGGTACCACACATTTTACGTAAAAGCAATATTTTGCAATGTCCTTCATGTTGACAAATCCAAATATGTTCAAAATTTTAGAACCGCACGATACAGTGGCTCCTTCCTCATAGGACACCAAGTCATCAGCTGGTTTTCCTCTGCCATATTAACTATCTTCTCTGTTTTCTTCGCTGGGTCTTCCTCACGTCACAGACACAGATGCTGGAAAGCAGCCGGGCTCTGATTCTGCCATCTTCTTTTCTCTACCTATACCCTCAATGCCTGGTGTGCTCATCCAGCCTCTTGGCTGGAAATGCTTCCCAATGTTGACTCTCGGGCTCAATTTCTGAACTTAAACTCACCTCAGTGCTCCAGATTTGTATGTTCAGCCGTCTACTCTCTAGCTAACTGCCTGACTTCCATCCAGCATGTGCACAGCAGGGCTCTTGGTTCTGAACCGCCACCCTCTCTCTGTCCCCAGTCCAGCCTTCCTTCTCTCAACCCAGCACCACCATTGTGTCAGCTGTTTAAGCCAAAATTTTATGTGCCATCTTTCAGTCTTGCCTTCCCCTCATCTTAAAAAAAAAAATCCCCAATACAGGCCTTGCTCCATAAACTCGGGACCAACATCTTCATACCAACCCCGCTCCTCTCCCACGTGAATGCATGCTGTAGCAGCCTAGGGGGGTCACTCAGCTTGGGTTTCTAACCCAACTCGACACAGCCACCAGCATTAGACCTTCCTGCCCTGTTCCAGTCATTTCCCATCGTATTTAAGATAAAACCTGTGTCCTGACCATATCACTATATGATGCTGGGCTTGCCCTTCTTTTCAAATTCACTTTGGACCCCTTGCTGCCTCCTCAGCACACTCCAGTCATAGCTGCCTCCTGATATTCTTCAGACAGGCTCCGATCTCCTGCCCTGGGGTCTTGGACCTTCTGTTCCCTGGACTGAGAACACTCTGGTCCCATCTCTTCCCATGGCTGGCCTCTTGTTGTCCAGGCCTCAGTTCCATTATCATTCCACAGAGAAACCCTTCCCGACTACCTACTGTCATTGAGCAAATTATCTTATTTAGTTCCTTTAGTTTTTACTTTCTGAAATAACTTTGTTTTGTTTTTACTTATTTACTCGTACCTTCCCCCACCCCCTACTGGACCATAAGCCTAATTATTTTTCAATCATTTCATAAAACAAAATAGATGCTCAATAAATACTCATTGAATGGACACAAAGGACTCCAGCTCAAAAGGTATTGAAAGGCACTGAAGCATTCCTTTTCGATATCCCCCAGAAGTACCAAGGAGAGGAAGTAGAATCTAGCACTGGGTCCCCACTGAACTCTGCCTTTCACTGAGCTCTTCCCATGACCTTCAATTTGCCAGGAGCCTCCTGTTTTGTGCCATGGACATCATGGCACATCAAAAGACATTTACCTTTAAATAGTCCTTCCAGTTAAATTAGGGTGAAATCACAGAGCACAGTCTATTTAGTAACATTTCACTTCAAGGGACAATAAATACCAAATCTAATCACATGGCTAGAGCGGTTTGTTGGTGATCCAAGCCATGTTTATTCTTTAAACGAAATGATAAAACATCAGTGCTTCTCACTGAAGTCAGCACTCACTTGTGGCTTTGCTTATCTTCAGATTTGTTCCTTTAGAAACCAAGAAAGTCTCATTTTTTTTTTCTGACCCAGAAATCTTGCTTAATGGTCTCATTTTGATGTCTGGCCATTAGTGCGTGCTATGAGGCGACTATTTCCTTCTGCTCTCCCAGCAGAAATTGCAGATCTTTTGTGTGTACTATGAGCACTGGGAAAAGACCCTCGAAACGTGGTTTGTCATTTTGTGAACACATTATCCTGATAATCAAACTTGATTTCCTTGCTGGTGACCAAGTGTGGGTCATGACATCTCTCCTCCATATTGTTAAGGAGCAAATGAAATAATACGTGAAAATGCATTTTGGAATGTAATATAAAGACCAAATGTAAATGGTTAGCTGTTGTTATGTTTTACCCATGATAGAGCATTTAAAAAATGACCTTGTGGTATGGTTGACAGGTCACTGGACCAGGAAACCTTGTGCACAGTGCTGACCTTCAAACATCACTGAGCCATTGTATCTTGACCTTGAAAATGATGAACTCATCTCACGGGTCTTTCCATCTCTAATATATAAAGCTTTATTATTGTAAATAAGGCTTTAGATATTAAAATGTGCAACAGTGTCTTCTCCCTTCTCTTAAATCTATCTACGTTTTATTTAGAGGAGAAACTATGCTCTGTGATAACCCACAGACTTGAAAGCCTGAATAACTGTATTTACTGCTGAATGTTTATTTAGAATCCAGAATATGCCAGACACCATAATAATGATGCTAATGTTTATAATCCTGTATGGTTTAAAAAGCACTTTTGTGTTGTTTGCTCTCATGGGATCTTCTCAAATGACTCTCGTGGAAGGAGGACAAAGATTACCAGGCCCATTTCACAGGTAGGGAAGTGGAAGGTGAGACAAGTTAAGTGATCCTGCTGAGTTTCTCAGATCTAGTAAGGGGAGTGCAAGTCCAGTCACAGACTCTGACTCAGACTTCTGAACTTGTTTTTTCCATCTTGGGTGGACAGTTGGGTGCCATGGCCCCCATTCTCAAGATGGCGGCCTTGCAAGATGGCTCCAGGAATCTGGCAAATAAAGCTGCTAGAAATGGAACAGGGTTACAAAAATCACAGCCCCCGTATGTACCGAGAAAATATAGGTTCTTTATTCTGGGAAGCTGCACTTAGGAGATGTTCCTTTCTTTCACTTGGTGTGATTCTGTGATTTCAACAACGTCTCCAGGTTGTTGAATTTAGTTGTTTGGGAATACTTTCTAGGTCATTTCGTATTATCCCTCACTTTGGTTGGCCCTAAGACAGTATGTGGGCCTTGAGAGAAGCTGGTGGAGGGAAGAGAGCCTTGACCTAGCATGGTCTTTGAGTGCATACTGGGCTTTGCCTTCTGAGCTAGCCAAGTCCCACTTGGGGTAATCTGTTGGCGTCTGCATTGATGTCTGCAGCTGATGAATGTATGCACTCTTCTTTTCTCATTCAGCCAGTGCAGGGCGGCCTTTCCCTCCTGAGTGCACCACCCCTCAACTCACATGGGCCTTACAGACTCCTTGGAGTCCCGATTATGTCCTCCTCACCTGCAGTCAAGGCCTTGCACAAGGCCAGTGCTATTGCCTGCTGGATCCAGTTTCCCTACGGGGGCAATTTTGTCTCCAGGGATATTGGCAAGATCCATTTGGAGACATTTTCGGTTGTCTGAGTTTTTCAGGAGAGACGTGTGCTACGAGTATCTGGATGCTACAACACACCCCATAATGCATGGAGAGCAGCCACAACAAAGAATTATTTGGCCCCCAATATCAGCAGTGCCAAGATTGGAAAAAACCTGATCTACCCACGCCTAGAAACTCACTCTGCTGCTGACTCTCACTTGAGTAAAGTAAAGTAAGCAAATCCTTCAAAGCAAAGTCATTTCCCCTCCATCTTTCACTCCCCCCCCACTGCTTTTTACTGAGGTATAATGGATATATGATGTATTAATTTTAGGTGTATGACATAATCATTTGATATTTGTATCTATTGCAAAATGATCATCACAATAAGTCTGAATTAATATTCATCTGTTACAAAAAGATCTCTTTCTTGTGATGAGAACTTTTAAGATTTGCTTTCTTAACAACTTCCAAATAAGCAATACACAATATTGTTAACTATAGTCTCCATGCTATACAATACATCCCCATGACTTATTTTTTTTTTATAACTGCAAGTCTCTACCTTTTGAGCCCCTTCATCCCGTCCCCTTCCCCAACCACCAATCTGTTCTCTGTATCTATGAGCTGGATTGGGTGGTTGTATTTTTATGGCTGAGTAATATTCCAGTGTGTGTGTGCATAGATGTACATATATATGTGTCTATGTGTGTGTGTGTATATAAATATGTGTGTGTGTGTGTGTGTGTATACATACACATATACATCTCTTTATCCATTTACTCATCAGTGGGCACTGGGGCTGCTTCCATATCTTGGTGATTATAGATAATGCTGCAGCAAACAGAGGAGTGCATATATCTGTACAAGTTGTTTTTTTTTTCTTTTGTTTTTGGATACAGACAAGTGGATACAGTGAAATTCCTGGATCATACAGTAATTCTATTTTTAATTTTTTGAGGACCCTCCATACTCTTTTCCACCGTGGTTTCTCCAACTTACATTCCCACCAAAAGTGCACAAGTTTCCCTTTACTCCACATCCTTACCAGCAATTCTTAGTTCTTGTCTTTTCCCTTCCAGCCATTCTCACAGGTGGAAGTGATATGTGGTTGGGATTTGGTCTGTGTTTCCCCGAAGATCAGTGACGTTGGGCATCTTCCCATGTGTCTTCTGGCCATCTGCAAGCCTTCTTTGGAAGAATGTCAATTCCACTCTGCCCATTTTTTAATCAGATTTTGTTTCTGCTACTGAGTCGTAGGAGTTTTTCATATATTTTCTCTGTTAACATAGGATTTTCAAATGCTTTCTCCAATTCAGTAGGTTGCCTTTTCATTTTGTTGATGTTCCTTGCTGCATAGAAGCTTTTTCTCTCTCTTTCCACATCCTCAGAACTTAAATAACTCCAAAGCAGGATGAATTTAGTTTAGTTTTGTTTTTGCTCTGCTTAGTTTAAGCCAAAAACTGCTTGGTATTTGTCTTCTCGTTTGACACAAACATCGTTTCCAAGGGCATTGAATCTGGGGAGCTGGCTTTATAAATGGGTGGGTTTCTTGATGTAATCATAATACTAGCCAACTTTAAAAAAAGACTACCTCCATGTATTCCTTTCTATTATCCCCACTTTACAGGGTGGGAGGGATTGAAGATTGGAGTGTAATTTCTCTACCAAGACAGTTAGTAAATGACAGAGTGGGACCTAAAATGTAGCTGAATTCGACAACTGAGCCTAGGTTGCTAGCCATTGTGCTATATTGGTCTTTAATATACAGTACTAATATCTTCATTTTTTTCCCCCATGGTATTGGTCTGAGAAGACTAATTTTTCTTTCTTTCTTTCTTTCTTTTTTTTTTTTTTTTTTACTTAAGAAAGCATGAGAGGCTAAAGGGGAGACACAGCTGTGTTGAACCAAGTAGAACTTCTTGCATATAAAATGAAAATGATTTTGCAACAACTGCAGGGGAAAAAAGATTATAAACAGATAAAAGTGTCTGGATCACTTTCAGTGTACTGATTTATGACTCGTCGTATCATCTCTCTGAGAAAGAACACTACAGGATGATTCATCTTTGGCATAAACTATGCTGCCTCTAGCTGAGGAAACTGGCAGGTTCTCACCTTCTCATATAAATATTTAAGAGCTCCACACTGTCATTTGTTAGATTTTCCAAAGACTACAGGTGTGAGCATCTTGTCCTCGAGTGCTAACTTCCTAGGTTTGCCTAATCAGATCGGCTGTAACTGGAAAAAAAAAAATAGCGTTGTTCTTTTAGACCATTAGAAGATTTCAGAACCACTTCTAGGAGCCATTCCCTTCATAAGATTGGGACTCCCTTTGCTACTGGTTACTGGTTTGCTCTGGGTGGTGCCTGGTATTGAAGGACTCGCCCAGTGCTCGGGAGACGTGACATCTTCCTTTCTTGACCTACTTGGACAACAAGGTCCAGGTTCACCTCTGCTGTTGGCACAAAACCCAGCTGAGACCCCCTGGTTTAGGTGAGTCCCCATTCAGGTTCATAATCACAGACCTCTTCCTTAAAGGAAGAGATAAAGTCTAGAGCCATATAACATCAGCCAGAAGAAAGGGACTCCTAGACACAAGATATGAATTGGCCTCCATTTGTCTCCCTGGGGACCCCTGGAAATAGATTATGGCTTCGAAGGAGAGAGAATGAACCTAGAAATGGACCCCTTGGGAACCCAGACAATCTAGAAAAGGATATTGACTGGGTCCCCCAGCATAAATGGAGCTGTGATAAGGATTGAAAAGAGAT